>NC_084705.1:5450018-6075018 GCF_033807575.1 Cydia pomonella | reverse complement strand
GTGGAAACAATTCTAGCAACCTCAAATACAATTAGGTTGCTTTGATTTATCACGGAGTTTTAATGGCTACCTCCTGTCTCCATCTCCAGATCAGCTCGATGGTATCATAATATTCATAATATATTATGGTATCATAATATTGCATTGTCACACAACTTCCAAATGTGTGCAAATTTCCAGCTTCTTTGAAGACTGGAAAGTGAGTCAAATATAACTTGCAAGATTTGACCCGTAGGTACAAACATAGGTACAATTTACATAGTTACATACATTGCAAGTTAAATAAAAGCTTGTAAAAGACAAAATGCATTCCTTATAGACATGTCTCTAGCCAAACAATAGTGGTCGCACGAAATGTTTTCGTATAAATGCTTTGACCATGTGTAAATCATATCGTTCAGCAACTTTGCCTGTAAGGTACAAGTAAACAACCTAACCCAGTTTAAGCGATATAGCCGACAATGATGCTATTATTTTACAGCTTTTCTTAGCTGGCGCAACTCCGTCATAGGTACACACAACACTCTGATATTACTCAACTATTCCAAGAGCTCTGTCGCAACCCATTAGCCTACACTCTACAGTGCTTATGACATTGGTTTAAAGATAACAACAAACGCATGTAGTTTGCTTAGCTGTGCAAATAGCAGGTTTGGTAGCACCACGCGTCCACTACCAAGAACTTTCCCGTTTATTTAGTTGAATAATATTTGTTTTATTAAGAGTCTAGTGTTGATAAGGTGTTGATAACGGTTGCTGAAGATTAGTGTCTCGGCTTGTTTAAATAAGGACATATTGTCGGAAGTGTATGATTATCAGAAACTTGGAGCGTGGTCTTATTCCATGTTTATTCATGAATTTGAATTCGGTACATTACTACATTTGGAACTAAATACCTAATCTTTATTTTAAAAAAAATCGACTTTTCAATCGGTTTGAAATGCCATTTAATAATTTCCAACCACATTGCATCTCGTAAAAATTATAATTAGCCTCAAGACTTTTAAAAATGTATTGTTACAATTTTGGTATTTTTAAGTTCCATATCACGAACACGCACTATTTATTATTTAAATGCAAATGCTTGGTTTTTAGATAAAAACTAAAAGATCCCTTTTAGTATGCCTGTAAGAGTTCAGGACTTCCCTCAATTCCTCATGGATTCCACCATCAGAACTGGGTTTTTTGGCAAAAATGGGGCCAATATGTATAATGTATAATTAGTCTTTCAATCAAAAAAATAATTTTTAAAATCGGTCGAGAAATTACTAAGTTATGAAGTATCAAAATAAAAATAAAATTACACACAATAAATACAATCTTTTTTATTTGATAAAATGTAAGGAACCATTACTTCATTTCTTTTGGGAAGTAATAAATCTTAAATTTTGAAACTTTCAGCGTCCTGTATTTTTTATCATTTCCTGATAAACTTTCCGTTGGCGTATAAAATCGTTTATTGATTAAGGACTTTTTTATCAATCGAAATAACTCTTAGACCTCTCGGTTGAAGAGACTTCAATATCTTAAAACACAATTGTAAGAAAAAGTACGGATAAAGGATTTGGTTGGTTGTTTGGTTGGTTGTTATATATTATATAGTTAGTTCCGCGGGAGGTCCTCGTCACGCTGCGTACGCGTCGGCATGCTGTGTCAACGCCCTTAGGTCACATTTGTTTTCCTGCTCACCTCACTTTGTTATGGCAAACTACCGTTGCAATTTGTACTTGGTTGGTACTAAGTTCTAGCACACATTGATGTTTGCTAATTAAAAAAAAATGTATAAGTACAGGCAGGGTTGGGTAAGTATATTTATATAAACTACCAATTCACACTATTTTACACGCAACTTTTATATAACTACCGATATTCAATTATCTTGTTTGAGGTACAAAACGGAATAGATTATAAAATATAACATTAGGTAATATGGAAATGTTATAAGAAATAAAGGTACAAGTTGGAACTCGGAGAAGTGTCTCGACTGCAGATCTGTAGGTATTGCCCCTCTTACTCTCACTCGGAACGAACTGCATATGGCGCTAGTGTTCTGCAGTAGGGGTTGAAATTATAACACAGTGATATGTCGCTACGACATTTCGCCGGGTTCCAACTCATATCATATTTATTACTACATTTTATTTCCCGACTTCCCGTTTCATTAATTTGTTGACATCGCGACTATAGCAGGTAGTTTGTGAACAACATAAATGTAACCGGAAAAGAGTAAAAAAGTTTCCCCGACGGGTTTTGTACAATCCCAGTAAGGGACTATACTAGGAAAAAATAAAGAGTAGACTGAGTAGTGGTGAGTCATCCGATGCAGTTAAACCAGCATGTCTGTAAGTAGTAAGTGTTTGTCACACTATTGACGGATATAGTAGGCCAATTGAATGAAATACATATCTGCAATCAATTGTATTCTTACGTTGACTTGCTTTCATTCCTGACAAAAAAATTAACGCAGAATGATTGGATTAGTGTACGTACACGTACAGTACACCTATCTTATCGTCATTTGCCACCAGAACCATAAGGATTGCGACTAGAATCAATCGCGGGTCTATTATATTTCATATTTTAATAAAAATATATTTTACAAAAGTTGCATCGCGAAAAACTGGAATGTTAGGTTACACCGCACATAAGACAGGCGTGGTGCATAATTGGCGTTTCACGTGGGACCCGCCGGGGGCACACGGGCTCGCAGGCCTCGCTTGAGGAAAACTGAGGATTAAACACTCAATAACACTCGAATAAATATTATGTGTTCATACTTGATTTTAATTAAGGATGAAGAATAATAGGGAAGGACGCACCTAGCTTTTGGTCTTCGCGTGTAAATTTACCAATTTACACGGCCTGTGCTGTGCAGCCTGATGTGCTCGTATCGCAACAAAATGGTGATTTTGACTTTCATCATTCTTTGTGAATCTTTGTGAGCCTTATGCCTAGTTTAATACCAAGATAACGCCGAAACAAATGTATGAAAGTAAATCATCTCACTCAAACCTAGGGCTTGTTTTGTATTGTCTGCGCGGTGGTCAGGACTACGGAATAGGATCCGCGGGTACGCAGGTGACTGCACGTGTGCGGCCGGAGAAAGCCCGCCTGGCCGGCCGCGCCTCGCCTTTTCCTGCCCAGCTATTCACAACTTTTACCACCTCACCACCACAATCAGACCAGAATAAGTATAACGTCTCTATCACGGACAATTGTCATTAATCACCAGGTCAAGTTACATTAGAAACCAGTTCACTGTCGAGACAAAATTGTTTGTGGATAGACATGCTGTCCATTCCGAGATTTATCGACTTTATTGCTAATCGAGCAACTCACTTGTTAGGCTTGTTGTTTCTTAAGTCGATTGGCTCGTTTCTCTCCGGACCTGGCTGCCAGCCAAACGGTTTCCTTTTAGCCAAATGCAATATGTTTACGGCCAAATACATCTCTTGCAAATTAAGTACATAAATGATAAACAGGACATACTATAGATCTGCTTAGAAATTAAATAACATACACAAAACATTTTATAATTTGACATACTTACGAGTATTATGTAATACGATTGAATTATTTAACAGAATTATTTTTCTTACAGAACGAGATCGGTATAATACGTGACCATTAGGTACAAACATATTAATAGAGTAACAAATCCATGACTTGTAATAAAAATCTGCATAAAGTCAGAGACAGATTTAAGGGGGCTTCTTACATCGGATATCCAGGTCAGTTTAGTTTATTATAGTAACTTTTTACCCGCAAGCGCGTGTGAAGAACTGTGGTATTTAACCCGAGTATACGTCACTCCTGGGCGTATCCCAACGACTATTATAACACAAATTATATACAACTATGCTTACATCGTTACTCATCTGATATTGCCTTGCCTTGTCTGCATATGCGAAAGAACAACCACGGGCCACGGCTTAATAAAGTCATAGAGAGCAAGAACCATACTGCGAGATTCGCCGTTGTTGAAAGAGCAGCAAGAATATTATTCCACGCACGAGAAAGCTCCCGGTCCCTAAGTATGACTCATGTCGATAACCAATTAAAATGTTACCTGCAAGCCATGTTGATACGTCAACATTCTTTACAATATCTTCTTTATAATTTTCTTTGTCCTAGTATCAATTACCTAGCATACGGTGTTCAGAAACTAAGCTTTCTTCTTTATCTACGCTTTTTTATTTTGTGTAACTGTAGTTAAATCTTTATTTCTTCATATTTAACTTACCAAAGAAAACCAATGTATCCATCCAAAGCTATTAGCCTCCGAAATGGTTAATAACAAGAGTTGCTCTTGAACGAGTTTTTTCTTGCCGATGCATTGGCCAGACGGTGGGTTGCGGTCTGGTTTGCATTTTAATACCTGTTTCAAGTGTTACTCATTTATTTCAAGAACATATCTTTTGTATAAAGGCGCATTTGCTCCTTTTTAAGGCAATGTGGCAAGTGTCACAAAGATCGGCCTTCTGGTTTTCCGAGAAAAACGCTTTCTCCGCGCGGCGGCTAGCTCATAGTATCTTTATCGTGTTGTTGGCTCACTTAAATGTGCACTTAGGTAAGGTGTCAGTGGTGTCAATGCGGCACGGTTTTATATCAGTTTCCTTTTAATTTATTTTTATTTTTATTAAGGGATTATAGTTAAAAGTTAGTGCCTACCGTACCATTTTCTATCTGTTTTGTAATCATCGGCCTTTAAAATCAAATATTAATGAGACAATTTGCAGTAGTTTTCCTCATTCACACGTTGCCTTCCTTTCGTGAGTTTAAAATGCCTATTACTCGTGTCCTATCACTTATTCTATGTTTATGTTAAAAAAATTACATTATTTGTTACACGTTAACTAACTTTTTTGACATTTACATTTTAACTATTTCGAAGTTACTAATTGATCAAAGTCAGAATGTCAGACGCAAATCTGTCGATGCCATACTGACAGATATAGTTCGGTATGTACACTTGAGCAGCGACTCGCGGAATGTAGGTCACCGTTTGGTTGACAATAGATGGTTTTTAAATACATTCAAACAAATGCTGCGTCGTTCTAACGGTAAAAGTAATGCTATTTCTTTTTTCATAAAAGCTCCTAATTCTGTTTTGGAAAGTTAACTGTTGTTTGTCATTATATTACGTTTACCACCATCCTATCATTAGCACTACACCTTATAAAACAAAGTCCCCCGCCGCGTCTGTCTGTCTGTATGTTCGCAATAAACTCAAAAACTACTAAACGGATTTTCATGCGGTTTTCACCTATCAATAGAGAGATTCTTGAGGAAGGTTTAGGTGTATAATTAGTTAAGGTTTTGTATAAATGAAGCCGGGGCGGGTTGCTAGTGATCTATAATTTTAAATCTATAGGTAGTGTCAAACGAGGCGCGAATATCACTGCATATGCACTGTAAGTATATTTATTCTGAAAAATCGATTGTAACTGTCAATAGTGTCGTAATCATGCCAGCCTGTATTTTTACACCCGCTTTAAACAATGCAATTATTGCGACACGAATAAGCTTGAAAGTTAATGGTTAGAATATCCATGCAAAAAACCATTGGTAAATAAAGAGAATACCGGGCAAAAAGTACCACAAAACATATTGCAAGAAATATTTATGTTGCCTTTAGTTTCGCGACATTTTCACTTTCAGCCTTTGTCTGTCTCATTATGCTTTGTTGCTTGTTGCAATGTTATTCTGTCTTCCATCTCCAGTTGCGAATGACAGGTTTCTTGATTGTTGGAAAAGTCTACTTAGTGCTATTGGGTATCATACAATTTCATGATTTTTTGACCCCTCCCCCTCTTCTTGTTACATCTGGTTACATTTGGCACCGCCCTCCCCCCTAGTGTGAGGTCACAAAGTTGTCAATTTTATATTCAACGAAATCAACAATTCGAATTAAATATTACTTATTTTAATAAAAAAATATTTGAATAATGGCAATATTGTACATTTTATGACACGAAAACGATAAGGAATAAAACTTTCACGAATAAAAACGATGTATCATTGCAAGAACTATTATTTAACTTTACAGTAAATACAAAAAAGTAGAACAATATTCGGTTACAAATGAAGTTAAAGCAGCGGTTCCTAACCTGGGGGTAATTACCTGGGGGTATTAGTAGGGATAAAACTGGTATTTTACGGGGGTAAAAAGCTCAATTAAATATAACAAAAATTATACCTGTAAGAAATAATATTGATAATTATTGGGAGGAGGACTAAAATCGGGTTCCCTAATTAGTCTTAGAGGTGGCAGAACTAAAAAGGTTAAGAACGACGGAGTTAAAGTGATGTCACAAAGTTTGTAATTCCCCCCTTTCCCCTTACAATTGTCACAATATATCACACATTCTTGACTCCCCTCCCACCGTGTGACGAATCAAATTTTCTGTTATGCTTAAGCGCAAAGGTACAATCTTAACACTAGGAAAATTGTTACTACATATTTAGATTTTATTTTTGGATGTTCAAGTGAGTTGACCGAGTGCTTAAGTTTGCGGGTTAACTACAGTTAAATTTCTCGATTTCGACTTGGGATAGGCGTTCGACTGGAGGACTGAAAAAATTACACCGGTTTGAGCAATTGCAACAGCAATTTTAATTGTATGTGAACATGAGGTGAGGCTGACCGGGCGGCGATATCACCATCAAGTAAGAGGGAGAGTGATCCGAGTCAATGAACCAAGTTAGCGGTATACCGCAGGGTCCGACTCTGGGACCCCATGTTTATGGTTTCTTTGTACTTAACAATCCGGCCTATACGCGATGTTTTATTGGTGAGCGGTAAAATTGAATTCCGAAACCGGTATGCAGATTAAATTCCTCACAAAGGATTTGTTCCGACACTAACCTGTGTGAATGTTGTGTTGGATTATGAGTTTTCGTTCAATGGTTCTTAAATAATTTATTATAATCGAAAATATTAGTTAGAAAAAACGGTTTTTACCAGCAAAATGGAGCTCAATTGCGGCCGTCATCAACCAGCATGTCTAAAGCAATAATTTGTGTTCATTACAACCCGTTAAAACCTGCGGTCCGCGCACGCACGTATCATCTATCTATGGCATGATAAGGCTGTTTTATTAAGACATGAGTTAAGGCATCATCTAGATATTTTTTTTTTTTTAGAAAACCACAAGACGTTGACTATGACTTTAAATTTTACTGTTAACAGTTAACGTTATCAAGTCGAACGAGTCAACTTTTATCGATAGCTTTATTAAGTACATACTTACTGTCCAATACACTATCTTATTTTGTATATTACACAAGCTAGGAATCTACCTAAGAGCAAGTAGATTGTGCCCATTTAAATATTTCTGTCGATGTTTTCCTGCCCAGCTAAAACGACATAGGTGTCAGGTAGGAAAATACATATACATACATCTTATACGTATAAATAAAAAGCTTTTATTTCGGACAAGATGCCCATAATACAAGATAAATTACAAAATAAACAATATTGTAAGTACAAAAGTGCCTTTTCACAATAAATTCGGGGACTAACTAGGCTGACATGGGGCTCTCTCGTATATTAATATCTGATAATGTATTTTATCTAATCACAGTTTCGGTTCATATTGTCTACTGTTGGTGCTTAAGTCATGTTGCTAGTGGCGGGTTCTCAGTTAAGCTAAACGTCGTTATCTTATTGTCTTAACGACTCTTAATAATATCTTAACGGCGGCGAACTCAACCGGCGCCTTAACAGTTGTTCGGTCTCGAAAGATCTCAATCTGAAACGGTTTGCCATTACACTTACTTATCGTTTATATGGAATCGTAGGTAAAGCTGGGAACGCACAGAAAGCGCTACCAGTGCGAAGCGGTGTTAGTAATTATTCGGTCTTGTATGAAATAGCTTACATAGAGCATCAATTTGGTCGTTCGGCGCACCATGCTTTAAGTAACGCCATCCAAACAAGCTAGACTAATAGGTACGGTACCGCCACCGCATTGCTACTGCTGTGTTTCAAAGTTTATTATGGTATCAAAGCAATCATAATTAAAATCTGCATCGACGCGACATTTGTCGATAATTCGCGAGATACGATACAGCACACGTCCATTGTTCTTGCTAACGGTACTGCCATAAAGTATCGTTTGAAAGAAAAAGGTACTAACTATATTACAATGTATGAGTTTTAAACGTTGTTATAGTATTTATGTTCTGAACGCCGGGTTAATTCCGATTAAAAGTGCATGTTCATTAAGCTTTTGTATATATACGGCTTTTTGCTTTGGTCCCGCCTGAGTGGATGTAAGTAGTTATGGCTTTGACTGCCAATCATTAACAGGATGGGATAGTCCATTGTTGTTAATCGTGAGATTTCAGAATTACATTGTCTTGTTGCCTATTCATGAGACTCATTCATGAATTAGGGCCATTTCATGTCTGAGGCTTGTCTTGGCTTGATAATTCGCTCATCTATGGGTTAATTTATTAATAGGCACTGTACTTATATTTTCTTATTCGAAAAATAATAAAGTAGATAGAAACACGTCTTTATATGTACAAATGTCCATCAGAACAGAACATGTTTATTTTTTACATCAATCAAACGCCTTCGATTTCGGGCTTAAAATGAACACTTGTTCGTAAATTCTTGTTTACCGCCCTTAATACACAATTATTATCCCAATGCCCTGAAGTTAATACCCGAGCAAGTGAATGATTCCAAAATTGAACTACGAGCGTAGCGAGTGGTTCGAGAAGTGGAATCAAGATTCCAACGCTCAAGAGCGTTGCGAGGATTTCAAGGCACGAGAGTTAAACACATTTTGCCTCCGAGTGAAACACAAAATATTTCAATACACCATTATTATTATTATTATTATAACGAGCCCATTGTGTCCCACTGCTGGGCAAAGGCCTCCCCCCTCTTCTTCCACTCATCCCGGTTTTGAGCAACGACCGACCAGTCCCTCAAAAAGGAGTCTAAGTTATCCCGCCATCGCCGACGAGGTCTGCCAGATCCCCGGTTTGACTCGTGGGGCACCCAATCCGTGGTTATCTTGGCCCACAAGTCATTCGGCATGCGGCAGACATGCCCAGCCCAGTCCCACTTTAACTCTAACTATGAAATACAAAAAAAAAAACTAAGTTTTTATTCCATTTCTCCTGACGTCGAATACAATACCTAAATATTGAATCGAAAAGGCTGGTTACTCTCTAGTCATTGATTAAAATTTAATTGTATGGAGACCAATGATGGAAACCTTCATAGTCTCCCTAGTTATTCATAGCAACCTTAGAATTTCAGAGTGGATTTTGTGTACGAGCAAGCCCTTGAGAACCGATTTTGTCATAGAGGTCACAGAGTTATCTTCATCTATACGAACTTTAGGTACCTGAGGGCCTACCGCGAACCACGTTCGACGTGTTGCCTCTCTGTCGCACTTGTAAATTTGTACGTAAGTGTGACAGGGAGGCAACACGTCGAACATGGTTCGCGGTAGGCCCTCTGATGGTCTACTTCCATCAGACTCATCCCCGAGGAAAAAAAGTAGTAGGTAGCTATTTAAAATTATCGTTCTTGTGCAAATTTTTTTGTTGAGCGTCATCTTACTTACCAGTCCTTGTCGATGTCATTCCAGCGTTTTGGGTATTTCCGAGTTGAGAGTAGGCAGTAAGATACGTACATAAAGTTCACACTTCAGAGGCACTTGGGCTAATCGAATATTGATGATTTGTGTGGGACTCAATCCGTTTCTGCCCAACTAGCAAATTGGTAATAACATCTGAACCTTTTACGACTAATTCATCGTAGGTGCGTCGTAAATAAGCAAGTTTTAAAACGTGATGTTGTATAAATGTCATTTATACCGCACTTTAGTTTAAATGCAAATTGTTCTTAAATCGCAGTTGTACAGACGTTTGTATAACATAGTAATAAAGCAATTTAATCACTGTCGTACAAAAGTTTTAACCAAGACCTTTTCCCGGTTTTACAACCTCAATATGACATCTTACAGCACTTTGGTCATAGAAAAGCTTTATGAGTGATTACTGTACAACTAATCATAACATCAGCTTTTTACAGCTGTTAAATTGCTAAAGTGCCATACAACAGTCATAAACACGACCGTCTTATAGCTAAAAGATAGGGATTACGGCTTATTTGTTTCATAAATTTTCAGTTCTTAATACAGTGTTGATACGCAAAGTGTTAGATTGGAAAAAGTGGAAGCAGTTCAAAAGGAGCGGTACTTATAGATGCAAAGTTCGTCAGAGTTGTGCTTCTTTACTTACTAGCACAGACTTAACTTCAAAACTGTTTGTTTCACCTATTAGGTTAACCAAGTTCACCAGGGAACCCTGAATTAGGGTGATGGCGGCCGTATCGTGTTGGCTTAAGAGTTTTAAGTCGTAAGCTAGTGCTGTTAATTATAAATGAGTCATATAACTACTCATAGATAAAAAATAAATTTATTTATTTAATTAAATATAATAAATAAACAATATTTAAAGGGGGCATTAAAATTTTCTTAGAAAACCTAGTAAATTCGTCGAAAATATTATGTTCGCATGCGTATCTGATTTACCCATTACCCATTTTAGTTGCAGTAATAGATGTCGAGTCGGTTATACTTAAGTACTTAAAATGGTAAAAAGTATAATATTTTTCACGACTTGTTTGACCGGCAATCATCCATGCACAGTACACACAAACAGGTAATTATATTATGATTGAAACTGCTTCGCTATTGCATTTCACCGACTCATTAGTCGTAGAAACGTCTGCATTATGATCACTCTACAAGCAATTGCATTTACAAATCGAGAACTTACGATACTTTTCCGACTAAAAAGTCGTTTAATATATTTTTTATGACAGCTGTAGGACTAAATGTGCTTGCTTATGACGATTGAGTGACCACTCAACGACTATTTAGCCATAAAAACTGCGCCAAAATCGCGTCATTTAAACGTTTGTATGCCTTAAATTGCATACCATCAAGTTTTATGAAAAACGTTTGTACAACATTTATATGACATATTTTTGCTAGTTGGGTGGAGATGGTGGATTTTATTTGTAAATATTATAATGATTATTCAAACAATTGATAATAAAATCATGTTAAAATACAAGTATAATACATGATTTTTAATTTTCATTATCAAAGGGATATTCCATTTTTATTGCGATTTAACTTTAAGTATCACACATTTGTTAACGATCATCACCGTCATAGCATTGTCTCGGTATTCTGCTTCGGCTTATGGGTGCCTAGGGTCCGTATTTTGATGCTGATTTTGTAGCATATATTATACGTAGGTACAATATTCTAATTTAGTTCTTTTAACGTTTATTTTTATGAAATTAACAATTCTGAGTCGAAAAATCAATCTCACTCTTGTGAGATGTCAATTAGTAATAAAAATAGTTATTAAAACTCGTAGCTAATGATATTACGAGTAAGTATAGGTATGTATGTACTAATGTGCGCGCGTGGCATGAGTGGCATGTTCTAACTGAGACACAAAAGCCCATAAAGTTGTTAATGTCTTGGTATGGTACCTATGATGTTAAGTTGTGAAGATATGTGATGTCGCACGCGTCAGTTCGTCTCGCGAGGCTGGCATGGGATTGTAATTCGAACCGTTTCCGGCGCTCGTGTCACTGCCGTTTACATTCTCTGCCGAACACGTCGCTACCGCCGTACCACCGTACCAGTATAGGTCTGACCACTGGCTATGGACCTTAGTAACCAACTTTGATGTCAAGTTATGCTGGTAACCATATGTTTTATGAATCAGCTGACCGATCATTTTGAAAGGCAGCTCGACCCAATAGGCCTCATATTTTATAACCATATTTCGCAATTTGAACATAAGGGTACACCTGGTACTGGTATTCTCGAGAAATGATAAGTGTCTGTGTCGCTAGAGACATTTATAAGACGACTACATTTTGTTGTGAATAAAGTCGTGATTCATTAATTTTTGCTCGTGACTGTCCTTAATAAAGTTTGAAAACGGAATTCGATTACAATTATTGCAGCATCAGGTACTTACGTATATTTTGCCGAATTTACATGCAAAGGACAAAGCAAAAAGGAAAAGATATGAATTTCGCAGTGTGGGTGTCTATGTTATGTCGAGGGTTTTAACGGTTCCAAAAAGTTAATGCTACAGAAAACTAAGTTTTTAATATTTTTTAATGTCAGAAGAAATGACATATCACACAAAAAGATGTTTTCGACTATCATATAGTCATCATGAGACTACGAGCATCTTACACATAAGACGGTATACTTACCTAAACATTTAATGAAGGTGGCTGCAACAATGATGTTGCCAAATCTAGGACAGGCTTTGGCAATCTTTACTTTAAAATTACAAAATTGTGTGCCGGCTAATGGCTAAGTAGAGAATGCTAGTTAAAATGTACCTAATATAAATCAAGTACTTATCAAACTCAATACTATGTCTAATCATAAATTTACGTTAATATAAGTATCGTAAACAACAACAGCTAATAGTCTACTCAACGTACATCTTATCGTCAAATAGCGATATTACGCTTCACGACCGAACTGTCACATGTCGACAGTTTACTCAAAAACTCAAAAATGTTATAAAAGTACAAATGACAACGTGGTACTATTTATTTATCGTATGGCGGTTACACACTGGTTAAAAAATTACAGTAAGAATACACAATAATTTCAGGTGTAAACATTGATGCCATTGCCGCTGGATTGACCAATGATTAGCGGCCTTTTTACTGGTCTTGCCGGTTTTGATTTGTACGATTGAATTGTAGCTTGTAGCTACTTTCTCGAGTAGGATTGGGCCTTAGGAGTTAGGGCCCCAAACTAGTACCTTTTAGAAGAAAATAAACCTACGCACTGCTACTGCGATTATAATGTTGACCCAAAATATCGACCAGGCTTCGTAATCTTAGTATGATTTATTCGGTATCATTTATCGACATATCAGTAAGATTGTGTAGAGCAGACTTAAAGAAAAGCAATTCAGGTGTTCATTTAACAAGCGGCTCGTGAGAAACTTTCCTCACGTCGGTACCTTCTGGTCTTCGATCAATCAAGTCGTTTCATCGATCAGACCGCGCCTATCATTAATTTCATTGTTTATTATTGGCGCACCGGTTTATTACATCTTGTTTTACTCCATAACAACGCTCACAAAGAGGCAACTTTATTTCTCGTTCATTTTCCTCGATGTCTGTAATTTGATACGATTCCGATGCGTATTAAATTACGTTTCTCAAGCCTTGATTTGAAAGCTGTAGTTTTCAAGTTGAGTCAATTGACACTTTGTCTTTATTGATTGATAATTGCCGATAATTATAGGGGTTCTATAGATTGTGGATTTCACACTGGTGGTAAGCAGAGCAATGCACAACCACAAAATGAAAGTTGATAAAAGTGATTATCTATTTTTTAAATTATCCGCTTTTTCTTGTATCTACGTCTAAGTATTTTTTTATTTTTCAACACACTTGCTCAAAACGACGTTTTTATTCCACCAATTTTGGCTCATAATCCTAGATATTTAACACGCGTGCTTTTTCAGTAATATTATAACACTTGGGCTTTTTCATTATATTATCCGACTCAGTTAAGAAGGTAACTCATTGCAAATAATATGCATGGAAACGGAGCCTTCTTAATTTGGTCGAGTAATACATTATTTTAAACCAACTATTAGGTTTCAATTGTTAGTTCAAAGAGGTTTTACCACACCAAACATAATTTATAGATTAAATTATCTCGTAAATTACATTAATGAATAAACATAAAATTTTATCGATTTGATCTCCATCCGTCGAATAGAAATACAAAAATATTAGCTTTTTTTACATTTTTTTAATTGGCTGTTTGTCGATTTCGTTCGCGCCGCGCAAGGCAAAGGCGCGATTGGAATCGTGCGTTAATGAAAATAACGCGCCAACCATTTTCTGTATTTGTCATAAAATTGAAATAGTTTGGCATGTTTTTAGTTTATATATTGACGAACATATCATTTTCAAGCATTGAAAATGAAGAACACATAAAATTGACGCTGCCAGTAATACTAATAAAGTCAAGAGCCGAGAACGATAGCTTTTTACCATCAAAATCGGGTGAAAAATAATTGGCTGCATATGAAATTTTTATTCAATAGAAAATCAGCAAAAACGCCCAGTCTTTCTTGGAAAACGTGTTAGTAGCTTATTCCAATGAACTGGCGAATAAGTGCCTACAAGCCCAGCACGCTTTGGTGCAATTATAATTTTGCTTTACTCTGATAAAGTTTGGTTTATAAGAAACCTCGTTATCAGAGTTGTGTGAAGCGTCAGGGATCATCATCATCATCTTCTTGGCGGTATTCCGGCTTTTAGCCACAGCTCATCGGAGCCAAGGGTCCGCTTGGCAACTAATCCCAAGCATTAGTTTTTTTTTCAATTTACTCATAATAAAGTAATATAAATTTTATACATTTCATAAAACTCGCCAAATTGTGAAGGCACAAATTTTTACCAAAGTGACTGCCATCTAACCTCCCAACCCAACCCGGCATACCTACTGGCTCCCTGCGATATCGATACAGACCTAGTGGGGGGCCTGTAATTTAACTCGTATGAGAAATTTAGCATGTGTTTTATCCTCGTCTCTATTCATCTTTTTTATATGCAATAGAGAGATTTTAATCTTATCCGTCTCATTACAGCTCTCAGAGGAGGTGACGCGGAAGCAGAGCGAGTACCAGAAGTGCCTGGAGTCGTACAAGCAGATGCGCGCAAAGTTCGAGGAGAACTACCTTAAATGTAAGTGTAAGTTGGACGACATTACTTATGCTTTACTTATAGTGCATGGTAATGAGAAAGCACGCGTGCATAAAGCATAGGATAATAAAAACCTCAGTAGATTAGATAATTTTCTCCTTGTACTCTTCTTACAGGTTGGCCCAAAAATACGTTGACAATAGTAGATTGTTAGAGAGATGAAACGCACTCACTCCTGTCAAGGTAGTTTGGCGCTCTCACGTAGTGAGAGCGGCCAATAGTCCGAGGCTGAAATGATGCCTTTAACCCGAGTTAAACACTACTTTTCATTTAGAATACGAGGAAAGTAAAATACACGAGTTTAAAAAAACATGACTAAGTACTTTTATAGTATTTCTCGAGGGTACTTTCAATTAACAATGTAGGTAATTGTATCCTTATTTATGGAATGGAGAGGTAAATGGGCCAAAATACTTTTTAATGTTTTAAAAAGTTGTTCCTAATTTTCTAACGCAAAATTTTCAGGTAACCCATAAAATTACACTTATTTTCAAATATAATGCAATTTACTTACAATGTAATACTTATGTATAACATTTAATTAGATTCTTTATTTTTCCTTAAATCAACTGCCCCAATGATTTATTAGCATAATTTATAAAATGAAATAAAATACAGAATTTTTTATAAAAAGAAATTGAATATGGCTAGGGAGTTGAAATAGAAATACTTACGAGTATAATCGTGGAATAGTACAGACACAGAATAAGTAACAGTATTCTTATAAGTCATAGTATAGAGATATATGAATGCAGTATGAGTGGATCTAATGCACTGGACTATTGGGCGCCGGTGCCAACGTGCAACGTGGATTGAAAATTGAAATGGCGAATTCATAGCGTGCACTTCTACGAGCTTTCTGTTACGCCGTGTATCGACATTACAGCAGGTCGACTACTACACATTGACTACGCTATGCATGAATAGCACACTGCTTGGATTGTTTGATATAGACAAGTGCAGTACACAAGCATGTGTACTTTTGAACAAATGTACTTAATTAATAAATTTAGAAATTCTCTAGATACCAGCAATAGCGAGAACTGTGAGAAAACACGTAGGTTGTTCAAAGTACCGTTTTAACGTAATAGGTAACTCTACTACACTATACTTTTGAGACCGACATAGTACCACCCTAATCTAAGCACGGTGAATGATATTTGTCTGTTCGCCCTGGCTTTTGACAGAGCATTCCTGTCCAACATGCTATCTTACGTATTTTTTTTTTTTTAACTTCGACACACTTTTTAACGGAAATTTTATTTTAATAATACATCAACAGATATGCTCGTAAAAATTTCCTTAAGTTTCGAAAACACAAGAGGCCAGTTTTTTGTGTGTGTCAGACTTACACCCATACCAAAGCATGTTCGATTGTTGTAGCGATGGTTGGCGTTATACACGCGATAAAAAGAGACAGACATTGACATTATCACGCTGTCACGTAGACTAGAAAAACCATAAAATACAAGAATATTTCAGAAAATGTATGAAAGTGGGGCAACTTGATCGACAGCCACATGCTAATCTCATCGTGCACCTAATACTTACCGAGTTTATTATCCGGACTAACGACGTGCAACGTCCACCGGCTTTCTTTACCACCTATCATCATCTTTACTCTTTTAATTGACCATTAATTCTGAATATGAATTCTCTTAAGAGGGAAGAATAGCTTTGCGATCCTAACGAAATAACGGTACTTTTTCTATGAAATTTCTATATCAGGAGAAAACGGTTTCCACTAACTAAATCTTAACATCTCACTTTTGATGGCGATCGCTTCAGCAAATACAAGGTGAGCATTTCGAGAGATTTTAACAGTGCATTCCTGATGGCAACAGAAGCAAAAAATGTTATATGACTTTTTGTGAAATTCGACAAAAAAAAAATCCCTTTTTTTTTAACACCTGTACATAAAACGTAATTTTTATTGATAAACACATAACCTAAAATTAACTAAAAAGTTTTTTATTTATTTGGGGGTAGCTTCTCGAATACATTGTTTTAATTTTTCGATGTCAATCAATAGGTATGTCCAGACTAGACCTCAAAGTGCCAATACCGCAGTCAAAAATGTGTTTTGTACCGACTTATGGCGAAAGAATGATTTCGAAAAACATTTAATTATCTCTGAAACTAGGCCTAATCCAGAAAATTTTATATGACATTTTATTAGTTTCTAAATATTACCAGGAATGCTTAGTTAAAATGTCTCGCAATGCTCACGGGCACCTTGTATATTCTAGATTTTTAGGTTTCGCTTTTAGGTTATCTGAGATGTCAGATACTTTTGGCGCGTTGTTTCATCCGCTACTATTGATGCTGACTGTACCTAAAGTGGAGGGCGGTCCCACTTTTATTGCCACACTAAATTGAACCTTATCCCCGAGGTAGAAAGGTGTTCGTACCAAACTAGAGAAAATGTACTGAATCCGCCTAGGTATACATTCGTGCGTGACACGCACACATTTAATCCTTCCGCCATTGCAGTGTCACAGCCGGTCGTCAGTTGCGCGTTCTCTGTCAAATCGTTCCTCTATGTTCATTACAATCATTACTATAAAATAGATGTGATTGATTTTCTGTAAAAGAAATACCGAAACCCTGAAATAGATGCTTTAAATGTTGTTTCTTGTCTTTACAGATAAACGCAATTTCGCCTTTGTTTTATTCACAACAGTGAATTATTATTATATTTCCGCAAATACTTACTATGATTATAACAAAAAATGTCATTGCAGGTCATGCGTGTTTCTTAGTCAAGTTGACGTTAAGCAGTAGTATTTTATTAAGTACATGTTTTTTTTGTCTTTATTACATTAATTTGTCACAAGTGTCACAATCTTTAAAATTTATAAATTAATTAATTGACTTAGCAACAAAAAATAACCGGTCTCTAAATTTATATGCCTGTGTTCTAAATTTATAACCGCTAACGCTAATCAAGTTTTTTATGTTTTAGATAACAAGGAATAATTATAAACACTCGTTCAGTGTCCTTTCTAAAATATGTCAATAAATTAATGCACTGTTAAAACTTGTCGCTTTAAATGTAAATTATCCAATACTTTAAAAAAATATGTCTTACTTCCTGGTGCAAAACGTCTAATTTAATTCCTGAAATAAATCAATTTCAGTATATTTTTAGTTGAAGCATACGTAATTAAATATATGATAATTATAATATAAAATATAAACCATTACTTTATGTACCAATTAGGGATTGCAATCCGGTCCGGCGGATCCGGTAATCCGGCCGGATCCGGCACTTTTCAGGAGCTACCGGATCCGGTAAAAATCACCGGATCCGGACCGGATCCGGTAAAATAAAAAAACGCCTAAATACAGCACGCGCTGTGCGTTTCAGATGAGGAAAAGGCGCTGGATGCGAGGTATGAAGTTGAACAGAACAAAAAATTAATGAAAAAGTTTAATTTTAGTAAGATAAAAATATATTTATTATGACGATGACTGGGAACAGAAGAGGATTTCTTCTTCTTTCATGTTGGTGGCACGATATGACGATTACATAAATACTGTAATAGAAGGAAAATTTTAAGGATGGAAATGCCATGGAAGGCATTTGTAATTTATGCTAAAGAGAAGGTTAATGTTGTCATAATGTTGGGATAGGAGATTAAAAGTAAACAAATGAGCAGGATTAAGTCTGCGGTACTCAACCGACTACAGTTGGGCTCATCAATATGTGTGAATGAATATATGATAATATTGATAATTTTTAGTTTTCTCCGATATATGTATATATATGATAAAATATAGATTCTTTTCTATTCAAATTTAAGAGAGAATTTATTGTCTTTATAATTTCATCCAATCTTATTCAATTTCCTTCATCTCCTGATACATGCTACTCTACGTCTAGCCAATGCTTTATTTGATCTATGTAACTTTTCTTAGGGAGTCCCTTTCCGCGATGGTTTTCAATCCTACATTCTATTATTTTTCGCATGTGATCGTCGTATCGTGTTTTGTTCCCTATAATTTGACCAATATACTTTTCTATAAATTAAAAAAAGGACAATTTTTTAAGTCATACAGTCTACTACTTTCTCGGACAAAAAAATTAGAACAAGATAATACTCGCGCATTTATACTAGAGCGCATTTAATATCATAATTGGTTAAAAGTAAAATATCTTCTTTTGTTACTAGAATCAAAGAGAATTAAGAAGACCAAGAGTGCTCACTCCATACAACGGTTTTGTTACCAAAAATACTATTATTTTCGTAGTCTACATTTAGCGTCAAGTAGCGGAACTCTCAGTACTGCTACTCGACAATATCACGACAAACAAAAAGTCTAATGCTCAACGATTTTCATCTAATATTATAACCAGAGTAAGCGTAGGAGTTGAAAATATAGTTCCGGTTACTCTGGTTATAATATTAGGTAGATGTCGACTACGAATATAATAAGCGTTTTGGTACCAAAACTGATGTATAGACTGAGCACTCTATGTACTTCTTATTTCTCTATGCTAGAATGGATGTCAATACAAAGAATTCAATCAAAGAACAGTTACGAAAACTTGTCCTTTCAAGGAGCTCCACCCAACATCCTATCATCAGGCTTTGGAAACTAATCAAATATATAATTGTAAACGAAAATTTGAGCACTTGTAAATGGTTAAATATGATAAATTACCAATTTCAAATTTTGTTTTTAAAGTGATATTGATATTATGACACTTTTTACTACCAAGTTCTATTTTATTGTTAAGAAGTTATTGATTAACTTCAAATTATAGATTTAGGAATACGTATTACGCAAAAAATTCGAAAAATAAGTAATTTAATTAACTTTAATATCCCTATACCAAACCGGATCCGGTCCGGCCGGATCCGGCCGGATTATGGCCAAAATCCGGCCGGATCCGGCCGGATTGAAAATCAATCCGGTTTGCAATCCCTAGTACCAATCCGCGTTTAGATGACAGCATACAAGGGTTTTTTGTTATGCTGGAAATATAGTTGACCTTATATGGGCAATAAGGCTCCGCATTTCCTTTGTTATTCTATTGGTATGCAACACGAATATTTCGCGTGATATTTGTCATTGAATGTGTGCCCATTCCAGGCCCAACGAGTCGAGGTGGGCGCAAGCTGGACGAGACGCGGGACAAGTATGGCAAAGCGTGCCGGAGGCTGCACCGTGCGCACAACGAGTACGTGCTGCTCCTGGCCGAGGCCACGGAGTGCGAGCGCGCGCTGCGGACGGCCGCGCTGCCCGCGCTGCTCGACATGCAGCGGCGGCAGGGCGAGGCCACCGCCACCTCTTGGTCAGTTCAGTACACAGTGTGACATTGTAGCGTGTCGGAGGCTGTGCTGGGCGCACAACGAGTACGTGCTGCTTCTGGCCGCTGGTCTGTACCCAGGCCAGGGTAGCATGTAGGTAGGTACGGCAAAGCGTGTCAAAGGCTGCATCGGAACAATGAGAACCAGACCAGTAGCAGGCAGGGAGATGCCACCGCTAACTCGTGCTTGAAAACATGTTGCTCTTGGCTTTGGCGATAGAATGGGATAGCACGCTGCGGAACGGTAGTGCTACCCAGCACTAGCTAAACCTATTAATAATTGCTGACGGCGAGGCATTAGTTGTTAAGCAGACCCCGGGTTCCCTTGAGCTGTGGCAAAACGCCGGAACAACGCGAGGAAGAAGGAAGGCGAGGCATTGACTGAGGCCCTTTTTTCTATTTAGTAAATTTTTTGGTGCATAGGATACTATATCAAGAAGACGAAAATTACGTTCCTGTATCTCTAACTGTACTACCCCCCTCCCCCTTTTTAAATAATATGAGTCGTATGAATAATAAGACTCATTTAAATTGATAGGAGTAAAGCCATTTCGCTTTTCCTACCTACTTACTAGTCTCGCTACAAGCAAAGCGTGATTTGGTAATCAGTCATAAACATTGCATAATAAATGCAATTGTTTATTGCATTATAGAAACAAACAAACAATCTTCAGTAACTTCACGCAATCAATCTCTGTATAATAATTATCTTTACAGTACATATGGTGCTACTTTACCGCACTAGTGCGCAAATTAGCATATTACGTTACTGTGTCAAACATTTAAAGGGCCATATGTACTGTAAAACGTTGTACGATACATGTGCGAATAGGTAATTCGTCGCAACTCGTGTCGATGTAAAACACTCCCTTCGGTAGTGTTTTAATTTATCGCCACTCGTTTTGAATTTCCTATTTTTCGCACTTGTATCGTAAATTCGTAATGTACTATTATATAACTAACGTAATATTTGTTGTCAACAGGAAGAACATCCTTTTGGAGGTGGTGCAGCGGTCGGACTTCAACACGGACAAGTTCCGGGAGATCCAGAGCAAGGTGGACTCCACCGTGCAGAACCTCAAGCCCCACGAGGAGTACAAGGAGTTCTTAGAGAAGTACAAGTCAGTACGCAGGGTTACCTACTCGTAACTTAACCACACAGCTACCATGTTATTTACCAAACCAGCGGTCCGACTTCAACACGGTCAAGTTCCGGGAGATCCAGAGCAAGGAGGACTCCACCGCGCAGAAACTGAAGCCCCACGAGGAGTGTACTCCAGGATTTCATAGAGAGATACAAGTTAGTACTTAGGGTTACCTGCCTATACTTATGTTAATTACCTAACCAACAAATGATAATATTATTTTGATCATTTAATTATCATTGTGGTAATAATATGATTCATGAAGGCATGGCTTTAAATTGTGAGCAGGAAAAGCCCTGTAGGTATTTTGTCATTTTAATTAACTAAGGACACAAATGGTTATATCAAATATGATTTAAGAATTCAAATATCATTTACCTACCTATTAATTGATTAATCGTAAACAGTAATTTTTTTTTTCTTTAATAATGAACGAAGAAAATGTTGATAGAGCTGCATGCACCGTTACGTTTAAATTATTTTTCAACGGTATACCGTCAATTATATACAGTAAAATTTTATAAATCTTTAATTATATTAATTTAAAACCCCTCTTTCTATATTGTTTTTCTTTTTCTTTCGTGTCGAGGTTTCTGTTTAAAATGGCGCTTAGCACACTGAGACGTGCGAATCGGATCCAGTGTGCTAAGCGCCTAAAAATGCAGTAGAACGAAAATAAATATCTTCTTCTAAATTCTGAATTACTTGGCTTGTTAGGATCAATAGCCAGTGCACATCGGTTGCTTTGCATATGAAACACCGTTTACTACTCCTACAAATTATGGCCTGCCAATATTAACTAGCTTCCAGCTTTTACCATTATTTGTTACCTATTAATGTCAAAATTGTTTCAGATCGCCCCCTTCAACGCCAGTATCGTTCACGTTCGACGAGAGTCTAGTAGAGGACACGAGCGGCAAGCTGCAGCCCAACCAGCTGACAGTGGACAACCTGACTGTGGAGTGGCTGAAGGAGAAGCTGACGGAACTCGAGGGCACACTACAAGATAACCGCGAGAAACAGGCGCAGCTGGTGCCGGAGGCCAATGGCGTCTGCAAGAACAACAACACCAGTCTCACCAACGGCGTTAATGGGATCGACAGGTATGACTAGTGGCTGTGTGAGCTGTAGACAGTCTGATAATGGAGGGGCTCAAGAAGAAGTCGACGGAACTTTAGGGCGCGCTGCTGCAAGACAACCGCGAGAATTAAGCCTAGCTGGTGCCGGACGACAATGGCGTCTGCAAGAGAGCAATAACACCAGCATCACCAATGGCGACCATGGCACTGACATATATTTATTTATTTAATCTTTATTCCACATCAGAAAAAAAAATCTTACAAAAGGCGGACTTAATGCCACAAGGTATTTTCTACCAGTCAACCTTAACGATTTATATGGATAAATCATAGCACTACTTCGGTCAATTTTATGCATGGATATTTCTGTGGGCAAATAAATAGGTAGGTAAATTGTTTGCATATTTTTCCTACACTTTTTTGTATATGTAGGTATGTTTTTAGGATATTGAAATTATGCTTATCGCATTACGTATATTAGTTGTTGGTTCAATTGGTTTTTATTCGTTTTACCTTAATTAACCACTTTAACTTAAAACGAAGTGGGTATATTAAATTATACCTACCTAATCGAAACTATAAGATGAATATGCATAACATATATTATTAATATAATACTACGAGTATATTTTCTGAGACTCATTCGGCAGTAGCATTAATTTGTTCACATTTATAAATCTGTGATCAGCGTAATGTGTATAACTATTACATACAATGTTTTGTTTGCTGATGAATTGCTGATATTTATCTTTATGTGCCTATATAGTTTACATTGCAAGTGCCTCGTGTTGAAATACTATTCAGTGCGCATTGCTGGCTTATTTGTGATCGTAATATGTACCTACCTATTACACAAAAAAAGTCTATGCGTCATAGAAATCCGATATTCATACGACTTGATGAATAACACAGGGGAATGGGGTAAACACACACAGGTCCTTGTTTAGGTTACGCGATAACGTTACGGAAGTCTAGCCCAAATTAGTACTTTACCGAGAAGAAATAAACAAGTACACATAATACAGATTGTATGAAGTAGTTGGAAACTAATTGTAGCTAAAGTAGCTAAACCCTTAGTTATTACAAGTATTTATGAACGTGGTAAGCGGTAATTATTGTCGGCATTTTTATCTTTGAAAGTTAAGAAAATATATTATTTATATCATCCAACTAGCTCTAGTTTACAAAGAGCATCTAAAATAAGTTACAACAAATAAATTAATAGAGCGGTGTTATATAATAACTAACTAACTGCTTTGGCTCAGCGATCCAAAAAGAATCTTGGCCTCCGAAACGAGAGAACGCCACCTGTCCCGATCCAGCGCGGTTTCCTGCCATGAATTAGCATTCAGCCGACGAGATTAATACAATATAATATATGCTCATACCAGTCCTACTTTTTAGGGTTCCGTAGTAAACTAGGAACCGTTATATTTTGGCCATGTCAGTCTGTCTGCTTTGCTCAGTGATCGTTAGTGCTAGAAAGCGGCAATTTGTAAATCAATCAATCGTTACAACAAAAGACATGCAATGTCACTCGACTTTATTTATTTATTTGATAGAAGGCACAAATACAATTGTGACAAATTGGTCAGAAACAAGACAACGAAAATAATTTTGACGCATGTAAGATTTTACTAATATAAGGATATACTAAGATAAAATATATGTATAGATTGAAGTGAAGTATACATTTTTAAAATATGCATACGACATTGTGTACGTAAGATAGTACTGTATCGTTACCATTGTACCAGGCATTCCCCTCCGCCGATCCCGGCGACGGCGACCGAACCGGTGAAGCTGCTGGAGCTGCGGATGGCTGAACGCAAGTGCGCCAAGCAAGCCGAGATGATTAGGTCAGTGGAGAATAATTAGAATACCCTTCACACTAACTTACTCTGTGACATGCATATTCCTTGGAAACCGGTAAGCTATAGGTACTTACTTGGGTATCTAAAAACAATGTGTCTAACTGCTGAATATTTCCATATAGTATTAATTTGGGGTTCCGTCAAGTGTTTCGCTTTCCAAAAGGGTATCGTCACCAAAACAGTTTGAGAACTGCTGCATTAGTAAATACCTACACAATAATAAAATGAAATGAATGAATGAACCAGTTACTAGTTTACCTGTTCGTAATTGCGCTACTATGTGATTTTTCCAATTCCCAACAGGTCTGCGTTGGCGGAGCTGGGCTGCGAGGAGGCGCCGAGCGGCTGCCCCGACCTGTCGGCCGAGACCGTGGGCGTGGACAGCCTGGACGGCAGCTCGCCCGACCACCAGGTCAGTGCAGCTGCAGCTCAGCGCAGGATACTCACTTGCCTTGCATACTAACTATAGTAGACCGTACCACTGTAAAAAGCGATCTACCTCATTTTGTCAAAGTGATTAATAGATTAACTTTATGAATTTAGTAGCTTACCCCCTGCCGAGTACATACTTTTGTATTGACTGAAGTTATCTGACATGCCAATTTTTACGTTACGTACAAATAGACATACAATTGTCGTGCCCGTCTTCCGCAAAAAACGGCAGACTGTTTTGTACAGAAAATGACATACATTAACTTAACTATTGTCTTCATTTTGAACTACGACTGTCGATGACGACTTTTATTTTAGGTGCCTTAGCGCCACTTGCACCATCCCCCTAACTCTGGTTACCTGTACAATTTGACTCTGGGTTAACGGTTTAACAAGTTAACCTCGGGGAAGTGGGATGGTGCAAGTGGCCCTTAGCGTGTCCATAAAACGTTTAAAAATGTCTCATAATTTTGAAGTGTTTATCTTTCTTCAGAACTGACTAAATTAAACCATGTGATACCTAGAAACGGTAATTTAGTAGCTTCGCTTATTTGTGGACCATTATTAAATTGTAGTTTCCATGTAATAAAACATAGGTATATACTTACTTCTTTCCTCTCTATTTATTTTCGCTTCAATGGACGTAAAAATATTGAGCTCATATTTATTTTCTTTCATAATATGTATTTAATCATTCATATTGTATGTTTAGATTAGGTATGTATTATTTCTTAATTCTACTATTTAATGTCATAATTTTGTAAATCAAATCGCAACTGTTCATAGACCGCACACTTGAATCAATTGGTGTTTGCGAAGTAGAACTACATTGCCACCGGATTGTTATGATTCATGGTTTAATTCGTGAAACCTACGCGTTGTTAATTCAGGCTGCAGAATAACATTCGGACATCGGAAACTGCGCGTAGGATGTTTTGTTTAGTCGAGCTACGTGAGTTATGAGATTTTTTAGTTTTCATATGTGAAAACATACGAACACGCACATGATTAAGATAATAAATAGTTATCTGGCAGTAAGTAAATTTTCTGATTTCTGGTAAAATATTAGGGTTCCGCCAACTAAAATACGGGTATATCTACAAACTGAAATTTCCATCACATTCATACCTCTTTGTAAGTATTTCTCGTTGAGCTCACAATTAAAAGATTCCTCATGTCAAGTAAATAAGCCACCGGTACCCAATACAAGTAGGCCTCTGCCTAATATGGACACTACACTTGAATTCAGGAGCGTTCCTCGATTGGGTCGAAAACGTCCACCGAGGCGCTGCGTCTGCGGCTGCACTCCATAATCCCGCCGCGACCCTTCTTCCGGATGTTAGCGCGCCCCTTCCGGCGCAAGTCCGTGCCCTCCAGCCCGGCACTGCCCCCCAAAACCTACCGCAGCAGCAGCGAGGGGCCCGCCGACTCGGTAACCGACGGGACCCGCCGCAGGAAACGGCTCGGAGTCCTTAAGAGACGTTTGACCAAACGCATGGACGTGTATGTGCATTGTCGTGTAAACAAAAGCATCTTCAAGAAGAGAAGACGACGAAAACGTAGTTGTCCTAACCGTGTGGTGAGTGCGCGAGCCTAACACTGAAGATCATTCGCACGGGTAGCTTCTCCTCCGGCGGCCGGGACGACGCGGTGGTTGCCTTCGATCCATTGAAACTGTACAAAGACAAGTCACGCGCTCTCGCACGCTGATCGATGGTCGAAGGTCGCCGCGGCGTCGTCCGCCGGCGCCTGCAGGCGAACGCCATTAGGCAAGGCATGGGCTTTCGCAGGATGCATGCGGCTTATTTTTACACGCGTCTAAATGTTTACGACAACGTATAAACACACACGAGTTCGTCAGCAACGTTCTAACTATAGACTCGCCGTGCGCGAGCGTGCGAACTTCGCTCGGGATAGCTTTCAAATGAAATTAAAATAGCACCGCCTCGCTCCAAAACTCAGTTTCAAAATCAAGGTAAAGCGAACTTGCGACGTTCTTCGAACGTTTCCCTATTTACGTGATGTCTAAACGCGCCTCAGTCGGCAGTTTTACCTCTACCGCATCCTGTTTCCCTCGGTTGCTGTCGGGTGATTATGTGCAGATAATAATAAAGTGATAATATAAATACCTATCTATCGTCGTGATGGATGATCCGTTTTCAATGTACATAACTCGCTCGGAGTTGCCGCCCCCGGTGGTGGTGCCGCGGCGTAAGAAGCGTTTGAAAAAACTGCAGGAATTACAACATTTACAAGAATTGCAACAGCTACACGACTTACAACAGTTGCAGGAGTTACAGCAGCTACAAGAATTACAACTTGAGGAAGAATTCGTATGTCCGATTACTGCATCGTTGTGGTTGGAATGTTGTGTTTGCATGTAATTTGACGTTAACTGTTCGGTTTTTGTTTTCGTTTACTCCTAACGCGTGCCATTTCGTTGTGAGAACTAATTGAATGTTTTAGCTCTGCGATTTTAATTGTTAGGGGAATCAGTAACGTAAAACTTGACCCAATTTACGTATTATTAGAAAGAAGCAGTGGCGGATCGTTCAAAGAACTCGATTCCCACCGGCTTGTCTAATTTCAGCCCGTTGAGTACTTTCACGATCGGCTCATGGAGAAAAGGAAAGCAAAGTTAGCTCCGGGTTCCCTACGAATATTTGTGGCGCGCCGCCACTGGAAAGAAGCGTCACATTGACCCACTTGATTCCTTAGTAGTGAGTCATGGGTAAATCAAGGATAGCTTTAGTTTTTAGGTCATAACCTAATGTTCTTTTGTCATGTCATGGTACCTTACCAGCAGGGTCAAGTGTACTAGCCTTTTCTATGAAATACGAATGTGAGAAAGGTTTATTTATATACTTAGAGAGCTGAACACTGATCAGTTGCGTGCTGAGTGATATATCCATGTTGTATTGCAGGCGTATATCTATATATCTGTCTGTGACAATGTGCGGTAACTTCGGAAGCATGCGCATACCTAGTTACTTGTTATTTGTTATCATTATCACTTTATTACAATATATGTTCAATGAAAGTCTATAAAGTAAAATACTCGTGGAAGCACATCGTGTTCAAATCAGGTGCAAGATATAACAGGTCCACATTGCTAAAGATGCTTTCTTTTTCTTAACCAATGCTTGTACTCATGCGCAGTGGAATTGGCAGGTGGGCACGCTGGAGGCGGAGCGGTCGCTGGTGGAGCAGGAGTGGTTCCACGGCGTGCTGCCGCGCGAGGAGGTGGTGCGGCTGCTGCGCGCCGACGGCGACTACCTCGTGCGCGAGACCACGCGCAACCACGCGAGGCAACTAGTGCTGTCTGTCTGCTGGGGCCAGCACAAGCACTTCATCGTGCAGACCACGCCGGAGGTATGTCATGGCGGTATACTGCTAGTGGAAAGACTGCGGCAGTTGGTGCTGTCCGTGTACTGGGGCCAGCACAGACAGTGTCTGTACGTGTAAACCACACCCGAAGAATCCTTTGACAACACGAGTCTTAACTTACAAAGAAATTTCTGATCCCACCATCATTCTCTCATCATCATTTATGTTTTCTGATTTTTATCAGAAACCATTTTGTGAACACCTTTAGTTTGTTGGAATAGTATTGCATTTTATGCAGTGGGCAGTGGAATTCTTAATATCCTCCGAAATAACCAGTGTCATTCTCGCAAAGAACCGATTTATTTTATTTTATGTCTTCGTCTGTCTGAGGTGTGATGTGCCTTTTCTGTGATCAACTGATCATTCAAGTTGTATTGAAATATCTGATACCGTAGATACCCTTGTTGGAACTCTCCTCGTTACAAATGTTTGAATGTTCACTTATATCTGTAACTATGTTGCATTTGTACGTGTTTCAGGGCCACTACAGGTTCGAGGGCGCAGCGTTCCCCTCGGTGGCGGAGCTGATTGCGTGGCAGCGCACCAGCGGCGTGCCCGTAACAGCTCGCTCAGGGGCTCTACTGCGCCGCGCCGTGCCGCGCGAGACGTGGGAGCTCAACAACGACGACGTGCAGCTGCTGGACAAGATCGGACGGGTAAGACATTACCGTCGGGCCCGAGCTGGTGGCAGCGTGCCCGTAACAGCTCGCTCAGGGGCTTTACTGCGCCGGACCGTGCCGCTCGAGACGTGGGAGCTCAACCACGACACAACCTTTTTTCGAAAAATATTTCCTAACATTTACCTAATGCTTGACAGGGCAACTTCGGCGATGTATACAAGGCGCGGCTAAAGACGTCAGGGCAAGAGGTGGCGGTGAAGACATGTCGCGTAGCCCTGCCGGAGGAGCAGAAGCGGACCTTCCTTCAGGAAGGCAGAATACTCAAGCAGTACCAGCACCCCAACATCGTGCGGCTCATCGGCATCGCCGTGCAGAAGCAGCCCATCATGATAGTCATGGAGCTGGTGTCAGGTGAGAATGCCAAGATAAATGGGATAATGAAACCGGCAACCGTGGAGTAGAGTGACTGCGAAAAGCGGTGTAAGAGTGTTTATTATATCTGTTATCTGTTAAAAAATGGTAACATAGTAACATGTGTAGGTAATCGTAGTTGCACAAGTATCGAAAATATATGAGGTCACGTCTTGGATTCCGTGAGTTTGATAAGCTGCAGCTTTCGATCGATAATTTAAGCGATGGCAATGCGTACGCGTGTGGGAAAGTAGCACCATATGTACTGTAATAGTTATTTACGATACAAGTGCAGAAAATAGGAAATTCGTAACGATTGGTGATAAATTAAAACACGAATTGCGAATTACCTTTTTGTACGTGTATCGTACAACGTTTTACAGTACATATGGCGCTTTAAAGTTTCGACATAAGCACGGAAAGTTCTCATTCCCACACGCGTGCCGGAAAGTAGCGCCATTGTATTGTAAAATATATTTTTAATTAAGTTGCCTAAATTTATATTTGGTACATGGCGTCGCATCACCGGGGAAGTGGTAGCGAAACACTCAACCTAGACATGACCACGACCACTCTGCCAAGAGTGCACGACTAAGAAGAGAGAGATTTGGTACATTGCTGTTATATTCGTTAATAACTTTACACCGTATCCACTCAGTTAAAGTTTCTAGATCCCCATCGAGATGAATACCGTGTCACGTATGATTGTTGCCTTAATTGAGGAATGCAGCATTCGGTTGAGCTGGTCCGGTCGGTGTCCGCAGGCGGGTCGCTGCTGACGTTCCTGCGGCAGCGCGCGGCGGCGCTGGGCGCGCGCGCGCTGCTGGCCATGTGCCGCGACGCCGCCGCCGGCATGCGCTACCTCGAGGCCAAGAACTGCATCCACCGCGACCTGGCCGCCAGGAACTGCCTGGTCGGCGACGACCACGCCGTCAAGATCTCCGACTTCGGCATGTCCCGGGAGGAGGAGGAGTATATCGTGTCGGGCGGCATGAAACAGATACCCATCAAGTGGACGGCACCGGAGGCCTTGAATTATGGTTAGTATCTCAACTATTCTGGCGAGAAAGGCATTCGCCGCGACCTGCCTGCACGCGACTGCCACAACTTTAGCTTACAGCTAAATCAGTCAATGACTCGGGAAGACATCCCAAATAAATAATTCTTGCTGTATATCTGCAATGTAAAATGTCTTTGTAAAACCGATTCGACATCAATCTACGTCGATTACTTCCGATCTGACGGCATCAAACAAGACTGACATGAATTATTACAACGTTGGTTTGTTGCAGGCAAATACACGTCTCTGTGCGACGTGTGGAGCTACGGCGTGCTGATGTGGGAGATCTTCTCCAAGGGCGAGACGCCCTACGCCGGCATGACCAACTCGCGCGCCCGAGAGAAGATCGACTCGGGTACGACGCTCTATCTAATTCTAACGTTTATCCACTTATCTTACGCTCAAGTAAGCAATCAGAGGATAACCCGAGATAACAGTAGAAACTACCGCTAAAACCGAATCTATAATGTTCTCAAATGACTGAGTGTTTAGGAAAAAATAAACCCCTTGTATCTTTCTGACACAAGTTGACATACGCAAGCAGTATGGGCTTGTTTACTGAGGTCGCGTTTGATGTTGCAGGGTACCGCATGCCGGCGCCGGAGGGCTGCGGCGAGGACGTGTACGCGCTGATGCTGCGCTGCTGGGAGTACGAGCCCGACAAGCGGCCGCACTTCCACCAGCTCTACAGCGCCATCGACAACATCTACAACCGGTAGCCCTGTCCGTCTAGGGGCTGCTATTCACGTATCTAACGATTACGCAGCTCGTGCTGCACAGAGCGTGACTGCAGTAGGCGACTGCACCATGCGACCGCTCGCCACGTGGCCGTGACGTTCACATATCTAATGACTGCACTGATAATGCATCATCACTAGCCAAACTACAAAGCATAATATAAGCAGCTTTCGGCATGAACTATCGTTGACATAGATGACTGGGAACTTAGGGACCGCACCACGCGACCACCATGTGTCTATGTTGTACAGATATTAAACTTAGCGCAGATGGCGCTGCAGTGCAACGGTACAGATAGATAACAAACGATCGCTACGATGACTATTTTCCGAAAAGCACATTTTAGTAATTTAACCCCAATTACTCTATTTAGTGCATACTACTCAAAACTACAATTAACTGACCTTTCGTAAACCATAAGTGACAAAAATAAATAACAATGATCAGTTAGGTTGTTTTTAATATGACAATGAGAAATATAGGCAATGGCATTATTCATAAACGCCTGTCAAGTCAAACAAGCCCCTGATATACCTTGATAGAATATAAACTTATCTGTCATTTTGTCATCTAAGTTTTTTCAAAAGGGACATAATTTAACAAAGGTTTGCTAAATTTTATCGGTTTTAAAATTTGTATACTTAATTTAAAATGGTGCAAATGACCAAACTATTGACATTGATTTAAAATAGCATTTTCTATTATTTTATTACTTTTCAATTTCATGCATCGAAATGATTATTTGTATTTTCAACGATATTATTTTGTTTGGATCGATTTGTTAATTTATCTGACAATTATACATGTACCGTTTACCTTTTAAAAATGTGGCCAGGAAACATATTGAAAGTTTGAAGCAAGAAGTAATAATTGCCAGATTTTATCGAACCGAGCTTAAATATGAGTAATTTAGAGGAATACTTGTACCTCTATGTGAAAACACCATTAAATACACGTTGGTTTGTAAACATGAATTGTAACGTTGTTTTGTTTGAATAAAGTAAGTTGTAAGAATAATGTGTGTGTGTGTGTGTGTACAGTTAGGGTACTTGTTGCTTAGTATTGTTGGAACGACGCGGAGTGATGATCTCTTTCGAATGGTACTTTCTAGCAAGTAGGAAACGGACAGTAGTCAGTAATATGTATTCATATATAGTGATTGAAGACTCATTCAAATATAGGTGTATTTAGACAGTCTTCCGCATGTAGTACATAAGTGTTTGATGGAATAAATATTGTGTAGTTCATATTGTTTTTTTTTCAATGAATATTATGTAATGAGATTTGTATTTTTATTATGTGTACTAAATAATGAAATACTTCACTGTGCTTCCATCATGTGCCTTGTATATCTTGATGTTATAAAAACATGCTTGTTAAAGGGTTTATGTTATGTTAAGAAATGAACGCGGGAGTTCGGTATGTAATGTGATAAGTGGTATAGTGCTTCCATGAAATACTTTATTTTCTATATACCTAATGTGTCTTGCCTAGGATCTTGTGCATGAATACGTGATGAGAGTATATGAATTTAACGTTTATAAAACACAAAGTGAGATGAATATTAATGTAAGTGCTATAGTATATTGCGTTTAATATTTTAATGGTAACAAATTGACTGTACATATTTTTTTCATAATAAAAGTGCCAGATAATATTGGAAAAGTTTGTTTTTTTTATCCCAAAAAATGTTGAACATTTAAAATATCCAATTAAAAAGTACCTAAAGTATTTAAAAGAGCTACGATTGTCATCTCTTTTGCCAAGGCAAAAGCAAATTTTGGCTTATTTCAAGAAATAAGGTCGAGTGCATCGATGTAATATATGGTATATTACATCGATGGTCGAGTGTTAAAAAATTAAGGACCAATAATTAGTCTTAGCACGCACTGCGATTAATTTCTTGCGGTTTCAGTCTAGCAAGTGCGTGCGCTTTTGAAGCATCCTGTACGTGACACTTGTGAGGTTCTGAAATTGCAAGAAATTAGAAGGCGGTTCTAAGTTTTACAGTCCTATTTCAAAATATTGGAGCTCACCGCTGGAAGCTCAATTTTTCGAGACCAAAAATTCCACACGACTCCCGGACATCGGGCCCCACAGAGGACTACAGATGTGCAAATTGGTGAGTTTCCAAAAAGTTGGAAATATTTTCCAAAATTTTACAGGAAACTAAAGAGACTTTCATTTAGAAAAAAAAAGAAGTTTCCGAAATTTTTAAAGCGGAAATTTCGCAATTTAGACAAAGAGAATTTGAAATACAGGTAGATTGTCAAAGAAAACATTGTAGCCACAGTAAATTTACTGCCATCTTTCGGCACATTATTAAAACTTTTAGAACGCCCTTTGACTTTGACCCTTATTCTTTCATTCATATGTGTTAAATTTGTTCAATATCAATAAAGTGGCGCCATCTAATAGAGCATAGGCTAAAGGTTATGGCCGCGATGCCGCCATACCTTTGGTCTATGATCTAGTAACACACATAATAATGTGTCGAAAGATGGCAGTAAATTTACCGTGGCAACAAAGTTTCCTTTGTCAATCCACCTCTACTTCAAATTCTCCTCGATTTAGGTAACTTTCCGAGGGCACATCAGTACAGAGGACAGAACTAAAACAAGTCTGTATATCAAATAAATATATTACAAGTATAGTTTGATGAGCTCGTCGCTGACGGCGGAGGGCGTGAGGATGCCGAGGTCGGTGAACAGCAGCGTGATGTAGGCGGGCGGCGTGTAGTCCACCAGCGGGTGCTGCTTGCTCAGCTCCGCGCCCTTCTGTGTAGATATACACTATGTCAGTCTCAACAGGCAGGAGCGTGCACAGAAGCTTCCAATTTACTGGCGCGAAATATCAATTAAGTTTTTCTACTCGTCGACTGTAATGATTGAATTAAGATTTCGTATACCAAACTATGAAACTATAATTGCGTACTTTTCATGTATGGGCTCCCAAGTCTCCCAACTCGACTATAATTTTTTTTTCGATACGCTGTAGTCAACTATATTGTACATTACTATAGAGGACGGGAAACGAAGGGTTACAGGCCAAGTAGATATATACGGCCAAGCGTAGCGAGGTCGGATAGGATTACGCGGCCGGCAACCCCGTTTCTCGCCGAGATTTGTATAGTGCTTTTCTCAAACTTGCAATGAAATTTAAAAAAAAATAGGACGATGATGATGGTTTCATGTAATAGGTGATTCAGTGCGTGGGGTATTGAAAGAGACCAAAAATAATTTTCTTCTGTATTAATAAAAAAAAAATTAAAGGCACAACTTATTCTGGCCATTCAGTACCATTCAATATTCGTTCATTCAATATAATTGTGCAATATAAGCTGTATGTGCATGCACGAGATCCTTAAAAAAATATAAAAGTTATATGTATAGTCTTTGATTTTATTAAGCAGTATTCGCACAATCATACACGACTGTCGTGTAGACGCGGCGCGCGGCTATAATAATTGGCTGTTTGGGATTTCTTAGTGGATAAGTGTCTTTGAAAAGTAAAAAACAATACAGTAATAACTTCCCGTCCGCTAAAACACGACAGTAATGGTTTGAATTTTTATTATTTGAGTTTGACCATAAAGAAGCACTTCCCGTTCTATTTTTGTTAACATTTCCGAGCATATTAGAGAAAACGTATATTTCGACACTCTCGAGGGAATCAAAATGTTAATATGTATTACTTCCCGTTGACCTAGAACTATGAAATTTGGCAAGTAATATCGTCTTACAATACAACTAATACAAGTACATGGAAAAATCTAAAAAAAGTTGCTAAATTTGTACGGAACCCTCGGTATTCGAACCTGACTCGCACTTGGCCGGTTTTTTTAGTATAGTAGATTACTTTAGAGTTAAAAATGTTAATATTACGCAATTCACTTAACTACACTAATAGTCAATCTTGTCATTCTGTGAATTCATTTTTTTTAGGACTGCGAGTTAGCTCTTAGACCCTGAGATTTACAGCAACTATAAGTGTCTTTGAAAAGTAAAAAACAATACAGTAATAACTTCCCGTCCGCTAAAACACGACAGTAATGGTTTGAATTTTTTTAATTTGAGTTTGACCATAATGCAGACCTTCCCGTACTATTTTTGCTACAATAAAGTGAACATTTCTAAGCATATTGGAGAAAAATACTATTTAAATTTAGATCACGTAGTAGACCCGTAAAAATATTAAAGTTGAGTAGAAAAGTTATTTTGTCATCTGTACGAGTGACAGACAAAAAAATAAACTTTTTTCTAGTAATCTAATAAAGTTTTTTCTTCCCCGCTAGGAGGGATCAATGTGACACTTTTCTCCCTGCTAGGACGGATTAACTTTAACGGACTTTTCTGTTTTAAGACACCATTATTTTAGGTTAAATAATATTTTGGAATGGAACATTTTCCTCATAGGTGTTGTTGTCACATGGTAGAAAAATTATTTCCACCTTGGGCGTTAATACTTGATATCCTATTTTAGAATCCCTTGCTTCGTTCGTGATTCAATATACGTCCTCGCCGAAAATAAGTCATTTTGTTCCCTTGTGACACAATGTACTAATAACTCGCTTGCGCAAATAAATCGCCGCCTCGACGGGAATCGATAGTAAAGAAAAACGTATGTTATTACTAAATAATTCATTCATATAGATTACCTTTCATTCATTGACCACCATTCATTAGAAAAAGATTACCTTTAGCACACTGGATAGATACTTGAACTCCTTGGGCAGGTCCTGCTGGTTGAGGGGATATATCCTTGAGAATTTAAAGCTTTCTGTGAGGACGTATACGGGCTTCTTCAGTTCTAGCGCTGCCATCGCTAGGCCGTATGTGCCGATCTGTTGATTTAAATTCAAAAATAAGTTACGGCCTTTCTCAGAAATACAGTCAGAAGTGTGATCCGAGGGCAACGGAACGAGAAAGTCGGGTTGTGTGTGCCCGCACACTCAGTTACATCTATTCATATGTAGATTAGTGTAACTCCCTAGGGAGTTATAGCTTTTTAAAAAATTATGTCACTTGTTCATAAAAACCAAGTAGCACAAAATGAGTTTTACTTTTAAAATACTGACGTAGGTATATATATATATAACTTAATATTTTTGTTTATGTTTAAAATTATTCAATTTAATTGATTTAACAGCCGTTTAAAATATTTTTACATAATTTTCAACCGTGGCTGAATGCCGAATGGGTCTGTACCTTCGACGCCTAACCTTTCATGAAATTACGACGGCGAATGTTTGATATGTCACCGTATTTTAGAGTTATTTCGCTTAAAATTTAGTTTTTTCTTCGCAAGTGTAATAAAAAACAGTGTGTGTAACTCCGGGGGTAAGAATATTGGAAACTCGGGTCTTTAATTCACCCTCATATCCAAAATTTTACTTACCCCCTCTCATTGCACAATGTGCTATTGTTTAACATAGGGGCAGAGCCCGAAAAAATCATCCGAGATAATTGATAGTATACCTTGTTGATGATGCCGCCGCTTTCGGTGACGCCCTCGGCGCCGAGCATGACGATGTCCACCTGCTCCAGGATGTAGCCCACGGCCGCGTCCAGGATCAGCGTGGCGTCCACGCCCGCTGCTGTCAGCTGCTTGTGCATAAGAGCTCTAGAATAGACAAAACAAATCAGTCAGAAGCTCAATTATGGATCTCGAAATACAGAGAATATACGGTAGATAATTATATCCGGATGGTGAATCAATGGAATACTACACACAGGTTATAAAAGAATAATGAACTAAAATTTGAAATGGAGTTGACAGTTTCTTATCTTCTTTCGTGATCTGTTCCTTAAGCATATTGAAATACTCTATTGGATCTATCAGCAACGGAACTACAGGAAATATATCAATACTAAATATTATTTTATCTATTTATGTAAAAGTTGTCTCAGTTGCGCCATAACCAGTACATAGGAGATAAAGTATTGCATAAAATACGAACCCGCTATTCTCTGGGCCGGACATGGTCACGTAAACTTGAAACCTCTTGTTGGCTTGAGCAGCTTCCAGCATTGCTTGCAGTACCACTCTTGATCTAGAGTGTGTCAATATTTTCTAATAAAAAAAAGAAAATGTTGCATCATGGTACACTCACGACTAAAAATATTGATACGGACAAAATGCCAAAAATATGTATATATTAAAATAGTGTATACATATTTTTGGCACTTTACCCGTATTTATATGCTTAGACATGCTGTACTTACATAAGTATTCATTTTATATAAATTGTCAACAATTATGATTGGTTTTGCAAACACAATTATACATATAGTGAAAACTTCATAAAACAATGAGACATACAAGTCCACTGATGACTTTCACAGATTAATTAATATACTGAGTAATAATGGCATAATCATGCTTTATTACAAACTAAAAGGGGAGGCTTCCTTTGCCTTTGCTACTGTCTGTCAATACAGGGATTAAATTAGAAATTACTGATAAGTAAGCTATCTATCTATAATTTGTATCATTACGAGTCATTGGCAGAATTAGAATGTATGGCTCGACTCTATGTTGAAAGCAGACATATATTGTTCTGAGAGTTTTACAGAGCAGGTACTCACACATCCGTCACTGATGAAAGGCAGTGCCTGAGCGGCGACCTTGCCGCGCGCCTCGAGCAGCGTTTGTAAGAACACATTACCACGCTCCAGCATGATCTCCTGGCACTTGTCAAATGACTGTAAACAAATATAGTTACATTTTATCAAATTATGAACATTATGTTTTCAAGCTCAAACATTCTTGAATATAAAAGGAAGGATTATAAAGTTGATCATAAAGTTCTTCCCATTATAGATTGGTCTTAAGTTCCCACAGAACTTCATGATCTATTAAAATATTTCATTAACCCTTTATCGCATAGGAATCATAAATGGCGGATATGATATTCAACTCTATTGACAGCTATTCAAGTTTAAATTTCAACAAATATTTTTTATTACATGCAGTAAGGGGTATATAAAACTGTCAAAAGATACTTTTCAACAGATACTGGTGGAGAACTGCACAGAATAGCACAGTATTAAAAAGATAAGCATGAAATAAAGGCTATTACTATTACTATCTAAAACTAAGAGTTAAGAAACCTCCATGTCAAGTTTGGCAAATGTGATGAAGCGCATGAAGAGCTCACAGCCGGAGGAGATGGCAGTGACGGGCTGGTCGCAGTGGCGCATGGCGTCCACTGCCAGCTGCAGGTTCAGGTCCAGCTCACGCACTGTTGCCACTGCAATCAATGTAATATTCTACTATTAAGACAACTGTCGTGATTTGAAAGATTCACTCATTTTAAGCAATGCATACATATTATGAGTTAAATTTGTATGAGAATACTAGTAACCTACTTCTTAATGCAACACAATTGATAGAAATTGAGCATTCATGATAATGCAAATTGAATTCTTTTTGTAATCTACACATTCTTATCCATTGCACAATCTTCCCAAATGTTCTTCTCTCGTGTCGAGGTTCCTCTAAACAGTGGATGCCCAGAAAGCAGCGGTACTGACAGCCCGGACCGTGGCATCTCTCAGGTCAGATTCAGAGCACGAGTGCGGACACGCGGGGCAATCCAGCAGGTGCGCCATGGTTTGTGGTGCAAGCACATTGGATAGAGTGGCCACGAAGCAGTCCCCATTTGACCATGCTCTGTTTACAACGGCCAACCTGAGACCTGAGCCTGTTCATCGCCTTCCAGATGGGCCATGGTTCTTTGTGGCCGGGTGGTAAATGCTCCGACACTGGCACATATATGTCTGGTGGTGGGCACCGCCTCCGCCAAAGTGAGCGAGCATCGACGTGTTCGCCCACCAGAGGGTTGGTACACCTGGTAAAACTTTTGCGGCTTTTAAGGCGGACGGGTGGCAGGTTATGGCCGTGCAGCGGATGGCGTGGGTCAGTCTGTTGTTTTCGCATTTCGCTAGCACAAGCCACCTCTCTGCGGATGTCTGGAGGGGCCACACCCGCAAGCGGGTATAACCTGTTAAGCGGGGGTCGGCTTAAGGCATCCAGTTATAGTACGACAGGTATCGTTGAGTGCGGCTGTTACAAGGCCCGCGTGTGCAGATCGATGCCAGACTGGACAGGCAAACTCACCTACTGAAAAACATAGTGCCAGTCCAGTAGTACGCATAGTATGTGCAGTCGCTCCCCAACTTGTCGATGTAAGTCTCCGCAGCAGGTTATTACGCGCGCTGACTTTCATACGGGTGTTGGCGCAATGGGTCTTAAAAGTCAGTGCCCTATCTAGCGTGATTCCTAGGTATCGTGGGTAGGGGCAATGTTCAATCACCTCTCCGTCCCACATCACGCATAGGGGCCTGTGCGCTTGTTGGTTTCGCAGATGGAATGCACAGGTCTACGTTTTGCTGGGATTCGGCTGAAGGCAATTTGCCTTATAGTACGTCCCGAGATGTTCTAGCGCCTCAGACAAGGTTTTCTCGACTCTCTCAAACGAGTGGCACTGTGCTGCTAAGGCCAGATCGTCCGCATATAGAAACCGATCTGTTCCTGGTGGCAGGGTTGGTCGTTTGTGTAGATGTTAAAAAGGGTCGGAGCTAGTACACTTCCCTGTGGGAGACCATTTTTTTCCAGGAAGTTGAAGCGTGGGCGGAGACTAATGGACTCTTCCTTCTCAAATGTTAAGTAATTATATCAGAATCAGAATAGCCATTAATTAAATTAACACATACTTAGGTACATTGTTTACATTATCTACATTCATTGATTATAATAATTTAAAATTGCCTCTCCTTCAAGGGAGAAGTAGGAGGCAAAAGAAGAATAAACATAAAGAAGTGATAGTATTGGGAGATTTTAACAGCCGAGAGATTATATACTGCTATATAAATGTCCTGTAGTATGTATATAGTTTATGTCTAAGTTGTCGTGGCATATGAAAATATTTATTTGACTTAATTTTGTTACATATGGAAATTATCAATACTTAATAGGTATGTTTGCCCAAGATAAAATCCTACCTTTATATGTTTTTATAACAGTCAGCAAGGTTCTAATTGCAGCAACTCCAGCGGATACATCTTCCTCTTCTCTCAAAATTTTTAAGAAAATTTCTTGAACTTCTGTAATGAACAAAATTTATATTTAAAACCTCTAAGAACAATAAGATGTCTGAAATTATTCTTAGGAGACTTACCTTCTTTTTTCATTGTGATTAAGCAGTTGTATTATGTAGAGTATACTGAATTAATTATTTAATAATTTTTATAATATAAAAATATACTATAAATGTTTAGAAACTTAGTTTTCTTAACTTAACCTATTACAATATTTCGTCAGGCAAATTGCTATACCGTTGTCAAACAAATGTCACATTGACAGTGACAGCAAACTCTGGTGGCGTTCGGAACAACAAGTTACAATTGAAAAAAAATTAGGAGGAATGGGAGTTTGGTGCAAATTTCGAAAGATAGCGCCTTTTTGCTTATCAAAAATCTTGAATCACGCTATTAAGGCCCTGTAGGTTCGTGTCACTAGAGAAAATCCTTAGGATTGCTAATTAAAGTTTTGGCAACCTTATTGTGTTTTAAAAAAAGCGGTACGAGTTTTCAAAAACTCCGCTCTCTTAACCTACGCCTACGGCACCGTAAGATTTTTCTTGAGATATTTTTTTTTTTTTTTATACTACGTCGGTGGAAAACAAGCATACGGCCTGCCTGATGGTAAGCAGTCTCCGTAGCCTATATACACCTGCAACTCCAGAGGAGTTACATGCGCGTTGCCGACCCTAACCCCACCCCCCTCGTTGAGCTCTGGCAACCTTACTCACCGGCAGGAACACAACACTATGAGTAGGGTCAAGTGTTATTTGGCTGCGGTATTCTGTAAGGTGGAGGTACTTCCCCAGTTGGGCTCTGCTCTAGATCTGGAATGACATCTGCTGTGCTGTGCCCTGCCACACAAGGCGAGATGACATTCACATTGCCCATACCTCTCTTTTGGACGTAGTTTAAGGACGTACCCGGGTCCAACACCCCCCCATCCATCCCATCCATCCATGACCCCGGACTGCACACATTTTTTGTAGTTCCCGAATAGCGCGTTAGATGACGCTGTTTTGGATTGTAGACATCCTGAATCTCGCAATAAATGTAATCTCTCTCCTGAAATACTGGTACTATAGCCAGATGAACTGTGTGAGATGGGCGGGTGTTCTCTCCGAGTACAGGTCGGAGTGCGGGGTGAGACAGGGAGAGCTTATGTCTCCCCGGCTTTTCAACCTGTACATCAACGGGTTGACAGAGAAGTTGAGCGGCACCAACGTCGGGTGTTCGGTTGATGCAGTTTGTATTAATAATATTCAGTGCCGGATTAACCATTAAGCAAAATAAGCACTTGCTTAGGGCACCACGTCTAGGGGGGCACCAAAATCGTAGGAAAAAAAAGGAAAAGGCTGCATCAGCATCGCAGTCTTAGTGTAGTACTTATGTACACGTAACTTTTTGGTATGTGTCTACCCATCTAATAACGAAGGGTCGTAATAGAGTGAGGACACGTAAGCACATCTCGAACCTTACGCGGAGGCTCTCAAAGCTCATGGTCAAAAAATCTTACCGTCGGGCTTGTGGCCAACTGATTTTCTCGACGTAGATTACCGATTTTATAGCGAATTTTGCTCTCTTGCACACCAGATGTGTCGGCCAGGCCGAGTTTCTGCAGAGCCGCGATCCTGCGACCTAATTGTTAAAGTGTTATAAAGGGCCCCGCGAAGGCCGAAAACCGAAAGTATCTTATCAAGTTGCGCTTTCGAGGTAAGCCAAAGGCTGAGCAGTAGGAGAACCGTGATTACATAGGTTCGATTTCAAGCCAGCAGCTGGGCCTTCTGCTTTGCTCACACCTCGCCGTTGGTTGTATTGTATGATAACGCGCCGCGATCGGACGCTCCGGCCGGACGTCCAGCCATTCTTACCTCGTCATTGGTCAAATTCAAGCCTTGCTTTCTTCCAGCTCGACCTTTGGCCTATACGTAAGCGCCGATCGAACGCTCCGCGCGTTCAGCCTTATGGAAAGCTCAGCCTTTGCTTTTAAAAACACTGATTTAAAGTTTCATGATTCAGACCAATCAAATTAGATCGAAAAATAATAATAAATAATAATTAATTCCCAGCAAGCTGGAAATTGTTTTAATACTTTCATTTGGTCTTAAATGCGTGTAATCCGAGTTTGCTCCATCCCAAGAGGTGTGCATACCTTTTGGGATCCTTAGAAGATATTTTTTTCCTTTGGATTGCCAAACCATAGCACTTGGTGGATCAGACACTGGTAAGGCGTTTTCGGATTATTACATGATTTTACCAAAAATAAAAAATGTCGATCTTTTTTTTTTACAATTTACTACGAATACAGTCATATATAAATTTTATTGCAAGAACATAGTTAAATTACATTTCGGATCCTCAGATATCAATTTTAGTCATAATTAGAACTATTTTTCCAACGGACCGTACCGTTTTCGATTTACAAGAAAAAAACTGATAAAGAGGAAACATTTACCAGCACACCTCCTGGAATGGAGCAAACTCGGATTACACGCATTTTTAGGACGAAATTCGAAAAAATCTAATTTTATTGGCCTAGGTAATTGTGACACATAATTATTTAAGAAAACGGGACTTAATCGCGTTTGATTAAGTTCCAAAATTACCTCCAACGTCAAGATAATGATGTCGACTTTACCCAGTCTTCTCCGAGACCATGGGGACAACGCCGTCCTTGAAACGTCAGGTCAGGTCAATAATTTGCTATTTAAGACATGGCTAAGCCCCTACTGAAGGCCTTTGCCCTTACATAAATGAGCTTCACAGGAAAACTCTATAGAGGTTGCAAAACCCTGTGCGGAGTACGGCCTGTCTTACGTCTTCGCTTACACTTCGATATTGGTTGGCTTGGTCTCCGGCCTAATGCGAAACACGGTCTTCGAATTTGCTTAGGTACACTTGACCTTACCTACTGTTACATTACTGCTGCAGTACTGTCAATTTCCGTGATAAAATGATGTGATGGATTTAAAGTCTATTCTCAGCAGTAATGCGGCAATAAACGTCACTCAATTTACTAAGAAAATTCGATGTAATCTTGATGAGGGGGCACCATGGTCTAGGAATGCTTAGGGCATCAAAATATCTTAATCCGGCACTGATAATATTAGCTATGCAGACGACATGGTGCTGCTCACGCCATCTCTCGGTGCATTTCAAAACTTGCTCGGTATTTGTGAGAGGGAGAGGTATACAGTGGACAATGGGCTCAGGGGGCCTACCGCGAAAATCGAAATTCGCAAATTTTGCATTGTGGGAAGAGATGCGGGGGAGCCCTAGTAGTCTTCTGAAAGTGTTTGCTGACAGGTGGGACTCACCTATGATAAGATGGATCGGCCTTCACACTACTTTTGTAAATTTTGATTGCTGATATGTTTTTATTATTATTATTATTTCAAATTATTATTTTTTTATATTTATTTTTTTGTTCATTGGGTTTCATTATTTGACGAAATTTAATTTTAATTCTACCATTTTAATAATTTTCCAAATTTAATTGAATGCTTTGAATTTTAACATTTTAATTTAATTGTGCTTAATTATTATGTTCTATTATCATTTAAATCACACCAAATATAAATTATTGTCATTTTATTATTTTTATGCTCATCCGGTTATGTCTGTTTGTACAATACCACCTATTTAGGTTTATATTATACTCCAAATATAGGACTCAGTTGTGTTTTTAGATAAGACTTCGTATTATTAGATTGCCCAATTATAAATGAAATAATTACCTAACAAATAACGAACCGTTTTCGTTCCCATACAAAAAAATACTGGTTTCCCATCCCCGTCTTAAACAGCGATATTAAGATTTTTCTTGGGATAATGAAATGACCTGACCCCAGAGGCTCATTTTAGTTTGTCTGTAAATTGCACATTGCACACCTGGTGGCACTGTGCCGAGTAATAAGAACACTGTATATATCGACTCAGACACAATTGCCTTATCAAAAATTCTCTTAAGATAACCCCAGACATTCGCAACACTTTCCTCTAAAAAAATTCACTACTGCAAGTATACGTTCACAAGTTAACTTTCGAGAAGAAGATAGAACTTTTGTTTTTCTGTTTTTATGACAATTATGACCCATAGAATAGATGTATCTAACTTAATTAAGTAACAAATTAGTACCAAAAACACTGATTGAATAGTTAACAACAATTTGAAACCGCTTAGATTAACTTTAATGAGCAATTAGCTGATTAAAAAATATCAGTTTAATTCAGATTTTTTGTTATGTTCCCAGATGTACGAGTCTCAGCAAATTACTCAGTTTTTTTAGCGCTACAAAAACAGTGACAAAGGTCATGAATGTTATGATTATACATAATATAATTTAGCTGCAGGAAGTTAAATGTGAGTGCATAGTGGGAAACTAGACACGACCGCCATCTAGTTGTGAGTAGCTCGAAATACATCCAAAAACAAAAATGTGCATTTTCCAAATCGTAAATACAAGTCTATTGCATAGATTAAGTAGACTGTTTTAATACTCTACCCAGCTACCCACTTCTATTTATAGGTAGTAACTAACTGTATATACAACATGCTGGTGCGTTTCGATCACCTTCACTGTCATTGAATGATGTACGTATATCTAAACATATAACAAGAGAGGTTTATCTATTTCTTTATCAAAGCAAGTCTAGGTGCCTATAAGTTGATATCATAGTTGAGCAGGAAGCCTGAAACCACGTTCACTGCACGGAACTAATAGCTACGCTATCTACCGCCAAGTAGAAAAAAATATGACCCATCAAAATGAAAATGAAAACTACCCATAGTGATACTGATAACTCACTCTTGATAATTCGGAGCTCATTTTACGATATGTTCATTGTTCGCAACAAGTGGTGGAAAAGGTGGAGGGAAAGTCAGGGCCGCGGAGAACAGTCTCGAGGAGTCGCATGGCTAAGACGCGCGCACACCGCCACTCGCTGCCGATCGAGTATACCGTGTACGATAGTTTTAAATAAAGTTCTAGAAGTGCAGGTGCCATGGGGAACTCCGCGTCCGTCAAGCTGAACGATAAGAGGAAGTGGCAGTAAGTTGTTGTGATTGCTTGTTTATAAATAAACAATATTATTTCATCGTTTGAATAACCGGTCGTCTGCAAGAATTTATTCGAGTTATTATAGGGGTTAAGTTGATTTATTGGCATTTTTTGATGATTGTCGAAATTATAGACGTAATAGGTATGCCAAAGGTAAGGGACTAAGAGGGTATAAAAAAAAGTTCATGTCAAGAGATGCACTGGCCGGACATATATTTTTACGATAAGATAACAAATGCCAATTGCAATTAAGAATTGCTGTTAGTCTTTTGGGGATAATGTCCTAGGTCATATTACTTAGGGTGACTTAGGGTTCCTCAATAATGGACTATGAGAGACAGTGAACGATGAAAAGTTATTGATTTCGGTCACCTACTCTTAATTCGATGGAAACAATTTTACTGATGAATAGCAAAAGTTGTAAGGTGGGTGTTTAGGTTGGCTGAAAGAGATCGCTTTACCAATAAGACCGTCTGTTGTTACTTTTATATACATATATTTTTGTTGTTCATACGTATATCTAAATTAGATTACAGATCAGTTAATAAGTAAACGCATAAGTATCTACATGTATTTATGTAGGCTTTGTGAATCTAGATTGGGCTTCTACTATGTAGATAAGAGCATACCTACTTACAATGTGCATTTATTGTCTATTGTTTATGAAGTGTTTACTTAGCCTCTGTACAGTATATCTATTAAGCTATGTATTAATAAACAATTTACATAGTATCTAAATTCCTTATATGCATAATACTACTAGTAGATATTTATATGCTCCATCTTACTCATCAGTATTTATATTTCCTGTTAAGCTCTATTAGTATACCTACTACCTACATGTTATTGTGCTTGAATAACACAAATACTTAGTAAAGGTAGAACTTGTGGTTTTATCTTACTTATCCACTCAACTAATTTTGTGAAAGATCATCATCATCACACATCATCCACCTAGTGTTTGTCCCGTATTGTGACGGAGTCAGCATTCCTACTTTTTTCCTTCCACTTGGCTCTATCCTGGACATCGCTTTCGCCATCCCACAGGCATTTAAGTCTTTGGCGATGACATTGCGCCACCACTGCCTTGGTTTGCCACTCCTGTTAGGGCCTGGTGAGGGCTCTGTTGCCTACGTATTTTTATCAAAGATGTTCCAACATAGATTATATTTTACTTATACATGTACTGAACATACCAATACCTAAGATAAAGGGGCCCATTAGCCTGCAGCATCGTTTATACTTAATATATAATAGCTTCGAACAATGACGCACGGAACTAATTTGTTTCTTTTTTTCATTTTTGTTGTTTTTGTTGCTGTTTTGTTTTTTATAGGTTTACGCTAAATGTACAAAGATCTTTAGAAATAAGATTATTAAAGGAATCATCTGTGAACTGAAATTAAATACATAGGTAATATAATATAATATGTAATCTGATTGGACGGATTAAGATTTAATTTGAGTCAACTTTATCAACAAAATATTTACCCTGGAATTAGAAAAATGTGTCTGACCAAGATAACTCTGCTTGGCATTTGGTGAAAGTATGACGTTTATAATGCACTCCCTCACTTTGTTCTATTGAGATCGATGCAAAGTTACAATATACGAATTATAGATCGTGTCATTCACGAAGACGCGTGCCTTAGCTCGTATTGTCATGTTATTAAAGGTTAGATTTGACAAATCTGCGCGTCGTCGTAGATGACGCGAACTATAACTAGGTATATGTACGTATTTAGGTGCGGTATAAAGAGAGACGAGAGAGTTAAACGTCAAACTTCTATGAAATGATAAATAAATAACTCTTGTTCAGTCTGTCTGTACTAAGTATTAAAATCGCTGCCAACTTATTTTGATCTTTTTGTTTCACGTTCCTTTGACGAGACTGACTGTTTCACGGTGACTATAGTTTTTAAAATCATTTATCTTAAATTGTCTTCACAAGCTACTCCATGTCTACAGTCGAGTTCACAAACATCTTTACAAGCCATAACGTTCTAAAAATACATTTACACGCACCTAAGGGCAGATACAGACGGACTGCAACTCGAATGTAATTTGTATGGAAACTGCACGCCGACTGCACGCCAAATGCAACGTCGGCGTGCAGTTCCCATACAAGTTGTAGACAGGTTGCTGACCGTCTGTACCGGCCCTAAGACGCGACACTATAACGTTGTATAGGTAAATATAAAGGAAGTGTGTTGATGCCTTTGAAACCTGGTGCAGACGGAAAATGGCATATCTTGGACCAAACACCGGACCAACGCCTCAATACTCAAGGAGCTTGGAGTAACCACCAGGCTTTTAACCACATATCTCCGGAGAGTACTTGAATCCTTCGGACACATAGCCATGAAGACTGGAGACAACCTGGGAAAGCTTATGGTCACTGGTTCAGTGGAAGGAAAGAGAAGAAGCCGCAGTCCAAAGCGATGGTCCGATCAGGTTAGCAAATCGCTATCCTTAAAGGTCATGATGCCTTAGAAGTCGCAAGGGATCGGAAAGCCTGGAAATCTGCCATCCGGAATCATGTGGTTAACGTAGGAGGTCACGACCTTCAGCAATGAGGAGAACGAAGCAAGGAGGAGGAGGTAAATATAGTTTTGGAACGTAGATGGCTTGTAAAGATGGTTGTGAACTCAACCGTACACGAGGAGCTAAGAATTGGATAATTCGATAAATGAATTTTCTTGGGAAAATCGTCACCTGTGTCCTTGTTCTAGTAATAGAGCGCTCCATTTACTGTTGGGGTCATTGATAAAAGTTCAAGGGAATGAACCATAATTATAAGAATACAAACTAATAATTACATGTACTCAAAAACACGACCCTTTTTTTACCTTGTCAGTCTAGTAAAGGGTAGATACCGTAAGTGTTTGAGGTAGCACTTTTTAAACACTTTCAAGTCTTTGTCACGTACTTAATGTGGTTGGTTTGGGTTACGTATTAACTATTTATTAATCTGTGGTTTGGGTCTTTAGTAGCTTATAACATAACATTAAGCTGCTAACTCTCTGCTCCGTACTTACCACGACTTCTCCGTAACAAACTCCAGCGATCGCGTTTCTAAGGTAGATATTTATATCTAACGACGCAGTCATTGTAAATAATACGAGTAACAACCGTTACTTAAATTTACGGTAACGTTCAATGTCATTACGTTATAAAAAGCGAAACCGAGCTAGTAGTTAGACTAGCTAGGAACAGGGCTATAACCATGAAAATCGGTACAGTCAGCAAAACGATTAGCTTGGCACCGTATATACAAAATACAAAATTTGTATGCAGGGGTGCTAGGCTAATAGTTTTGCTGACATGTTAATAATGTACATATAATAAAAACAACGCCTTTTAAATAAAAAAATATAAAATTTATAGTTGTATTTTTCTGGTAAAATGTATTCGGTTATATCCGAACACTTCAGATTCGACGGGTAATTTTGATAATCACCCGTAATTATAACATATTAGAATCTATTTTCGAAATTTCCTGTCATCGATGGTCTAATTATGTGCAAATTTACAGAAAATTTAGAACGCCGACGTATAGTTATTCAAATGTAAGTTTGTTTTGTAAACTTATTCAGGATAGATAAAGCGATATCACAAATAATTTGTTATTTTTAATCCTTATGTCGATGTGAACGAGAACTAATATCGCTGAACCATGTAGGCATGGCACTTTTGCTGCGCGTGAAGGAAATTACAAAATTAAATTAAGGCCGCTGATATTTAAAATTTTCCTTCACATTCACATCGTTCATGCTAACATTTACGAATGACGCAATTTCAAGACAATATTGCGTATACCGTACTTCGGGCTTTTACAGTAACATATACAATTAGCAGCAAGTAGGTAAACTAATCATTGATAAAATTAATTTTGAAGAACTGAAAGTAAACATAAACATAATCCAAGGAGATCCAGTGCGGTAGTAATTATAATTAATGATGGTAAAATAAGATTAATTAAGTGTCAATGATGTGCGTTACATTCTAGCTTAAGTATTGAAAATAGGTAAGTAATCAAACATGCGGTTAATCCGAGTCAAAACAATATAAGCACTCATATAGCTATCTAATCTACCTACTTATATAGTGAGCGCCAGGATGGCGGGTGGACCTCAGCAAATTTGAACGAAATATTTAAAAACATATTGTACCCTCGGTGTACCTTTAATAGAATCCAGTGTACCTCTCCCTAAAACGAGATATTTAACAAAAAGGGTCCACCCGCCATTCTGACGCTCACTGTCTACTAGAATGTGGAGTGATTTCATTTTAATAGCATAAGTATACCACTACTGGGTTCTAGCTTCTTAACCTACAGTAGTTAGTTATCTTTATTCTCCTGAATTTTGTCTAACCCCGTCTGTTTTACGTTTAGTAGAAGAGTTAGTAGTGATGCCGGATGCAATATGCAATAGTTATAAGTTTATTTTTAAAGCCATACGGTTTAATCGCGTAAAGCCGGATGCCGCATATAAATGTAATCTAACGTTACTTACGCATGTCTGCATGACCATCAATAGCTTGCCCAGCCGTTCATAATAATTAAAGTAGTGACCTGACCTTGTATGGAGGTAAATTATTAAATATGGTACCCTATGGAATAATTATACAATATGTTTCGTGCTTAACTTTTGTTCATGCACTGCCTGCGAATGCGTTAAATCTAGATCTCTAGTCTAGACGTCTTGAGCTGAGCTGCCAGACTAATTCTTTCAGTAAAATGTTCATATAACGTCTAGATATATTTTATACTTACTCCTATTTTCAACCCCGTTTCTTATCAGGAGTGGTGAATTTAGTTGTATGTTATATCATACTATTTCAGGTGTAAAGATGCCACATTGATAGCCGGTAACATTGCCGTCGTTGTTTTTAACGTTACCTTTGTTAGAGCTCAGGCTCAGGGTCCCATTTGGTTAATCGTCATATGGCTGCGGCCTCGACGCAAACCGCTTGCTTATTTGCCAACTGTACTTGCACCGTGTCGGCAGAGTCGCCTTTTAGAAAAGGATCTGTAATCGCAGTAGCCTCTAAAAACATATTTATTAAAAACAGGAATTATTTTTATAAAAACTAGTGGTTCTGTGAGCTGAAGACCAAGCCTAATGCGAGGTGTTCAGCAGACAATGTAAAACTGAAAAAAATACTTACTTCTTTGAGTCGTTATCACAGTGAACTCACAATGGTCTTAAGCGCCATAGACGCTATTGGCGCTCAAGTCCTTTATGACAATTTCCGCATATTGAAAAAAAATTCAAAAACTGGATGGAAAAAATAATAATTCAATAATAGAATCTGTTCAAAAAATTTCACGAGAATCGATTAAGAATTGCGTCCCGTATACTGTATAGAGGAGACCTTCGCTAACGCTTCGGTCAGCAGAAACCAGACTGCATACATACATATATTTTTGAAATGGTATTTTTACTAGTTTTCATTTGTTACACATACTGCTAGGGCAAGAAAAACCCTTTTTAGGGTTCCGTAGCCAAATGCCAAAAAACGGAACCCTTATAGATTCGTCATGTCCGTCTGTCTGTCCGATTATGTCACCGCCACTTTTTTCCGAAACTATAAGAGCTATACTGTTCAAACTTGGTAAGTAGATGTATTCTATGAACCGCATTAGGATGTTTACACAAAAATAGAAAAAAAACAATAAATTTTGGGGGTTCCCCATACTTAGAACTGAAACTCAAAAAATCTTTTTTCATCAAACCCATACGTGTGGGATATCTATGGATAGGTCTTTAAAAATTATATTGAGGTTTCTAATATCATTTTTTTCTAAGCTGAATAGTTTGCGCGAGAGACACTTCCAAAGTGGTAAAATGTGTGCCCCCCGTAACTTCTAAAATAACAGAATGAAAAATCAAAAAAAAAAATATGATACACATTACCATGCAAACTTCCACCGAAAATTGGTTTGAACGAGATCTAGTAAGTAGTTTTTTTAATACGTCATAAAATAAAATAAAAAAAAATTTTTTTCATCAAACCCATACGTGTGGGGTATCTATGGATAGGTCTTCAAAAATGATATTTAGGTTCCTCATATAATTTTTTTCTAAACTGAATAGTTTGCGCGAGAGACACTTCCAAAGTGAAAAAATGTGTGTCCCCCCTGTAACTTCTAAAATAACAGAATGAAAAATCTAAAAAAAATATATGATATACATTACCATGCAAACTTCCACCGAAAATTGGTTGGAACGAGATCTAGTAAGTAGTTTTTTTTAATACGTCATGGTACGGTACCCATCATGGGCGAGTCCGACTCGCACTTGTCCGCTTTTTTTAATTTGAGGGTGTCATTTCCAAAATTTATATAGCCTATGTCACTACCACAATTCTGACATTTTCCACGACATCACATACTTATGTCAAAAACCCACCAGCCGTTTGGGCTGTAGGGCGTACCGAATAAATGGATTTACATACATACATACGCTCGAAAAACATTACCCTCATTCTGACGCAGTCGGTTAAAAAGAGAGACACAGCTTGTGTACGTGCAAGAATACGGGCACACATACTTATCGCGTTCATCGTGCATAGTTTGTGCAGTGCGCGCTGACAACCAATTTGTTACCTGCACTGATTGCGTCTGGTTACGCTGATATACCTACTTACTTATTACTGGGGTTATTCACATACTGAACCTAAATGTTTTCAGTCAATATGCGTAGCCTTATTCTTCTTATATGCAAACAAACCGTATTCGTAAATTATCTTACAGACAATTTCCACTAGGGTTTGATCGAAGTTAACCTCTTTTTTATTAAAACAAAACAATTATTTTCAAACAAGTAGATGTGTTGTTGATCTCACAAAACTAAATCCGGAATTACGGCCCTTACAGACAGGAAATCCTCAATCGAGCAAGGGCTCTAGAGTTTCCTGTATTTTGACTGTGGGCGTCGTCTTCGTAAAATTCATTGCTTAATGCTTAGGTATTATCATAAATCGTAAGTTCTGCAACGGGCTGACGTCATCATCATCTCACTCATCATCACACACATGACTGAACGGTGGGTGCAGTTAAGATGCAGTCCGCCAATTTCGCCTCTTTCGATTTGCAAATATAATATTGTATATCAAAGAAAGCAATTTGAATAACTATTACTTAATGTTAACGGTGATATATGCAATGTGAATAATGTATACGCCAGATATGCTGCTTAACAATAGATAGAGCTATATCGAATTGTGATGGTGATGTTTATTGTCACTCTCTCTCTAAGCTCAAATGGTTCGCCAAATGTGTATCAAATTACACTTTCTCCAAACAATGATTCGATATAACGACGCGGTTTCAGTAACAGTTTCGTCACGGTCGCCAGTAATACACAATGCAAATTTAATATTATAAATATTGCTTAGTAAAAAGGCTTCTTATTGCTAAACATACGTGATACGCATGGCACTCAGGCTTCCCAAATAGTATTTCTTCCATTGTTATAAATTAAAGGCATTTTAGTAGTCTCTGCTGAAATTGCAACAATATGTATGAATTACGAATAGTTTGCTTATTCCCTCGTCGTAAGGTCCTGTATCGTGAAGCAGGCGGAGGTTGCGGTAGACCACACAGTTGCTAAACCATTCGCCACCATGACTCTGGACGGGACTTGCGAAACTGTGCAGTAGCACAGTTGGTTCAAGAAGCTTACCGACTACTTCGTGGCCATCAGACTAGTCTAGTATAATTGATATCTCCCAGTACGCATAGTTGCTGTAAATCTCAGGGTCTAAGAGCTAACTCGCAGTCCGAAAAAAAATGAATTCACAGAATGACAAGATTGACTATTAGTGTAGTTAAGTGAATTGCATAATATTAACATTTTTAACTCTAAAGTAATCTACTATACTAAAAAAACCGGCCAAGTGCGAGTCAGGTTCGAATACCGAGGGTTCCGTACAAATTTAGCAACTTTTTTTAGATTTTTCCATGTACTTGTATTAGTTGTATTGTAAGACGATATTACTTGCCAAATTTCATAGTTCTAGGTCAACGGGAAGTAACCCTATACATTTCAGATACATTTTGATTCCCTCGAGAGTGTCCAAATATACGTTTTCTCTAATATGCTCGGAAATGTTAACAAAAATAGAACGGGAAGTGCTTCTTTATGGTCCAACTCAAATAAAAAAAAATCAAATCATTAATTGTCCTGTTTTGGCGGACGGGAAGTTATTACTGTATTGTTTTTTACCTTTTAAAAATATGAACCCACTAAGAAAAATCAATGAAAACAACCAATTATTATTATAGCCGCGTCTAGTCGGGTCAGCAGTTATTTCAAGCTATAGGATAGTGTGAGATAGGAAAATAAACCAACTTGCATGTCTGGTCTCGAGTCACAAGACCGTCGTGTATGATCGTGCGAATATTTGCTTAATATATATATGAATAATGCTTAATAAAATCAAACACTACATAACTTTTATATATTTTAAAGGATCTCGCGTGTACATACAGCTTATATTGCACAATAAAATTGAATGAACAAATATATACTGAATGGCAGTATGAGTTGTGCCTTTAACTTTAAAAAAATAATTTAAGAGGGAAATTGTTTTTGATGTGAAGGTTCTATTTAAGTGATAGTGATACTTGCTTTTTAGTTTTTACCTTATTTCTCTCTTTATATGCCTCGCAGTGGCATGGGTGGCACCCGGTGCGGCAATTCTGGGTGTCACCCCAAATATAAATCAAAATCGTAAAATACTGTCCCACTGCTGGGCACAGGCCTCCTCTCATGTGCGAGAGGGCTCGGGCTATAGTCCCCACGCTAGCCCAATGCGGATTGAGGACTTCACATACACCTTTGAATTTCTTCGCAGATGTATGCAGGTTTCCTCACGATGTTTTCCTTCACCGAAAAGCTAGTGGTAAATATCAAATGATATTTCGTACATAAGTTCCGAAAAACTCATTTGTACGAGCCAGGATTTGAACCCGCGACCTCCGGATTGAAAGTCGGACGTCATATCCACTCGGCCACCACCGCTATAAAATAACTATACATATAAAAAAAACTAATAATCCTTTATTGCCTCTGCGTGCGTTCTATGTAGCAATTCAAATATTCGAATTTGTCGAATATTTTGATATTCGAATATTCGACCGCGCAGTTTTCGAATATTTGATTTTTTTTATTACTCGAAAAAAAAAACCTCTATAATTACAGTTTCTGTGTGTTTTGTCGGGTATTTTCAATGAATGAGGAACGGTAGAGGTAATTGACGAGAGGAAAATTGTTCAAGTTAATTAAACTTAAGTTTTTCCCTTCAATGAAACTGGTATTTTAAAAAAATACTGAAAATTTGTAAATGTATTTAAATCGGGTGAAATTGCAATATTATGGTACCATCGACCTGATCTGATGGTGGAGACAGGAGGTGGCCATAGGAACTCTGTGATAAAACAACGCAACCTAATTGTGTTTGGGGTTTTAGAATTGTCTCTATGAGTATTAGTTGCATGTGGAAAGAAAAACAGTCAGCGATAAAACCTTCTACCAAAAATGAATTTTTTGCCAAATAAACTTATTTTACAACCTGTCTCAGTATGAACTGTCCAATTCCAATGATTGTCAATCTGGACTCCTAAAAATATTTTTTTGCTTACTGATTCTATAACCGTTCCTTTATAATTGCAATCAATGGGTCTCATTACATTACTTTTCTTTGATAAAAGTGCTACTTGTAAAACTGTCTCAAAAAATTCAACTTAATTTTTTGTAAAAGCTAGTTTTTGCAAAGTGTTACTTGTATTTGTCACTTTTTGTTATATCAATAAGGATATTTGAACTAGGTCCCATAGTGGCAACATCGCGATCAAAAAGGCGTTTTGCAGTAAGTAACAATAAAATTAACTGGTTTTAACTCTGAACCTGGCGAAATGTAAAAAAAAAATATGATCAGGAATAATACTGTCAAAATCTCTCTGGTTACTTGTACGTTGTATATTATTTCCTGAATGGCGGTATTGAAAACTGTCACAGTTTTACGAATTATTAGCGGTAGGTGGCACTACTGATGTTCACGGTTCACGGTCGGGTGTCACGCCTAAACGGACAACAAAGTGCTCCTATAAGAGTTCCGGTTTTTAGGGTTCCGTAGCCAAATGGCAAAAAACGGAACCCTTATAGATTCGTCATGTCCGTCTGTCTGTCCGATTCTGTCACAGCCACTTTTTTCCGAAACTATAAGAGCTGTACTGTTCAAACTTGGTAAGTAGATGTATTCTATGAACCGCATTAGGATGTTTACACAAAAATAGAAAAAAAACAATACATTTTGGGGGTTCCCCATACTTAGAACTGAAACTCAAAAAATCTTTTTTCATCAAACCCATACGTGTGGGGTATCTATGGATAGGTCTTCAAAAATGATATTGAGGTTTCTAATATCATTTTTTTCTAAAATGAATAGTTTGCGCGAGAGACACTTCCAAAGTGGTAAAATGTGTGTCCCCCCCCCGTAACTTCTAAAATAACAGAATGAAAAATCTAAAAAAAATATATGATATACATTGCCATGTAAACTTCCACCGAAAATTGGTTTGAACGAGATCTAGTAAGTAGTTTTTTTTTTAATACGTCATGAAATTAAAAAAAAATATTTTTCATCATAGCCATACGTGTGGGGTATCTATGGATAGGTCTTCAAAAATGATATTAAAGTTTCTAATATCATTTTTTTCTAAACTGAATAGTTTGCGCGAGAGAACCTTCCAAAGTGAAAAAAAGTGTGTCCCCCCCCCCCCCCCGTAACTTCTAAAATAACAGAATGAAAAATCTAAAAAAAATATATGATATACATTGCCATGTAAACTTCCACCGAAAATTGGTTTGAACGAGATCTAGTAAGTAGTTTTTTTTTAATACGTCATGAAATTAAAAAAAAAAAAAAATTTCATCATACCCATACGTGTGGGGTATCTATGGATAGGTCTTCAAAAATGATATTAATGTTTCTAATATCATTTTTTTCTAAACTGAATAGTTTGCGCGAGAGAACCTTCCAAAGTGAAAAAAAGTGTGTCCCCCCCCCCTGTAACTTCTAAAATAACAGAATGAAAAATCTAAAAAAAATATATGATATACATTACCATGCAAACTTCCACCGAAAATTGTTTTGAACGAGATCTAGTGAGTAGTTTTTTTTTTAATACGTCATAAAATTTAAAAAAAATTTTTTTCATCAAACATATACGTGTAAGGTATGTATGGATAGGTCTTCAAAAATGATAGTTAGGTTCCTAATATCATTTTTTTCTAAACTGAATAGTTTGCGCGAGAGACACTTCCAAAGTGGTAAAATGTGTGTCCAAAGTGGTAAAATGTTGAACAAGATCTAGTAAGAAGATTTTTTTTTAATACGTCTTAAATTGTACGGAACCCTTCATGCGCGAGTCCGACTCGCACTTGGCCGCTTTTTTCTTTTGAGGTACGGAACCCTATAAACTGAATATTTGATAACCGGTATGACTAAGACTTATTTCGAGGTCTAATTACGTGTAGGTAAGTAAACAACTTTGTTGTGACGGTATGTTTTTAGGGTTTTATAGTATCCTGTAGGTAGGTAGTGAAGTGTAGATTACTATTTTATGCCTACGTAAAAATCAATAATACCTAATTAGGGTATTTTATGTAGACGCGGGAGACTCCGTTTTTTGGACTAACGTAACGTAACGTGACCTCGTTATGTGTATAACGATAATAACTTTGCATGATCGGAGAGTTCTGTTATTAGGAGTTTGCATCAATGATCATCTCACCCGCGCACAATAACCTCTAAACTTTGTCATCGGTCATCACGAAATGAATTTGCCCAATAATAATATAGTAAACATTACATCAAAAAAATCAGTATGTGAACACAATATTCTTCATGAAACCAAGCGTATCTATTCGTGGTGATTATTTGATGCTTTTGAGGGCTTTGAGCTGACGTATGGCATGGCCGATTTTAAGTACCTACACTTTATCGTGGCCATCTACGGCAACGACACGATTGAACGAAGCCTGAATAATATTGCAGGATAAAGAATGTATAGTATAATATGCAGTCGGTTTTATATTGTTGTGGATCAAAGAGATTCGAAGATGAACCGCGACGCGCCCAGCCTGACACACTACAGAGGATCACTCTGTGTCATGTACGGTAAAGTTTCGCTCGCATTCGCTCACGTTTCAAAATCGTAATCAGTCGGCTTGATTAGTATACATATCACTATACAATTTAAAGTTGCAATGATAATCCCTAGGCCCGGAATGACTCGTACGCCGCCGCCGGCGTGCGATCACGCAGCATGCGAGACACGTGCGCGCGACCTTCTGCTGATCTTGACCATGCGTTTGCGACCTGCGGGATTATCTTGGCGTTTATCTCTGACTTTTTACTTCACACTACGTTTTACGCACTAAATTAATTAGGATTACTGTGTTTGTTTTAGGAAATAAAGGTTATATTCATCGGAACCTTCTCGACTAAAAACCAACAGACAGGTTATTTTCACCTATCCTTGATCTGACCCTGGGGGGGATCCAGGGTTTCATATTAGGAATTCATAGTGCAGTTCTCTACACTGAGTTAGGGTGTTAATGTATATAAAATACGAAGAAATATCAATTGCAAGTAAATACTTACACAGAATATATACGCTTGTTTGCCACTGTTCTTATTTTTGACGGACGAATTGTCATTAAAGATCTCCGTTAGCACGTGTTATGGTGGTGCACTAGCATCAGCATCGTCTACATGAGCATCACGTTAATGCACAGCCATAAAGCTCAGTGTGTGGTGCTTGAGCGCCTTTATTACTAATTCAATCGGCTTCGAACAAGTAAAATATGTAATCTGTTTCAATATTAGTTTATTTACCAGCTACACGAGTGCGTTGGTAGGTATTTAAGTACATACTTACGGAAGATACCAAGTACCAAAGTCGAATTTAATAACCCTAAATATGGTTATCATAATTCGACTTTGGTCCTGTCAATGTTCTGGGTAGATAGTTGATCAGACAGCCATAACAATACAGAAACAGATTATCTAAGTATTAAAGTTTCTATAGAAGTCAACAGTTAAACAACCACTTTCTTGGATTAGCCACAGAAGTTTTGAATTAGCTACTTAATGCTAACCGTCTGGTATAGTATATTCATGTAGATTATGTCTCGTAACCTTATAAACAATATTTAAACATCTTGAGAGATCTGAAACTATAGGAAGAAATGTGAAAGAATTTCTAATGGCCTAAAAATGTTCAACTCTCAGATCTCTAAATAATGATTAGGGTTTTCTAAATGAAGATTAGGCTGCAAAGTAGTGGAAAAACAATATAGAATTGAAAAGTTTTTATAGATATTTACGCACCTCCGTTAAGAGCAACAAAATATAATAAAATATACATCTAGTACTTAGATGGGAAAGTTTTATAAAATACCGAATATACATAAAATTACACAGTATGCTCTCACCCAGCCGGGTAAAAAGTTGACTTGGATAAAAAAATACACCGAAATCATTACATTTTATGCTAGGTATTTAATGATTGAAGTTTTATCGTAATTAACTGGTTGCAATCAGAGGTGTACGTTATGGCTATTTCAATGGTAAATCGCCATAACCCCATGAGATAACGGTGTCATGTGTTGATTATCTAACTACCTACTCGTTACCTATATTTTTACATATATCAAAACATCACGCCATAGCAGTTAATTTATTATTATTTCTTTCCATTATGGATCGCACAATATTTGTCTAATATCCATTTCAATTTTATTTTACATTTTGGAGGTAAATTTTACCATTCTTAGGTACAGATTAAAATTCATACAGACACATTACTCGCATCACATTTAATAGAAAATTGTAAAAATAGTTTGGGTGGAGGATTTAAGGGTGACCGAACGGAAACAAAATTAAGAACTGGCTTTCGTGAGGATAAAATAATAATAGATATGATTTAGCGGTGACCACCGTGGTCAGTATATATATTTTACACGAGAAATAAGAATATACGTACTTTAAAGTACGAGAAATATACGCTAAGGCGTATATTAGGGATGAGACGACCCCATCACCTAGTTTTCCACTGCAATCCGTCAACGCAGGGCAGCTTGTGGCGAACTGTTGGGGGGTAGTAACCCCACGTACAAAAGTGCTTCCGGGAATTTCTGTCACCTAAAGAAGGGGGGGGGGGGGGACAGATTTCTCCGCCTCTGGTTTGCCTTAGCCGGACGTTCAGAGTGGAGTCGCGAGAGCTACGTTTTCGAGGTTAGATGTGGAAACATAAGTGGCCAGTTCGCTACATGTTTAAAGTCCAGTGACACCTCTACTCTCAGCGCTCACACCGATGTTGCCCTAGAGCCATCTTCTTGAGATGTCACTTTTTGTGGGGGCCCATCTTGTGGGGCGAGTCAGCGTCTGCCGGGTATAAAATTATATACTTACCATTTTATTAGGCAGGTGTCCGGATTTATATCCCATAACCGAGTATTCAGACCATCGCTTCCACTCAATCGGCTGTTCATTTTAGATTCCAGAAACTCTCAATAGTCCTTACACTCTGGCGGGTGCTGCTTCTGTGTGCGTCCCATGACACGGGCTAGGGCAGCATTCATCCGCTGTAGCCCTTACATTTCATTAAAGTGTCTAAAGAGCTTTCAAGGCTTCTACGTGTTGGATTCGGCTCCGCGCACGCTTCCCGAATGTCCGGAACACCATTGTTCCGTGATGCGACAGACATACTTCCTTTTACATCATTGCTAAAAAAGGAAAAATTTACACAAATATTTGTATGTTTTGTTTGGGTATATATTTACTAAGATGACATCTCTGTCGATTTATAAAACCACGATGTTTTATCTCAACCATTGCTTGGTATTTAGTTTGTTCTCGTTATATAAGTCACCAACCCGCGCCATAGTCGTCGATAAGCTTCTTATTTATTGGGATCACCAGATTTCCATCCTTCAGTCGTCTTTGAGAGTTCACTAGAACTCCACCTAAGCTCTGTGTTAAAAATGTCTTATCATTTTTAATTATCCGACATTTTAATATAATAAAATCTTTAAAATCAAACTAAGTTCTTCAAAAATATATTTTATTTACTTTTTAGTAAACGTTTTCTCTGTGATATTATTTGATCTCTTTGGTATTTAATTTGAATATGGAATTTCTGTCGCGTAAAGTCAGATCGAACGGGCAGCTTGACACCCGTCAGGTGAATGGCGCGGGCACTTTACAGAGTACACGGTGAGTTACTTACATGATTTATTGTTTTAACATTAGTCTCACACGTGAATAATTACTTAAATTGTTGCTTGATATAACAAATATAACAATATCTATATTTACATATCTTGATTAAACGCTATGGAGCCCGTGCAATTAGAGACAGCTCTAGATACTGGTAAAGGTAAGTTCGGTCTTCACAAGATCTTTGACATCTTACGGTCCTGTACTATTGCTTTCTATCTTTACCATAAATTCAAAGAAATAATAAAATAGCTTTATGCATCACCAGAAACCTTAATGATTGAATATTTTATGTATAGGTATTTTTGTTATTATTTTAATTATTTTTGTGTTTGACCGGTTTGTAGCTCTGGCCCCAGCTCTAGAGGCGACATTTGCCACAGCGCGGAATATTATAGCTGAGTAATACTACTACAAATGTTTTCTATTCTACGTAAATAATGCACAGCACGTAGACAGAGATTTTTTAGCAATTGTTACAATTTCTTTAATTAAGTATTTTAATACTTTTATCAACAAATAGTTAAAAAAATATAGCTTTTTAAAATTCTGCGTTTACTTTTCATATTTAAGGGTGGAATCACATCTATCAATATCAGCATGCGTAACCATCGTCATTTGTAATAGGATAAAATGCAGCTGGATGCTGATAAATTGTGATTTCATGCTAATACGTAAGCTATTTAGCATTTGTAGTAGTTCTATGATGTTGCACTTACTTTAGACTGTTTGCCTACAGCTGAATGTCGGGTCTGGAAGAGTGTGTGTGCCAGAAGAGAGGCTTCGAATGCCCTGGGTGCCCGCGTAGGTAGGCCGTAGCCAAGTATTTATCGACAAGATTAGTTCAAGCAATTCGCTAAGGGCACCTTTACTAGCTTTAGGTAACACGATTAAATAATTACATTTAGTATAAAATAAGAAAGGAACATTGTAAAAATATTTTAGTTAACAACACTAACCGCAGCTTTTAGATATCTAATAACGTTAATTCATAACGTTATTTAAATGCTCTTTTATGTTAAATTTCTCATTATTTTCAAAAAAAAATATTACTAAAGCCTAGGCAATGTAACTTACACGCCTAGGCTTGGCATTTTGTTTGAACTAATGTTCAGGGCAGTGACGTAGCGTTGCGTAGATCGTAGCCGTAGGGCCGTAGGGCCGTAGCCTTCTCTTAGAAGTTGGTCATTTAGTAGGGTAGGGCCAACGATCGGACCTGGCTTTGTAGTAGAGAGTAGTATGTTTGTGACCCATATACGGGGCACGGCCAGTGAACGTGTTAAAGTAGTTTACTAGTAAGTTTAGTATAAATTACTCTACTTATTTTACGTTAACTTCTTTAAAGTATACCTAACTTTAAACTATTACCAATCATATTAACTTCATCTTTTTTAAGATTCTATAAGTACCAAGTTGTTATGCCTGTCGCGTCGAAAGATGAGCGACAGTTCCTTCAAATCTCTTTTTCTTGGGCTTAATTAAAAAAATGGCGAAATATGTTTTATCATACTTTTAATACTAACATTTCTAAAGATATTAATGAGCTAAACTACAAAAAAAGTCTACAAATATAAAAGGTATTTTTTTTAAATAAATAAATTTTATAGGACATTATTACACAAATTGATTAAGTCCCACAGTAAGCTCAATAAAGCTTGTGTTGCGGGTACTTAGACAACGATATATATAATATATAAATATTTATAAATACTTAAATAAATAGAAAACACCCATGACTCAAAAACAAATATCCAAGCTCATCACACGAATAAATGCCCTTACCAGGATTTGAACCCAGGATCATCGGATTCATAGGCAGGGTTACTACCCACTAGGCCAGACCGGTCGTCATACGTTACTCCATATAGAAACAAACTGGCATAGGGACCATCATTCGGCACTACAGGTATAACAATTTTCGTAGACAAATTTATTTCCATTAATTAATAAGTTAACCCTTTTCCAGGCATAGTACGATTTATCGACAACATACGCGCCATTAGAATTTCAACTTTAACATTCCGATTTAAGGTTCAAATAAGATTACACTTTCAGGAAATGTTACTTGTCTTCAAATGAATCATCAAAGCTGGATTTATTGGAATATATTTGATTTTTTTGAGAAAACCTTGTAGATTGTGCGGCCTGGAAAAGGGTTAAGGTCAGGCAACTCTATGTACATACGAAATGTCCTACACCGTGTAGCTTTAGATGAACGTATTTGATGACGTGCGATTGTCAAAAACAGATGATGTGTTTCCTACACAAATAATTAATTAAAATTACCAAATAATATAAGTTGTAACAGCTATATCTAAGAATAAACCTTTCTTACCGATTATTTACATAAAAGCAGGCCGCGTGTGAAACCATTAACTGTTTTATAGCTATAATCACAATCAGTTTTTGCTGTAAGTTGAAATCGAGTCCTTTTATTCGAAAGCAAAAGTGTTCGTGTAAACTTCTAATAGGCAGGTCGCTATTGCTTTAAAATTCTCTATCGATCTATTTCAGGGGGGTGGAGTTGAGGTTATGGCGATAGGTATATATTTACTCGTAGTTTGATATACATAGCGAAACTTGTTTTGGTTGCGGGTCACCGACCCCCGCAATTATCGCTGAATGATAAGTGATAACTCAAACGTGTCATGTGGTAAGGTGGTTGGTATCGATTCCCATGACTGTTATTTATTATTCAGTGGTGTAACTGAAGTTTTAGGTGTCTCTGGTGGAATTATTTTATCAAAAATTATAACTATAGTGTTATGTCATTATGATTGACCGTCGGAACCCATATTTATTTATAAGTCCGACTGTAACCTATGTATCTATTGTTGAACCATCTAGGGTCCAAGCTAAATTAGTTGTACAATACTTACGCTATAGAATGTCCAATTTATCTAGAACCCTAAATGGCATAACAATCACGGAGCGTGACTGTATCCATTTATTTTAAAGTAAAACATGCTCTAAGTTCGACATTTCTAAATAAAATCGCCAATATTGCAACAAATTTTCTTTAACTATTATAGTATTCAGACTCTAAAATCTTGAAATTTATCGTTTCCTTTAATTCCATATAGCCATACTTAAGCAATGGCTCTTTTTAAAAGTGTAAAATTATCCTCAAACATATAAAAACAATCGATTCGGTGTTTTTTTCTAGGTATTCAATGAATGAAATTAATTACATAAATTGTGCAATCGGAACATTGCCCACTTCCACGGCCTGCCATTTGTTATCGAATCGACAGACTGCGCGACTTTATGCAAAAAGATGTCGTAGGAAATGTACCGCATCATAAATGTATGCTAAATATACATTACATACTCGGCGGACTATAAATACATAGGCAACACTGAAAGTTTTTAGAATAATATAAAAAAGAGATGTCATGCTCTCTGACAACTAGTACTATATTTTCTACTGTGCCCACGATTTAGTATCATTCAAGTGCATTCTAATCATAGAACTATTATGGCTATTTCGCGTTTGCTACCACGATACAAACAATTTAATTCAGTGCCGAGAGTTGGCGTACTTTGCGAGTTTCCTGTCAACTACCAGGTATTAAACCAAACAAAGTTTATATACCTACTTAAGATTAATATCATGAGTACAGATTTTTCCAGCCTCTTGTTTGGTGAAAAAGTAAAAACCTATGCTGGAATTCGGTAGGAGTTGCTGGAGGGATGCTCTACAGCCACCTCAGCTTCATTTGATTTGTGTTTCCAAACTAAAAAGGTACATTTTTTCAAGAAAGTACAAATTAAGTACCAATTCTAATCTACATATGTATATAAGTATTTATATATTGTGTATATCGTTGTCTAAGTACGTGGGTACAAGCCTTATTGAGATTGTTGAGCTTACTGTGGGACTTTAGTTAATTTGTGTAATAATGTCTTATAATATTTATTTATTTATTTTATTTTATTAAATGTGTAAAGCGCGGTGTAGGCCGGATGGGTATGACATTCAATCCGGAGGTCTCATGTTCAAATTGTAGGGACTGCGTCCTACATTCGCCCAAGCTTAGATGATATTAATGTAATAATATATTAATTTAGCTTTTCCCGTTATGCGCAATGTGCATTTTAGTTAATAGCATACGTAACTGTTTATTATAACCGTTACAGGGATGAGCTTGTAAAAACATTGTAATATAAGTTATCTGTTTCCTTCCCTTTGTCGGCACTTGCATTTGTGTTAATCTCTCTTTGTTTTATTTCGTTGTCAGTTTCCGAATATTGTTAACTTTAAGTCATAAACTAATTTGTAGCCAGCGGAGTAATTCGTGGGAAACGTTAGGATTCGCCATGTGCGAAACCGTTACAGGTTCTGTACCGCTATTCCTATTGCGTACCTGATGCAAGGTTATAATCATCGGGATCGCGGGAGTCAACGATAGTTCGTAGTCAGACGTTAACTCGACAAGTTGTCTCGTACCTATTATCACAGGTTGAGCTTGATATCGTATCGCTCCTTCGCGTTCTCTTGGTACCTATCTTTAACGGTCGAGCTCGATTATATATCGCTCCCTACTTATTATTGTAATTAGTGTTAGTTTAGTATTGAGTTGTGTTAATATAGACTTATTATTGTTACCGCGTCTGAACTTTTTATTTGCAACAATCCCAACACCTAAGTACATATACCAAACTCCACTGCCAAAAAATCATGGCTCGTACCAATGAGTTTTTCGGAGCTTATTGAATGAAAACTTCACGAGGAAATTTGCATACATCTACGAAGAAATTCAAAATGTGAATGTGAAGTGGGGTATAGCCGAAGCCCTCTCGCGCATGAGAGAAGGCTTATGCCCAGCAGTGGGACGTATACACGGTGTATCACGAGGAATCTGAAAGATTTTAACCACGCATTTCTGAGGCCAAAAGAAGGAAAAAAAATTATATGAGTTTTGTTCAATTTCGCTAAAAAAAAACCTTCTTTTTTAGTTTTCCGAATGTATTATTACTATTAGTAAACCTGTCACTTAAAATGATCTTACCGCTTGACCGCTCTTAACCGCTTAAGAACAGGAGTTGGCAACTGCGGCCACCACTGGTACAAATGGGGCTGGAGCTCCTCTCCTACCTGTAACTGCGGGCACCCAGACCAGACAATCAGCCACATCATTCTGGAGTGCCCCCTCATTAGATATACAGGCCATGTAGACGATTTTAAGATCCTATCAGAAGAAGCAGTCGCGTACCTGGGAAGGGCGAAATTCTAACTATAAGTTTCTCTATGTAATCCAGTTGCATACATATGCCATACGATAAATAAAAAATAACTTAAAATGATTTTTTACTGTACAAAGTGTTATTTGTCACTTTTTTTATATATATCAATGAGGATTATATTTAGACTACGTCCCGGGGTGTACCAAAAAAAAAACTGTAAACTTCAAATAAATAAAAAACTAATGCGATTGAGAACAAACTAAGGTTTTTAGAATAACTTCAATAAAAAGCGACTTACAATTTAGATGTTTGTCAGTTTTTTATTTATTATTTTTTCTGTAGGAGTGATAGGCAGCTTCTTCCTAGCGCATTCAGTGGCAATTTTTTACGGAACCGTTTTTCATATTTGCCTGCATCAGCCCATCATCTACTAGAATTGTTAATGGTTTTTAGCTGTTTCATTCTTCTCTTTTAATACACTTTTGAATTGAGCCCAAAAATAGTTGAGAGAACGGCACTGTAGGACTTTTGGAGCTCCTTACTCTATTCTATGTCAACTACCAAATGCGATTTTTGTACGAAGGAATTTGTATGATTTTCGACTTAGCCTAGAACTTGGCTTATTATAACGATACCTTTTTATTTAGTGTAATTTTTAAAATTTAATTGTATATATAGATTAAGACCATATTCATTTGCATGTCACTGTGCGACGAGGTAGTTGATTCCTACTATGTGTAAACCTGTATGAACTTTCATGTACACTATCTTATGCAAATAAATAAATAAATAATAATAAAAATCGCCAAACAAAAAAGGCTTAAGGAGAATGAGCCTTGTGCGTTTCAGGAGCATGCTATCCTAATATTTTTTTTACGCGAAATAAGAAAGGGTTAAAGCACACATTAAAATAAAGAGTGACTGCCTATTTACTACAGTTTTCTCTATTCCAAAAACTTTCAGTTTGCCCTTCGTATGATGTATGGTTGTATTCAGTAATTCTACAATGATTGTGTTAAAATGGAATATATCATAGTGCCATCTCTTATCGGGTGACCGCAACCGCACCGCCCTATCAGGGAAAACTTATCGCTGAAAATTTTCCCGCTTTCCCAGGAGCGAGTGCGCCATGGGTCCCCCCGCGGTGCGAGACAAAACCGGCGCGTTCGGCGGCGAACGGCAGTCGCAGGCCGACGCCAGAGCCAAGTGCACGTTCGACGCTATGGACCGCGACAGACTCGGACTTTGGGGCTGTGGGGACGGACAGTCCTCCAGCCGGCTGTCGGGGCTCGACCGGCTCAAACACCCCGGCCTGAACAAGGTAACTAGTAGTAATATACCCCTACAGTGACCCGTGGATAGATCGATGACCGCGAGTAATTTGGTTAGGTCATGGTTGTGTGCGGAAGTGGCCGCAGTGATCCACCGCGGTCCGGATCTGGCGTCGGAACTTGGAACAGCTGCTCGATTGTCATGCTAATCGTGATGTTTATTTGAGCCAGGTGTCAAAGTTCACGTGGTTCAAACTTTCTGACAACTTTGCACCGTGTTTACACTGTTTACATTTTAATTAAAACAATTGAATATCTTAACTACAATACAACTAAGTCTTTACTTTTATTTTCGGGTAGGTACGATTGAAAATACATACTTATTGAAAATAGTTTAATTCTAGCCCTATTAAATTTCACTGACTATGACTAACAACATTTAACTTATTACGACTCGCTAGTTAACTTTAAGTAATACAAATTTAATTCTTGCATTCTGGCTCTAGTTAAATTCAAATTATATCTACCTATATGTAAATAACTATATTAATACCAATCAACATTCGTTGAGATCTGCTCTAAAGCTTTCGTTAAAATATTTCAAAAGGGGTAAAATTAAATCTTATGTAATAAAAGGTTACCTAATATTTGTTCTGTAACAAATTATTCTTAATTAATATAATTACATCACCATATAAAATAAGTGATCAACTAATGTTAGTTATCATATTATTGTATAAGTAACTGTAATCATTGTCTGCATTTGGAATCCAAATCTCAATTCGTAAAATGATATTTATTATGAACAATGCTATCGATTCAATATTTGCATTAGCATCTGGAAAATTTGAATGTATTTAACTAATAACAAACTAAATTCAATATTAATTCAAAATAGAAAAAAAACTGTATTCAAGTATTCATATATCGCACCAGTCGTGAGTACTTGAGTAGTAAATATCTAATCGGCATCGGCATGCACGATAATAGCCAAAGACTACATACCTATATGCACAAACCTTTTAGTACCAGTGTCTTTGTACCGTCCCCTTGTAGAGCCGCCCCTCGCGAGGGGGTCTGCGTGGCGAGCAGACCCTTCTGTACAAGTGATTTCGTCAACATTTTCAATAACATTCAAATTGTCTGAAATCGGGAGACTCGGGTTGCTGGGCCCGTCTTTTGCATTGTTGAATATTCTTGCGATTGAGATTCAAGATTAGATTCCACTGTAGAACTATTTCGATGACTAGTCTTACCTTATGATAACAATAAACTCGCCTGAATATTACGAAAGCGAAGAGTCGACTATATATGCTGAAAGCAATGCTTGCGAGCAAGAATAATCTCTTAATTTGTTTTAGTATGTCAAAATAAATGTTTTATAGTAAAATCTAACACAAATATACATTAGAAAAATATAGTTATTTTGTTCTTCATGAAATGAAGAACTTCCAATGGCCGTCATATCATGTGTGAGAATAGTGAGAATAATATTTTCATGAACGAAAGTACGTAACATATTACACATATTATTATTTTTTTGTATGGTACAGTCAACCAGGAAAGTGATTTACCACTTTGCGACTCTATTTGTCAAGTAATAGAGTCGAAAAGCGGTAAACCACTTTCTTGGCTGACTGTACAGTCGGGTCGGTAATAAAAAAAATCGTGAATTCTCGAGTTCGCTCGAGATATTTCTTAGGTTCCTATTTAACGTATTTAATTGCGCAATAATGCATGTAAATAATCTTCAGACTTAATGTGGTACAACGAGTTGTAATAGTTCATGGACATTATTAATCAAATCCATTCAAAAATGAAGTTAGAAGAATTCATGCATTTCAATAGTGTCGCTATTACTTTATTTCAATAAAACTTTTGAAATAGATTTGACTCGCCACTCAAAACCTCATAAAACCGAGTCGATTATATTAAATGAATTCTTTTACCCGAGTTATCACAAACTCTACCTAGAGCTCAGCTAAACAACTAGATTCAGTATTCATGTATTCAGTTTTGACGCTCCAGAGAGAAATATCAGTCAGGCTATAAATTTAACACCAGCATTGGCATTGAAATAATAGCTTCTTAGCATTATGAGTTATTCTTCCTTAAATATAGTTTGTGGATATCTCCTGACACGATATTATACATAATTTGCATGTTGACACGACATGTCGTTGGCTAAGACTGTAAGCCTGCCAAATTCATTTTTGAAAACATATAAATTTGTACCTATTTCTGTAGACATTAAAGTTAAAAATAAATAAATTTCAAAAATTAATTTAGCAGGCTTACAGTCTTAATCGACGATGTCGTATTTACATGTACATCTATATGTGAATTTCCATACCAAGTGACCCATTTTCAGAGTTCTTGTAACTATCTCTATGTAGTAGGTATATTGATACGTGCGAGACGCACTATTTGTTAAGTTCTAATGCCGCAACAGTAAATTTTATCTTACATATACATAGGTACATACATCGTGGGCCAATTAAACCCGACGGATTTTAAAGATGTATTCTTGACCTCATTTAGGACTAAAATCATACAAAGTTTTCTGAAATCGGTCATGTTTTCAAGATAATGTTAATATTTGTGAAAATATGTTTTTGTTATAACTTAGTGAAAAACGCCTTTTTAGCTGTGGTGCTGCCATTATGTGACGTGGTTTAGACATACCTACTGACATACATTAAAGATTTAAAGACAACTTCAAAATTTTATCTGTAAAAAAAATTTTTGGCGAATTTAGCTAAAACTCATAAAATATTTTTTTGCTCCTTATGAGCTCAGAAATGCGTGGTTAAAATCTGTCTGGTTTAATTGGCCCACGGTGTATATTATCTCATAAAAATGCTTAATAAACATTTCTGGCACAAAATGCTTGGTCATGTCAAAGGCTCGTACCTAAAATAAAAAGTCAATAATGGCTGTTTACAATCAAATGACGCACGACGATATTACTTTAGTCATTGCGTTGCAGAAACATTAGCATAAAATTATGTCATAGTAAGATTTTTATGGTCTGCCATAATTAAAAAATAAAAATAAAAACTTATCGTCTGTGTTGTCTTAAAGAAACAAGTTGTTTTCGCTATGACAGACACCTGCAGAAGTCCCCATGACTCAATACCTATACGATAATATAATTCCAATATCGGATTTCCTGACATCACGCGAGTTGCTCGTACTTGGCAACCAATCAATATCGTCTGTTACTTGCGAATCGGTAGGTGAAAATGTACATTAATTTTGTTATAAAACAACTTTTTATTCGTCGACACAACATCGAAAGGGAAATCCCATGTCATGACGTTGCTCAGAATTGAATAGTCAATGCTGACTTTTTGCTGAAAATCTGAAGGAAACCCACCTGCGTCCTGCGTATCACAGTGAGGCGACGCACGCATATTAGTGCAATGCGATACCTACAGTACTCATTATATACGTTACGTTGTCTGAAAATTCAAACATACTAATACTATCCACTACTGTAAATTATACTTAAAATGGACAAAAGTACGTTTTTATACAAATTTATCTTTGTTGCGTTATGTTTAGGCCTGCTAGGCAATATCGATTTGGGGTTTAACTTGAGAATTCATCCGTGTTCGACATAATGACGTCGAGCCAAGTCATGGTGACTTGATGTTTATTATTGACCATTAGAACAAGTTAGTCACGCATTTTAGTAGGAAGTTGTAAATTGGCAGTAACCAGCTAGTGGCCAGTAGCTATGTGGCCATTCTAGGTCATCCACTAACGAATCACATCGAACGTCATTGCCATTAGCTAAATTAATTTGAAGTAAGTAGCTACAAGCAAACTCAACGCCTAGAAGTAGGTAGGTATTTTTACTTTCATTATATGACGTAGGATAGATGTATGTATGATAGTGTACATGCAATATTTTTCTTTAAATATATCATTTTTTCCAATTCCAAAAGGATGCGACCTATTTTAAAGTACTTATAAAAATGCCGTAAGATTCAACTAATTTTTCACCACACCAACTGGTAAAGGCCCTCTTGATTGTTCAAAAACGAATGAGAAAGTGGCATTTTATCCACATGTGGGGCAAAGTAATCAGATGCAAATTTTGAGTTGTTTCCTTATGTAAGCTAGTAGAATTGACTTTTAAATGATGATTTTAAAATGATTATTTTTTATTACGTTCATTTGGATTTGATTTCATTTAAATTTTTTGGTATTTCATAGTTAGTAGTTTCCTCGTGTTGGTGTGGTGAAATTTTTTGTGTTTCACTCGGAGGCAAAGTTTTAACCCTCGTGCATTGAAACCCTCACAACGCTCAAGATTCCACTTCTCGAACTTTGGAATTTTGGATTCAATTTTGGAATCTTTCGCTTGCTCGGGTATCAATATTAGCACGAGCGGTTAAACAACAACTTTGCCCCCTTGTAAAACAAATAACTATTATTTATTGTTTACGTAGGTAATAAGTTGTATAAATGATTGCGTAATTGTTTAACCGTTTTTCCTCGAAAGCCTACTCGCCAAACTCACTAATGTATACAAGGTTTGATTTTATCTTAGTTAATGTATTTTGTTATGCTTCAGACATACCTGCTACGACTGTACAAGCAATCTTTTTGCCAAGCATTAGGTAATTGGCACTCACTCGTGGAACCTTTGATCTTCCCAAGTTATATATTCCTTCTACCTCTCATGTTTTTAGGGTTCCGTACCTCAAAAGGAAAAAACAAAACCCTTATAGAATCCCTTTGTTGTCGCTCTGTCTGTCAAGACCCTTTATTTTGGGAACTCGTGGAGGGATCGAGATGAAATTAAATCATTAGGGGGTCTAGACTACACACCTAGAACTGTGAAATTTGGCAAGTTAATATCGTCTTATACTTCACGTACTGGGAAAAATCTGAAAACTATAATCTTGTAAAAAAAAGTTACATTTGTACGGAACCTTCGGTGGGCGAGTCCAACTCACACTTATCCGTATTTTTTCATCTAGATGGGTATATGATATCTGTGAGGTACTTTTTCTAACCTTTTAAGGATTGTGTTAAGGATCCTAAAGAGGCTTGGCAAGTTGGCTGTCTTGAGTAGGTGAGTGCCTATAAAGTTTTTATTCGCTAATTTTGTCCTATTCTTTAAGTTATCTGCATAGATTGACCCTGATCAATAGATTATGTCTGTGGGTCAATGAAAGACTGGTAACACTAATGATCGGGTTAGAGCAGTGAGTAATTGAGCGTGTGACAAGCATGTAGTTCAGGGACGAGCATGTGTTGGCATATCGGTTAGCCCGTGGGCGTGGCTGGGTGTATAATAGTTGTAAGTAGGTAAACATACCGTTTATAAGCCGGGCATATATATGTAAGTCACTTAGCTAATGTTTTATCGATTATGAAGGGAAAAGTTATACCTGGTGTTCGTACCTTGATAACATGATAAAGCGCCAATTTTATCCACACTTCCCGATATCGGACCCAAAATCAGTCCCGATGTCGGACTTGATAATCGCTTTCCGTTTCACGGAATATCAGCACATCGTTAACAATATTTGAAATGTAAAAAATACTTTGTCTCGAATTGCCAATAGTGTCCAATGTTTGATATTTTTGCATATGAATCATTTTCTTACATTGCAAATATTGTTAACGATGTGCTGATATTTGGTTAAAACGGAAAAATACTCTTATTCGGGCCCTGATATCAGGGGCCTACCGCGAAAACCGAAATTCGCAAATTGCGGGGATCTTTCTGTTTTACTCTTAGTAAGACGTCATTAGAGTGACAGAGAAAAATGCCCGCAATTGACGAATTTCGATTTTCCCGGTATCCGCCCAGGCCTGATAAAGTGTGGATGTAATTGGCACTTAAAATAGAAGTCGCTAGGCGACAAAACGTAGTGATTATATGCTCTTTGGGCGACACTATTGTTTGTTTGGGTTCATGATCTCATTAAATTTTTCAAATAATTTGGAATTTAGACAAGGGATGCGTTTATACCACCTTGATAGAAGTTGAAATAGAAAACGCAAAATTTTAATCATACACCGTCTGTGTGCATTAAGGTGCAGTAGGTTCAGCGAGCCAAGTTTTTGAAAAGTCGTAGCGTGACTCTTTTTTAGATCACAGTAAATGTCAAAAAATATATTAGCATTCTTGAGGCCTTCCTGGAGGGACTCTATCGATTAAAATCCTGAGTTTTTGCCTTTCGCTTGATAGAAAAAATCACGAACATAGATCTAAAATGCAGTTTAAAAATGTGTAACTATTAATTTGGCGCAAAAGCTAAACATATTAAAATTACTTCTAAAAATTGGAAATATCATGTTTGAGAGAACTTATGGCCTTTAGTTTTGCACTTTATGGGAAAGGGCGCGTAGAAAAGAAAAATGTGCAAAATGCTGACATGTCAGTCTTTATATGTCGTATTAGAGATCCCTTTCTGTTATATTTGAATGTTTTATCATCGGATTCGTCCCAAATATTTCTGTGAGTGAATTCCTGCGAGCTCGGTATTGCGTTCAATGTCGGATGTCGGGAGTTTCTCTGACGCATTTAAACATCAAACATTTATTCAGAAAAGCCTTTTGAACCTTAATGTCAGTATATAGAATCGAAAAGTGACAATCCTTCAAATTCCGTGACTGTACATTGTTTAGGTGTTTACTTGTCGTGTGAACCCGAATTCTTAGAAAGCTACGAAACTACGAATACTTACCATGCACTGTATACCTATGTTGGTGTATTTAGTATTTATGTTTCCTAAGCAACAAGTGCAATAAATAACATATTTTGACAACAACTTATGTATTACTTATGTACTTATTATGGATTATGGTTTTTCATTTCCAAGTGTTAGTAATGGTTTTTAAATGCCATATTATTAGGAATTAAGTTTGTGTTTGCCGTTTTTATCATTGTATGGATTAATCTACTGATAACAGCCTGCAATGGTTTACTTAGTACGAATACTTATTTCAGTTTACGTACCTACTTTTCCAGTTTAGAACAACAGTGGTTCTAAATTAATGAAATTAAAATCGAGATTATTTAATTGTAGAAGTTCGCATTTGTATGCAATCCATTTGAATGGAAGCCTACCTATATTAAACCACGGAAAACTAATGATCAGCACCCCGGCAGTTTGCAGGCGGGATTAGCGTCGCCATAACGACAGATAACGCGTCGGCGGCGCTAAAACCCCGACACAATATTAGTTCAATTTAGCCCTCCGCGCGACTGAGGTTACGCCACACACTAAAGAGAACAGGAGTTTGTTAGTGTTATTGTTATTGTATCTAGTATTTGCAATATCTAACAGCTCACAAAAACCTATAACTAGTGGACTTAAATATATAATTAAAGTTTGTTAATGCAAGCGTTAAAAATTAATCCGTCTAGGGATGATGTAGTCGTAAAGATCAATAATGAACTTTCCAGTCCCCTGTCATGCCTAACTCATAACATTTGGAAGGCGGCAGGTACAGAATACATTTTGATTGCCAGGCGGTTTGAAAATCTCGCTGTTAGAAACATTCGAGTATCTACTCCTTTTCTCTATAGTTTTTTCCCGCGCGCGAACAAGATGTGGTTACGCATTGAACACCTGTATAAAAACAAATAAGGAGTGTACAGGTTTTTAAAGGGTCGGCAACGCGCATGTAATACCTCTGGTGTTGCAGGCGTCCATAGGCTACGGGGACTACTTACCATCAGGCGGGCCGTAAGCTTGTTTGCCACCGTCGTGGTATTAAAAAATATATATATTGTGTGTAAATGTTAATGCGTGGTGCCTTGTACCTTGATCTTAATATGTGGGCATGTGTTTAGCCTAGGCGTTGCTCAGACCTAGAACATATATCGGTCGAGAGTCTGGCCTAGGTCGTAAAGCGTTTGTGCGTACTAAGCCTGGCTATCCTTGCTTTGTGTTGAAAGTCACATTTTGCAAGCATTGAATGTACATATTATGATTTCAAAATCATTTGCTTTTAAGCTTTCATAAAGAAGCAGATGTAGGTACATGGTACTATAACTATTTAAAATTAAAACACTCTAAAATCAATTAGATAAAGGTAATTAGGTACAACAAGCAAATAAAAGAAAAATACACAACCCAAGACTTGTTGATTTTATATAAAGGTACGTATTCAATAAACTTGTTGGTCCAAGAATACGAATAAAACTGACTTTTTGAATAGAATGAGTACCTGAACATTTCAAATAATTTCGTAGGTATTCGGAACAAACGATTTTCGTCGACAGATCTGCGTTTGCTCTCGAATATTTCACTTTAAAAGCAGTTTTAATTAACTGTGTTACGTTCTTTCTGCTTCAAATTCTGTTTCACATTTTTTGCTTTTACATCGCTCTTCTAATTTAGGTATTCTCATTAAGTTTTATAAGCGTTGTTATAAATTCTGTCACATTTTTTTTCATATTCCACATGTCCAATTTCTTGATGCAATGTGTATTTGTATCTCACATTTTGCTTAATGAGAGAGTGAGTCAACATTTACTCTACACAATTAAGTATATAGAGTTTGTTTGCGTATGTTATGGTGTTATCAATATATAAACAATGAATAATAGGTTATAGTAGACACTGTACACCTGAGTACGTACCTAAAAAACCGGCCAAATGGGAGTCGGACTCGCTCACAGAGGGTTCCGTACAAACCTGTAGGTATATATTATTAAATGAAATAACTAAAAATTTACGGTTTTCGCAATTTTTCCTTTATCTGTGCTATAAGACGTTGCTTCGTACCAAACTTCAAGATTCTGAGTTCACGGGAAGTTACCCTGTACGTTTTGATTCCCTTGCGAGTGTCGAAAATTTGAGGTATAAACGGCTGTACTTTTGATCGCGTTGGCTTAGAAATTTGTTTTTTTTTTTTTCACAGCTCCAAGGGACAGTAGACCTGAGTATTTGATATAAATTCCAGCTTGATACCTCCACGCGTTCCTGAGAAAAAGGGTCTTGACAGACAGACAGACAGACGGACGGACGGACGGACGGACGGACAACAAAGTGATCCTATAGGGTTCCGTTTCTCTCTTTCGATGTACGGAACCCTAAAAACGAAATGATAGCCCCGGATAATGGTATACTTAATGATGATAATGAGAGCAATCAAAGTATATATTAATTTATATACCTACGTTCCGGTTTTTTTTTAGCAAAAGCAATTGATTATTAAGTAAGAGAACATTAAAAAGGGGTTAATCAATGGATGGAACTTTATATGCGATATTCGACGACGTGGAGTACGTTATGTTTGCCGACGACACGTGTGTAATAACAGCAGCCGATGATTTCGCAAGCTTGGAACTAAAACTGACTCAAACAATGCAAAGGATATCTGATTGGTTTACTGCTAATGGGATGCTTTTGAATGTCGATAAGACAAACATAATGTACTTCCAATTAAAGAGAAATGTAAACGCTCGGATTGGGATTGTTTTGAATGATATTACGATACCGCAAGTACACGAAGTCAAATACTTAGGTTTTGTAATCGATTCGGGACTAACGTGGGCACCTCATATAGATGCCGCGTGTAAACGTCTCGCTTCTGCGTGCTTCGCGTTGTCTAGGCTAACTAACAGTCTTTCTGAGGAAAACCTAAGGAAAGCCTACTATGGTTACTTCCATTCTATATTAATATACGGTGTAGATCTATGGGGTACTGCTGCGGATCGTGAGAGGCTATTTAAATTACAAAAGCGTGCCCTCCGCATTATGATTAGAAAACCACTCGACCATCCGGCTAAAGAACTGTTTAAAAAATGGAAAATACTTACGTTACCTAGTGTGTACATAATAGAAGTATGCAAATACGTGAGACAAAATCTTGATCAGATCCCTACTCATAGCCAACTCCGAGGTAGCGCAGGCGTAATCAGTTGGTCGTGCCCGCGTGTCGCCTCGTGAAAACCAGGAAGTCTATGCATATAATGGGAATCAGACTGTACAACATACTGGACGATGAAATAAAGCAAGCTTCTAGCGATGCAATATTTCTCCGCAAACTAAAAGCTGTACTACTAGAAATGGCTTGCTATACCATTGACGAGTTTTTCGATGGCCACGGGTCATTGGCTCAATCGTGTACCTACTAAACTATATAGGAGTATATTAATATCTCGTTGTATTGTATTGTAATATTTTTAATACATGAGTATAGTAAGTACGTAATACATGCCTGCTATATTTTATATTCACCTCGTCCTTCTATTGCCATTTCAAAAAAAACATTGATTAGGCAGTACTCGTTTATAATCCAAGTCACACTTGCACAATCGAAGTGGTTTACAATCAATTAAACAAGTGGAGGAATGCAACCGACGAATGGTTGCTAGTTGCTAGGCCGGGCCCACTCCGAATTACTTTTACTTGATACGTCATCGGTACTATTGAGATTTTAGACTATATTCACTTCAATAATTTGTACAATAAGAGTGCTGATTTATTTGTATAGCTAACCACTAGAATTCAGAGCGATGAAAACGGATATACTTTACATCGAATATCGACAACCAGTGGTCCAGTAATTGAAACAAGGAATTAAATAAAAATCAATATTGTATTGTCTTGTATCAATATTGTCATAGTACTTACTATGTGTTTACTATGGCTCTATGGCGTACTTAGTGTTTACTATTGCTCTGAACTGGTATTAATTAATGTAATTATAGTGAGTTTTGGTTGTCACCTGACGATATATAATTTGAACTGACCCTTTCTATTACTATTGAATTTAGGTATCTTTGTCTAGGTATCCTTCTGAGGTTGTTGAAGTCTTTTATTTTTAAAATGAGTATAAAATATATTATAGAGCTCTTAACAATTCAATGTAGGCCATAGCAAAACCATTGTGTCGTCACTGCGTATGGCTGTGTCGAACAATATTGCTCATTCATACGCAAATTACGTCATAGCCGCCGTAATTTAATATCCCCTCACTATGGGTTTATTGCGAGCGTATTTTCAGGCGCTTTATCCTCAAATGATGTGCCTACTTTTTGCGTTCTCTCTTACTGAAACGCTGCAAAAACTTATGATCTTGACCTTTAGTTAAACTAAAAAACAAATTACCTATCGCTGATGCTTTTTTGTTTCTTGATTGAACATTGACCAATGTTGATGCCTTTAATTATTGAACTTTGGTGAAAATGACAGAATTGCATTAAATTAATCTGATATATTTTATTACAAAATTGATTGTATAGCAGTAACCGACTATCACTAGGGTCTACGCAAGTCTATTGTTAAATTTAAGACAAATCTTTACGCGGTCGTAAAGCTCGGAGGGTGGGCAATTAATGAGAGTTCACTTCCACTTTAACTTCCGTAAGTCGCCGTCTTTTCTCGCCATTTCAACATAATTGCTTTATTTCTCAACAAACCTCTTAAACTTTATAATTCATTCATCAGGGGTTGTTTGATCTATCTATTCATTTACATTTTATCTAAAATTAATCATAATCATTATGGGGCACTTAAGTACTGTATCTGGTTTATAATTAATATCTATCGACAGATTGGACAGCGCCTTGTCAATCTTAATTAAATGTAATGGTATTTGGTAGAGCAATGAAATACTGTACGTTTAATTAATCCGACATAGTCAAGATTTTTTAATAAATAAATGTACTCGTATCTATACGTACCTATTCTGTTCATAACAATGAAAAGGACGTAGAGCTTGCAAGCAAGCTGCTGCAAAATATAATGAGAGGGAATATGACAACAAGCTCCAATTTTAATATCCTCGTCAATAAGTATTATCCATAACCGCTGTCCTGAACATAAGTCAGTAACCTACTTATCGATCGCGGCGTTGGCTGCATTTCTAATAAATTCCTAATAATATAGGCCGGGACTAAAGCTTGTAGTTCTATTCCTTCAGCAACACTCCACTAGACACTCGTCTCTGATGTTTACTGACAGAAAATACGGGAAAAACAATAATAAATTTAGTTATATTTAACGGGCTGTGAATGTTAATCAACGTATGTTTCCTGTTCATTTTTTACATGTGATCGTTAAGCGCCGTTTTATGAGGGATTTCAGAATCAAGGTACAAGATCTTGTCGTTAACAAATTACGAGCCCCGGGATTGTATTAGCGAAGGATTGTTTGTTGTGACAATAAAACGGATTAGAGAAAACGCGGGCCGAGTTCCTGCGCGGTAACGCCGCGTGCCATATGCAAAGGGTGTTTGGACCTACTGTGTAGTGCGAACTTGTGAAGTTCTCGTCCACACCATCAAGAGCCGGCCGTTCAAGGGGCTGGTGGTGGTGGGGCAGGTCATGGAGCGCGAATGGTGGCAGCTGACGCCGCGGCGCGAGCTGTGTGCGCTGCCCGAGTGCCTGGCCGCCGTGGACTCTAGGGTGCGTGCCCATTACAGTCGCCTCACACGCCTTACTTATCACTACTGTTTAGAGTTAGACCAAGATAAGTCTGTAACGATTTTGATAGCACACGCAGTGCAATGTTATTTATACGTCATAATTTCATAGAAGTTTGACGTTTAAAATAACACTTGCACTGCGTGTGCTATCAAAATGGTTGCAGACTTATCTTGGTCTGACTCTGTGGCCGTAAAGGGATCGCGCACGATACTGTGTATAAGTACAGTCAAAGAATTTAATTTCGCGTATTCACGCATTTTCGGTACCTACTTGTAACAAACACAATCAATATGATTGCCGCTGTGACAAGGTACGAAAAAATGGTACTGAAATTAAAGTCCTTGACCGTACCGCGGCTTGTGGAATTGCATGGACACATTATGAATGAATTAATTTATGGAGTGGCCTAGCACTTTTGCATCTGAGTGTTACCTATACTTTGCTTCACTTAGAAAGATTATTATTTACACATTATAAATCATAATATGTTTAATGAACATACATTTTGAGTATAATTAAATCTACGATTGCATTCGAAAGGCATATTGATATCACCATTAATATTCAGTATTGATGATAAGTAACGTGCCTAGTGTACCTAGGTTAATAGATGGTTAAATAAATTTGCTACTAACAGCTACATTATGTTGTAAAATAGAGTGAATAAATGTATTAAACCATAGCCACTGAGCCACTTTGTGCAAATAAAAGGAATTGAATACCTTCCATAGCCCTGAGATTACTTTTAACAGACAGATAGACGCCAGCAGTCGTAATGCGAACTTATTAGACAAGATAGATACATACTACAAGTATTCAATCATTTTTCATATTGGGAAAACCCCACGATTTTCCCGTTTCCATTTACACTATTTTGATTTACACAGGATCTGGATATACTCGTATTCATTTGATGCCAGAGAAATTCTGAGAAATCTGATTCTGAGATTCTGAGAAATTCTGTGGGACTTAGTCAGATTGTGTAATAATGTCCTATAATATTTATTTATTTTATTTTTTATTTATCCTATAATCCACGAACGTCACTCGGGTATAAACATTTCAATATCTAATTATCCCACTTCAACATTCAATTACTGATTTAGGTACGTTGATTCGTACTTAGTTTGTCATGATATCGATATATTTCGATCATTTCCAGTTATTACACAATAGTTTAGATGGGCGTGGGACCGACGCGTCTAAACAAATCAATTTGTATTTCTTAATTACATTTCCATTTAAGCTCATATTCAATTTATTCCGTGTTTTACATTAGGTAATTCAATTTTCCATGACGCGTGTACACCTAGGTGCCGAGTGAGAGGTAACTTAACGCGATTAATATCAGCCATTCGAGTTTAGCTCTTACCTAGTCGACATAAGGTCTTTGATGTTAATTAAGTCCATAGTACATGAAGTATAACGACCTCTTCGCATTTGGTCGTGACGTTACAGCCGCGCCTCCGGCGGCTTGTGTTCATTCAATAAAATTAAAGTCATAATTTATAATTAATTTTCATTTCAGACTCTATACTGACAGGGTTAGAGTCGTTATTGTAGGATTGTGTGTAAGTATTGTGGCTCTAGAAAAGGTATGCCTTAGATTTATATTCGGTGCAACGATAGCGAAACTTGAAAGAAATAAAGTAACATTGGTAACTTAGTCTGCTTAAGAATGCGAATAAATTACCAGGAACCAGGTAAGCGTTCTCTTTGATCGAAATGAAATTGCGTCATTATTGAATCATAGCGATTTTCGCTTTGAGGTCTGTAAAATGAAGTGAAATATTTAAAATTGCTTTCGTTAAGTATAATACTCTGTTTTGTTTTACTCTTCAACCAATATCTAGTTTAATTTATTATTGTACTTTACGCGTAGAGAGGTGGGTATATTAATTTGTTGGTACGATGTTTATGATGGCCGGATTTAGGGATACTTTTTGGGCCATTTGGACAATTTCGAATTGAAATTAAATCTAACAGTTCTTAAGTAGGTGCAACCTGCAGTTGGATTTGTACAGGTTAAGTATTATCAACTAAAATGTACAAGCAGGTATTATATCGATTTATCAATTCCATCGCCGCGTACGACAGACATACATTTTTATGATGACCGGTCAAAGTCCCGCCGTGACACGCGAACAGGCGATAGTGGGAATTGACGTGATTTTATTCACACATTATCCAAACAAATTAACTCTTGAACGCGGTTATAACAAAAACGGACTCTATTTCTTTGGTTTAAGCACTGTGCAGGCGACATAATTAAATGTGCGGGTTAAAGCAAGAGTGCTGAAGGTCGACAGCGGTCACCTTCACCGCACAGCTGACTGTTATCAAACGGTGCGAACTCGTTTCCGGGGTCATTTATACACGCCGTACCAGACTCATTTTTCTTCATCCACTTGTCATTGTCAACATTGTCTCAACTTTGTTTTCCACGCGTGATTGGAGACTTATACCTATATAAAGACCTAGACGTTCTGTAGAGATAACCTTCTTACGCGGGACATGAGAGCTAATAGTGTTTAACGGCCAGGTCACGAGTTTTTCGCTATAGAGATAACTGATGATCAAATTACATATTAGTTAATTGTAGAAACAGATAAATGTTATCTAACGTACCTATGCAAAACTTGGATTTTTTTAAAATAAAATATTTACGATGAGTTTTGAAAAGTTAACAAGGAGGTAGGCCAGAGTTTCATGTCACAATTATGGTACCTAATATAAGTGATAACATGGGCTCGTTCGTTCATTACAAATGGAATATGGATGATACTAGAAGTACCTACACTACATATTTATTGATGAGGTATGCAGGCCGCCGGTTACCGTACAAAGGTTTCTTCGATGCACATTATTTCAGTGTTAGCACACAATACATAAGTAGGTAGTTAACACTATAATGATTCGACTGTTACCGTGGGTACTTGTAATTTAATTGAGCAAAAATAAAGAATTCATGTTTATAAATCATACGAATTTATTTAACGTAGCTTATTGCTACCTCAGTAACATATTTAGCCAATAGTTTACAGATGCAGAGTATTTTTAGGCAAAAAGTTTGTCTTATGTATTTTCATGTATTATGAAATTTAGCAGATTTAAAGTAATTGTGGGCCTACAAGGAACTTCCTGCTCATGCAAAACTGACTGCTTGCAATAGTCGGAATGTAGATCTGCAGTTGTAATAAGGAAGTGGCCAGTTAATTCACGTACAATTCTAATATTCTCGCCTTCTGTAACTTCCTAGGTCTTTGCGTAGGCAATCATATGTGTTACCCTTCCTATAATTTAGGAAGTCATCGTAGATATGTAGGTACTTAGTACCCACATTATAGAGATGTAATATTCAATTGTACTTTTGCGATACTTTTGTCTAAATTACTAATTGCTGGATGCTAAACAATAAAACGAACGATTAGACCTCTAAATGTGCGATCTTGTGAATAATTGACAGATTCTGACAAGGAAATGCATAACTCACTATAGTAACTGGTGCTGCGTTCTAAGATGGCGTCGAAAAATGGCATGGAAATTAAATGATCTGAGGAAAATGTAGGATTCCACCGGGAAATTAGGACTTATGACTTTTTTAGAATGTAGATATATTCGATACCCATGTTGTTTGCTAACAATCGACCGCTTTGTCTTTTGTTTCCGAACGTCCACTTAAGCGACATTGTTTTCGTCGAACAAGGTCTTCAGCAAAGGCGCTTGATAGGTAAATATATAACTGAAAGTATAATTACAGAATCCACCAATGTGGGTTTGAGCCAATAGAACACCTCATCCATCTTATAATGCGCCATTCTATATAGGTATTATATATTTTGAGGATCTCTGAAACGGCTCTAACGATTTCGATGATTTTTGCTATATGGGGGTTTTTGGGGGCGAAAAATCGATCAGCTAGGTCTCATCTATGGGAAAAAGCACATTTTTATGTGTGTATATGCTTTCCGAGCAAAGCTCGGTGTCCCAGATAGGTATTTAGTCACAATGAAAGAACCTGCATAACAATTCTTTAATTTTAAATTGTCGTGACTGTGATAGTGACTAAAATACGTGATTGAAACCGTAAAACAATTAGATATTCAGTTCACAAATCAAAGAATCGGCTAAAAATGCTAAAATTGTTAAACATAAAGTTACATAAGTAATTATATCGATCCATCTATCTGATTTTGTAACCCATCTCTTCTTTAATAGTTGAATGGATAAGTATATTAAGTAAGTATATAGCCATATAGGTAACCTATATATAGGTTATTATTGGATTAAAGTATTCTAGCATCCATCAGAAACCCGGACGCGAACGTGTCCATTGTAGAATACCAGAAATTTCATTCGTATTCTATTTATAGCTCTGCATCTCGCGAATCAACATTTGAAAATTTCGTACCGACGGCATTCTTGTTAAATTTGAATAACCCTGTTGAGTTACATTACATCAATAACTTACTCGTAAAATATGCCCATACGAACTCGAGAGACACATTATTAGATAAGAATTCAAAGTAGTTCTCCAGTCTTGATCGTCTACCTTAAGTACAAGTTTCACATTTTGAATACGTAAAATGTTTTATTCAACAGGGCTTGGCGTTCACGATCGAGGAGCGCCAGATGCTGGGCATCCACGGGCTGTTGCCAGCACGTGTAAAGAGTCAGGAGGAACAGGTGCAGCTCTGCAAGCTCTCCATCGACCGCTATGAAGAGCCCTTGAACAAGTATATCTACCTCATGGGACTCTTGGTGAGTAACTGATGAGTAGTCATTTTATTACAAGCTCCGGAACAAGATGACTATGAAAAATTGTGTTTATTTTATGTTCTCGAAAGTCAAGGGCATTAACTGGCGCCAATCTAAGCGCCCTTTAACCTAATTTGACATGAATGGAAAATTAGAACCTTAAACAGGATGTGTTTTTATAACATTTGAAGCTAATATGGTCATTTAGAATAAATATGGATGGACCTATATTGATGTATCTTTACTAGTCAGAAAGTTAGTCGAAATATGACGTGTGACTTACAGAGTTGAGCATAGCGACAGACTATCTGGGTGCGTAGACAATAAGATGCCAATCGTTAAGGCTCCGTAGCGAAAGCGGTCTCTGTCGCACTAATATGGACGAGTCGCACCAAGATAGAGAGATATACTTACGCAACGCTACGGAGCGTGAACGATTGGCATCTTGTCTGCGCACCCAGGAAAAGTATGGTACCTAATTAATATAAAAAAATCCTAATTTTATCTATACATACAAAACTCTCAGAAAAATTATTTAAGTGTGTATCTATTTATGTAGGACGTTTATCGTATACTTATGCTGCAGTGATAAGTAAAATGAACCTTACTGATAATGGGTTTTCTGCAGGACCGCAACGAGCATCTGTTCTACCGCTTTATCGGCGAGAATGTGGCGGAGATGATGCCCATAGTATACACGCCCACCGTGGGGCTAGCCTGCCAGAAGTACGGGCTCATCTACCGTCGCCCGCGTGGGCTGTTCATCACCATCCACGACAAGGGACATGTCTACGATATCCTTAAAAATTGGTGAGTGTTACTTGTCGTTTTGATTCCCGTATTGTACACCTCACGGTGGGCCTAGCCTGCCAGAAGTACAGGCTCATCTATCGCCGTCCATGCGGTCTCTTCATCACCACGTTACGGAACATGTTTACATCCTCAAGAACTGCTGAGGTCACTTATTGTTTTGGTGCCTGTATTGTACCTACACCTTACGGTAGCGCTAGCCTGCCAGAAATACGGCCTAATCTGCCGCCGCTGTGCAGGCTGATCATCACCACCCACGGCAAGGGACAAGTCTACGACATCTTCAAGAACTGGTGAGTGTTACTTATTGATTGGTGCCTATTCTGTGCACGGCTACGGTGGGCTGGCCTGCCAGAAGGACGGAATTCTCTACCGTTGCTCGCGCGGGCTATTCATCACCTCACCATCCTTGATGAACACGTCTAAAGTATGATAAGATGTATGATATCCTCCAGCATTGGTCAGTGTTGTGTGGTTGTGTTGTTATTACTAGTACTGTGCTCAATATATAAGTATAATATTGTTACTTTAAATTACTTACCTAGTTTATTGACAGGTTGAGCATGTTCGAAAATCATATTGAATTTTACTGTCGATTCTGTTTTTTATGGCGGAGCCATGATGGAATTAGTGAGTGATATCCACAGATAATGAAGCTTAATGTTGCGAGACGGGAAATTACATTATTTTGTTTAATTAAATAATGGAATTTCGAGCATGGGATGCCAGATCCTGATTTAATAACTTGTGACGGTTTTCTTCTTATTTCGACCTTCGATATCGCTCACGCTTATTGGTGCATGTGAAACGGAATGAAGTGAAAGCCGTGCGTGAGATGTGCGCCAGTCGCCAAGACGATCATCGAAGTCGTGTCAAAACCATATCAAATTGCTAAACTAGAATCGAACTCCTGTTTTGTTTTAAACCGTTGCAATCATGAATCTCTTAGAACCAAGGAAAAATCTATCAGTGAGGTCAGAAGGAAATCGTATTTACTTCAACATTTTGCCTGAATAACATTTTGTTAAATTGTCTATTGTTACTTCGGATTTTTCTGGCCCATTAAATAATTCTAATTTGAAAGAAAATACGTCTTTAAGAAATCCCATTTATTCTTAATAGGCCTGTTAACTGGCACTGGATACCTACATAAATTCTTCGTGATTTTATTTCTACTCGTGGTGTAACTGATATTTTTCCTACTCTAATATATAGGTACCTATTATGTAGAACCTTTGTTGTGACGCTGTTCTTATAACTGCTAAATATAAAAGTAGGTGGACTCACGAATAGTGAAAGAGTGCGTGTATATAAAACATTGGTACTTTGTGTTTTAGGCCTGAAACGGACGTCCGCGCGATCGTGGTGACGGACGGCGAGCGCATCCTGGGCCTGGGCGACCTGGGCGCGTGCGGCATGGGCATCCCCGTCGGCAAGCTGTCGCTCTACACCGCGCTGGCCGGCATCAAGCCGCACCAGTGCCTGCCCATCACGCTAGGTCAGTACTATCAAAGAGAATTTGAAATAGAGGTAGATTGTCAAAGAAAATTTTGTAGCCATAGTAAATTTACTGCCATCTTTCGTTTCGACACATGATTATAAATTTTAGAACGCCATTTGACTTTGATCCTTATTCTTTGACTGATATAATTATGTTAAATTTGTTAAATATCAAAAAGTGGCGCCATCTTACCGGGCATCGGCTAAAGGTTGTGGCGCAATCGCTCGAAACGATGCCGCCGTACTTTTGGCCATGGATCTATTAGATGGCGCCACTTTATGATATTTAATAAATTTAATATATATCTATAAAATGATATATTCATGATCACGTGAAAATTTATTACTTGCTTATAAATGCCTTCAGTATATTATGTAGACATATCTATGTAAATCGTTCTAGGCAAATATTTAATTATTTGCATTTGAAAACGAAAACATTGGTCACGGGTAATTTACGGCTCGAGATTTAAAGGCCGTGATTAATCAGCAGGCATTACTAATTATACTCCGATTATCCGTGTCAAAGTAAACATGTTTTCGGTTTCATTCAGCCATTACCAGACGCAGATCGGCTATTTGAATGTCGACCGAGTCATTGGCACGCCCCAGGGAGTTTAATCGTGACATAATAGGGCGCGCGGCATCGAGTGCGCCTTTTGTAAACCAACATACCCAAACCCCATACACGTGCCTACAGTTTGCTGAAACATAATGCGCCACTAACCATATTCCTTCCTGGGCCAATAAATTAGGCAAGAAAAACCCCAAAGTATACAAGTATCAGACTGCAGCTAAGCACAGGCTAAAGTTTAACAACATCAAATAATGAAATATGTTTCCAGACGTGGGCACTAACACCCAGTCGCTCCTGGACGACCCGCTGTACATCGGGCTGCGACACAAGCGCGTCCGAGGCGCCACCTACGACGAGTTCATCGACGAGTTCATGTGCGCGGTGGTGCGCCGCTTCGGACAGAACTGCCTCATCCAGTTCGAGGACTTCGCTAATGCTAACGCTTTCAGGCTGCTCGAGAAGTACCGGGGAAAGTAAGTGTCTAAGTTTGCATTGTTTGGTTTCAGGTTCGAAGTAGTGCGTCGCTTTGGGCCAATTTGATCGATCTAATTCGTACTTTCCCAACGTAAAAGCTTGATTGCTTGAGAAGTACGGTGGCGAGCGACTTTAGTTTTGATTAGTACTTCATTTTGGCATGCCACTAAAATCATGTTAACCAAAAGCGAACTTACGTACCTACCCTTTTATAGGTTAAATGGAACGGTTTTATAGACAAACTAAAAAAATATGTATATGAGGACGTGTTATTGCATAGAAAATTAGTATTTAAAGTGTTGTATGAATCTTTGTCTGTAAGAATCTTTGATTTGTGTCAAGTATATACTCCACTTGAGCATTGTAATTTTTATCATATAAAATAAAATTATTTCTAAGAAGCATAACATAATACAAACAGAGTGACTTTAATGAAGTCATTCTCAGAACAATGGAACACATCATAAGGGTAGCAAGTTGATTAAGCGTGCGTGTGGGTCTCGTCCAAGGCGCTTCGTGCAAGCGGCCGGCGCGCGCGGCCCGGTCCGGTTTGAATATATAGGACGCTAGAACAAGCTCCCGCCTAACCTTCAACTACCATACCTAACACAAACAAACTTGGGTACATAAGGGGATAAAACGGGTAAACACCATAATATTTTAGATATAGGGAGCGTGCATAAACTGTAGGAGGCAGCACGGGAGCCGTCAGATTTTTGGCGCGAGGCGTAAATGTGATGTTTATTGTTCCGATGTAGTCCAAAAGATGGCAGAACCTACTATGCACAAGAAAACAAGTGACGTGTAAATGTACATGTGTATGGTTCCGATTCAGGCCACAAGATGGCAGACCCTCCAACGCGCACGGTCCCTATATTTAAAAACCTCACGAACTTACTTTGTATACGCTCCAGCATACATTTGTTTTGGTTTCATTCGGGCTCCCGATACTAAGCGTTCATTTCCATATGGCTTTTTACACAATGCAATGGTAAACTAATGTTAATACTTCGTTGAATATATGTATAGTCAAGGTTTGTTAATAAATAAAATGGTAATTGATGACATGTACACGTTAAATGTAGTGACATCACAAACGACATCTTGGTACTTTGGGCTGCAATAAAATAAAGCTATTGATGAATTTCGTCAGGTTCTGCACTTTCAACGACGACATTCAAGGCACCGCGGCGGTGGCGGTGGCCGGGCTGCTGGCCAGCTTAAGGCTCACCGGCACCAAGCTGTCGGCGAACACCATTGTCTTCCAGGGCGCCGGCGAGGTGAGCGTCATAGATTCATATATATTTTTACGTATTCGTGAGAATGCCTCCAGTTCCCATAATTTACTCTACTAAACAAAAAAATTGCCTTCGGTATGCACTTTGACCCCAATTTAGGGTTTTGTCTTTTCTTTTGTTGAACTCAAATGACTGACAAGTCCTTTAGAATGAGGCGATTTGACCGTGAAACAATTATGGTCCAATCTTCCAGGCCCTAAACCTAGCTGTCACGGCGATATTTTTGTTTATCTTTATAAATTGGAACGCGGAAGGAACTTTAGTTTAAACAATTTTTGTAATGGTTTTCCAGGCTGCTCTCGGCATCGCGGAGCTATGCGTGATGGCGATGAAGGCGGAGGGCACGAGCGACGCGGATGCGCGCGCGCGCATCTGGATGGTGGACTCCAAGGGCCTCATCGTCAAGAACCGGCCCGAAGGTGGCCTGAACCATCACAAGGAGAAGTTCGCACAAAATCGTCCAACCATCAAGACACTTGCCGAAGTCGTTGAAACTGCCAAGCCTACAGTGCTTATCGGTAAGATTAATTCAGTCATTTTCAGTACAACAAGGCTTAATTTTGATCTGGATGGTCAAGGAGCTCATCGTCAATAACCAACTCGGAGTCGAATTCACATCACCGTCTCAAAAGAAGTTCAGGACCATTACTAAAAATACTAAATGCCTTGATGAATAGTATGATTTGCCTTTCACGTACTTGTGCATGTGCACAGTTCAGGAATTATCTTCACATTTAGGTGATTTGGAAAATTTTATTAGTCATAGGTATTTTAAAATGTTAAGTATTCCTTATTGTAATGTATGGTGCTTACAGGTGCGGCTGCGATTGGCGGAGCGTTCACGCCGGCCATCCTCCAGCGCATGGGCGAGTTCAACGACAAGCCGGTCATCTTCGCGCTGTCCAACCCCACCAGCAAGGCCGAGTGCACTGCCGAAGCCGCTTACTCCAACACTGGCGTAAGTTTATTGTTCACGTTGGATTTGTGTCTGTGTTCTCATCGCATCAAACTCTACGACAAGCCGATCATCTTCGCAGTTACACCAGAAGGTTTAATGCCGAAACCTAAGTCAAGTACTTTCCTAACTAATCTTTGACCCACCTTGCTTTCATGCGAGAAATGAGTACATATTGTTAAAGGATCAACAATATGTACTCATTTCTGCGAAGTTCAGTACCTATAACAACTGATATAGGAATATTGATCGTTATACTTAGTCTCGCACTGTGCCGAGAAAGGTTGCCATTTCAAGTATTTGATATATATTTATCTCCGTTTTCGGCTTATTTCACTAAATAATCTGCAAGTTACATCATTCTGGACTCTTCAATAAAGTAAACGAGGCACAATTAACTGAACTCTGAAATGAAATTATTAAAACTTTGATTAAAAGTAATTGTAAATAATGTCAAACGATCTTGATTTTCCTGAGGATCAAATGTCTATATGGGACTCATGGCATTTAAGCAACACAAAGATTAGAAATGAGAGTTAAAGTCTGAGGCTCGCACTCGACGATTGAAACGCCTCTAACAAAATGATAATGTGATGTGACGTCACATTATATAAGTCTAACCTAAATGTATGGAAGATCAAGGAAATTGCCATTTTGACCCTGAAATATTGCGTTTATGTGTATATTAGTTGTCATACAATTTATTTTTCAATAAAATGTAAGGAATTGAATGGTACCATTTTTTTTCTATTTTTGAAAGACAAAAAAAAAACTTTTTTTAAGACTTTGGAGCCTTGTGTTTTTTTATAATCTTAATATATTTTTTTAAATACCACTTTTTATAATGGATGGCTCATTTTCTATCCATTTAACTAAATTTTGATATAATATATATTTAACACGTGTCAAGTACCCAATTGTAATACCCAGGACCGCGCGATCTTCGCGTCGGGCTCGCCGTTCCCCGAGTACCGCGCCAAGGACGGGCGCGCGCTGCGGCCCGGGCAGGGCAACAACTCCTACATCTTCCCCGGCCTCGCGCTCGGCATCATCTGCGCCGGCCTCATCGACATCAGCGAGGACTTCATGCTGCTGGCGGCCGAGGTACCTCTTACCCTGTCACACATACCTATTCCTTTACTTCCATTTCTTAGTCTTTGGTAACTGGGGAAAATAATCCCAAGTCTTTGAATTCTTAAGGTACCGATACCGAACAGAATTTTTTAGGCCTTTTTGGTTTGGTGTTTGGTTACCTAATGAAGAGGAAAATATGATCCAAAGGTTACCTGGGGTACAACGTTTTACTTTTCTCGTTTCCCGGGCACTAATAACGCATTATTGGTGTTAAAGGTAAAATAATTAACCATGTGTCAATCATGCGTGATATTGTGTGCCTTCTTAGTCACACAATTGGCTAGACAAGTACTTACCTACTGACATCCCCGAAAGGTGTACTTTGAGTGTACTGTGTCGTAACAGCAAATATGTTGCAGTCCCTGGCGGAGATCGTGTCGGACGAGGACCTGGCGCACGGCGGGCTGTACCCGCCGCTACAGAACATTCAAGAATGCTCCATCAAGATCGCTAAAAAGATCGTTGAGCATGCCTACAAGACTGGTGAGTCCTACTATATATGAGGAGTATTTTAAAAAGGGCTTTCATATAGAAATAAACCCTTTTGAAAAGACTCTTCAAATTATTTATAAAAACACAACATAACATAACATTCTATAAAGACCTGCTGGACCGGAAGAGGTGCAAGAGCACCAAACACTTAAGAGCTAGAACAAGCTAACTCTGCAGCGGGTTTGATAATATAAAGCGTGAAAATCTTATCACAAACGGCAAATATCTATGAAATTTGTCACTTAAAATAACACTTCCCCAGTCTGTGCTATCAAATACGTTGCAGTGTTAGCTTCGTCTAAATCTAGTTAGGTATTGAGTTTACCAACTTACGATTCCATAAGTTGCCGAACGGATCCCAATTATTGTAAATAGATCTTATTTGGAAAAAATGTATGAGATATTGAAACGATTTCCAGTTTGCTGAGAATTAATTACTCAAGACGCTTTTTTGGATCATTTTTGATTGGCCTGTATCTGTAGATAATAAAAATAAAAATCACTAAGCCTTAAGCCCGCCCTCATTAGGGGAATCGTGTATTCTAAGAAAACAATTAATTTGTGTATAATTCCTAAGTTTTTGATCTATATGATACTGATATAGTTTTATATTGACATAGTTTTATATTACTTTTGACTTTATCACCTAAACGGAAAAATGTGACCCATTTGCCGTTTAGTTGATAAAGCACAAAATAAGCAATATAAAACTACGTGACAAAGACCAAAAGTTGAGGAATCAGCAGGATAACAATATTATTATACTGATTTATACATAAATTAATAGGTTTATTAAAAAACACAATTACCTTAATGAGGACGCCACTAGACTTGCGACGCAGTTGTAAACTAGACTAGATTACTTAAGCTAAAGTTATTACTTCACATGTTAAGTTTTTTTAATATTTACCTCCTAGTTCTAGCGTCTTAAGTACTTTCTAGACTTATTTTTTACAATAATGGTACTAGTCACCTGTTCTAATTCCACCTCGCCTCGGCGGAGGGTCAACGTCACATCTATTTTCGGGCGTCATGACGAATTATGTTTTGAGGACACATCTGTCGTGGTGCAAATCCGTGCCAAAATGTCAATTATAAATGGCCAAAGAAAACATACCTGTGATTTGTAATGAATTTGTCTGCAGTTTTTCTATATCCAGATTTCGATGAATATTATTGGCATTCCTCATCTTTATAAATAAGTTCCGAAATAGTTGCCAAATCTCGGAAAAAAGATGGAAATAGATTTATCTCGTTTATTAACCCATCTGATTCACTACGCAGGTACGAAGATGTAAATATCATGAGGAATGTCCTATTTATTTAAGAGTACTTTCAATCAGTATTTTACCAACGTATCTAACGGTGATTTCTAGATATGTTCCATTCAATACTTATATTTATTTTGCGCTTCTAATTGCACTACAGGCTCTACTTCATTCTCTTTTCCTTTCGAAATTAGTAATCCCATTCAAAGAGAATGAATTTTTGTTCCCATCTGACTGTCCCTACTATTCTGCCATCTTTGTTTATTCCTTCCACTTTGCATGTATATGAGTTGCCAGAAACTGCTTTAATCCACGTCCCCTTCGGCCTTTCCCCTCCTTTTCCAGAGATATTTTTTTAAATATTTTTATCATGCACAGGCAAAGCGACAGTGCAGCCGCAGCCGGTGGACACGGAGGCGTTCATCCGCGCGCAGATGTACGACGTGCGGTACGGCAACGCCGTGCCGCCCGTGTACTCGTGGCCCACAGAGCCGCGCGTCGACGTCGTCTAGCCTCGCACCAACCCGGCGGTCACGAATCACTAACTAACCTTCTATTTCACTAAGCACATAAGGTTCACTGTGTTTATGTAAATATATATTCTTTTGCGCGGAAAGTTCTAAGTATAATATAAAGATCGTATTTAGGAGGTAAATTAGTGACTAGTGATTTATCGTCAGTACACCTTAAAGTCGCTTATGTCAAATATTTTCCAAATAAGTATATATCACAATGGTAAAATTTATGTAAATGTTAATTGCGGCGACTTTAAGATATGTATAAAATTTTGTGCAATGGGACGCCTTTCTCATCCCAAGCTACAATAAACATGAAAGCAGTTTGCAATCTGTGATGCAACGTATATATTTATATAAACTTAAGTTAAAATTTCTAGAAGAAATATCTAATATGAACTTTGAAACACAAGTTAAAAAAACTTAGGTTAAGTGCATTTACGTGCCGAGTAGGCACTTTTGAGAAAATTGTTAGTGCTTTGTTATACGAGTTGTTAGTGCTTTGTTTTACAAGGGGGCAAGGATTGTATTTAACCGCTCGTGCTAATATTGATACCCGAGCAAGCGAAGATTCTAAAAGTGCAATCTTGAACGTTGCGATGGTTTCAAGGAACGAGGGTTAAACAAACTTTGCCTCCGAGTGAAACATACAAATTTCCACCACACCAACGCGAGTATGATATATACCAAAAAATCAAACCCGAATGAATGTAATAAAAAAATATTCTACCAGCTAACATAAGGAAACAACTCAAACTTTGCATCTGATTACTTTGCCCCACATGTGGATAAAATGCAACTTTCTCATTAGTTTTAAAACAATCAAGAGGGCTTTTACCAGTTGGTGTGGTGAAAATTAAATTATCCATGAACTCACTACTGTAGAAAAAAAGATAACAAAAATAAGGCTTTCTATTTCCAGTAGAGCCAGCGTTCAATATGACAAATGCCTTTTCTGACATCAGCGAATATTATGTGGTCGTTACATTTATCATTCCAAAATATTCTTGGCGGTGTTTAAATATTTTCGTACCTAGTTATTTATGATTATATGACATGAGTATATGACACTATTGTTTTCTGTTAGAGACAAAAATTTTGTTGAAATTATTTAGATGTATGATTATTTATTTACCTAACATTAGACTGCATTCCATCTAACTGGAAATGTTTCCAATCAAAACGTTAACTCTTGTATTTTATTGTTTTAGTATCTCGCAAGTAGTTCTAGGTCGATGGATTCCAGTCGTCGTTTATATGTACTTAAAGATTTCAATCATTTGCCGATGATATTTACGGTTATGTCGAACTATCTTCGAACAAAGATTTCTATTAGTTATAAAACTTTATAACTTATAATTGGTGTTTATGTTGGAAGTTACCCGGATCTAAATTGTGGTTCATAATATTTTTTATATGAGGTAGATTTTATAATGGCTCAGGTTTTAGCTCCGTTCCTTTTGTATACGCCGAGATAAAACTAAGCAGACGCTTGTGTGGATGCTACACGGCATTAACGAGGTATTTATAATAAAAATTAATAAATTCATGAAATGTTCCATAATCTTTTATTAATAAAAAAATCGCAATTATATTTAAGTATATTTTTAATCTGGAATTTATATCCTCCCGACGGGGACTTGCAAACGAGTAAGCTTTATTGTAGAAGAGATGTGAAGTCTAAAAGCGTGTGCGTGTTGTAATATACACCTTATGAGATGGTACACCGCTTGCACGACGAGTGTGTACGTGCGTACACGTCTACGCATAGATGGGTTGGATTTAAATGTACTGTAGGCTTAGCATAAAATTGGCACGACCGTATCCCGCGGCGAGACCAGGGTTTAGACTAACCGTCTTTTTTTAACGAATACTGTCACGCCAATCATGTGCTAGCCCGGCTGGAACAGTTATCAAAATCTTTTACAATTAAGCTTGGCTAATATATCCTATATTAACCACCAAAACAATTTTATTGTTAACGGGGAAATAAAATGTCTCTCACGAATTATTTTACTTTTCTGTAACTCTTAATTCGCCACGGATCTTACAGTGACCAAAGTGCGGTAGTACCTCTGAATGCTTGTAACGTTTATTTTTAACCTTTTGAACGCCAAGAACGCCTAGTTGTCTCTACCTACACCTAGTTGTGTTGTCACTAGTCGTGCCCACAGCGCCAAGGATAACTAGAAGTGTTATGGCGGACGCTGCCAAAGTAACCTTTTCACTTTCAGGTAAGGTTTATATTAGCTCGCTTACGACCGGGATCTTGGAGTTTATGATATGACATAAATCGTTCCAAGGGCTAAATAAATTTTGAAGGTTATGGTGCTACAGTACGTGCAGTTCCTATTGGGACCGTGCGAAGTACATGGTGGGGGTAAGTAAAGCGACCCCAGCGCAAAAAAAAAACAGGTAAAAATTAGAACTACCTGCGGATAGCGTTTTAACATGTCATGAAATTAAACTTTAATTTACGATTACTTCTGAAATAGTCATTTAAATTGTATGGTGTAAGGGACCAATGTAATCTGTATGAAAAGTTTAATATAACTAACGTATTTAATTTGATAATTATTAATACTGTATCCGTGTAAGTAGCTTTGCAAATGTCACGTACTATGTCATCTTTTTCTAGAAGTTAAGAATGGGTATAGTATGTTATCCAGAAAAGATAAGACATCACGGACTTTTTTGTTGACCCATGAAAGAGAGACATCCCCACCATACATTGTGTTGTTATATCTCAAATGGATTTTAGGCAGCGTTTTCGATTAAAGCTCCAAGCCAGCGTGATTTTTTACGACAACATCGTTATATTTCAAACAATTTACACAAACTTAACAAGTTATATACCTATTTCCTCAAGAATTGATAGATGAAAGTCGTATGAAAATATGTTCAGTAGTTTTTAGTTTTGGAAGATGTAGTGCATTGACATTTTTCTCTAGACTTGCGGACGCTAGGTTGCATGACAGTCATGCACATAGCGAATATACTTACTCTACTCTTTGATGTGCGGAGCTGCAGAACCTGGACCCATCTTTATGGGCGAAGGAAAAAAGGACTTCAAGGTCAAGTTTAAGTTTTATAAAACTACAAATTACACTCTGCACTACTCGCCAGCCGTTTGACTCTCTATTAAACAGAATTCCCTAGACTCCGAGTCAGTAAAAATGCATGTGTAATTTAAGACCAACAGTCTTTATTTTGAATAATTATTTATAAATACAAATGAGAAGTACCGATTCACAACAAATTACCTAGATTACAATGTTCGACAAAATAATGATCACTTATCACTTCATTATAACGATCTATGTACAAGTTGGGCGGCCTCTTGGCCTCTCGGCCTCACCGCCGCGGCCTCTCGGCCTCACCGCCGCGGCCTCACCGCGACAGCGAGTGCGAGCGCTCCCGCGAGCCCGCCGACGCGGCTCCGGCTCCGCTGCCGCGTGACCGGTCATTGCCTGTAACGTGCACAGAATCATTACTCCACGTGCCATATAAAAGTAATCGTTGAAGTAGGCCCTATTCGTCAATATAAGGACTAGGCACCATTCTTTAAGAACGGAGCGTCTTTAATAATATAAAATCTACTCCCAGATACTAACCACTTTTTGAGAGTTCTGAAATACAATATTATACTATATGTTGTAGTTGGAAACAAGAAAAATAGTGATGATAAGTGTCAAAATTAAATTGTTTCAATGAAATGAATATTTTTCACAATTCTTTTGTTAAGAAACGAAAGCTTTGAAGAGATTTGTAAGTATTAAAATTATACTCAAAACATAAAACAACCAGATAGATAATTAATACGAAAGCGAATAGATTAAGAGCACACTGACAACACAATGTAAATAACCATTTAAAATATCATGTCGCACTATGGTTTACGTGAAAACATAAAGAAGCTTCAGAAGCATCTACAAGTGATAAACAGGCCTGACCTAAGGAATGATGGCCTTGTAAACTGGTGTCCTATAACAAAAAAACCATTCATCATAATTGGGCATCGGAGATTTTATCGCGCGGTAAGACGTTGACGAGCTATGGAGTCGACATTAGCAATAAAATTCAACTCATATTCATACTCACTTATGATTTTCATTTTACAATCAAGGTCAAGGAACCTTGTCGAGTTTAAAAATGATGCTTTAATTGACATTTCAAAATTTTCAATATCCCTAAATCGAAAACCATTTCGAGAGGGGCTCCTGTAGATTACAAAAAAATAAATTATATATATTTTTTACGAATTTTTGTATTCAAAAATTTTTGTATCATTAAAAATAGTTAAAACGGAAATTGATGTCACCCAGCTCCTTCAGTTCTGCCACTACAAGCAAAAAAATTACTTCCGATTGGGTTGATATTGTCATTGTCATTGAAAACGGGATGAAAACCATGGTTTGACTTTTGACGTTTGTGACACTTGTTAATTTGTGATTTTATTTTTAACGTTTGAGGTTATGTCACTCGCACTGTTGTCTATGCTCAAACTTAAATTAATTCAACGTTTTTTTCCAGTGTATGAAACAGATCCGTGACGTCACGATTCTCACAAATGACGTTTGTTACATACGCCCTTTTGTTTCAAGTAACAATATAAATAGATTTTATGACCAAAATATAGGACTTACGCAAAAAAAAAAAAATACGGGTACCTTAAATTAGTGCGTTCTTTCGGTGTAGACAATAAAACGTAGCACTTAAAAATATGAAATGTTGTCAATTTTGCCTTTGAGTATATAAAGATAGAATATAGGCCATTTTTTTGCATTTTTGAAATTAATATACATATTATTTTTCATTCTTTAACATACTTAATGTTTTTTCTGCAAATTCGTAATATTCTTATTTTTATTTTTAATATGTATGTACTCGACAAATTAAAGAATTGTTTAAATTAAATCATTAATTAAATATACATATTATATATATATATTATTTACGAGTATGTATACGAGTTGAACTTTTAACTAATGTCGACTCCATAGCTCGCCAACGTCTTATCGTGCGATAAAAAACTCCGATGCCTAATCATAATAATAATACCATGTCTGGTCAAAGTAACTTAGATACTATGAAGCAGACTACCTTAAGTGTGTCATATAGATCGATGTTGAATACAATTATGATTGAAATTATGTACATTGAATCAATGATTTAGATTATCAAATGTGATTCAACACTGGGCGATGGCAGTGCACGTAAGACAACAGGACGTGGAACATTATGACTATCATCAATTTTAAATATTTGAAGTAAAAAATAATTGTAAGTTATTAGTATGACAATTTGAATCTGCCCTAAACAATGTACTTAGTCAGGTCATAAGTTCTGTCAAAAAGGTTTTGACTGATTTTCTTTCTTTAGATATATAATTTATGTGTACTGGATTGCCAAAATTGCAACTGTCCGTGTTTTACCAAACCTACCTGTTGGATGGCAGTCAAAAATTTGCGTGTCACTGAAAAGTACCGTAAGTGTGAAGAGTAGGTAGGTAGGGTAGCTGAAGTAGACTTGTTGGAGAACATTTAGATGGTGAAAAAATAACGTTCTTATAAAGTAGGTTCATACAAATAAGCAATTGTATTTATTTTATTAATGTGACACTTTTTCTTTCTTTTACTCGCCTTTGTAAACCAAGTAGTAAATAAAGACGCGATCTAAATTTTAAACTAATTATATAACGTTTTCATCAGAATAAAACAAGCTTTCAAATCACGGCATACTTTTCTCATTAAAGCTTTGTATTACATTTTATCAGTCAAAACCTACGTGACAGAAGTTATGCCCTAACTAAGTAGTGAAAATCTATCATCATACGGAGTGTTATCGACTCTTTTTTGTTCAAAATAAACACAATACTCAAACACAGTATACAATTGGCAGACAAAAGGCGAGGTATCACTATTTTACAATAACGCCCATTTTCTAGTATTATATTACAGATCTATTCACCACGCATGACGTCAAATTCGGATGAGCTAAACAGATTGCCGAACCTATCATTGTGTAAATAATGTTCTGTCATCAACTTGCATGAGACAATTTGCGATTCTGTCGCTCAGCGGTTTAGCAGTCTTGGAGGTGAGGTTTTCATCAATGGGTACTACCATTGTAGGTCGTCGGTAAGGTTAAATTGTTTTTTTTTTTTAGTCGTCGATTCGAGTCGATATTCGCTAGTATACATACCTAATTTCTGATGTGTGGGCAGTTTGCTGAAGAAGGGATGCTTGAGCGCCTCGCGCAGCGTGATGCGCTGGCTGGGCTCGTACTCCAGCATGCGCGTGATGAGATCAAACAGCTGCCGGTGTTCCTCGCTGTTGCTCTGTTGGTACCTCTGCAGGAAGATAACATCGTGTTACATGACTGCGTTCCCTTTGCGTGGCACCGCGCGGGCACCGGTGCGAAGAGAAGCGACGCCTTACTTTTCATGCGACGAGAGACCTCATGTAATTGCCTTATAACTCGAGTGAAAGCTGTAATCCGAACGAATAAAATGTGCTCTGCATACTTTGATCAGCATCAAAACACATGATGAAAATAACAAAAGACGATTTGTCGAAAAAAGAAATCGTACAAATGAACGGTCTGCGCTAACTTACATGTTTACTATATTTTAAATGTATAATTGTTAGTGCAATAAAGAATATTTACTTACTTACTTATTTACAGAAATATTTTTACTCGCTCCGACCGATGTAGCAATGAAATAGCTAGTTTATTTGGCAGTAATCAGAAGGTAGTCGGCAGTTAGAAACACCTCAATGCATACACAGCGGATTATCTTTAATCAGATGCTTATCTAAATTAACTTTGTTTATGTTAGAAATCGTGCAATCAGGGCACCAGTCAAGGGTAACGGAAATCTTAAATACGCAATGCGTGCCGCATTCTATGTGGCGCGTACATCAGTGGAGCATGAAGGGCGACAGAACGGCAACTTACTAATAATGGTTTGCAGTTTTCTCTGACGTATCTGGCGGCCGATGACTTTTCGTCCCAGTCTAATTTGCCGTGGTAAAAATATTTCGTTCTCGTTTTGCGCGCCATTCTGGAAATACACAATCAATATATTAGATACAGTTTAGTAACACAAATAATTATAAAAATAGAGTACGTCATGTTCGTAACGTCTGTGTATGAGTAAATTCCACATTATTACCAAATCAAACAAGTTAATATGCAAATATTAGCCTGGATTAAGAAATGCCTTGTAAAGCGAGACCGATCGCGGGCAAGGCGTAGATAAGACAGTCTTTTGTCTCAGTAAACTGATGTATGAATAATAGGTAGGCGCGTCTTCATACTTATTATTGTCAAATGTCACCAACAATTGCCCAAATATTAATAAGTCATCTCTTTCCTACATACGTTAAATGAAACTAAATCCACGCGACAACGCGAGAGCAGACAGCGAAATTGCCAGAAAGAGAATAGATATGGTGTTTGGGGTGTGCTCTCGGTCCTGTTTAGAATATTGGAACCGGGGACTCCTGGTTGTCGATATACAAGTGCATTCCCTAGGGTCGCCGGTTGTGTACCTGTAGGGGATGGGCCCGAGGATGCGCTCCATCATGGCGAGGTGCTCGCGGTTGTCGATATACAAGTGCATTCCCTAGGGTCGCCGGTTGTGTACCTGTAGGGGATAGGCCCGAGGATGCGCTCCATCATGGCGAGGTGCTCGCGGTTGTCGATATACAAGTGCATTCCCTAGGGTCGCCGGTTGTGTACCTGTAGGGGATAGGCCCGAGGATGCGCTCCATCATGGCGAGGTGCTCGCGGTTGTCGATATACAAGTGCATTCCCTAGGGTCGCCGGTTGTGTACCTGTAGGGGATGGGCCCGAGGATGCGCTCCATCATGGCGAGGTGCTCGCGGTTGTCGATATACAAGTGCATTCCCTAGGGTCGCCGGTTGTGTACCTGTAGGGGATGGGCCCGAGGATGCGCTCCATCATGGCGAGGTGCTCGCGGTTGTCGATATACAAGTGCATTCCCTAGGGTCGCCGGTTGTGTACCTGTAGGGGATGGGCCCGAGGATGCGCTCCATCATGGCGAGGTGCTCGCGGTTGTCGATATACAAGTGCATTCCCTAGGGTCGCCGGTTGTGTACCTGTAGGGGATGGGCCCGAGGATGCGCTCCATCATGGCGAGGTGCTCGCGGTTGTCGATATACAAGTGCATTCCCTAGGGTCGCCGGTTGTGTACCTGTAGGGGATGGGCCCGAGGATGCGCTCCATCATGGCGAGGTGCTCGCGGTTGTCGATATACAAGTGCATTCCCTAGGGTCGCCGGTTGTGTACCTGTAGGGGATGGGCCCGAGGATGCGCTCCATCATGGCGAGGTGCTCGCGGTTGTCGATATACAAGTGCATTCCCTAGGGTCGCCGGTTGTGTACCTGTAGGGGATGGGCCCGAGGATGCGCTCCATCATGGCGAGGTGCTCGCGGTTGTCGATATACAAGTGCATTCCCTAGGGTCGCCGGTTGTGTACCTGTAGGGGATGGGCCCGAGGATGCGCTCCATCATGGCGAGGTGCTCGCGGTTGTCGTGCGTCTGGAACAGCGTGATGCCGAGGTGCAGCTCGAACATGATGCAGCCGATCGACCACACGTCGCACGGCTGCGACCATCCTAATTCTGGAATATCACAAATTTACTTATTATTTACTGTAATAATATAATCCTTTGTTTAAAGACGCCACAGTTAAATGGATTTGCAAGTATCGATTTCCACACTTTTGCAATATTTTACTATATTTCAAGCCAAATTGTATTAAATTTGTTGTGTGAAATGTTCTCACAATTAATTACATTACTTGTCATTAAGTAAGCCGGAATGCAGTTGGATATTTTAAATACGTAACGGAAATAGCTTTAGTTCTTAATAATGTTCACGCGAATAGCATTGATATCACATGGGATGGGATAATAAAAGCAAGTAAACAGATAGTGGCATTATGTTGAGAAATGCACTAAACGTAGATATGACAGTGAAGGTCAAAGAGCGCACATATAACGCAAGATAACAATATTGAATAATATTATGATGCCCTTACATTTTTCTAGAAGAATGTTGTCATTCATGACATTATAATATCATAGTGGCATAATAGGAAAAAACATATAGTCGTAGTAACACAATAATTCATTTTTATTTAATTAACCAACTTACATTACACTGGCTGTACTTTGCCAAACATGGAAGTTATAGGTCAATAATTAGGATCAGTGTTTTTGAATATTTGTTTATCTATGTATGTGAGTATTTTTTTCCTTTCATTTTTACACAGCACAGGTCAAAAGTTTGATTCATCAAAGCTGGCGTGAATAAAAAAAAATCGTATGTGATAAAATGTACGCGCGTATTTAAAATCGTATACGAAGATATGTGACTACGGATCGTGATAGCATTCCAGTCAGCTTTGGTGACTAGACGGCAACCTTTATAAAATGAAGCATTAGTTAAGAGTAGGTAGCGTGTGGTAAGTAGGTAGCGTGTGGTAGGCAGGTAGCGGTAGTTACCTAGTATGACCTCCGGCGCTCGGTAGTGGCGGGTGGAGACGATGGTGGAGTGGTGCTCGTAGTCGAAGGTGGCGCTGCCGAAGAGTAGGTAGCGTGTGGTAGGCAGGTAGCGGTAGTTACCTAATATGACCTCCGGCGCGCGGTAGTGGCGGGTGGAGACGATGGTGGAGTGGTGCTCGTAGTCGAAGGTGGCGCTGCCGAAGAGTAGGTAGCGTGTGGTAGGCAGGTAGCGGTAGTTACCTAGTATGACCTCCGGCGCGCGGTAGTGGCGGGTGGAGACGATGGTGGAGTGGTGCTCGTAGTGGAAGGTGGCGCTGCCGAAGAGTAGGTAGCGTGTGGTAGGCAGGTAGCGGTAGTTACCTAATATGACCTCCGGCGCGAGGTAGTGGCGGGCGGAGACGATGGTGGAGTGGTGCTCGTAGTCGAAGGTGGCGCTGCCGAAGAGTAGGTAGCGTGTGGTAGGCAGGTAGCGGTAGTTACCTAGTATGACCTCCGGCGCGCGGTAGTGGCGGGTGGAGACGATGGTGGAGTGGTGCTCGTGGTCGAAGGTGGCGCTGCCGAAGAGTAGGTAGCGTGTGGTAGGCAGGTAGCGGTAGTTACCTAGTATGACCTCCGGCGCGCGGTAGTGGCGGGTGGAGACGATGGTGGAGTGGTGCTCGTGGTCGAAGGTGGCGCTGCCGAAGAGTAGGTAGCGTGTGGTAGGCAGGTAGCGGTAGTTACCTAGTATGACCTCCGGCGCGCGGTAGTGGCGGGTGGAGACGATGGTGGAGTGGTGCTCGTGGTCGAAGGTGGCGCTGCCGAAGTCGATGAGGCGCACGTCGCTGCGCTTCACGCGCCGCAGGTCGTGCTTCTGCAACCGCAACGTACACAAATGTACTGACCGTCCCTATTTACGTATTTTAAGAGCGACCATTTTGATTATGCAGATTTCGTTATCTGGATTCTACGAATATTATCATCTGTTAAAACGAATTGAAACATTTCTATTTTGGCATATTTACTCCTCGTCGAGCTAGTTGTGATCGGAGTAAAAAATTAAACAAATTTATGAAAAGCTGTCTCCTCTTGTCTATATTTGCAAAAAAAAATCATCGTCGATAGTAAATATAAGGGCATGTTTATTCAATGAGAGTACTTTTCACTATACTTGATAATAGTTATGATAATTATTGAAATGACACATGATTCCATGACGTCTAAAGATTAAATTGACCAATTTTTCTACATAAGTATTAACATTATCAACCCGAATACAAACGGGGACGACGGTACAGTATGTATATATAACAGGAAACGATACACGCAGAGGATAATACTAATGAACAATGGAGAACAGTATTATTAAAAACAATGTTAGGGAAAACCAGAAACCACAGCAATACACTCTTGAGTTACGTTACAGTGATAATATTCATGAAACCAATTCGTGATATTAATAAGCTTACAGTAAGTCTGTAAGTGGGCGAGACAAACATCGGAGTCGGACTGATTCGCTCAATGCGTCGCGAAAGTAATATTAGATGTCGAGTCATCACGTACATGTGGAGGTGTAATATTGAAACGTACAGTTATAGACAAAATACCCAATAAATTGCATTGAATAAAACTTCTATCAACATTAAAGATTACCATTACACTGTTAAAATTCAGGTTATAATTACCGTGTAAATCTACGTTTCCTGGCGAGTTTGATCTACCAACAGCAGTGCCAGTACCAAAAACTAACTTCAAAAGCATGTAAATATAAATGGCATATAATTGTATGGTCCAACTGGCCAACAATTGTCCGCGTTTACCGTATTGTGAACGTTAATCGTCAGAGCACACGGGCGGCTAAGAGTAATGTAATGCGATGTGTATGAACGCCGTTCGTCAGGCGGTTGTCCGTACCTTCTTAGAGCTAGCGTACACACTGAGCACCTCGTAGTCGGAGTCCACGAAGAGGATGTTCTCGGGCTTGAGGTCGGTGTGCGTGAGCTTGTTGTCGTGCAGGAACAGCACGGAGTACACCAGCTGGTACGCGATGTGCCGCACCTGCTCCAGCGGGTACGGCTGGTAGTTGTTGTCTTTCTGCAATGCCATATACGTAACACGTTAAACTCATCACATAATTTTATAATAGTTGTCGATTAATTCGCGCCAGTTTTGGTGAATGAGTAACCTCAACATTTTCTTAAAGATGTACAAGTCTGAAAGAAACTATAGACGCCTGGAGAAAGGACACTCTCTTTACGTTGCTTTCTAATGAGCTTTACAACCGACAATTAGAAAAGGCGTTATCGCCACGACAGACTATTTCTGAGAGTAAATTAGGCAATAAATTGACACGCTACGCTTCTTTAGTATGCGAGATTAAATTTTAGCAAAAATGCATGGTATGTGGAGCGTGACGGCATTCGAAGTTTCTTTTCACGATGTATCTTTTATATAATTGTGTAATGCATGGATTTTACTTAATGTTCTATAAGAGATATATCAAAATAAAAGGTAGAACTCACCAGGAAATCAAATACGCTTTGTCCGAGCATTTCAAATGCGATGCACATGTGTCCGTGGTATTCGAACCAGTCTAACATTTTCACACATAAGCTGAAAGAGAAATAACAATATCCGATAGTAATATTTGCATTTATATGGGTATAAATACAAACAATTAGTATAAAGTCTACGCGTGAGACAAGAATCTGTAGGAGGCTAGAATAATTATCAAAAAGTTGGCTATTTAGAAATAAATGACGCGGGAACAGACGGTATTTTTGTGTTTTGAGTTGACATCAACTTCTTCACTGGCCACTTGCCAAACAGAAGCCATAATCTCGCTTATAAACGTGCAAGGTCAAATATTGTTACATTCGAATCTCCTTGATATCAAATAATAAAGTCGTCTCGCAAACTATTCAAAAAATGTAGGTGTACTCACTTTTTACAGTCTGGGTCAACTTCAGCTAACTTTTCTAATACATTTATCTCTAATTTCGCAGCCTCTCTGTACTTCTCTACATTTTTTATTATCTTCAGAGCCATCCTGTGCTCCCTGAAATCATAATAAACAATGACTTAATACGATTACTTACGATTGAATTTGCTGGCAAAAATTGCAAAGCAAAATTTAAATAAAAATACACAACAACACTGCGAAACAATGTTTCAGCATCCGGCGCTCAAAGTGCTAGTCACCGCTCTAATTCAGGGCTATTTATTGTACAACCGGCTTGTAAACAAAATACGTGAGAGTAATTGATCATTTAAAACTTCCCAAACAGGTATCGCCTTGTTATATTGCTGGAATTTAAGGTACGTAAAAATGTCAAGTCTTTCAGCCTACAACTAATGGGATCTTTTTGGTTACCATAGTTACTATTATTATTGTTCCTTAGGGAAGTCCAGGAGATTTTGACTATAAAAGTAAAATAACCTATAAATTGCAATGTTTTAAAATAGACAGCAATCGTTTCCCCCTGAATTCTTCAAATACATTTGGAGATATTATAACAGAGGCTGAGTAAATAGTACTTACATTTCTAAATCTTTCACCTCCACCACTTTGCCGAACGTGCCCTCACCGAGCGTATCGATGATTTTGTCTGCAATGAAACCAAGTAGTCGCAATTAATAGAATGAAGCGGTGACAAAGTCATGGTCGAGTTTACAATCGATTTTAAACCATTAAAACTGTCAAGTTACCCTTTGAATGACTAGCATCGATGTTTAAGATTTGTAACTAGTTCATTTTCAATGTGGTTAAAAAAGGATTAAAACCAATGTCGATAGCCCCCACCATGACTTCCGATAAAATATAATTACAATGATGGTATTAAACTTCATTTATTAATATTATTTGTAATCAAAAATGAAATTAAAAAAAATATTTAAAATCTTCATTTTCAACTGGAAACACTGAACTGGAAAGCTTGATTGAAGTTCTAGTAAGAAACAAATGATTTTTATAAAATCTTGATTCCTGTTGTTAAAGTCGATGTTCTGTGTTATTTTTTTACATGTTGATTTAAAATGTTGTGTGAATGTAAAATGCGCGGCAAACTAATATATGCCACCAGAATTTTAGTAATTTTAAGTGTCTTTGAAAAGTATAATATGTATAGTGTAAAATAAAGATATAGTTTGTTAAGTTATGTTGTGGACACGAACATCTCGCTCCCATGACATATCCGGGCCAGTAGACGAGGTGTCCGTCCTTGTCGTCCTTGACGGAGGAGCGCGCGCGGGAACTCTGCAGAGGGACGCCGCCGCCGCGCCAGGCCGCCAGGAGTCGCCCGCAGTCGCCGCCAGCGCCGCCAGCACCGCGCCGCGCCGTCAGACCGCGTCGCACACGCACCACGCCACAAGCACGAGGAGCGCCACGCGATCGCCACGACCCGAGTAGTGTTGTACCCAACAATCAGACAATGGAACGGTTGCCCGTCAGACAAGCGACAATTGGTATTGTGTGTCGTACATGCTGTTAGATGGCGGACGGTGGGCGCTGCGGAGCGGTGTCGAGCGGCGCGCGGCGGGTCCGTGCGGCGCCGCCGCCTCCGCCGCGCGTCGCTCGACGGGATCGGACCAGGACGGGGTGGGACCGCAACATACGCACTTTACTTTCATCTCGCTCTCATAATAACCACTCAAACAGGTCACAATAGGGGAAGTGTCCACCCGTATCCTGACGTTAAAGCACTAATAGAATCATTATTGCAATACTAACACTAGCACTCGTATCTATGTAGCACCTTTTTCTTTTGGACTTAAATATATTCACGCAAAGTAAAGACATGTTAGTCTTGAGAAAACGTACAAAAAAGCACAATACATGCACTATCATTGCAGTCATTAATATTTTTATGAATACTTAAACTAATTCAATGTCAACGCACGGTTATACTTCGGCAATTGATAGCGACTCGGAAGTTCATCGTGTACCCGCATTTTATGCTTTGCTAAGTACCCACATACATAATTAGGTTTCAGTAACGAAATACATGCATTTTATATGTGGCATCGTTGCGCTTACAAAATTCAATATGCGCAATGAAATATGACTAGTAATGACATGGTAATATAATACCTAAACCCAAAATTACTTTTTACAGAACCTAATTGTCCACATGCCAATTTTGCAGGCGTAACGACGCAGCCACTATTGTGATCGGTTTTAGCCACGCCAGCTATTTTTTTACTAATGGTTTTTATAGGTTGCAGTTTAAGGAAAATCATATTTTTTTAAAGGGACTTATTTGAATTTTGGGATGGTCGATATTTGGCCGAGCCGGAAAGTCATATCATAACAATATTGAAACTATAGGAATGTGAGCAAAAAAGCACGGACCAGGTTATTGACACGCGGCACACAGACGCAGACGGCAGGCGGTGGGTTAGGCGGTGCTTACAGGCGGCGTTGCCGCGCGCCGCAAGTGGTGGCGCGGGCGCTGCGGGCGCCGGCGGCTGCGCAGCTCGGGCGGCAGCGCCACCACGTCGCCCACGCCCAGAGGTTCCGGCTTGCGCCCGGGTTCCGTCAGCTCCGACCCTTTCTCCGCCATGCGCCCGTACATCTCGTCGAGGTGGGCATACTTCATTATCAAACTCTGGATTTCTTTCCGTCGCGTTTCCCGCTCGCTCAGCATGCGGTCGCCGACAGGGGTTTTGTCATCGTCCTCATCGCTCGACGGAAAGTAAATCTGTCTCTGTCTACCCACTTCTCCCACCGGCGAGGTTGGAGTTCTTGTCACTTTGTTTTTCGAATTCGTATCGTAAATACTGTGCTGTGGAGGGGAGACTAAGTCCCGAGCACCTGGATGTATGTTGATATCAATGGGTCGAAGCGAAAGTTTCTTTCTGTCGTTGTTCTCGCTTCTTTCGGCCCTCAGGGACCTCCTTCTGTGTCTGCGATAAATGCTATCTCTATCTTTGCCATAATGATGGTCTCTAAGGGGATCATCAAACCCATTTTTATCATAGAGTTCCTTCTCCAGGTTTTTTTTACCCATCGAAGGCATTCGACGGTCAGCTGTATTTCTGTAAGGCGTCTTATCTCGGGTTTTTTCTCTAGAAACATTATTTCTTTTAAATGAATTTTCCCCAAAGAAAGTCGTCGTTAAACTTTTCATCAACCCTCTCGATGGTTCGGGCTCTAACGTCTTATCTCGGTCCACGATGTCTTTTCTGGCCTTCTCCTTTTTCTGAACTGCAATTCGATCAAGTACGGATGAATATTTATCTTCTAAGCGACTTCTAGTGCTACCTAGAAAAATGGTGCTCTCTATATTGTTATTAGCTTCTTTTAGGGGATATCGTTTAGAAAACGGTGATAACTTATTATTGTTATTTTTTATGTGAGCTCTCCGGAATGAGTCACTACGTCCGAGAGCATTAATACCGGAGGTAGAATGCAGTGGGGATAAGTCTATTCGGGATTTGGAAGCGCCCAGGTAACTCGAGTACGTACGGTCGTCGTTCAGTTTCCTCGCACTGGTCACACCGGAGAGCGACGTATACGGCGAGATGTGGCCATTGGTGTCATATCGTTGGACGCTCGACAGCGATAAGTTTTTGTTGGATAAAAGCTTATCGTCATATCTAGTTCTCGCTGCTGTCAACTTTGTATCGGCGTCCGATTTCTCGGAGGGTCCCCGTCGTGTCAATCTATTGATAAAACTGGAATACCCATCTGATAACAGCTGAGTTACGCTTGCCGTAGTAGACGATCTCTGGTAGCGATGCCGTCTGGGGCTTGTTGTGCCATTACCGTTTGCAGTTATGTTGGCCATGTTTGTTTAGTCTTGCAAGTAGTTTTCACTTTTATGTAAGCACTCTTTTTACTGGGACACGTCTCGCAACACTCACTTAACGTCATAATTTCACATTAATTATTAAATGGATATATTTTGTGTTCGCCGATGGGGTTAATGCTTCACCACCGGACATTACACTGGTTCTATCTCGAGATTGAGAGCGTACCTAAGCGCGAACGAATTTCAGAAAGATCAGTAGCGCAGGCGAGTGCGGCCGGCAGTGCCAAGTAATGGTCGTGGACTAAAAATATCAGCAACCCGTGGGAGCGCCCTCCCGCACGCTCCGGCTGGCCGCCGTGCGCGCATTTCGTCGCATTACTCTCTCTATACCTACGAACTTATGTCGAAGTGGCATTTACACCTAATACTGCTACCAAATACCTGTATTTTAATTTAACCCACCGTCGACTACATTTGGCACAATTAAATTTCGATTTTTTTGCCTAAAAATATTTTAGTAACCCAAGTCATGTATTAAGATATCGGGAGCACAAATTCAGCTTTTATTTCCAATTGCATGTGAGTAATATACATATCTATTGTTATTAATTTTTTATTAGGTTACGGTGCTACTAACATAACTGATAAGCTATAACTAACATATTTGTGGACCATATGTTGTCTTTAATAAAGAAATTTTAATTGTATATTTCAATTTAATATTATACTCTCATAAATAATATCGGTGTTAGTCATCAACGCACACAAGATTTTGGCATCTATTCTACGAGTTTAGTCAGGTGAATATAGACTTCTACCTTCAAGCGCCAAGGGCGCCTTTTATCATTTTCATTGAAAGAGACATATTATTGCAATGTTTACTTGATAGCGAGGCGAGCACCTTTCTCTGACCGGCGAGCGAGAGCCAAGACAGTTCTGTCAATAAGCGGCGTGTAATTGGGTTAGTGGAGCGCGTGCACGGAACAATGATGCGCTGCCGTTGGACACGCGTGTGCCACAAGCCCACAATATCATCATCACTGTACAATGTACATGCCGTAACTCTTTATCTAACAGGTCAAATGTCGAACGATAAGGATATTGTATCATGTATATATCCTAATAGGGGAAAAATATAATGCATTAAAAGCAGAACGGATGCAGGCGCAACGAAGAACGTCCGATAGCTGGGTAACGACAAACACGAGGGCGGTCCGTGCGACTATTACACTTATCATTTACAAGGCACAGTGTAAGTAAATAAAACTGTAGAGAGTACTCATTGCGATATCTTTATCTTAGTACGTACTGTAAACCGGGGTTACTTTGATTTGCGGGTCGATTTTGATAATAACTTCCATCGCAACTAAAGTGCTTATTTTAACGAGTTGAATAACAGCTTAGCGGTTATTTATCCTGTTTTGGATACACTGATCCGGTCACTATGCATTAAAGCAACTGGCGGGTGGTTTGGGTGGGCGTGTAATACTATTATTTCGTAAAAAAAAATATATGAGAAGTACGCTTTTCTTCCTGATTTTATTTTCTGAGAAACTTTGTACTTGTGTCAATAATTAATAAGTGTAATTTTATGGTGTCTTACATTAATCAGTGTTTATTCAAGAGTTAAAAAAAAAACACAAAATTCGACAACCCAAACATGCTCACGGAGCCGGGGAATCCATAAGTCGGGGTGTCTTTGATCACTTATACGTGGTGAATTTGATCAAATTAACACCAGGAGTTATTTTGGGAGCTTCCAATGTTTTCTTGTATACTTTCAATACTTATATAATAAACAAGTATCGTATGTGAGTCTGTAGTAGAGGTAGAGGTTGTAGAATTGTAAGTTTGTATGTAGGGGTTGATGTCCGGAACTGCTTATCTGATTTCAAGAATTCTTTTGCCTGTTTCTATTATTTAGAATTAACTTTATTGGCTACATTTTGTCATCATGCTCCGCTTTCGTTTTTTTTTCATAGTACGCGCGTGAGGCTACCAGGGTATTAATTTAATAAAATAAACTTTTTTTAAATTTATAAAACCATCCTAAAGATTACAAAAAATGAATGGGTCGCGAGACTGCAAAAAATATAAAGAAGAACAACTCTATGATGCACTCGCAGACATAGTGGCGGGCAAAAAATATATAAGTGTTAAGGCAACATATCGAAAACCCGGGTGCACAGACCATATACAGGGTGATCAATCCAAAACGGTCAGTATGGAGAAATCAGAAACTCTGAGAGATAGCCACATCTGTTCTTAGGAAACATGGCTTTTTAAAAGTAATAATAATGAAATTCAATCTTTTTTATATTCACTTATAGTTTCAGGATCAATTATGCAAACAAATACTATTTACACGCGATTACATAAAGATTGACCAGGTTCGATTCCCGGTTATGTATGAGAGATTTAAAAAAAAGATTGAATGTCATTATTATTAAATTTAAAATCGAAGCCATGTTTCCTAAGAACAGATTGATCACTCTGTATACTGAAACGGAAAAGCGCTTGAAGTTATTCATTTGGTATGTTATCAAAGTACAAAGTAAAAAGATATATAACTTTAAAAGTACTTATCCGATTTTATTTCATTTTTTACGGGCTTTTTAGCGGGTTTACTTTAGATTGGCTTGTAAAAAAGTAGTCGTTTCAAAGCAACCCTCTTAATATAACTTTGTCGCGTTAATTTTCTTTATTTAAAAAAAAAAGTCAATATTATTTTTTATTTGGCAGGCCGATAGAAGAGAAAAACCGATTATCATATTTTATTTTCATATTTTTACATATATTAGGATCGTCAAAAAATGGTGCCAAACTAAAATTGATCAAAGTAATCCCGGTACGCGTTTGGGTTACTTACTTTAAATAATGTTTTATTTCAACGTGTAAAGGGTGAGTTGCATTCATTCTCGTTTTCAGGTACATTTGCATGCAATCCAACGGAAACGCTCTGCCAAGATATTTCACGATCTTGGCATATTTATCGCAACTCGACGTCATTTCAAAGTGGTACTTTCACTTGCCAATTTTACAAATTTACAGTATGTAGTAGGTTACGTTCATTTTCAGCGAAAAAGTAACTTAGCAACTTTTTGTTGTTCAAGAATTTAAATAGCACGACATGCAAACCATTTCACATGACCAACGTGTTTGAGAAGTAGCTGTGACTCAGACAAATACAGAGCCCACTTATTTCGTAACTATTGAGAAAATATTATTTAATTTAATACACTGGACAATGTAGGTACATACCGTTGGTATTAACAAGTAATCATCGAGAGACAGAGGATAGTTAAAACTTTGTAACTTATATTTGAGAGCCTTTACAATGTTTAAAGTCTTCATTTTGTAAGCAGTTATACACAGAGTAATTAATAAAAACAACGTCCCGAATGAGGGGTTAGCACAGGTGAATTCCAGGTATTGAATGGGCACTATCATCACTAAACACTATCTTTACGAACGTTTGGTACAATTACTTAGTGCAGTCGGCTGTCAACTATCGGCGAAATCAGTTGTTAGTATTTATTCGAGTTTGGGGACAGGTAAGAAACGAATCGGGATTGGATAACGCATCCCCTAGTTCTCAGGGGTACGTATTGTTAAGACTACAAAGAGGGGTCCCGAGAAGCCCGGGTTAAGAAATTTCTTAATAGTTCGACAGACCTCATAAATAAATGTAGAATTAATATGTACATAGCGACTCAATTTACTCGAAAACATAATCTAATAGATTTATAATTTGCTAAACGTAATATTACTAAATGTAAATATATTTACACTCCCGGCCAAAAGTATAGAAACAAGATTATATTTTAATAGAAAAGTATGATTTTTAAGTGATGTAATATATACTACTCATTAGAAACAATATGGTAAATATAACAGTAGAACATTTTAAAAGTAAATTACTCAAATTGTGGCTAATGTATTTGCCAGTTTTTCAAAGCAATTAAAAGGGTATAATTATGTTACTTTTTCCTAATTCTTTTTTTATGCTTTTGACAATAATGCTTTTGTGGTTGCTTAACGTAAATTTTAGGTTACAATTATGAAACAAAGACAGAAACATGAGATATTAAAGAAAACAACCGTGTTTCCATACTTTTGGCCTTGGCTGTAAATAAGAAAAGTAGTTAGTTAATTAAACTGAAGCAGCAAAATAATGGCATGAAGTGATGCCAATATAATATGAGGGATTCCTTTATAGAGATGACACTGACCTTGGAACCTAGTCCACTACACGCACCATCCACATCGAAAAGTATTTCAGCTACCGCGGAAAGCACTTTAACTACATCATGCCACTTGCACCCATGATCTTTAAGAAACCGCTTGTAAAGTTCATAGAAAGACGTGAACCTCAAGGAGGGAGGCAGCCTTATATGCTGGTGTTTTATTACTAGTTCTGTCATTGCGTTATCACTACACATCACACGGTTTACACGGAACAGCGCCCAAGTTAGGGCGGCGGGCGTTCAGCCGGCCGGCTGCCTCGCAACTGTAACGCGGGGGCGATACAACCACCCAGTGCGCGGCGTATCTTCATCCAATAACAATGGATAATAAAGATTATATTTTTATAAAACAAAATAAAAAACACATTAAAACGGTTGTGGCAGAATTTGAGGCGAGTATTCGCGTTGGTCGTCTTGAAGCGAACTGTATGGTGCCGCGACAGATTGAGGAGTACAGACCAATGGAGCGGAGAATCGTAATGGAATCTTTCGGTTGGAACAGGATTTATCCGCGCTCAGGCGGCCCGTTAATTGTCGACAACTCCTTGAGCAACGCAATTACACATACCTTTCTTTGAATAAACACCACAATATCCACTTAGGTATCGCCATACGCATGTTGCTTAGATTTTGTATGGCGTCATTTTATCCTATTTTTATGGAGGAACGAATGAATGTCTAAAAGGGTCTAACTTCATTAATCCCTCAACTCTCAACACGTCAAATTGTCAAAAGCCTTTATGTCCCACGCGTTTATTTTATTTTTCATATATTTTCTATGAAATCCATTAAGCGATATCGGAGCTGTTAACGGGAGACGTACCTTTTCTGCCGACGTGAACGCGACGGTGGATGAGTTAAAGAAATAATAAAAAACAAAAATGAAAATCAAAGTCAGATCCGTACTTGGCGTCGTCGTAATGTAGTCGGGTCATAAGTTCTGTCAAAAAGGTTTTGACTGCTATAATTTATGTGTATTGGTTTTGCCAAAATTGCAACTGTACGAGTTTTACCAAACCTACTCGTTGGATGGCAGTCAAAAATTAGCGTGTCACTGAAAAATACCCTAAGTTTGAAGGGGTAACCTGAAGTACGGACTTGTCGGAGAACTAAATGCTGGTGATACAGCGGCGTAGCGTGTGCTCTTGCCGACCGGGGCCCATCAGAAATTTACCGCCCCGTTTATGATCAACATTAGTTAATAGATAAGAAAAAGTTCAGTAAATACAACAAATAAGTTCAAAAACTAAAACTCGACTACTGAAATCACAATCCAGCCGCGTATTCACGTCTAACGACAATCCCAAAATAAGCAAGTAGTAAATAAAGACGCAATCTAAATTTCAAACTAATTATATTACGTTTTGATCAATGATCAGTTATTTATAAAATAAGCTTTTAAAACATGACAAACGTTTTTTATTAAATTTTATCAGTAAAAACCTTTGTGACAGAACTTATGACCTAAGTATAGAAAAGCAAGAAATCTGCTATTTTTATTAGGAAATGTAAAAAAAAACAAACATTTTATTATAAGGTGTATTAGTGTAGTGACTGTAGCGTAACTAGCGCACGACCCACACCACCAGACTGGTGTGGTAAGTAGACGTACACGTTTCCCAGTTGTCTCACAAGCGCGCTACCGACGCTTTAAATATAGGCACAGTCAAGGTATTAAATATCGACACATACAAAGTGCCAATAACATCTATACACGACCTTATTTCCGTACATTAAGGTAGTGTGTACATCTTTTTTTAACTTTGTCCGTGTCGATATTTAACCTGAACTTTTCAAGGATTAGATAGATTATTTACACATGTTTTATTCCCGCCAGTAATTAATGACGGTTTTTGCAGAAACATTTGACATTAAAGCAATTATCATGACTAAATACTCTTGCTAAAGTAATTTTCCGATTTTTATTAATAAAAATAAGCATGAAGTAATCGTGTGTCTCACGAGGGCTACATAAAATTGATTGAATTAACTGAAGGTGGCCGGCGCAGAGACGCAGTAAGCGATACGGGCAAGGTCGGCCGGAAGGAACTGGGCATTACCAAATAGATAGGTGGGCTACGAAACGGCGTACCGCATTTATCAGACCATATCTGCGAGCGTGCCACTCGCCTGCTTTGATTATAGGCGATACCGACATGCCTACATACATCTTATACCGGCGAACTTGAACTCTTGACTTTGCTGTTGAGCAATCGTCAAGTGTAATATAATGTTACTAATAATTACGGAATAAGACATAAACTCTAAAAAAACATCCAGAAGGACAAAAGATAACTGTTAACAAGGAAGAAGATAACACGGCCTTATTAACATTAAACAGTACATAGCTGTGTACAGTCACGTAACACGGTAATGAGAGAAATTTCGAGTTGGAGTATTGAACCTGTACCTATACAATGTGGGTCGTTCGTCAGAATGATTTCTTCAGTTGTAATGAAGTTGCGGGACGTCTGATTCATTCGCAAAACTGACTCGAACTAGCTGGAGGCGGGTTTCAATTTAAAATTCGTAGTACAATTCAAAACAATTGAAGCGGACGCTTCTTGATTATTATCTATTAGTCAAATGTTCCAGTGAGTGACTTTACGAGTAGGTACGGATTGTTTTTACCAGGCAATGAGGCGGGCAATGTTAAGGAAGTTTATGGTGTACATGGCTTATGAATTGGTCCCCGTTAATCCGTTTGCTGCGTATAGCGTCAGATTGTATGGGAATACTCTCCAGTGCAGGGCCTCGATACAACTCGATTCCCAGCGGCTTGCCTGAAATTTCCTTGACATACAATGCAACGTACGGCGTAATCGAGACGAAGGCTTTAGTTCTAGGTAGAATCCTAGACCTATCAAGTTAATTATTATTTTATTTTATCAATTTTAGTTTTCCGAAAATGTATAGTAACATACACTCGCGTGCAAAAGTATTGCATCACTTTGCATTTTTTCAACTGCACCCAATAATTTTGTAAACCGGTTATTTTCGATTAATTATTTTAATGGGATCATGTCCCTTGAAGTTTTAGCTTTACGAAAAGTTAAAAAATATGGAAAACGGCCCAGTATTTTTCAAATTATCGGCATTTTCCCGATTTGTGAGCGGTTTCGCGTTATCACGCGCACGAGTTGCGCTACCCTTGACCCCTATAAAACGGGGGGTAGGGGAGGGGTTGTTATCAGTCACTTATCAAAAGTTGACCGGTACACATCTCCGCATATTTTCCCGTGAAGAAGACCTGTGAAAAATGGAAACCACTGAAGCTGAAGTCCGCCAAGTCGTCCAGCTCCTGCAAGAGGGGCGTAGCCAACGTTCAGTAGCTGCCACGCTGAATTTAAGTCAATCTACAGTTTGCAGAGTTTACCAGAGGTTCCAACGGACTGGATCCTTTACTTCAAGACCAAGAAGCGGCCGCAAAAAGTGTACATCAGAGAGGGCCGACCGCTTCAGTGTCACAACATCTCTCCGAGATCGACACCTGACAAGCGTTGCCATCCAGCAACGTCTGCGTGAGATACGAGGAGTGGCTGCCAGTGAGTGGACAATAAGAAGAAGACTCAAGAAAGCGAACTTGACACCCAGGAGGCCTGCAACGGGGCCCAGATTCCTGGCGCGACACCGTACAGCCCGAAGAGAGATTGCAGAAAATCATATGGACTGGACCATTGAGCAATGGACCCCAGTTCTCTTCTCGGACGAGTGCAGAATATGTTTGAATGGATGTGACGGAAGAGGAAGAGTCTACAGAAGGCCAGAAGAACGGTTCGCCCAATGTTGCTTCTCCGAAAGGGTCGCCTATGGCGGTGGATCCGTGATGTTCTGGGGCGGCGTTTCCTACGACGCGCGTACAGAGCTGGTTTTCGTGCCTGGCGGGGGCCGTGGCGGTGGATTGACCGCTGCAAAATACATTACTGACATCCTGAGGAACATGTTGTTCCTTATGCCGGTATTTTTGATGAGGGGTTCATCCTAATGCAGGATAATGCCCCGTGTCATACCGCTAGGGCCACCGCAGCCTACCTTCTCGAAGTGGGCATCGACACCATGGACTGGCCAGCGATGAGCCCGGACCTTAACCCCATTGAACACGTGTGGGACTACCTGAAAAGGAGGATTCGGAAGCGGAATCCTGCCCCGGCCAATGTTGAGGAGCTGAAGGGAGCCTTGCTGGAGGAGTGGGACGCTATTCCACAAGATTTCATTAGAAAATTAATTAGGTCTATGAAAACCGCTTGATTTGTGTGAGGAGGGCTAGGAGTGGCAACACCAGGTATTAATTTAATAATAATAATTTATTTTGTATTAAATAAATGACTTATTCTTAACTGTCCTAAATTTATTTCTCGACCATTATGTCGCTACTTTCAGTTTCTGATTTTTTTCAGTCTTCAGATTTGAAATTTCATTAAATTTCCCAATTTTCTAATGCGTTAGATTATAAGCTTTCAGTTGACACCAAAATTTTCAGAATCGGCTCTAGAATTACAAAGATATTGGGTGCAGTTGAAAAAATGCAAAGTGATGCAATACTTTTGCACGCGAGTGTACTACCTTTGCGGAAGAGTGCCTAAAAACCGCATAAATACACAAATCAGTATAGGAATCGCCAATGGAGAATAATTATTGAATCCGTTTGCCTCTGTTCTGTCAGTTGTGTGCTTCCCGTCTAAAGAGACAAAGGTCGTTACGCTTTTGTGGACCCTTTGTTTTGGACCCTGGCTTCGGTTACAGTTTGTAAATGATACTTGGACGTACAACATGGATAAGTAAGAAGTAGATAAGTCTTTTAATTCGAACAGATGAAATTTGACGATAGGTATTGAAATAAAATGCGATATTATGACAAATTTACCAACCTACAGTAGCGGCAAAGAATCATCATAGTTTTTCATTTTTTTTTTGAGAAATATCTCCAAAACGGCTCTTGAGATTTCGATGAAATTTACAATATAGGGGCGTATGAAAATGACAGTTCGATCCAACTCGACTTTTCGCGGTATTCTGGCGATATAGTCTATAATTTCACAAATTTTCGAAAGAATGCCTGCAAAAAATTGCAATATGATAGATTTTTTGCCGCTACTGTACCTAAAATACAAAACCTATTTTGGTACATTACTACTAGTCGCGCTTGGAAAGTTTTTGTCAAGGGGGGTTCTACCCCATTCAGTAATTTCACTATCAATAGAATGCACAAACCGCCAAAAGCAATAAAACGTTACACAGCGCAAAACGACAATCTAAAACGTCTGGTTTATTAAATGATTACTGTTGTATAAAAATATGACTTTGTTTTGAATGACGCGGTTGCAGTTGACAGATAAACGAAATTTCGTAAAGTGAGGTGTTGAGGGTATCTTGTCATGTCGGTGCATGGATAAAGCTTTGTCTTCTCATCGAGTGGGCGGCGCGCGTTTGAGGGTCGGGTGTAATCATAACAACGGGCGTGAGGTGCTTCGCCTAGGTGAAGGTGATCGTCGCGATACTATTCCTGTGCGCATGCGTTGTTTTGAATGCGCGAATATGCGCCACGTGGCGCCATCTAGCGAACGCCATTGGAATCGCATACTTGTACCAGCTGCTAAGACTATTTTCGTTGTCATGTACGTGGATTTGTTTACAGCCGATGGCTTCATAAAAATTTCATTGCGTATATATTCATGTCATGACATAAGCCAACTATATCACCGAAAACATGCGGAATTAACCTAAATCTAAAATGGCCATAGGTTCTAATTAATTTGAATTTAACATCTAAATGAGGGCATACATGCATATGATTTTGTTATTGTGTAAAATATTATGCAGCGAAACAGCAATCTGAGAGTATGCATTTCATTAGTTAAAATATTTAATGCAGCTATTTCAACAGCGTGGTTAAATGTCTGATTGTTAAGAATACCAATCCTTGACCTGATAATGTGCAAAAATAGATACACATGCTCTCAATATTCACGAATGGTAGTAGCAGTAGCGCAATGCGTACATAGATGCTTCAAAATAGCGGACATACTTGATTAGAAATGTCCAATAAAATTATAATGGTAAACAATTTTTTTTTTTGTAGTTTTATAAACACACTTTTTTAAGTTAAATATGAGTCTGACCTCTACTTCTTTAGGTGGTTCTTTCGGCTTGAATTGGGGCACGTGTGGTGGTACAACAAGTGGCACAAAAGAGCAGGAAGGCTTGGGTTCAGCTGGAGCCGGCTTGCTCTCGAAAGATGGCTGGTTTAGCGGAAATTTAGCATCCTTTTCCACTACTGTTGACGCCTCTACATGTTCTATTTGTATTTGAGGTGATGTGTAAGGCACTGCATCTTTCTCATTGTCACAAACCGATGTTTTGTTAGTTAACCAAGAAGACGGCACTGCCGGCGGATGCGGGGGTGTTATGGGCGATATTTCGGGGACACTGACTTTTGCAGCACTGGTATTCACAATTTGACTAGCTTCTATGATTTGTTCATTATTATTTATACAATATAACGATTCACTCACTTTTGTAACTTGTTCATTATTTTCAGAGACAGGTACAATGGGGTGTTTTTCAACTGATATGCCTGGTGTTACATCTGTTTTAGAGTCTATTGTATCTGGTAAACTATTAGTTACGTTAATTATAGGCACATTGGTATTATTTGGAATGAGCTTATTAGGAATATTAACTGATGTTTTATTTGAAACTAAGTTTTCATCTTTCACACGGTTACTAACATCACTTGGCACTATTTCGTCAAATTTTGGTGGATTAGGAATAAGCGGCGAAATCTCGTCCCTACTTTGTGAAAAGTCTGTGCTTTCACAAGAAGACAGTTCGTCGAGACTTTGAGCTAGGTCGAGAGCAGAAGCCTCGTGATAGTCGGTGGAGGATGGGGATGTGTCATCATCGCTGGTGGCGTCGCCGCCGAGGGGCGTCTCTGAACTTTGGCTGGTCGGTACGAAAGCCAAGCTTGACGTAACATCGATCGAGGTATCTGCGATTAACGACCCTTCACTTTGGACTGATGATTGTCTGTTATCGGTGATAGAGTCTACACCGCAGACTTTTTCACTATCGCCAATTTCTTGATTAGAAACACTTGAAAGACAAGTTGTTGTTGCATCTTCAGTGCGTAAACTTTGATCGTGTTCAGTTCGTAAACATTTGTCGTCTTCGGTTTGTTCGTTATAACCAGTAGTTGTTGTTGCTGACGGTTGACTATCCGTATACGTTTCAACTTTAGGTTCTTCTACCACTGGCAAACTCATGTATTGAGGTATCGCATATTCAATGTCATTCAATGGCATGTAATGTATATCTTTATGATCTCCAATTGCGTTTTCGTCGTAATGAGGAGTGTAATATTCAAATGCAGCATTGTCTGTACCATACTGCATAATGGCCCAAGGATCGTTGGACGGTATCATAGGTAAACCGTCATAATACATTTCTCTGTCAACAAATTGTTCTGGTTTGTAATTCCACGTTGGCACGAAGCAGTCTTCAAACGCCATGTAATTATCAGGTAACATGACTATTGGCTGGTTGTATTGTGCGGGGCCTAGGGCGTATGCTCCGTCATAAAACGGATTATTAAGTACGAGCGGAGCAGGGTCGTGGGGTTCATATTCTACAAAAACTTCAGGTTCAACCATTAACCCACATTTAGATAAGTCTGGCTCAGACCTACACAGCCGTGGTGTAATTTCAATTTCATTTTCTAGTTCATTGTATATGTATGATGCGTCGAAACTATTTGTTCTTCTAAAATTGCTATTGAAAGCTGGTAACACAGGCTGCGTATAAAGGTCCTTCTGTAGCTCGGGGTCATCCGCATGTGTTTCAAATTGAGAGTTGTAAGTTGGCACACCCACGTTGTTTATTTCGTGTAGAGTATTTTCATTGTTTGTTAGACTTGGGGCACTGTCAGGTTGGGCAGGCAGTGCGCTTGTTGCGAGCGGGTAGTTTGCCGGTAAGAGAAGAACGGGCGGAAGGGCGGGCGGGGGCCCGCAGAAGAGTAAATTGTTAGGAGGCGGACGCGACGGTTGGTCAGCCATGGCTCGCGCTCGCGCGCGGCCGGGCGCGGCGGGCGAGTATTTCGGGGCGTCGGGAGAAGCGCGCCAGGCGGCCGGCAGAGCTTCGCGACTGACTGAAGGCGTACCAACTGACGAAGGCGAACGCAAATAGAACGGGCGCAAGCGCGAGGAGGTCGCCGTCTCTCGCGCACATCTTCACGGGCGAAGGCGCACGCGCGTTTACAATCCAAACCCGTCCCGCACGTTATCCCAAACGGGCGCGCTGACGTTTCGCGCTTTATTCTAGTTCCGCATTTTGCATTCGACAGGTACACGAGCTAACGTTATCATGAACGACTAACAGACAGGGTTTTGGGTGAACACTTGTGGTGATGACGAGCGTTGGGTATAAAGAAAAAATCCTTTCATACTTCTCCTTAAATTAAGAAATAAGGAACTGTTACTGACCTGTTCCGGGGGTGAACGTGGTGAAGACTCGTCTCGGTGATGTCTCCGTCGCCTGTGTGAAGTTGGCGATCGCCTGTGATGTGAACGTTTGGAGCGTTCATTTCGCCGCCTCCACGAGTGCTCCGAGCTGCGAAATCATCGATCAATAGGCTATAGGGGGTTAGTGAATAGGTAACACGATAACGAATCGTATACAAATAATGTTGAGGTGAGGTTAGAGCGTGCTGGGAACGCGGAGCTGTTACTAACGTTGTCGATCGTCCTCTGCCACCGGAGTGAGGGTCTACGAGCTGCGCGAGTTGTTCGGGAGGCGGCACGCAACAGACGCGTAGGACCGCGCATAGAGCAGCCCAACGACGTCGCCCCGTGCCTAGGCCTTTAATAACCTTAGATTCCACTGGTGATTACAGTGAAACATTTGTACATAACAATGCTATTTATAAAGTTCTTTCTTATTCACTCATCATTTAACGATATAATAGCAACAATAATTATGAAAGTATACACTGATCAATCAATATAATCGTAAAAATGTTAGCACTAAATCCGCTGCATTGTCGAGCAAAAAATAAATATTTAGCAAGCCAAGGTTAACAGATGACGTGTATCGCGGTCGACTGTTTCTTTGAATGATAGCGAATGTTGCGTTAGAGGGTCGAGAAGAACTGCCATTGTAAAGCGAAGCGAGGCATGTCAAGAGTACGCCACACTTGACAGGGACCCGCCGTGGGCTGCGGTCACCGGCGTACTGCCAATCGAATCAGCACGACCACCGTCGTACGCGCGGCATGATTGCTTAGATACAGCGACATACAATAAATTCGCGTCAACTAACTTCATATTTAACTGAACAATCTATCTAGGTAAAACGTTATTATTATGAATAAAAAACCCACGAGGTTAACATTAGATCGCGTGTTTGAGATAGAGATATAGGTGCATACTTGAGCTTATAGGTATAGGTGCAACGAGTTAACTTTGTTGAGAACAGTTTACCTGACCTTAAATCTGCATATACCTAATATTGAAAATCTCTTTACGGTTCGTAGGCGTAAACTATTTGGAATGATGAAAGTTGACAGGGTCTTGCAAACAAACTAGTTTTCGTTTCTGACGGGCGCGAACGTTTGTCACGCCATGGGTTGGTTTCAGACTGGTAATGTGACTTACCAACAAACCCTCATGTGTTGTGGACTATAGAGAAGCGTATCGAAAAACCTTATCAATTGAGCACCATCATCACACTCCTCGTCTAATTGTTCGATATACATCATGGTCCAATTTTATCTTAAATACAAATATGTACCAGTTAAGAAGAGGGTAGGGAATGAACGGCTAACTAACCTGAACTGCAACTACAAGAATGTGTAAGTGGCGCTCTCACTTCTAATAGAATTAACTTTACGTAATTGGTTTACCAACCGACGGAGACATTAAAGAGTTAAATATAGCATACATGACTAGAAGTGTGAGATTATGCCAATTTTAAGTAGACAGTGATAATCTCTTATAAGTGGCGACATCTAGTAAAGAGTAGTTGAATCATCTATCTATAATTAATTTAATTGTCTTTTAAGTGAAGTTTTATATATCTTCTTTTGAGAAATAAAGTTCTTCCACCTTAAACATTTTTTACGTGAACTGAAGTCATTCAATATTAGACCCTTCAAATAGTAACCAAGTTACGAAAAACCTTATTTTGACTACCTACAGGATTATCAACTGTTTTGAGAATAACTTACTCGTAAAAATCTGTTTGAGATTTAATATAACAATTCAGTTGGGAAGCCTTGCATTAATGAAGGCGTGAACAGAACGATAGATGGATGGCCATATGCGACACGTTAGATTAAGTTATCTGCATTCACGAACGATCCAATTCCAAGCTCGGTCGAGTCGTCAACTAGCGCCAACAGAGCTGCGCGGGCGGCGCCTAATAAATGGCAGCATTTAAATGTCACATTGTGTTTAGCACCACACGTTGAACTTGAACTAACACGTCTCAATGGCAGCTCATGTGATCGATTCTGCACGTGCATAATGAAGTTAAGGCATTACAATGCAGGTGCATTATGAAATATTATTGTTTCAGATAGGCATGAAACCGCATGTAAGTTAAATCTGACGGCTTGTGACACGTTAATAATTTCAGCAACAGGAGGTGAGGCATTATCACTATTATCAGATAGTGAACGGTTTGAATATAAAATGTTGAAGTCACGTTTACGTACTTCCGTTGAATAGCTACTATTGTCGCGTCGGCGCGTTTCAATGATGGACAAAGCCAAGCGTCAGATTCAAACGATACGTCGCGAATACAAACACGCAGCGTTCACTTTCAACGACTGACGACGTCAACATTATCGATTCGCAGTATCTGTTATGTTTACTGCAAAAACCAGCTTGAGAATCTCTCTTTAAGAAACTAATGCTTACGAAAAATTCTCATCAGTGACGAATAGTTGCAGCTCGTGATTTAAAACATCTGAAAGTTCTCGTTATGAATTTTATTAACGGCTGGCTTAATTTCGCTCATTAAGGTCTTGTTTTCTTTTTAATTGGTGGAATGGAAAGCGCCAGGTCGGTCGGTTCCTTCCGCTCGTCTTGTAAAACTGCCGGTCAGGGAGCTTTAATTACGACGGGCAACCTGAGGTGGTTGCTCGTCGAAGGTGAAAGCCGACTACGTAACTACATGAGTATGTAACTTGGAACCTGTAACACATGTTCAAGTATATGAAAACACTGCTTACTGGTGGAGTTCATTACACATTTCATGGCAGTGTATTGAGAAGGAAAAGCAATAGATATTTCCTTTACTAGGTATATACGGCTTATTACACTTAGGTAATATTAATAGATTAATTATATTATAGCTACCGGAAATTCCATTAATTTAATTATTTATAATTCTTTATTACAGCTATCAAATAGCTCTAGTTGCCTAAAAGCAGGTATTTGAAATGGTAAATGTGGAACTATCGTTGTTTACTATTTAATAATAATTCGCTAGAGACTATTGTATAAAAAAATAAACAATCAGATTTAGAAACAATGATGCATTATATTATAGTACTAATAGATGAATAACTGTCATAATATAATTAAAATATAGATATCCAACATCACAAGCACATCAACAAAACAAGCGAAAACTGTTTACAAGTTCAGATCGTGAAACCGAGAGTGAAACGTCGTGGCACAATGACCATAATCGATCTCGGGCCGAAACTGCGAGTCGACTCGCTTACGAAATCATAACCCAACGTGACATGACCACGTCCGGTCAAGGTTTCACGCCAATTCTGTGCCGGTAACACACTTGCCACTTTTTTCTTGGTCTTAAGAGGATATAGGAGTGGTCATTTCTCCATACCAAAGTACTGGACTCTATCCTCAGTGGTTTTTGACCCTAGAGCAATGATTTTCTCAACACAGATTATCAATATCTGTGCCGGACTGTTCTGCTATTTTTCTTTTTGTAAGCGCTAGAACTTCAAACATCGCAAAAGCATGGTATTAAATATTAAAAACTGATATCTATTAGCCCAAAAAACAGTCCAACTCAGATAATTTAATTACCATTTTGATTTCATGTTACGATTGTACGACGAAATTTTGAACTTTAAATCTTGTCCTTATCGCACTAATTTTAGAAGCCCCCGTTAAAGCCATTGAGATATTCACCTGAAATTCTCAGGGTCGCAACTCTCATATCCTCTAAAGACGTTTTTTTAAGGATCACACCGTCGGCTACAGTCGCAAACCTCGTAACTCTATTAAAGGACATTAGGGATTTGCTACTTTATCCAATAATACCTAAAAGTTGCATTGCATACCTCATCCTAGAGGAGTTACGAGGTTTGCGACTTTAGCCGACGTTATGTCTATATGTCTGGACCAACTGCATTTTAAAAGGAATAACGAAATCGAAATGATAGTGGAACCGAAAGTTCAGAATGCATGGATATGAACTAACAAGTGAATTACTTGTTCGAGGAATATTGCAAATGAATATGTAGCAGTTTACAATTAATTTTTCACATAACCTATTCGGAAATGGGTTTGTTCTTCTCTGGTGCCAATTTTCTGTTCAAGGACACTTTATTGCCAGTATAAAATATTAACACTAAGACATATGAAATAAGTATGCATATATAATCGATTACGTGCGTACTAAGTATTTTTCTACCTTAAACAATATTTCATCATTTTTTATTTATTAAAGTATTTTTAATTAATTAATTAGTGAATTAGTTAATTAGCGTAAAAACGTAAACCATTAGTAAATAATTATTTCAAAAACTTTACATTACTTATAATAATGAGATCAGTCTTCATAGTACTCTTCCGAAGCTTTTTGTTCAAACAGTAAGAGCTAATAATACATGTTACTAGAAAAATGATACACTTGATTTTCATTGTATCATTTTAGGCGTTTGCTGCTGTCTTAGAAAAGATATTACTTGCCACGGTACATACTATAAGAACTGTACTTTTAATTTATCTGTTAGTACCTATGTAAGTTACATGTAGCTTCCTCATAGGTGATGTGAAAGCAATATGTGTCGCATGGTTGCAAAAATTTCCACCTTGGGCGTTAACACTTGAATCTGAGCTTATAGAATCCTTCGCTTCGTTCAGGATTCAATGTATGCTCACGCTGTAAATATATCATTTTGCTCCCTTGATACACAATCTACCATTTCGTTCAAGTACAAAGAATCGAGTCCACATATTAAAACTTTTCGATATCTGTAGAGAGCAGATTCTTGACCATTGCGCCAGTTCTGTGGAAATATTTCCATAGTTGGAAAATTGTTTGTATTTGGTGTCAAGTTGGTCGGTTGTCGGCCGCCGACAAGGCCGTGCCGGATGAGCAGATTCTGTGAACTGTGTCAGTACGGGCGCGACTAAAAAACACCGCCCGCGCCGGCGGTCGTCGGGTCAATGACAACCATGACTCCTTTCTAGCGTTGAACAAATTAGACTGCTGCCGAATTAACGATTTCTCCATATGCCGTCGGATGTACGCATTTTGTAGGTAATTACTTTTACTCTATTACTTAGTTTAGCTTTAGTTGTAGCTACGATAGTTTCTCTATTTATCTACATCAATATATGGAAATCCCAACATACTCACTCTCATTTACCAAACCAATAGAAAATATATGATGACCTTTAGGCAAATTAGTTTATTACGAAATGTGACTAAAATAAACCGGTATGTACCTAATTAGTTAGCGAATCGAGCTGCAATAAATAAATACCTAGCATTAAGGTGAGACTATTTATTATAACTAATCGCCCGACAATTTTTAGGTGCCGCCCACTGCCTACTATGTTGAATACGAGATTATTCTAAACGATTTTAAATGTTACGTTAGAAGTCGTAAAGAAATTGCATAAACACATGCAAGAGACGTCCGTTGTTGGGTATGGTGCCGGCACGTGTTTGTGGTACCGAGTGGGGCCAGTCTACAGTGAAAGTTGATCGGACCCACATTTGACATTTGTCCAACGTACTAACCAAACAACTTATTTTCTATCCGTCATAAATGTACGCGCATTTACTAAAAGGTTATAATGTGTACGGTCACGTCTAAAAATATCGATACGAAAAAAGTGACAAAAATATGTATACACGACTTTATTTCCCATATATTAAGGTAGTGTCTACATATTTTTGGCACATTTTTTGTACCGATATTTTCAGACGTGACTGTACGTCTAAATAATAATAACACTAATCCTAAGCCTTTATCTTAATATTATTTAAGTAAATCTTATTTTTTATAAAAATCGCGGATAGATTCGTATTTTATATTAATGTAACGTGTGACACTAAACATCGATCTAACTATTCTCTAACCTTTTTGCCGCTATTGACTTGATTTTGTCAGTACATTTCGTGCCCCACACGCCACGACTTCATATCAAGTCGTGGTTTTGGTCAGGTTTGTATATATGGCAGGTAGAGACAAGGAACAAAATCTCCATAGGCAGAACTGTTGCAAAAGTGTCCAGCTGTCAGCTATAAATAATAGTTCCAAATCTCTCCAGAGTAGCGCTAGAGTAGCTAAAAACCCAGGCGTTATTGACGGAGTTGAAGTGCGCTGTCTATGATTCTATTTTTTTCTCAAGTTTTCTAGGTATTGTAGCGCCACCTATTAGTTTTTTTTCGGACACTTTGGTATATAGAGATTTTGTTCCTTGCCTCTACCATCCTACCTCCATATTTGTATACGTGCAATTTTTGACGTGGCGTTGATGACACTTTATTACTTCATTGACGTGACGTGGCGGCGAAAAGGTTAATGTATTTAGGTTTAACACAAAACGCTCAGTACGGTTTAGGCGTAACTTGTATTACACGTTTATGTATTTTACTATTTGATATATTTTCACATATTATTTAGTGAAAATGTCTCAAGATTTCGCGGAGAAGCTACAAAGCTTCACCGCAACATATTGAAGACACTTTCTCTACACTTCTCCAGGCCATAACAATAACGTTGCAGTGCTCATTTGAGGGTGACAAGAGAAGTGGAACAAAGACACATTACAATACAGATAACGGAGTTGACAAATCCTTTCCGAGCAGCTAAACAGAACAAGGCCTTGAACATTTACTCAAACTATCGAAATGAATCTCAATGGACGAATGCATTTACGTTCCATTGTGTCATTTAGTTTGTTATTACAGATTTTACAAATATGAAGAAAACAATTAACTATTGCGGCGATCACTTACGTGACTGATAGCTCATGAAAGTCACGCACTAAGTAGTGTTTCGTAACACTATTTGTGGAAAATGTAGTTTTATCAGTCAAATTAATTTTGATACCTTTTAGACCGCGCCTGGTGATATATTTTTGTTTCTTTCGTACTTGCACACTTGCATTGAAATGTACTATATCAGTTCATTACTTCTACGAAAGAAAGAAAAATATATCACCAAATGACATTTTCGTCAATATATAAACTAAAAACATGCAAAACTATTTCAATTTTATGACAAATACGGAAAATACGTACGAGTCCAATGCGCGCGCAAGGCGCGAACGAAATCGACAAACGGCCAATAAAAATAAAAGTAATAAAACAAATATTTTCGTATTTCTATTCGACAGATGGAGATCAAATAGATGAAATGTTATGTTTATTAATTAATTAATGGAATTTACGAGATAATTTAATCCATAAATTATGTTTGGTGTGATAAAACCTCTTTGAACTTAACATTTAAAACCTAATAATTGGTTTTAAAAAAATAATTACTCGACCAAGGCTCCGTTTCCGTGCATATTATTAGCAATGAGTTACCTTCTTAACTCAGTCGGATAATATAATGAAAAAGCACGATTGTTATAATATACTGAAAAAACACGCAAACATCTAGGATTATGAGTAAAAAAAAGGTGGAATAAAAACGTCGTTTTGAGCAAGTGTGTTGAAAATTAAGTTGTAACACAATTATTGTTTTAGTGAAATATCATATTATACAACATTTAATTTGCATAATAACAAATAAATATTTAATTTATATCGTGTTATAATATTTTTCGGACGTAACAAACGTGTAATGGCGAAATAAAAAAAATATATAAAGTATTTGGACATCCAAACTCTTTGGTGTGGACGTCGATTACGGTCAGATATAAATTTAAAAAGTTCGAAAAGTAAAAAGCCTAGTGCTTCGCAAAAAACAACATTGCGAACGAACAGCTATGTAAAGTAGCACTTTTTGAGCAACTGTATTAAAAAGTAATTAATGCCTTTTCCGCCGTGCAAGTGTGCTGTTGTCAGCACTTCTCTTTCGGTCACCTGTCTCGCAGATAAAACTTGATAGCTGTTAAATTTTAACATAAAATGAATTTCATAGACACATTTTTGTAGAAGTGGTAGCAGATTTTAATGGCGTTTCCAGTTGTTTGAAGTAGGTACACGGCAGCACCTCTGCCAACTACCCGATATTGAATACCATTAAACTCTAACTAATTCTTTTAAAACGTGACCACGAAAATGGCACGGTTAAGAATTTCACATTAAGCAATACTATAAACTACTTATGTTAGCAAAACCAATTTGGAAAAAGGTGTACAAGATTATATTTTGGGAGTACTTAACGAAAATGAAATTGTTTTAAATAATGAATATTTGACTTCAATATGCGTTTAGCATCACGGCGAAATGGCGATAATGAGTAGCGAGGTTAAGCAACCCGGGCAGCAGCAGGATGGAATAAAGCGCAATGAAGGTGACTCACGCTAAATTGTGCAACAATTTGCACAACCCGCCAAACTACTCGGAGGCTGTCACTTTGAATTATAAAATTGCATTATGAGCAAACAGATTATTCTGCTAACGAACGTAGCGTATCGGCTTAAGAAGAATTAAAATATATTGAATGCATACAAGGGAAACTGAAAGTTCTTAAAATAGAGAAAGCTCATCAATACAAGTCATGAGTAATTTTTTATAATCCTTGACTAATTTCTTTTTGACCACGCCTACGCAGTTTGTTTAGGATGTAATCAGTAATCACCCTGAAAAGCACACAGCTCACCCCACAGGTCTTTTTTATGGCGATTTTGGGTCCTCAGTAGATTTGTATGGGGTAAGTAAATATTGCGTGAGTAAATATTTTTAATTGTTATATGACACTTAATGACGTCAGAATCTGCTCATAGGTATGCAACTTGTACTTCCATATAGTAGCTAAAATTCTGTACAACCATATGTTGACTTCTTGTTAAAAACACATATACTTAGGCAATTAAATCAGACCACTTCATATATGACCACAATTTATGGGTCAATTTCCGATCCAGAATGTAATTGATCCTAATTTTGTCGCCGAACATTTAATATATTATGCATCTACATAAGGATACTTCTAATCGAAAACAAATAAAACATCATAATCTGCACAATCCATCAAATCAAAACTTTCCAACAAATCTATGAAAGTTCAAATAAGTGACGTTTTTCGTAACCTGAGTAATGTTAAAGAAAGAAATATCTAGGAAATTGGAATTATTTCACAGTAAATAAGCAATGGAGTAAGAACGGTAGAGCATTTATGGTAAGTTGGTGGTTAGCGAAACATGTGCAGGGACCGGCTCGCGCGCTCCAGACTAGCAAGTCGATGCACTCGGGCATCGCAAAACTAGCTTATTATTCCCATTCACTTGACGGCTTGGCGTATCCGTCAGTATTTACTAATCATTTCCTGAGAAATATAGGTAGGATCGGACGATCAAATGGATATTAGGAAAGTGGTTGTTAGTAAATAACATGAAAATGCATTGCTCCTTGGCAAAATTGAGTTACATACGATACGCTCCACTCGTGTTCGCGCATGCTCTTCTGGAAGGCGTGGGACTTGGGCGTCCAGGAGTCGACGCCGAGGTACAGCGCCGGCAGCTCGGCCACCTTGACCTCGAGCCGCTCGGCCAGGCGCTGCTCCACGACGGACTTGGGACCGCTAGTCAGCAGCCTCTGTTGCTCTTTGGCGCTGCGTCGTTCGGCTCCTGCGTACCCATTCAACTTTTCTCCGTTGCAAGACGTTACGCTTCTCGGACTATCTGTGCTGAGCAATTTACTCTTAACGGTGTCCGCCTTACCGTAACTTTTATATTGCACTGATTCTGTTCCGTTCGCAGTTCGCGAATACTTCAAAGAATCGTAAGTGTCGCCATTTAGGCTGCTGTATTCGACATTGTTAAGGTTAAAATCTCTATCAGTACGCTTCAGTGCCACATCGTACCCATTTCGTTTTCCGTAACGATCCTCGTGGTTCTGTTTGAGGAAGTTGTTCTCGAAACTAGTTTTACATTTAGGAACATTATTTAAGTAGTCTGTATAGCCTAAATGTTTACTGTGTAAACCTTTATCACAGCCCTTCTTGAGAGTTTCTTGTATGTCTATACCGTTCCCGTTGAGCCGGCTGTAACTAAAGCTTGCAGGCTGGCCGCCTTCCACCCGATTTTCGAACGATTCTCTACGTTCTACATCTTTGCTTTCGAATTCATGTTTGACGAGTGCAACTCGTGAAACGTCTTCGCCGTTGACGCCATTTTTATATTGCGACTTGTTGGTGAAATCTGCGGTCATGATACCAGTCCGGCTCTGTTCGTTGGGAACGGTCCACGTGTCGTGCTTTTTCTTTTCGCTGCTCTTGGATGACCACGCTTTGGCAAGCGCCGCTTTGAGCGCCTCCCTTCGTTCGTGAACGCTGACCCTAGGGTACTCGTGGATGGGGACAATGGCTGGCGCGTATAGGCTCGACCGCGGCGTCGCTCGCGTTATGCGGAAACTTCTGAACTCCCTGTTGAACTCCGAATTAAGAGAATAAGCCGGTATTCTCGAAGTCACCATTTTGAGATCAAAAATTCCACTATGAATTAAAAATAACTAGTTACACAATCAAACTTTCAGCACTGAACACATAGCTGCTCTACCTGTACAGAAAAAAGGAGGGAACGGTGACGTGTTGATCTAATTAGGGATGAAGGGAGTTCGCGGCGTATTTCTGCGGATAGTCGTGAAGGTGCAGCGTGTGGTGCATGGATGTCTGTGGGCTGTGGGCCGCGACCTTCGCGGCAGCCGCGCGCGGCGGGACAACGCACTGGTCAACGAACCGCCCCGCCAGGCAGTACCCGCCATGCAGCGCTCCACCGCTCGTCTCGCTTGCATAACTTACTCGCAAACCGCTTGCCCTACCTTATCTCTTATGCAGTTACGCAGCCGGTCAAACTTTAAACGCTTTGCGCTCTACAGTTTTAAAAGATCTTTTAAAATGCTAAGTATCCTTTATTACGTGGTGATTACGACGTTTTGTACGTTAGCCCGTTTCGTGAAGCAATTACGCCGTATAAGTGCATCGAGTGTCGCCTTGGAGGCGTCCCTAATAAGGCTACTAGCGCTGCTGCCATATGGCCCGCGGCGGACACATCCTCGCCTGTCTACATCCCAGCTGCACCGCCACAGACATATCGCTATCTAACCACGACATTTCTAGGTTAATGCAATAATACAATGCACGCTTATTTACAAGAGATTATAATACATTATTTCATGAATTCTATTTAGTCTACAATATTTAAATCATATTTTATTTCTTTTCTTTTCATTGCAATCACTTTAATCATGTATTATTCTTGTCAATTAAGGTATGAAAACAAGGCTAAAACACATTAATTATGCATGAATGCGTCGAGCCTGTATGGCTTAATGTGATAGACAGATCATATGAGACACTGAGTTTGTTTGTACATAAATTACATATTACTTTTATTGTTGGGAGAAATAAACACTACACTATTAGTATGACAAATTAGATCAACACGTTTCCGCTCATTAAATGGCACTGGGTATTTCACTGCGATCTTGGCAACGAATCGTATACACTGGCTCCACAGAGCACTCGGTGCACAACACGAAGTCCGATAAGTTCGGGACCCATTAGCCGGGATTGCTCGGTATCGGTCGAGAGGGCACCGGAAGCCAGTGCGTGATCGCATGCATACTCGTACCTTCTCGTTGCGCGCGCGAGAACTGTGCGTGCGGTGTGCGTGCACCGCTGCTACTAAACTGACTGAAAGGAGGCGTAGAGCGGACCGGTGCGAGGACCCCACCGCTGCGCGCCTCTCTCCTGCGGTCTACCACAAGTGACTCTAACTCGATAGCGCTACGGGTGGAATCGCAGGAGCGCACGCCGACATACGTCCGAGCCAGTTCGACTGCCCTGCATAGGATCGACTGCTCGACACGGCTTTTAAGCCATACAGTACGTGTAACATACGATAGATCGAATATACATAGGACATAATAAAATGATATGATAAGTCAACTTAGGAGACAGAAAAAAATTTGGAAATCATAAAATCACACAGTAAATAACATACAAAAAATAAGCCTAAAGAGAATGTATTTTAGCGTAATTTTCAATGAATTAAAATTACCTCGTTACAAGTAACGACAGAATTCGATGAAAGCAGGAGACGATCAAATCAAATCATTTCACGAGAACATCAGTAACAGCTGCACGCTTCCAATTTAATATTTATAAACAACACACGCTATATGTATTAATTAAGGTCAGTATACAGGATGATCAATCCAAAACGGTCAGTATGGAGAAGTCAGAAACTATGAGAGATAGCCACACATCTGTTCTTAGTAAACATGACTTCGATTTTAAATTTAATAAAAATGACATTCAATTTCTTTTTTAATCTCCCATATATAACCGGGAATCGTATCTGCTCGAAGTCAGGTAAACAATGTTAGGTATAAATTCTGCGACTTTTTTCGTTGTTATTTTTTATAATACGAATCTTAAGAAAATGTCATTATCATTAAATTTAAAATCGAAGCCATGTTTCCTAAGAACAGATGTGGCTATCTCTCATAGTTTCTGACTTCTCCATACTGACCGTTTTGGATTGATCAGCCTGTATAAAACGGTATTTAGTATTTACTATTATGTATAAGGCCTCACCTCAAATATTTTGCACAGATTTCACGAATGCTGGTTGTTTACCTGAAACAAGAATAAAAGATTATTAGCCATTCTAGAGAGATAATGTCCACTAATTAAGTACTCTGAAATAAACATTCATAAAAAACCTACGGACAAGGGCAGATGGCAGAGTCGGGTTTCGAAACACTGCACGCATCGAACGTTATTACATATGCATTTGGGCCACAGACAAAAATAAAACAACGCATATTCACGTGCGTCCAAAATGTACGTTAATTGAACACAACAGACATAGATTTAATTCAGTTCAGTTCAAGTCATATTTATAATTGAAACAAAACAGAAACCATATTTGTCCATCAATATTTATTTATTCCTATATTTATTTCCATCTAAATTTGTAACATAAATTAAGATTTTATTGATTAATCTTTTATTAATTAGAAAATGGCAGGACATATAAATCAATTGTTTGAGAAATTTAGACCCCAGCTTAAGGCTGCTCAATATAGGAGAAAGTGGCGAAGAACGAATATTAGAAACAAATCGAATTAATAGCCGACACTGCAGACATAAATCATTGCGGCCTACAGTCCTTTACCGAGAAAATACTTTCGACAAAGGAAAGATAATATTATACCTACAATACTTCAACACCATTTTATATAATCAATGCCTGCCTGCATTTCTATGAGAAATTTTAAGATATTTACACGTTATTCCGTATTTGGTCGTAGTTGTCGTTTGCATCTTGGAACCGATATCATTAGTTTTATTTATCAATAATAATAATACAATATCTTATACAACAAGAAATTATTTTGTAAAATTTCGTGTAAAATTTACTCAGGTGTCGAGGTGCATTAGCTTAGCCTACATAAATGCATCGATGCGATGTAATTTAGCCGCTGTGTAAACATCCACACTATATCACGACACGGTTCATTTGGCATTTATTTATGTAACAAATAAACAGCCTAGTGTGTTATCTCCTGTTCAGCGGACAAAGTGTGTCACTGCCAGCGATTATGCGCTTCTGTAACTTTTCCCCTTTAGGCTCAAAGCTAACGCAGTAGAGCTTGACCTATATCCCGATCGTTATTAATGTTATTTTTAATAAAACTCATAGCATAAAAAACGACGCAAATATCTTGAAAACATGGTGCATTTACCTGAACGCGAGTAGCTTTACTTGTTGACTAATAACTTAATTGTGTAGGTATATAACGAGATAATAAATGTTTTTACTTTTACTAGCGCTTTTACCTGAAAAGGTAGATTTGTGCTTAAAGCTATAAAACAAAATTTCAATAAATTTTCTGAGGTGGTGTTAAAGTCGTGAAATTGCCACATCTTCCGAAAAAAAAACTTTCTTAAATGAACATGAAGCATTAATTAAGATTCAACAAATTAGCTCTCTTAATTAATTAGCAATTAAAAATTTGATCCCTGTGGGCGTCCCAGAAACCGCTGGAGTGAGAAGTCCTAAAAGACCTGTTCGCCCTCGGAATACCCAACTGGCGCGAAGTGGCTGGATAGGGCAGAGTGGCGCTCTCGTGTCAGAGGCCAAGATCCTGTTTGGGTCACTGAGCCAGAGAAGTAAGTTAATAAAATTCCATGAGTTTGGATCAAATAAATTGATGAATAATTTTATTATTTAAGATTTCACCCCCTCCTACTAAACACAGGGGTATTTGGCTCCAACCTACGCAACGACTGGGAGGTCGAACCCTCGAGATGAATCCGTTACTCGTGAATATATGAAAACACAATCAATACAGTCATAGAGGTGCATATGAAAAACATTTGAAGTTGTAATTGTAGGCTACTACGTCATACTATTCAATTGGCGGCAAATAGAGGCAAAAAATAATGGCACCGGAGGCGGCGTCAGCCAGTAAACGGCGAGGTCCAATGACCCAAATGGTTCATTACTAGGCCGCCTTGCTAGACTAATAATGAAAGAAAAATCGGTCACAGCCGCCAACTACTCCACTGCTTTGTTTCTATTTACGCAAAACGTGACTAAATTAGGAGTTCTATTGGATCTTCTGATGTTATAAAGGTTAAATTAATTTCTTAACTCTTCCGAGATGCCTATAATAAATCAAATGCCGGATCGCTTCCGTGATTCATGAACATTGATCAATTACATGTTTGAGATGATAGTGACGAACAAGTACGAATTCGACACGATTTTATACTGACGCTCCTCGAGTACCTCCCAAATAGCTCCGAGGATGGAACTGATGTGAAACAACTGTCCCAATCTTTTAAGGCTAATCAAATCATTTGAACATGCTCGACTAAAAGGATTAGTCGGCACTTAAAACACGATCCGTGCTGTAGCAAATTAATCCAGCGCCGTAAATGGAGCCCTCTAGGAAACCTGATCTATCAGTACAATCTAAACAATTTATCAAAATAGCTTCCATAAATGGACTTCCTGTAAATCTGGGATTCCTCAGTCCTCACTAACGTTTTCCTGCGTATGTACCCGAAAGTACATAAGCGAATCATTACACCTAATAGATAATTACAATAAGCACACCAATTAATTCCCAATACGAACACTTGAAACTATGCAAGAAACCCTTATCTCGAAGTCTGATATTTCAAAAAGTATACAAACTTGTTAAGTTAGGAGTAGCTAACGGTCCTTATTATTCATTGGGGTCACAATGGGTCATACAGATTCATGAATAACCGAACATTACTCGTTATAGATTCGTCATCTCCTAATGACTGTGTTTAACACTCAATAAAAAAAAACAGTTCAACCTATCAACAACAACTCTTTAATTATTTAGACAGAGTAAAATGTATTCCACAACAGAATAGTCATTTTCTCCCTGGTGGCTGGTAGCTGGTGGTGTGGTTGCCTTTTTGATTGTTCAAAAACTAATGAGAAAGTTGCATTTTATCCACATGTGAGGCTACTTTGCCCATCAGCAAGACGCCCACCATTTTTAAAACAGCTGGTAACTGATATTTAAATGATGATTTTGAATGATATATTTTTATTCCGTTCATTTGGATTTTATTTGGTTTTTTTTTTTGTATTTCGTAGTTAGTATTTTCCTCGCGTTGGTGTGGTTAAACAAAAAACAATAGTTATTTGTTTTTGATAACTTTGCCACACATGTGGATAAAATGCAGCTTTCATCAGTTTTTGATCAACCAAGAAGGCCTTTACCAGCTGGTGTGGTGAAAATGTAATTTAATTCTATAACTACATCTTAATTTAAAACGTAAAAAATTCAAGCAACCCATTGGACGACATTCAAGCGGATGCAGTCAGCCGATATCAAACTAAATGCGACGTTTAATTATTTTCTCCGATCGACCCGCATTTCAAAAAGTTTTTATCACACGGACCTGGATGGTAAAGCTTCTCAGAAGCACAACAAAGATCCTTCATGCTTGTGACTCACGGATACGGTAGAGCCTTTACGCCAGACAAAAAAAAAAGTCAGCATTCGAGTGTTTATAGCGTGACTTGTTAAAAATCAACGACAGCATAAAAGTTTTTTAAGATTTGTAACAAAAACCTGTGGCCACAACTTAAGGGGTTATATTTCCACTAGTTACCAAGTTGTTACCAGGGGTAACTACTGAAAAAAAAAAAAAACCAGTATAGTTACCACCAAACCGAACCAAACTGAGTTGGTGGTATTAACTACTGGGATTTTTTTTTCCAGTAGTTGCCACTGGTAAAAGGGGGGTATTAGAGTTCAATACTGATAAAAACAGTATAAATAGTATTGTATAAATTATAGGACAATATTACACAAATTCTCACGTAAGCTCAATAAGGCTTGTGTTGTGGGTACTTAGACAACGATATATATAATATATACATATTTATAAATACTTAAATACATAGAATCTTGCATGATTTTTAGTGTTATTGACACAATGAAAAACTAGGTTTTATAGGTTTTTTTTTAATGTGCAATATTAATATTTTTTTTTAAAGCGAAACCTATCAATTGACATCAAAATCAAAGTGATTAGTTAAGATTTAGTTATTGGAAACTGTTTTCTCCCGAAATGGAAAGTGAATACTAAAAGTAACCGTTATTTATTTAGGATCGCAAAGCTATTCTTCCCTCTTAAAAGGGATTAAAATAAAAACAGTTTTACCGGTAGACGTGCAAAAACTAAATAGTCGAAGAGAAATTAACGTTTCGATGAAATTTATTTTATTAATTGCAACTTGAATTAATTATACGAATGAACAAACAAATCAGTCAAAAACCGAATATTTTCCATCTTTTTACTGCGGAACACTCATCGATATATCTTTATTTATTAAATTACTCTATATATAGTTTTACTGTTTTAATTAGTTTTGAACTTTAAAAAAATGTTTCTGGTAACTACTGCAAAAATAAAATCCCATCTTTTATCAGTGGTAACTACTGGGAAAAAATTCCCAGTGGTAACTCTGAAAAAAAAAAAACCCAGTAACTTACTGGTAACAAGTGGGAAAAACCCACCTTAAGTTGTCATATATAACGTAGGAGTAAAGTAAAAGTTTGTTTCTCTATTTATCGGCGGCAGTACAAATCAATGTCTATGACCGGGCGGCGACTTCCCACAATTCGGCGAAATCGAGACGTCTGTAATTGGGGCAGAAAGCTGTCAGTACAGTTCGATTCGGCGAATGAGCGCGTAGGCGGCCAGCAGTTACCGCCGCCGCTCGTCATCCTTCATACACGACATTACTTGTTCCCATAATCAAACTTTTGGGGTCGTGTCACACTTATGACGTGTGATTAGAAATTGCAATTGTATGTACTGCTTTTAGAGAAAAGACCGCTTGTGGGTGTTGTACATGGTTTTAAGTTAAAGCAATGAAAGCTTCGTTTGCGGGTCATAAAACAGGTGAAGTGCCGTAGTTGCTTTAGCGTAGCGCAAAAAACTTAACCTAGTTTCAACGCAGAAATTCTTTTAAACATATAATTTAATTATCTTTAGGTGTTAAAATATACCGCATCGAAAAGTTTCCAGATAAACTCAATTTATCAAACAGTTCCCTTTCAACAAGGCAATAAAGCATTGCTCAGGACAAACGTTTATTTAATATTAATTAACGCCGCCGTCATTAGCATCGGGTTGACTGACTCATGCAGAAAATGCACTTTGTTTTCGAATCGCGGAAGCATTTTACAAGAAAAAGGTTAAGAGTTGACGTTGCTTTATAATCTGACACGTCATTCGTTGATTGGATACTTGTCATAAATCGTCATTTAACCAGTGCTTGAAAAGGAAACTTTCGCTTATTAATATTTATTTTGATAAAAGGGAAATCATGTCACGTCAGCTGACAAATGGCTGCAAATAATACCGCGCGGGATCGTAATCAAGGCCACGGCGCGGCTTTGTGTTTGAAAACAAAAGTGATCACAGTTTACGAGAGACGCCAAATACTGAGAGTTGCGTAAACGACGAGCTTTGCTTCGAGGGAAACCACGGCGCCCACGCTTAGGATGTGCAGCAACTGCCTAGTTTAATTATTTATGGTATCCTATTTAACTAGCTTCAGCTAACAAGATTAGGATCACGTATGTTTCATTTTAAGGTTGTAAATGAACTGGTTATCTATTGGTAATGGTGGTTGAATCTGGCGTTAGCTCAATAGTTGTTTAATGTTTGAATCTACGTAATAGGTACACGAGATGCAATATAAGTGAAGTATGCGGTAGAAAAGTCGCCGCGAGACCGTTTATTAACAAAGAGTATCAGTTAAATGCTTCCGTGTACAAATTACGATCCAAAAGATCGTTTGTAGGGTTTTAGTGCGACGCCTCCATCGATTTCCGAAGGAATCGTGGGCGGTCGATGCATTGCCGTAACTCCTTAAACGGGCACCTTACTTACTTGTCTTTCCTTTAAAATAGTATCGCTATCAGTTCTGCAAGGCCTCGAGTCATTAAGTTCGTTCTTGTGAAGAATGTGGAATTTCACCCAGACGCTTGTCCTTGACAAAAATGATCGGAATAGTGTTTCACTTCCGTAAACGTGAGCGGCCTGCGAAGGCCCCACTAGTAAACATCACGAGTGCATCGGCAACTCGAATAATTTTAATTTTGATTCGATTCCTAAATGGAAATAAATGGTACAATTTGCATAATCGTCTAGAGGCCTGGTCACGGTATGTCTTTATTTAGTAAGCCAATCGGATAACTAACAAGTCAGGCACACTGTAACTGCACGGAGGTAAATAAATTACCTATAAAATGTCATATTAAGATGCTAATGTGGTGTGACGTTGAGTTTTATAAGGTACAATATAAACATACGGACTAATCGCAGGCACTGCCTCCTATGGCGAGCGTGATGGTCAATGTCATTGCTACTAACTGGCAACTACACATAACACCGAGATAAACAAAGAGCTTCTTCATGATTCAGACTGATGTCTAAGTTTTGCCTTACAACTTCCTGTCTAAAAGATGAGTAAACAGGCCACGTGCAAAGTTCTGATATACTAAGCTTGCTAGAACGTGCTTTGGCACTGGCGAAACGCGTCGCCATATCCGTGTGCATTTTTTAACTCTAAGCTGCCCTACTAGAATACAGAATGTGTTAAAAACAAAATCTGCGTACAAAGCTAGGAGGCCACTTGTAAATATTTTTATGATTTCATGGTTCGGCTACACAATTATCTTACGTAAAAGACACATGTAAAAAAAATAATCCGCTAAAGCGTATTTATCTGCAACCCTTAGTTATTAAAACCTATTGTGTATCAATAATCTCAAACATGTCTGTTTGTGAAAATCGAGTTAACAAAATCATTTACCGATGACTCAATACCGGAGCTAACAGTATTGGCTTAGGTCCGATTGGCCCCATTCCCCACATTTGCAAATTACTCCAAATTCAATACAATGCTCAAACTCGTAATGAGAATGAGTATTATTTTACAAGAGTTTATACTGTGCGTGCTTGCGGACTGAGGAGTACAGGTACACATTTTTAGTATCTTTTATGTTGAGAATGTAATTTTGCCCTAGCGCTCTATGGCAACATACTGAGTAGAGCTTTTGATAATAGGTACAATCAGCTACAGAGTGTCCAAAAGTTACTCCCCCGACCGACACTGCATAGAAGTTTGTATGCAAAGGTGCTAGGCGAATAGTAATGCTGACTGTACATACATATTATTATATATTGTATGTGACCTATATTTTACTGTTAAATAGACGCGCTGCCCACACTTGGACGAAACAATACAGAGAGTAGGTACCTTATAAATCGGCACGTTGAAACACTTAACGGATACCATTTATCTAATAACATGCGCATATTTATTTGGCACATTCGATTAGCTCTTATATGACTTATATGAATACAATGAAGATTTTTTATCGACTTTCCTATAACTGCTACACTACTATTACTGGCTTAGAATAACTAAATACTAATCCGATTTAAAATAAAATCGGCCAAGAACATGTCGGGCCATGCTCAGTATAGGGGTTTCGTAGTTACTATTCTGTCAGAATAAGTTAAGGGGCAGGGGACAATTTCATACATTTCGGATCTGGATTGCAAACACTACCCATGGTTCAAAAGTTAGAGCACCCCCCCCCCCCCCCCCCCCCCCCCCCCAAATTGAATAAATAAAAAAGCTTTTTTATTTACTACATAAATAAATAATAACAATAAACTACCACATATTTATTTAATACGTACTATAAATATAATAAACGGCGAAAGAGTTATAAAACCAGTATGGTGTCAACGGTACATAGGGTAAGGTACATTATCAAAAAATGTTTGTTATAGATCGTTATTCGTTTTGAATACCTATCCAACGATACACCACACCATTGAGATTAAGCGAAATAAAAAAAATGTTGTATTTGGGTATGTCAACCAAAGAAAAAAAAATTGTTGTAGTTTTTATTTTGCCGTTCTGTCGCCTTGCATGACTTGAGCATTCATGCCAAATTGCAGCTTTTTAGCACTAACGATCTAGGAGCTAAGCCGCGGAGGGACAGACAGATTGTGAAATCGCATAAAAATTAAATTACTATGAAGTTAATTGGTCAGACAGCAGAGTTGGACGTAATCGATTCCTTTTGGAATTAATTACACGATTACATTCCAGTAATCATGATTCCTCATTAATCGATTATTTGGGTAATCAAAATTAATGTAATACTGTACTTTGATTACGTCTGTCATCCATTCCTTTGGAATCGGTATTGTAATCCACTACTGTAATATTGATTCCTCGGTAATCAAGTACTTAAGTAATCTGAATTACTTTACTTCAATTCCAGGCTTATTACTTAATTGGCAAACCTTATTTTATAATTTTGTTAATGTCACTAAAATTGTTTTTGGTCTACATGTCATTCTAGCATTTCACTTTCACATTAAATTTTGGTGTTGAATCTTAAAAATTGGGTTAATATTTATAACACAATGACATGCATGATTGATGTGGAGGAATTTCGATGTTTTAAAATGGAACTTCAGGCAAAATTAGAAATAACCAAAATTCGTCAAGGAAATGCCAATTACGGTAAGATATAAAACAAATAATAGTTATTATTTTTAAAACCATAAAAAGGTCATGTTTATTTATGTTAGGTACCTGTTTATTTTACAGAGCCCAATTTATGCTGCTGTCTGCTAAATTTTCGTGAGAGGTGCCTGAAGGTGATGTTCAAACGAAAACACTTTTTAGATTTTGAAGATTGTTGGGAAGAAGTAATGGAGGTATTTCGAAAACACCAAGAAAAGGGCCTTCGTTACAATAAAGACCTAAGAGATGATAATTGCACATGTGTTACACAGCCATCACATTTAAGAAAACAACTATTGAAGATACCTCCACAAGTATTTGAAACATTTTGGTTTGAGGCTGTAAATAAAATTGAAAAATATGCAGACGATTTTAGTAAATAATGTTTTCCCGTCGTATTTTATGGAAATTATTCGTGCCTTGTCAACTATTTCAGGGAGAGTCCTAAAGCAAATTAAAATAGATAGGGTAAATTTTATTAATTTTCATCAATATACGATAGTAAAGTAAGTATAATTCATTACACCTGTACCTGTACTCGAACTTGAAGATTTTCCCGCAGTGAACGTGTTAAATAAACACTTCAGATACCAGATTATAATTCCCAAGGAAGTGTACAGAGTACAGATGTAGTGCATAATGTTTTTGAATCGTCTCTGCCGCTATAATTGTGTTATCAGACCTATTTAGATAACGTTGAAGAGGTCCTACTAAAATATTATAATATGCCTCACTGACAATGTCAATTGAACTTGACAAATGTAACTACACTTCAGCGGGTTTACAATCCAATAGTCCAATTTATAAATCCATCCCATAACTCCACTATGGATTTGGATTCACCAGCTGTCGGCGAAGAAACATCAGCCTCAAGTTCCGAATCTGAAATTTTATTTGATGGTACGTTTTTTTCCAAAATTACGTCTAAAACAACAAATTCGTCCACTGTGGCAGCGTGCGTGAAATGTTTACCATTAAACGTTGAAGTAAAAGGCTATAAAAAATGCTCTTCCAACTTCATTAAACACCTGAAGAGAAAACATGGACCTGACTGTGTTGAAGAATACAAATCATATTGCATACAGAAGAAAAGAAAAAAGCCGCAATCAACATCAGTTCAAAATCGTCAAGTGCTTAAAACTAGCAGCTCTTACTCTCAAGAAGAGTTTGATAGCGACGTAGTAAAATTTTTTTTACATTCGATGATACCACTCAGTTGTGTAGAAGATCCACATTTCATTCGAATCTTAAAGAGACTGCATGTCGACAGTTTGGGATTGACTATTATGAGTCGTACAACTTTGACCCGTCGTATAAATCAACATTATGATGATCAAGTTAAAGTAATTAAAGATTTAATGAGCAGGGTAAATTTTATCTGTGCAACTGCAGATATCTGGTCCAGCCGGAAAAGAAGTTTTTTAGGCCTGACGGCACATTGGATCGATCCTGATACTTTTCTAAGATCATCGAGGGCATTGGCATGTCGGAGATTCCCGGGAGTGCATAATTATGAACGCATAACTAATCTACTAAGAGACATTTTACATGAATTTGACTTAGATTTGCCTAAGATTGTTGCTATTACTACAGATAATGGTAGCAATTTTGTTAAGGCTTTTAAAGAATTCGGAGTTCACCCAGGTAGCATAGAAACAAATGACAATTGTGAGACCGTTTCTAATGTCTCTAATGATGATATCGAAGAAGAGCCCTTGATGATTTCAGATTCAAATAAAGGTTGTATTGACTTTTTAAATGATCATGCACTGCTACCGTATCATATGCGATGCTGTTCCCATACTTTGAATCTGATAGCCACAACAGATTTAAAACATTTACTTACCACTGACACTGCTCTGTCCAACATTCATAAGAGTGTAATAGATAAATGTAATCGTCTTTGGAAAATGGCGAATCGTCCCAAAAGCTCTGAAATCATCCAAAATATATTGGGACATAATCTTAGTCGACCAGGCGAAACTCGTTGGAACAGTATGTATGATGCCCTAAAGCAAATTTTATCGATTAAAGAAAAAAACAGTGTTCTACATGAAGGGCTCGGTTTGGAAAATCCGCTGCGTAATACAGATTTCAATTATATAGAAGAATATCTGTCTTGTTTGAAACCCGTAGCAGCAGTACTGGATATTCTTCAAGGAGAAAATAATACCTATTACGGTTTATTGCTACCAACACTACTGATGCTTAAAAAAAAAGTACATGCCCTACAGCAAAACAATTATCAATATTGTAAACCAATTGCGGTTCAATTATTAAAACAAGTGCAGAGTCGTTTCGACGATTTATTGAAACTTACAGGACCTGCAGCAGAAAAAGCAATTATCGCCGCTCACAGCTATCCCAGGTTCAAGAACTCATGGTACCAATGCGTGGATTCCGAACATCACGCTAGGTTAAAAAATATGTTTTTGACGGCTGTATCGGAGGAATCTCAACATCATTCAAATATCGAGCCTGAGATATTTCAACATACACATGACTTTGATGACGCGTTTTACGATTTCAGTAATTCAAATAGTGACAGCAACACTAGCGGCGGCAGCGGCGGACACTCAATCAGAGCAGAATATTGTATATTAGGATATCTATCAGATACATCACGGTCATTAGATATCCTGAACAAATATCCTGAGATAAAAAAAGTTTTTCTGAAGTATAATACACCTCTGACCTCTTCAGCTCCCGTAGAACGACTGTTCTCTTATGCGACTATGACAAATACTCCAAAAAGCAACCGATTAACAGACGAGAACTTTGAGCGACGAGTTATATTAAAAGCCAACTTGAATAATGAAAAACATTCTTAAATCTAAGAAATAATTCACTTAGCTTTGTACCTGACCGATAATTCATATTGTCAATTGTGTCTGGACCCACCTCACTCTTTTGTAATGAAAGATATTGTACAGTCGAGTTCATAAATATATGAGTATTGCCAGGGCTTCACAAATAAATGTACATGGGAAAGTTCATCATTCATAATTATACTTTAGGAAAACCTTTTTTTTATGGAAAATGCTCATATATTTATGAACTCGACTGCAAGTACAGTCAAGGCGTTACCGTTGCCGTTACCCACTAAAGGGTTAAACGATAAATTTTAAAGCCGTACTTAATTTTAATTACGCATATTTAATTTAAAGCTTAAGTAATAGCGACAAGTTTATTTTAATTTTATTTAGTTGAGTACAATAAATAAAACTAATATTTATGATTGAAGAAACTATTTTTATTTCATACATGTTGTGTGATGGATGTGGAATCAGGAATATCTTGAGTTTCTTTGAGCAATCCTTTTTTTCTCGCCGAGATTTGTATAGTGTTTTCTCAAAAATTCGCATACTTAAGTAGAGTCCGAATTTAGGGTCCATTTTGAAATCTAAGATGGCGGCACGTTTTTAGGGTCACGCAAGTCAACCAGGAACCCTTAGGTCGGCCTTACACATTGTGAATCATAATTCATATTATGAGTTCAGAATGCACGGACGGAATTGCATAAAATATACCTATATTACCTATCCATTTTGTATACGAATTAGTCGAAAACGAGTATAATAAAGAATATTGCAAAAAAATTTGCTGCCATCTTGGATCTTAAAATTGACCCTAAATTCGGATGCCACGTATGCGAATCAGTCAACACGATATTTAATTGTATGTTTGAGAAAACTTCGTTTAAAAGACACTTAACATATAGAAGTAATCTGGAAGTAATCAAGTCAACAATTCCAGTAATTTGCAATCGACAATGATTCCCAATTATTAGTAATGGTAATATTTGTATAGATGATTACTGATTCCATAATATGTAATGGTAATTTACCGTTTCACTTGATTACATTACAAGTAATCTGACACCTAGTAGTAGATTACAAAGTAAAATCAAGTAATCGTGGAATCAGGAATCGATTACGATTTGCCCATCTCTGTCAGACAGTAGGTTAATATTTGGTTTTTGTTATCTGTTCGCATACAGTAGTAGTATGAAGTAAAATAATAAAAAGTAATACTCATTAGTCCTAATGAAAGTGATCTTAAAGTAATCACCCACGCTTTATAATAATCAACACCAAATAAAGACAGTTTCTAGTCATATAAAAAAGGTGTCAATATCTCGATTCTCTGGCCTCCGGATATATGATAGCATCAAAAATCATTACAATCCGTGAAATGGAGAGTGTATAGGTAGGCTGATAATTAATGTTTACAGATAAGCCGATGTAAACAAGCGCAAATAAAATAGCTTTCACTACCGCCTACCGCCAGAGTAGCACTTCAATACCGCCGATACTGGTTTGCTGCTATTGCTTTTTTTTTAATACTAAGTCGGTGGCACACAAGCATACGTACACATATTTCCATCCTCACCACTTAGATGGCTGGCAGTCCTCAACTGTGCGTTTCTTCAGGAACTTTCTGCCTCGCACAGCTAAACTGTGGAATGAACTGTCGCCTGCGGTATTTCCGGACCGATACGACCTTCAAACCTTCAAGAAAACAGCGTACTCCCATCTTAAAGGGCGGCAACGCACTTACAACCCCTCTGGTGATGCAGGTGTCCATGGGCGGCGGTAATCGCTTACCGTCAGGTGATCCATCTGCTCGTTTGCCTCCTATATCATTAAAAAAATACATCCCGCCTGGTGGTCCGTAGCCTATGGACGCCTGCAACTTCAGAGGAGTAACATGCGCGTTGCCGACCCTAACACTCCGAACCCTCGTTGAGCTCTGGCAACCTCACCGGCAGGAACACAACACTATGAGTAGGGTCTAGTGTTATTTGGCTGCGGTTTTCCGTAGGGTGGAGATACTTCCCCAGTTGGGCTCTGCTCTAGATCTGGAATGACATCCGCTGTGCTGTGCCCTACCACACAAAGCGAGATGACATTTATTATGCCCATACGTCTCTTTTGGACGTAGTTTAAGGACATACCCGGGTCCAAAAAAACGTGATTTTGTTTACATCGTGTGTAATGGGGTTCACAGACATTCGGTTTATCGTAAAGATCCGACAATACCATTACATCAGTTCGGTTTGGCGTACACTCTACTCACTATACAGTTAATACGGACTATCTTCATCATTCCTATTCCATTATGGCGACATTATAATGTGAACTTGTAGGAAAAATTAATCTTTTATTAAAGAGCGAAAAACGTTTCACAAAATACTTTTTTAAGCATGTAACAACTAGTACATGTATGGGTCCTTAAAGCGTATTTTAATTAAAACCAATTATTTTAATTACATTTACATTGTTTAAGATTTATTTTGATTGGCATCGTGGTCGTGAAAGTGAAAAGATATCACGGTGTGTAATTTTGATAGAGAAAGGCACAAGCAAGACGAAATATATTTAATGTGTGTATCTATTATTCGTTTATTACCAAACGCGTTTGAATTCTGATTACGAAATGAGCACTAATTAATTTGAGGCACAATGACGGCAACAAAAGAATAATTTGTGAATTAGAATGAATGAAAATGTCAGTTTAACTTGTGACCGCACGATTTAAATGTCACATTAGCACAATCGGATTAGGACCAACCTCGAAATCTCTGGAACAGTCATAAAATTTGGTATGTTAAAGGCCCCTTTTTCATACTCACACCATTTGACATTTGGGGACCTCGGGGAATCACAGCCATCTTGAAAAATGTGTACCATCCTGGAGAAATTAACGTTTTACTCGAAATCTACGTTCTTTATGAAAATATGGTGTAAGACAACATTAAAGCTTATTAAATTAGACAAAATTACACAAAATAGTCCTAGACATCTTTGCGGAAAAAACATATCTTGCTACAAAAATTATTTGTTGAACACAAATTTAGCGCTTATTATATCATTTCAGGGGATATTCTCCTTTCTCGTGGGTTCCAGAGATTTTGAGGTTCGTCCTAATCCGATTGTGCTACATGGGATTGGCATCATTACACGCAGGTTTGGAAAGAGCTACTTGCAATAATCTTTTCTAGTCGTCGCCAGGGACAATATCCGTTAGTCATGTCTTCCCCGGTGTGAAATGGTAAAGGGAAATACGCAATGAAGCCTTTTGAAAATAAGCTGCCGCTAGTTTAGTGTGTTAAGGACCTGAAGTCACCTAAACACGTAAAGAAAAAAAGTTATTCCTTCCCGATTATTTATACATTTGAACAGAATTTAAATGACAGACCTTCGATAACTAATAAACAAATATTCAGCCATAATCAGTACAGAATAGGTTTTTTATAGCCCGTTGGGTGTTACACGTCTAGGACACGAGTTATGAAGTATTCATAATGAGACTGCAAACTGCATGAAGAAGCAATAGGTTGTTAGTTGTGGTTGTACAGTCAGCGTCAAATACTTTGTAGCAGTCAAAGTGGCCAAATAGTTCGGTACACCATACTAAATATATGGTGTACCGAACTATTTGGCCACTTTGGTTGCTAAAAAGTATTTGACGCTGACTGTACAACTAACAACCTCACGTCCTGCAGCAATTTGTGTCTTTATATGACTCTATGGTTTATAAGGTAGAAAATGCGATTTGACGTTATGTATCCCATTTGTCCATTATTTTGTATCGCGCAACAAAGTGTAGTGTGAAGTTTAATAGATTCATGTCAGAACTTGGTGTAACTCTAGCGGCATTTTAAATTATTCCTGCTGTCTGTAACAACCGACGTAGGAACTGCAAGCATATCTCAGGGAACTCTACTGGTGTCGGAACAATACAATTTGTGCGTCAAGTAATTACCGCTCTTACGCGCAGTACTTTCTAGCCCCGACGACTGCGATCCGCGAACAATCGCTTTATTATACCTATTGTGTAGATTAGTAAGAGTAAACATTGTCTGACTTTTCTTATTAAACAACTACGCCATGGCTAATTACTTGTACTTGCATTGTAGTTTATTTCATAATATTCGTGCATTTCTTTAAGAACTCGTTAGTAGTTCCCGTTGAAACCACTCGGATAATGTATTTAATTATCTTCTTATCACTGTTAGCAACACTAATTAGCCAAGTGTCAAGTTTTCGGCGGCCGGAGCGCGCTCGTGTAGGGTTAAATATTAAAGTGAACAAGCCGATAATTTAGGATTCTTTAACTAGGTATAGTTAAGCAAGCTCAAAAACACTCGCTTTCATCTCCGAAAATGGATATAGTAATAATGATGAGTAATGAATAGAGAGCTGCTTTAATTCGCGCTGCGCCCACGCAGTCTCGGTGCGCCGCGCATCCACTGGAACAATGCTTACTGGTTTACTTTCTCGATTGACTCATACTGATTCATTGCATACGTCTAGCGACTCGAATTAGATTAATGATACCGGTCTAAATTATTTTTCGTTGACACAAATTCATAATGTCAATAACAAAAACTTTCGTTGACACTGTTTCTCTGCAACAATGACAATACTTAAATATACATACGTTACATATGTACATTTATTTGTCAGCTTTATGAAAAGCGTCGCCGATTATCCCCATGCAGTGTCCACGTACAAGACTCGAGTCATCTCGCCACTTAACGAAGTAAGGTTTTACTTGCACAGTAAACATCAAGTTAAAATGAGTGAGCGTATTAATGAACGCATTGTGTGCAAAGAAAATTATTGTCAAGCCGTAAACCTTCACGTCGGCCCTGAACGGAGAGAGCTATGCCCTCACAAAACCTTTAATTCAACAATAGGGTTCCTTTACAAAGAAATGAATTATTATTAAACGGACCGGACTGTGCCTACAGCACCTCGGGCAGTAGACAATAAAAACAAGAATAAACATATTCGAGGGCAGTCAATAAAGCGCGATTTGGACAGGGCGGAAAACAAAAAGTTACAGCTTCCGCGGTGAAGTTTTCGTCCGATATCTCACCCGACCTTCAATTAGGACTCAAGGAGTTAATGACTGTGAGATCGTTTAAGTTTCAAACTCTACATTTGAGATAAGGTATGCGGAGTTGAGTAAACGGAGAGTTATTTAAAGGCGTAAAATATTTATGCTCACATATTCCTCAAAGTATGCGTAAAATGCAGCATTGTGCGCCTGCGCCGCTAATGAACGCGTCGCGGCGCGTAGCTGACCCACGACCCACGCGGGTTCGTCGCCCGGCCCTCCCCGCGCGCCCGTGGCCCTTGCACCTTCAGGACGATACCAGACGGCTTTATCATGTTTAATCAGCTCCGACAATTGCCTCTTGTTTACACTTCCCAGAATTTCCTGTCTTGCACTCGGACCGTTAATGATAAATGGCGAAAGAAAGGAGAAACCAGTTAACACAAAAGGACTGACTTTTTTTTATTGGACGGATTTAACGAAATATTTTACACAAATGTCGGCTGCTATAAACGTAAGTAAAGAAGCCTCACAATGCATATAACAATTTAGCAGTTTGTTGGTCTTTGTCAAATGCACATAATTTCGTAACAAGTTGAACACTGGCCACTTAGCGGATTCTTCTAACCTTGACAAAAATCGCTCCCTGACCATTTGTTGCGAATAACCTTTATTTAGATTCTTTCTACGTATGACAAGGTTAGGAAATGGCATCACAACTGTTAGTAAGGCGAATAAAAACGTAATATGTTTCTTGTTTCTCACTCTGCAAGGACATGACTGCGACATTGACTCAGGATTATATGGCTTACCAAGCAAAATAACAAAGCGAATATTTATGTTTTATTAATTTTAATATTCACAATGTTATTGTGCTGTGACGAAACAGATTGAATGTCATAATGAATGCAGCAGATATTTGTAACTAAATGCATCTAAAACTGTAAGGAAACCAATAATATTTAGTGGCAGTTTGTACGGAACCATTTACGTTTGATATTCTCAAAGGAAATAGGTTAAAACCTATTAGTTATATTTCCATTTTGTAATCACGCATATACCATACCATAACGTCGGGGATAGTGCAATACCGCGTAACTAACAAACGCAGTAAGGTCCAATTACCTTGTACGGTCAACCAATTTGATTCCTAGGCCACTATAGAACCATGTCATAGTGCATGTTGTGGATTGGAAAAAAAAAAGCTTTTTTTTATTATGTCGTTTATTTATACAAACCAAGTAGGATAAATGACTTTTACTTGTAAAATACTGACAATTTATAATTTAATATTTTTGTTTATGTTTAAAATTATTTAATTTGATTAATTTAACAGGCCTTTTAAATATTTTTACATAATTTTCAATCGTGGCTGAATGCCGAATAGGTCTGTGCCTTCGATGCCTAATCTGTCAAGAAATTACAAAATGTCGGACAAATGTTTGATATGTCACCGTATTTAAGAATTATTTCGCTTAAAATTTAGTTTTTTCTTCGCAAGTGTGATGAAAAACATTGTGTGTAACTCCGGGGGTAAGAATATTGCAAACTCGCGTCTTTAATTTCCGCCCTCGTATCCGAAATGTCACTAACCCCCCTCGTTGCACAATGTACTATTACTTATTTTCAAGTGTGATGTTTTTTTACGCGTGTAACTCGGGTGATATTAAAATTATACAAAAATAGTCATAATCATAAAACCCTTTCTTTTTCAGTTTTGTACCTAACAATTTCGATAAAGTCGCGTTACAATTGTTGTTATGGATATATGTTCTGTAAACAGTAACCTACCCACGTTTACCTACGTGTTACGTCTGCGAGATTTAATCTATGCGCCAAAGAAAAAGGCGTGAGGCCGCGATTGATCTTAAGCGAAATTTCATAATAATCTAAATGAGCTTAAAACATATTTTTTTCCGCAATGGAATGTTATTATACTGCTTTTATAATGTTTATAGGTATTATTAGAATGCATTCTCATTACGCACATTTTATTTTAATATTTTCGTCATATGCATGGCATCTCGTCAGAAGTAGACGTACTAAACACAATGAAGGTGCCGAAACTTCATTGAGGTGCGGAAACATTTTCTTGGAGATGCCTTCTCTACTACTACATAGCACGTCAAAATATTCAATAAGCTTAGTAAGTTACTGAATACTGATATTTGATCTTTCGTATGGGAATATAGTTCAGATCCAGAAACCAGGGATCGGAACCGGTTTTTTGCAAAAACATCGAAATAACCATATATTTCGGTTTATTTTATACTCAAAATGTAGGACTCAGTTGTGTTTTTAGATAACGACTTCGTATTATTAGATTGCCCGATTAGGAATGAAATAATTAACAAAGAACGAAAAAATACCGTTTTCGTTCCCATACAAAAAATACCGGTTTCCGATCCCTGCCAGAAACCACTACCAACATTTAGTATATATCGTTAGCATGGTATTGGGTCTCCAAAACTGCCGGGAGACAGCGGCGCCGGCCATCTTCAGCGGGTTATTCCCACTAGTTACCACCAACTTGGTTTGGTGGTAACTACTGGTTTTTTTTTTCCCAGTAGCTACCACTGGTAAAAGGTGGGATTGTTTTTTCCCAATAGTTACCACCAAAATTTGGTTAGCATTCAATACTAATAACAACAGTATAAATATAGAGTTCCTTGATCAATAATAATTAATTAAAGGTCGAATTAAGTAGTTAGTTAATTAGTTATTTGTTTCATTATAAGTCAATAACTGTTTCAGTAAACTGCCTTAAAAGTGATAAAAAAAACGGTTTTTGACTGATTTGTTTGTAAGGGCGTAAGCGTCCTTGATAAAAGATCCAGGTTTCATAGATAACGTCACAATTATTAGCTCAATATAAAAAAAAAAACTAATTAATTTATAATTAATTCTACTTTTAATTAATTATTCATTAAAGCACTCTATATTTATAATAATAATAATAATACAATTCTTTATTGCACACTACATAAAAAACAGATACAGAAATTGATAAAATATACACATTGGTAGGTAACAACAGGCGGACTTAACACAATTATTATACTGTTTTTATTAGTATTAAACGCTAACCAAATTTTGGTGGTAACTACTGGGAAAAAATAACTAGTGGGATTTTTTTCCCAATAGTCACCACTGTTACCACTGGTTACAACTTGGTGGTAACTAGTGGGAATAACCCTCTTGAGCGGAACGAGACCTCGTTGCGAATATTGCTTATTATAATACGGGGGTTGCTGAGGGATGAAGAAACGGAACACAGCGTTGTTCATACGGCGTTTATTCCAGAACTGATTTTTACATGATTACCCACATGATATTTTATATACGCCAAGTACCGTATTGCACCCAAACTGCATTGCACATACATGTGTGGTGTGGGGCATGAAATGAAAACAGATTAAATATTTAATTGGCTTTCATTTGATACCCCATACGTTTATATAATAGGCGTTTTCATCTGTATGAGATGTTTTAAGCATGTTTGATGACGTCATTCCGTTGAATTAGATGGCCGGCGCCGCTGTCTCCCGGCAGTTTTGGAGACTATATATTTTATTATATCTCAGATAGTATAAAACCCAAGTTCCGAGACTTCAGAGTAACAATTTTCCACCCTGATGTCATTTAGCAGGTGAGGGTCAAAAGCAAGTTTAAAAAAATTCAACATTATCTTGCCCGTAAAAACTGGTAGTTAAAGCCCAACGGAACAAGAACAGGATTTTTTCCTCATAATGGTCACCACCTGAGTCTTGCACCTGCTTATCTGATATCTCGACAGTCGCTAAACTCGTCAACCACAGTGAAACTATGCCTACGTGCGCTAACTTGATATACTTGATCCACAGATTACTAACGTCCTACATGAACTATACATGAACAAGACTATTGGCTGTCACCACGCTTTGGCGCTCCCATATCCAATTATAACAGCGCAACTACTAGAGTCTGTTCGAAAAGAGAAAAGTTGTGGAATGGGTTGGGCCCCATACATTCTACGACTCTTCTCTTTCCGCACAGACTCTAGCCGTGTAGCGACCGCGAGTCTTTGCACACGCTCATTGACGCAGACCAAAGATCATAAATTCAATCAAACACTCTCAATATTATGAAAAGCGTGCCACGAGAGCAAATTACATACTTTTAACTTAGGTTGATTTGCGGCGACTGACCGGTATCTGGTACTTGACACTTGTAAAAAAGTAAACACTTATAAAAAAAGTGAAGTACGAACATTTGTTGCGTCCTAAGTCTTAGTTTAATATGTAGTCTGTAATGCATATGGAATATTTTATGGCTTGAACACTATTTCAATAATTTGTATTCGTATAATTAATGAAATTTATATGTATATTCTATGTTAGTCAATAAGGTAAGGTAGTTTATAATGCAGGCCTTGTAAATAAATAACTATTCTAACATTAAATGAGATTATAATGGTACTTCCGTAAATAAACTATTACATCTATAGTATAGTGAAAACAAAATATCACTTTCGATTACATAGCACTTTTACATTCAATGTTGAAAGAGAAATTGACATGCATTTTTTTAACTGTGCTAAATTTCAAGTTAATATCGCATATCATGCTATGACTCACATATCATCAACTGGGGCACTGCCTGACATACAGCCTCAATTATTATTAAAAGGTACTCTTACTGTTTGGGCGTCACTTTAAAAAGTGAACGGTACCTAAACACTAGCTTTCGATGCTTTTTGGTTTTATGATTTAAATAAATTAAAATTTCCTGTACGTAACTATACCAAAGCTAAAGACGAATTTAAAAAATCTTTACAATATTTATTAGAAAAATAAAGGTTAAAATCTCGTTCTACGACGAATCTTGCCATCTGTGCGTGAATCTCGAAGCCTGAAACGCCTCTAAATAAAGAAAGCTTTTAAATTGCATCATACAGTGAAGTTAAATTTTCGAATTTCGTATATATGTATTATCATATACTACTTACTGCCTTTTGTCTATTTCAAAAGAGTTCGAAAAAGACCGTCGAATTACACGCATATAGCCCTGGTTAGTTGATGCGGATAGGCAGCGGGCACAATTCGCGACGTGGGCGCAGGCTCGGGAGTCAACGTCCACGGGACCGGTTCACTAATCGATCCCGCACCGCTCCCGTCCGCGCCTAAACGCGGCTAACGGCTTCTCCGCAACATGCACAACCCGTTGCGGACAGTGTTGCCATATGATCAACATCAAAATAGTACATTACGATACAAGTGCGAAAAATAGGAAATTCGAAACGAGTGGCGATAAATTAAAACACGACCGAAGGGAGTGTTTTAATTCGACACGAGTTGCGAATTACCTATTCGCACATGTACCGTACAACGTTTTACGGTACATATGGCCCTTTAAATGTTCGACACAGTAACGTAATATGCTACTTCTCGCACTAGTGCTATAAAGTAGCCCCATATGTACTGTAATAGTTTATTTTGCACTACACTTAAGTGTGATAATCAGTATGCATTTAGCGCTAGCTTTGGCCCGCGACTTTGTCAGCCTGGAAATTAGTACTTTCATAGTAAATTCTAACCCTCTTATCATCCCCTTAAGAGGCAACAGGAGTAGTCATTTCTCCATACAAACGTACTCGACTGTTTCCTCTGTGGGTTTTGAAGCTAGAGCAATGATTTTTTCAACACAGATTATTATTATTATTATTATTTGTACTGTTTTTCTTTTTTTGATATTTTTGTTTCTTAAGGCGCTAGTGCACTTCAAATATTCGCAAAAATGGTCTTATTTATAGGCCACAAAGAGAAACATGGTATTCAAAATGGACATCAATTAGCCTTTTGGAGGAGGAAACAGTCGTGTACGAAACATCGTTTTTCGAGATTTTTGCGCAGGATTTTTCGCTTAAGCTGGCATTGTCCTTATTGCACTAGGAGCCGAGCCGGAGCCGCTTCCGTTAGCGAGACGGGGATATATTCAGCTAAAATATTTAAATCTCAGCTGCCGTATCCTCTTAAGGGATTTCCTTGATTTAAACTTTGCTATGACCTTTTTCGGGACTCAATCTATCTCCATGCCAAATTTCATTCAAATCGATCGGCTGTTTAGCGCGAAGAGTTAACAGATTCAGACACGTTACTTTCGCATTTTATATATTAGTAGGGAAGGATGAGCCCTAAAGTGCTAAGTTCTAAAATGTCTATGACGTTTTATCCGTACCGATTAAATCATCGCGTAAATGTTTACTTTAGGCAACCAGCACAATGATACCGACTGTAAACAACAACATTGTGTTGCTTATCGACAGACAATCCCTTGGCGACTTATCCGTAAATGTCTGTAGTGTCTGCTAAAGTTCATCTGGGAGAAATATGTATAAAAGGCAACCCTAATTGTAGTATAAAATCGCGAGCTCATCAAGGGCCCATCAAGCTTAGGCTTTCTACAACACGCCTGTAAAAAGCGGTCGAGCTTCTTTTTAATTAGCAGATATCTTTAATTGATCCGTCGTCAACAGATTTCTTATATCAATTGAAATCCAATTTAGGTGCTTGAAATCCAATCAACTTGAAATTTAGGAAGCGTGGATAATTTTAACGACACACTTCGTCAAAGTTGAATCACTCCAGTGATAATTTGAGGCCCAGTTTAACATCTTTAATGTTCTTTACCGAACAGGTATTTATTAACCTTTTAACCGCCGTAGTCTGATATATAAATACATACATTATCCAGCTCATTTCGCCGCAGTCTGATAAATAGGACAAAACTTCGTATAACTTCTTAGCGGCGGCGACACGAGCACGCTCGATGAACAATTTTAAGCGGTTATGCATGTAACTAATTAATTAATTTAATTTGCCTGATAAGAATTTTACAGTAAGTACGCTGTCTGCAAACCCCTCTGGTTTCACAGAAAACCTGCTTCGTTTCATTGTGGAGAATATTTTGCCTTGGCTATTTGTTTGTTGTATATCTTAATCTGTGGATTGCTTGTAATAATATTGTTTGAATTAATGACTTTTTCTCTTATATTCTAATGGGAAGTTTATTACATGTATTGATGAGACATGTCTCCATTTCTTCAGTAATCGTTTCTCAACTAGGGTATACGTAACAAATAAGTAGGCACGTATTGATTTACTAGTACCTATCGGCTCGTTGTGCAAGATCTGTCCAGCGGAGACAATCAAAGTCATTATGTCACCGTTTAGTCACAGTTATACATAATCAGTACCATTACTTCGTAAATTAGCAAACACACCAAGTACGAAACTCTATCCGACGAAAATTTGAAATTCGTTACGTGTACCTAGTTATGGTATCTATACCTAGTAAACTTTTGTCTGCCTCTCGTTCAGCGGAAAATAACGGGAAAGCAACAATCGTTTTAATCATTGGCAGTTTTAGCATGTTCTACATGTAAGTAAATTTTATGAAACCAATAATAATAACCGTTTAAATTCGAAATACCCCGTCGTAACATAACTGTGCCGTGTTGTATGAAGATAAAGTACTGCCTATTATCCAAGTTGTTGTGATAATAGGTGAACGGAGCGATTGTTCCTTCGCGCAATTTCACTAAAGTAAAGGAATTGGGCGTCAAATGTCACGTCAAACGAGACACAGACGTGACAATCCGGCTATTGTCTGCTCGTGTCGGTCAGCGCCGACGCCGTGGCCGGCCAACCAACAAGTAGGATTACGGACGAGTAGGTCGATGTTCCGTAATGCTAAAAGCTAATTCGAGTACACTAAGTACATAATTTTACTGACCTAGAAACCTAACAAGTTACCATTTTGTGTAGGATTATATTTTTCTCTCAACGGGTTGCAGTTGCCATAGGATAGACCGGAGGCGAACAATGTGATTATAATTTAAATAAGAGATAACTGAACACGACTCGTATAGTCGAGGAGGAAAAGATGCTTGTTCAAATACACCTATACCTACTATTTATATGCACTGATGTCCAGCCTACATAAGTAGTACAGGTATATTTGACGTAGTTCGTACATTTACAGTCGCAACATTGTATCGTTGTTACAACAGTGAAGACGATAAAAATGTAATCCTCTCGGTTAAAAAAAAACATTTAAGTGCAGACCGATTAAGGTAAAAGTGGGTCCATGTTGCAGAGTCGAATGATTTATAGACGAGCCGAGCAGGACCGCTAGCAGTGATTTATCGGAGCCAACAATCAATAAATACACGGCTGGTTCTTATGTTGTTTTATGACGATGTATCCATTTATGATCAACATCTCTACGACCAGACATTGTTTCTGTGTTGCTATTTAATTTGTTCTAAGAACATCGTTAAAAGAATTAACGATATATATGAATAAGTTTTATTGTCGCGTATTTGGCAGCGGTTAATGATCTAATATTAGAAATTTAGATGTTTCAAGTGGCTAGTTTTATTTTGCGTAGCGTACCTATTAGCGTGATTGCAGTATTTATAAATAAGTCAACGAGCTCTCACTAAACGGTCGTTGGTTCCGGCGCACAATGTGAGCAACCGGGGAATCGTAAATAACACTGTACTCTTCATAAACACGTCAATTCTCCGTTAACTTGGGCAATTCTTGCGTCAAATCGCCCACAATGGACTTAAAGCAGGTTTGACGGATCATACATTTTTAGCTTAACTAATGGAACCTTAAATTGGACGTAAGAAATAGTTCAGGGGAAAACACCGAACCCACGTCGATCCTCACTATAATGGGGAACGCCGAAGAAAGCTAAATGTCGGATGGCGCTCCAGTGAGCCGATTGTTTCTTCCTATCTAAATGTAATTTGACAATGACAATAATTACATTTCATTCACGCTGCAACACGAATTAATTGAACGAATCCATTAACCTTTAGTCAAAAACATAACACACGTTTCAATGAGAAAACGTTAGGATTGTATTCGCTAAATTAAATATACTTATCTATAATACAAATCATAAATCGGATATCTACTAGCAGCAGTGGAAAAAACGTTCGAAATGTTAAAATAGGTAGTGTCGGGATGTGGGAGTGAGGAAGCTAATAAAAACGTCATTAATATCTCTTAAGCTGTCGATAATAAAATTACGAGATTAAAGCAAGTTTGCAGAGGTGTGCTTAATCCCCACACGAAGAAGCCTGTTTAATGAAATTCTGACGAGTGTTTTATTTCTCTAAAATCTCAATATTTTCGACGACACATACGACAGAATTTCATAAATAATCAGCAGATTCAAGAGAATCTGCTGATTATTTATGAAATTCTGGGCAAGAGCCCACCACCAATGTAATTTATAAATTTATCCCTAATCTCCGATTGCATAGTTTTAACAAATTTACGGATTCAATGCAAAGGCGACGTCTTTGAAAAGATGACATACATTTCTCGCGTCGTTTATTCTGTCGCATGGCAAAAGTTTAAGAAAAGTAACGTCAAGAATCGCAGGAATAAACTTAAGTTATCGCTGTATTATCACCTATAATTGAAATAACTTAAATAGTGCAGTGCAGAGGTGTACCTAATCCTCAGACGTGTGTAACTAGGCCCTGAAAATCCTCGCGGCAAGGCCGAGATGGTCTATTGTCGACAGCAGGATGTGTGGCCGTGGCGACCTCGCGGTAATCCAACGATGCGCCCGACACGGTAGGAAATCATTTTCGGTAATGATCATCACCTTGCCGGCATAAATGTGACATACCTCGACAGTACCTTGACTAAGACATTAGACTGCAACTGCTTTAATATTTAACACTATTAGTAGGGTCGTGACTCGTAACACATAAAAGTAAACTACAATAATTAGTTATACATTTGGCCCCGGCTATTCCTCAAACAAAATAATACTATTGAAAACACAAGAGTATTAAAACTATAATTATATCAATTGAATGTTTCAAATAAAATTAATATTGACGGTCACTCTTTAGTTCAGAAGAACATATAAAACATTCTTCAATTATTTTTCATTATGCTCGGACTAGAAACTCAACATGTTCTATAAATATAGATTGACTACACAAACGATTACGATTGAGTTCAAGCAAGCCATTCAGAGGCTCTTTTGTACCATCTAACCGGATTAAACGACGTAGCAATTTAGCTTCAAGTTACCGACATATCGAGGATACCTAGACTATGAACTTTTGCATGTTATGCTCTTCTATAGAACTGCCGCCGCCGCTGCAGTTAAGCAGCTTAATGTCGCAAAAAACGCATATTTCGACACTCTCAAGGGAAACAAAATGTATATGTAGAGTTCCCGTTGACCTAGGACTATGAAATTTGACAAGTAATATCTCCTTACACTACAAGTACAGGGAAAGATCTGAAAACTATAAATTTGGACAAAAAAAAACATTAATTTTTTACGGAACCCTCGATGGGCGAGTCCGACTTGTCTTTTTTTTTAAAATATAATGGTGATAATATCATTTTGAGGTTTATTGGTTTTTTGGGTTGGTTAAGAGTATGTTAAACAAATTATTTTGACTTTTTTAAAATAAAAATGCCATGTTTACATTTACATATTAGGAGTAAAGAATATGTGCTGTTTTAAAGTATGCAGGAAGCCGGGCAGCGCTGGGGTAAAAGTCAAGTATAAATCCTGATCGGATTGTATCGCGCACGGGGCATAAATCGCGGGCCGCTGTTCCGCCTCGCGACATGGAAAGCGTTTCTTGGCCGAGATCTACGCAGATCACGCCAGATAACTCGCGAGCCGCGTGCCTTACCAAGCCGGGAACGCGGTGAAATCAAAAATACTATACACTAACTGCACTTCCAAACGGGGTCTTAATTGTTAAGAATGCCTTTTGTTCTCACTCAGTTTCTATACTATGCTTTAATTTATGCAAGTTTCACTGCAACTACAATTAACATAATCTCGTTCTAGACAGATGTTCTGACTGAAACGACTTATTTCAGGTTTGGTAACTAAGCAGGTTAGACGAAGTAGGTATGTCTGTAAGGTACCGTCGGCTTGCAAAAAGCTCTACGTGGGCTGCAAGTTGCACCTACTGCACTTCTAGTTTTACTGTGTCAAGAACAACGCCTGTCGCCCTCGCCCCCGCGCCCCGTACGGCTGCCCGGCTCGCCCGTCGCCTTTAGCCAAGTCTTGCGACAATAGAACTTTGGACGTGCGCAAGCGCTTACGAGACTTATCTGACAGTTTTTTATCAAACGACGAAGCCTTTTCTTTTTAAAGCAAAGAATCGCCACAGGCACGCAATATGTATTGTGTATACCGATCATAACAAATTTAGGTATGCATTGTTGTCCAACTGAAGAGGTAAACAGTGGAATCCAAGCGTATCGAACGCGTTGACATGACGTCAGTTAAACTTATGCATCGTCCGTTCAGATTAACATTAAGATTACCATTTTCAGTAGGCGACCTTGCAGAACACGGTTTGCAAATATTGCAAAATATCAAAATTCATAATATATCGTGTCAGCCAAAAAGAGAATTTTTGCGACGACTTTTATAACACTCTCGTGTATTATCGACATAATTGCACTTTGTTCACGATGCTCATCTCAGTGCCAATAAGCACTCATTGTCATAAATTACAGTTTCGCATTAGCAGAGTCATATCCTTGAAACCAGACATGTGATTAAAGAAATCATTCTTGCGACACGTACGCGCGATTTTCCGACAACCTACAATTACTGTCGTCGGGCCTTTGTGCGAAATATCAATTTATTGCCCTACGAGTTACATTTATCATGTAAATGACTTGGCCCTCGGCGCGCGCGCTAGTTCAACGGCCTTTTGGACAAATGCATTAGAAGCAATAACCGAGTTACGTCATCGTCAACTAAGGAACTATTAACTTAACGTTAACAAATGTCCCGATTGTACTTAATGTGTCAATTTGTCTAATAACTATCAGTTTGAACACGAGTAATAAGCGCCGCATGTGAGCTAAATTGTAAAGGTGACGTGACGTTAAATACACTTCATTAACAGGGTATTTCAAGAATTCTTAAATGCCCGTCCATCTTTTTACTTCAATGCATTATCATCTAATTAAAAATGACAACGAAGAAAATAAAACATAGCTGCATTTCGTTAACTGTGGCCGGGGATCCGTGAAGGAGGTGCGATGAAAAACTGAGCGCGAGGCACGCAAGGACAAAACAGGATTCCGCGCGCTGCGGGCCTGCGCCCGCGACGGCCGGCCCTTCCACCTTCAACCAGTCCGACTTGCATTAACAATTTTACAGTCATAGGTATTCCCGCACCTTCTAAACTTATTCTGAGTGAACGTATTCTAAATAACATGTAATGAAATATCAACGTTATATGTATTACTGTTTTTTTAACTGACTAATAAGCATTATGTGTTTGCTAGAAGTACCTTAGAATTATGATGATCAGTCAGTGATAACTTAAATGGAATATTTCAGCAACACCTGCTTTTTCAATTAACTTCTCTGTTTCCGCTACCCAAAGGTTGTTGCTGCAAAGCGATAAGGCCGCCTGTTGTCTTGCCTCTACATTTAATCAATTGTTTCTTTTGTCTTCTCGTATCTTTTTACTGAGGTGTGCCAATAAAGAGTATTCTATTTATCTATGTTTCGGGCGCGGCGATATAATTTACTAAAATATAATTTAACCTTTCGTATGCGCCTGTCAAAAATTTACCCTTTTATTTAGCAACTATGACATCTTCATGTTTAAGTTGAATTTGGTTGAATGTATATGGAGCAGATCTGCTCCTTACTTTCTCCTTTGGTTAACTCAAACACCGAAAAATCTTATCGCCAAGTCGAGCAAAACAAAGAAGCACGGCCGTAGGTACCAACCTTCTCTCGAAGCCATTAAGGCCATTTTTAACATCCTGTAATTTTATACCGGCTAAAGCTAGAACCCTGGATTTTCCGGTGATATAGAGAGCTTAATATGGCTTAGATATATTCTCAATAAGATAACATTCAATTTGAACTTGTAGTTTAGGAACTATTGCCCGTCAACGTTCCTTAGTTTTGTCATTGACGCACTCAATTATCACTGACTGATCATCATAATTCTAAGGTACTTCTAGCAGACACAGAAGCTCCAAATTTTAAACACCTTATCAAGCCATATAAACGCACACAACGCTATACTCATACTCGTATAACTATTACTCAAACTGGATTGGATATCATTAGGGTCAGCGCTATGTTCAATTAAGATTATTTAAATAATTGACGATTATTCTTATGTCATTATCTAGCGATGGGCAAGTCATTTTATGTACGAGGGTCGTTTGATAAGTTTTATTAAAAACTTTTTATAAAACTTTTTTGGTAAGTGGCATTGACACTGGCTGACACAATCTTTCAAACGAAAAATGTCGAAAATTCAGCAAGAAAAAACTTCTCGGCATTTTTTGAAATGATTTCTCACTGTGGACGAAACATGGGTCCACCATTATACGCCAGAATCTTGACTACCTAGAAAAGGGAAAGACTATCACTGGTCGTTATTTATTACGCAGACTTATTGGACAGTTTTAAAGCCGAATTGTTGGAAAAACTACCAAAATTATCCCCCACGAAAGTCCTCTTTCTTCAAGACAATGCCCCAGTGCACACCTCAACTATTGCCATGGCAAAAATTCACGAATTAGGCTTCGAGCTGGTTCCTCATGCTCCGTTTTCACCGGACTTAGCTCCGTGTGATTATTACCTATTTCCAAATTTGAAAAGATGGCTTGGAGGACAAAAATTTTTGACATTTGACTGTATCGCAGGCGTGAACGGCTATTTTGCAGACCTCGACAAATCGTATTTTTTGGAGGAGATAAAAAAATTGGTAGCTCACTGGAATAAGTGTTAGGCCCAAGGAGATTATGTTGAGAAACAAATGTAATTTGTATAAAAAAATATGTTTTTTGACTTATGTTCATATGTATTATGTTGCAATAGAAATGTAGAGTTAGGTCCAAGATACATTAATACTACCAAAAGCAACTTTTGTTGAATGATATTAGTCTGGTCTGGATCTTCAGATAAACGTAATATAACGGACTTGTTTTCTCATATTTTTTGGCCGTCCCGGGATAGGGTAGGTCACGATCACTCGGATCGCTTATTCTGATATGCGTAAATGTCAAAGTACTAGCAAAAAGGAAAAACAACGCATTCCCACGAAGAGACACGCGCCGAAGGCCGAGTGTTTAATCATGACACGTGTGACACGCTGCCATACATCGGGCTGCCAATTTGTACAACTCTCGACATGAAAACCACCTACTTAAGCACACAATAAATCGATCACTTACTTCCCTAACTCACAACTTTAGTGACACCTCTTCGAAACTTGAACCTTGCTCCCTAGTTCATGTGGTTGCTTTTCCGATGAAACAATTGCACTTCATAGGAGGTTTATAAGGTAATCAATCGAATTTGATTGGCACCTCTTGACGAGCGCCAACAAAAAGGCGCCGCCAACTCTGCGCATTCAATAAGTTTCATACATTAAGCCGGTAAAATTACTTATTTATCGTAACCATGAGCTGCCACAACATATTTTACGGAGGCTCTTGCGCCATAAGTTTCGTTTTTTCAACAGACATAGTTTCTCACTGATTTCATGCCTGTCATTAGTAGTGTTTGGGCCTTGTTGGGTTTATTCAATTTTATTGGAGAAACTAGCTAGGAATCACACAAACCTATAAAACTGGTACGCGGTGATAGTATATCTATGTACTTTCTTGTCTTCGTATACATTATTAATGGTTAAACTTTGATGGTCTGCCGCTGCTTTTCTTCACTTTTTGAAGCATTCGCCTATGTGTGCTCATCAGATGTCAATGTCTCATCTTTTTCTTATTGTTTGTCCGTTCTCTAGCCCTTTACCGCATGTCGCTCCATATATGGACGTTATAAATTCTACTCTATTGACAACTATTCAAGTTCAATAAATTCGAAAGTCATGCGGTAAAAGGCTAGGTCATATTTTGATTAATACTTTCGTTAATTCAGATTTACTTAGACAGGTTAAATTGAAATTAATAAGGGTATTGAGGACGTTTGTCATTTCCAATAGACAAGTGTTTAAGTATGGCATTTCCCGGTGTCGTAGTTCACTGGGGTCGACGGTAGCGCTGGGAGCGAGGTCGATTGATTCACCCGGCGTGGCGCGGCACGACTTCCTCAGCAGCACCGAGAACGAATCGCATCATTCAACTTTTCGTCCTTTTTATAAGTACGCTTAACGAATTAGAAATTAAAATACCTAATTTATTGTGAAGCGTTACGTTGTTAAAGATATGTCAATCCAATCGTTGCTGCCGGTTCGATATTTTTAAAACCTAGATCACAATGGGTATAGACAGTAATAAAATATGTGGTATAAAGAACTTCCATCAAATACGATTCAACCCGGACATGGTGTTTTCTGAGAGTACATGAGTCATTTAAAAAACCCAAATTGCAGTAAGAATGTTCAATCATGTTTTGGAATTTTCATTTTTTTTAATACTACGTCGGAAATTAATAGAATCAAGCGTTACTTTGCGGAAATCCATGCTAATTAAAGCGAGAAAATCTCGCGGATAAGCAAAGTAATATTTCTTGCATTAATTTACTACGTCGGTGGCAAACAAGCATACGGCCCGCCTGATGGTAAGCAGTCTCCGTAGCCTATGTACGCCTGCAATTTGAGCTCTGGTAACCTTACTCACCGTCAGGAACACAACACTATGAGTAGGGTCTAGTGTTATTTGGCTGCGGTTTTCTGTAAGGTGGAGATATGTACTTCCCCAGTTGGGCTCTGCTCTAGATCTGTAATGACATCCACTGGCTGTGCCCTACCACACAAAGCGAGATGACATTCACAATGCCCATACCTCTCTTTTGGACGTAGTTTAAGGACGTACCCGGGTCTGGGTCATTGATTTCTAAATGATTTAATGATAAGAGGTGAGTTTGATTCTAAATACCTACCTATGTACTCCAATGCAGGTGGTTCATACGTAAAATAATTTTATTAAGAGTATAGCATATAAATGTTAAGAGAGTAAATTGGGGACTACATTTGTATGTAAAAGTGGTCACGTGGCGTCGTCTTTTTTTTCTTAATGAGTGTTTAGGCAGGTAATCATATTTGTCAATTATTGTCGGTTTCGGGCTTCACTTACATATCAAAGGTTAACGGATACCAAAGTTGTAGGATCACCACCATGTCAGCTGGCGCACTGACTGTTCAGGGTACCGATCGATCTACATGTTAACAACTCTGCAATGGATATTTTTACATTGTTATATGTGTCTTATTGGTCCGTCTCTCCTTGCCCGGCAAGGGTCTCCGTTAGGTCGCCGAGTGAAGCGGCCGGCGCACTGACCGTTACATTCACGCTGCGTGCAGGTGAACGATTGAACTACATGTAACAATAATTCTGCAATGGATAGTTTTCTCACGGAAAAAATCGTGACTTACCAAAGGCAAATAACAGTAAAAAGGAACAACAAATAGAAGGACTATACTTTGAAGAGCGTTCATCTTTGGGACCAAACCAAAATAGTGATTTTGACGACAGAACGGCGTGGATCCGTTGAATCGCCGTCTCATCTTGTGTCGGATTCGGCACTTTACCCCGGAACCTAATTTCTAACCTCTTAAAAATTTTCATCGAGCGTGCTCATGTCGCCGCCGGTACGAAATTACAAGAAGTTTTGTCTTATTTATCAGACTGCGGTGAAATTAGCAGAACGCGGTGGTTAAAAGACAAATTATTTTTTATTCTTGTAATTTGAATTCTTAAGCCTTTACCGCATGTTTTCCCAAACATGGTTATAAATTATATTCTATTGACAGGTAAGTATTCAAATTTAAACAAATAAATGCTTCTACACATCATGCAGTAAATGGTTAAAACAAATAATATCCCATGTTAATTGACCCAGGTAACGCGAAGCATCTCTGTTTCAGCTTGAGAAATAATGCTTTCTTATGTCCGGCTATTTCGCCACTAAAGGTCGCATTACGTACTCAACCGATTCTAGTGCTTTTTTTATGAATTATATTTTTGGAGTTCTCCCTGTGGCAGTTCTAGTCATGGGGTTCGCGAGGTCTGTTGCTCACTGAGGTCCCAGCACTGTGAACAAATATAATAGGAACTTCCTACTAGGAAGGCTCCATATCGAAATAGGTAAACTTTACTAAACGTTAATATCCCGTAATGTCATTCTTTATATCTCAATGTTTTAAGTAACCACATACCTAATTAGGTTACAATATAATTACGGGTTGTGGTTAAACTGATATGTTTGGAGGTCGTTTCCTACATACGCTAACAGTTTCTAAGTATGTCTACTAGTTAAGTAGATATGACCTGCGTCATATTCATTATGCGTTTATCTATGACGATGTCATTTACTTCGTAATTGAAAGGAAATTCAAGTCATTTACTATAATTAATTGAAAAACTGCGCGACTAACACAAATAGGCACTAAGGCTTTTTATGTTTCGTAGGTACGGTCACGTCTGAAAATATAGATACGGACAAAGGGCCAAAAATATGTTTACACTATCCTAATATATGGGCCATTATAATTTCAGAAGTTCTGACGATCTACAACGTCATAATAGTGGCGTTTTACATTGATTGTCGAGTATGTTTATATACATTTTGTTTAATAAATCAAGGAACTAAAATAAAAAAATTTGAGCATTAGATAAAAATGGATTATATTCTTATTTTATTCTATTAGGATCTCAATGATCTGCTAGTGTGTCAGAAGTGAGCATAATATACTGTTTTTGTGGTTAAAACACTACAAATATTGGTAAGAAGTATCAGGAATCCCAGAACTAATAAAACTCACACAGAAAAAATGTGCTAACATCACAGAATACTTAAAAAGGTTTACTTTTGTTGATTTTAGGACATGGGTTAGGTTTGCTTTGCGCTACTAGAGGCGCCATCTGTGAGCAAGTAACGAAACAACGAAACTACAGTAACGGAGTTGATACAATTTCCCTGACTTTGCTAACAGAATATACGTGGCGCTAATAGAGGGCGCCACTCAACCATACTGTATATATGCGCTTTACTTTATTGACCAATATAGGTACGTAAACGAGTAAATAAATGCTATTTTATTACAATATGTCACATTCAGTAATAGCTTGAATAGTAATAATTTAACCCCAGAGCAAATTGCTGCAGTTATTGTTACTGTAATGGATTGCATCAAATTACATGTTGGTTTTCACTTTCACTTGCCAGTTACTCAATGTAAACACACTAAGTGAGTTAAATAGATTAAGCATTGAATTAATTGAATCTTTCTAAAACTAAGAATCATTAAAGCCCTTAGACTTGATTCTGAAATACTTATTTTTTGCTGGTGTCCACTAAAGATTCTACAATTGCATTATGGTTGTATAGAGAAGAGCACTAACCTGTCATTATCTCTGCTACGTTTTCTATGTGATTCCTCCTTCTCCCGGTCGCCGTCGTCCAGCCGCCTCCGCTTCGCCTCGTAAGACCTGGAGCGGGACCGCGAGTGCGACGCGTAGTGCTTCCTACGGGTTCGCGGCATCTGTAACCATTGGTTCATGTCGTAACTGGTGCCCTTGGCAAATCGATTGTTGTACCCTGTACCATCTCTATGGCTTTATGCTGTGGCAATTGTGTCAATAGTTGTGAAAACAATGGTATTTTACAACTATGTATTTGCATGGCTGAAGCTAGTGACAATGGCTCAAGGATGTGAAATTGCAACAAAAAATCTTGTATTAATGTAATAAATGTATAAGGACCTAACACATTGTACAATAATTACTGAATTATATGAAGTTCAAGGGTTTGTTGCATAACAAAACCATGTACAGAAGTCTCTTTTAAAAACAAGAAATGAGGCATCTGCTTGTATTAAAGTGGTAAAAGGTTATGCATAAGGTTCTAGTTCTAATGCAAACAATTAATTAAAAAAAGTTATTATGTTATAAGATGTATAATGCTTTTAGTAATAAAAAACAGTTGTATTTAATAAAATACATTTTGTTAATGGAAACATTAAAATGCAATGTAAACTAGGGTGTGAAACTATAATTATGAAGATGTATTTAATCAGTACATGTCTATCCACCCAATGTGCCAATTGTCATTAAACATATTATGACAATGATCCAGATAAGACTGTTGTGGAGTACCCTGTTTATTCTTTAGTAAAATTCTACACATGGCAATTATTTCTACTATTTTTCTATACTAATTTCACTAATATTAAAAACAGATTGAAAAGTATAAAAAAACATGTATTTTTAATATGAACTGCAACTGCAGCAGTGGGTGCAAAAAGCAAACGACAATGGGAGAGGCCCGACAAAGCTCCAATAATCTAAACACCTTATTGTCATTAGGTTAACAACAAAGTAAACTCATGTTCAATAGCTTTAACACATTCACTGCCTGGAACCCACCTGGTAGGCGCTCGTGAACTTTGTTCAGATGCCGGACAACCCACTGGGCAGGTTGTTTTGTACGCAGCTATAGACCACCGGTTTCTGGGGTAGTGCGCCTTTTTTTGTCTGGCAGTGAATGTGTTAACTTAACAACCTACAACTTCATTGAAATTAACTAAATGACAATATATGTATATTTTGAAGCAATTGTTGCTAGCACAAGCAAAACCTGTAATTTTTAAAGCCTCAAATAAATAATTTGACTTTAATTTGCAGGCCTATCCTTTTGTTACAATTTTTTATGCTAAAAATTGCAAGACGAGGGCCAGTACAGATGGACTGCAACTTGTATGGGAACTGCACGCCAACTGCAACATTGTATGGGAACTGCACGCCAACTGCAACTTGTATGGGAACTGCACGCCAACTGCAACATTGACATGCAGTTCCCATACAAATTGCAGTCTGTCTGTATTGGCCCTTAAGACGACAACTGAACCAGAATAATGGTGTTATTTATGAACCATCATTAAAACTTCTCATTTATTGACTTTGTACATCAACATTTTATTCAATTTGATTTGTAAATAGGGTATTGTTTATATTGTTCAGGTATTAGGCTGTTTAGTTACTTTGACCATAGCAATGTTCTTAATTTCAAATTTGATTTTCAATTTCTTAAAATTGAAAAGGCAGTGTATTTTAAAATATCATTCACTTAATCATCAGTTTCCCTGCATCTCGCCGCACTAATACACATACCCTAGTTTGGACTTTAATGTGTACATTTCAAGTAAATAAATGGGAAGTCACAAAGTTCCAATGTCTGCTGAAAACATTGTTGACATGTGAAGAATAATAATAAAAGAGGTAATGCTCAATTTAGATCTTGCTGAATTACCTATTATGAAGTTAACCATCAAAGAATAGTAATATGTTGGGTTTGAAGAGTTAATAGATGTAGGACCTCCAGAAGACTTGCCTAATATTAGACATCAAATATATGTTCTATGAGCTGCAAAACAGAACTCCAATCATTAAGAGTGGGTATGCACTTTTGCGGCTGTGTGTAGAAGCATAATTTCACTCATAGATAATGAATACATATATTTGATATCTATGTTTAGGTAATGTTCCCGAATGTCCTAATGTAAAAATTTAAGGTAAGGCAGTGTTAAAATATGTTCAGTGGTGGACAGATGAGCCTGCCGCTATGCAATTAAAAGAGAAAGCTTTGATCACAAAACCAAGTTAACCATCAAAGAATAGTAATATGTTGGGTTTGAAGAGTTAATAGATGTAGGACCTCCAGAAGACTTGCTTAATATTAGACATCAAATATATGTTCTATGAGCTGCAAAACAGAATTCCAATCATTAAGAGTGGGTATGCACTTTTGCGGCTGTGTGTAGAAGCATAATTTCACTCATAGATAATGAATACATATATTTGATGTCTATGTTTAGGTAATCTTCCCGAATGTCCTAATGTAAAAATTTAAGGTAAGGCAGTGTTAAAATATGTACAGTGGTGGACAGATGAGCCTGCCGCTATGTAATTAAAAGAGAAAGCTTTGATCACAAAACCATTCATGCTGTATGAGCCTGTCAAAAATAATAACAATGAATGTTTGCCCGGTTAGCATCATGAATGTAACAGAATGAATATTTTTGACAGGGTCACTATTTTACTTACAATAAGGAAAGTACAGCGGTACCTTCACTTACCATAAATCGGATACCAAAACTCCTATCCAATGAGAAAAAGCTGAAAAACATAAACTTATTTAACCAGTGGAATTGCACCCCCAGGTATTATAGCAGACTGATAGGTCATGCCAAATAGGTCTAACAGCAAGGATTCTGGAAAACCCGTCTATTGGGATTGTGCATCTCAGGTTTCTAGCCATGCAAATCAATCTTAAGTGTTTATAAAAATAAACTTGCTGAACAGGAATAACATATCTAACTATTATCATTACTTACATTTATAGATGTATTATAATGGTTATTAAATGATGTTTCTACTTATCAAAGTACAAAGCAGTAAACTCTTTAGAAATTAATATTTTCTATGAACACTGCTTAGGTTTTTAAGACAAATACAATGTACTTCTTGTCGTGATATTTTAGTAATGTATACTTTTAAATTTCAACAGAAGGCTTAAATCTACTCGAATATACCAATTAGATACCAAAATAAACTTTCCAGTTTAACTCTCTAGCCTGAGAAGGAAGAACATATTAAAGTCATATCATAATATTAAACAACGACATAAATCAAGGACATCAAACTATTTGGAAACATTACTTTAACTACGACAACAACATATTTCTACGCCTAAAACGACACTAAGCATAAAATAACTGAATCCATTAGATAAACGTCAATAGTTATTTACATGCTACGCTAACGCCATGTTGGTTTCCAAGTTGGTAGGAACTATAGGGTACGCTTATCTAGAAAGTAACAAATTCTTCTAACTCACCCTCAATTCACGTAAATACTTCAATTTACACCAAAGTTGATGGCTAAAAGTTGTAACGCAGTTCCAAGTTCGTGATGCAGAGCCTTGTAGAATGTTTCCTCGCAACAAGGGCCCGAACATCGATCCGAATCCAAGCACTTTGTTGGTTGGCTGAACAGCACTGCAATGGCGTAGTCTGTCAATTTAGTCAAGCCACGTACTTATAAATAATAAATTATGAATTGTAAACTAATATAAATGACTAGTTACAAAAATAATATATTTTCTTAAAAATAACGTTATATTTTCCTAGAAAATATAAATCGAGGTAATAAATTAAATTATGTCAAATTGATACAAAACCGGAAAAGGAACTATGGGTTGCCATAGGACCAGTTGTATTGCTAGCTGTAATGCTAGTGTTCTTGTGCGTTGCTAGCTTTGTGCGCACATTAAAATATTGTTTAAAGTAAAAATAAATCAATCAATAGATTCAAAAAGATTTGCAGAAAATCACAACTTTCAATAGGTATGCAGGTAGGAATATATTTTTCTTACTGCACAACATGCAATACATTATTATATTACGAGTAAATTACGAGGTTTGACATTGTTGACTTGTAAGATGTCACCATGACGCACAGTCTTTTAAAACATTCCAAAAAGTGAACCGGTCTTTTTATTCCACATTATGATAGAATACCTACCTATTAACTACATTTCTAAGTGTCGCCCCCCTGCTTTGCACTGTCTGGGCTGTCTAAATTGCTGACAACTTATCTTGGTCTGACTCTACCATCACTGTAAACTTGTATACCTAAGTAAACTAAGTATGATTTTTAAATACAAGGTTAAATGATATGCTTTTGCCGTTAAAAATATTATATACATTATAACTTTGTAAACTTTACAATATTATTGTAATTTTGTAGTACATAGTAATAAATAATTGGATAGAATTTACCGATAAACCGTTAAATACCGTATATTAATAGGAACTTCATAAGTACTAAATATTTACCGACTGAATTTCCTAGTCTAGAATTTCAACGCTACAGGTACGTGTTAAAGGTAGAACCATAGAACTAATTGTATGTACCTAACCTTTTACTTACTTAAAATTCATTGGCACAGTTGCGAAGCGATACGCACATTCGCCACAAAACCACTGTAAATTAATATGGTAAAATAATAAAGCATTTTAAACTGTTTAACTTCAATATTAATTGGGCGATGCCATTTCCTGATAAGATAAGTTTAGCAGTGAGATAAACTACTACTGAGAGATAAGATACGAGATGTAGTAGATGGTGGATCGAGTACTACGGTGTAATTAGTATGACTTATTGTAGCCAATATTTTCAAGGTTGTAAGAAGAAAAAAAATGTTCTTACCCTAAACATAGGTTCTCATCTTTACACAGAGGCGCATTGCGATTTGACTTGTTGGTGCGACTCGCGCAAGCTAAATGTATTTTTAAAACATGTATCTAAACTCCCAAACTATAGTTCTCGCGATTTACATATAAAGGAGTAAAATACTTAAGTATAAGACGTACAGGCTTTCATTAAAAAGACGTGATTCAGTAGGCAAGAGGAGGAGTAGAGTGAGAGTAGGTATCTCATAAAATCTTGATAGCGTGATTCAAACTACATTGAACAACGCCACCTAGCGTGCGATTTGTAAACCTCACAAATTCTGTACTGGTCTGAGGTCAATGATACCACGAAAAACTTAGGGTTAGGATTTTACTAGGTACTTACTCGTAACAGCGCCATCTAGCGTTTAATTAGCAGAAAGAATGCACAGACAGACGGACATGACGAATCTATAAGGGTTCCGTTTTTTGCCATTTGGCTACGGAACCCTAAAAATAAACAAATACTTATGTCGTTTGATTATCCGTTTATGGTAATTAAGGCCCGTACATGCAATGCCGTTGACAAAAAAAATATATCACGCTTCATAGGGTTGATTCTAATTAGTTTTTTCGTATACATAGGTAATAAAATAAAATAAATTAATCATTTGTTAACCTCTTTAGTTGACTGATATAGATACTTGACAATTAGTACAAAAACGTTTGACCTTCATCTTATTGTCACAACTAAATACCTAATACTTAGGTTGTTAGTTGGGGTTGTCGTTGAAATTCAAGATGGTAAAGACTTGGACGAGTAAACCAGTATTGACCGGCCATTAACAGGCGCTCCCCTCTGCCAAAAAACCCCGGCCGCCGGTCATAGAGGTTATCTAAAACTAGTTGTCACACGTCATGTGCCATTCAGCAAACGTCAGTGTAAGCGGAATTACAGGAGTTGACAAGTAACCGTCAAAAATATTTTTGACACACACTTTTATTGCCGACTGCACTTTCTCTTTTTTGTATGTCTATCAAGTACTTCTGGAAACCTTTCAAATGAGCCTAAATTAAATGTGCTTACGTATCCCATCGAAGAGTTCCTTTGGCTACCTTCTGACTGCATCATCAGATCAGCTCCATGTTACATTGCATTGTCATCGGAAATACGGAAGTATACCAAATTTCAGCTCAAACAGACACCAGGAAGTGGTTCAAATTTAAGTTACAAGATTTGAAGCACATATATATTATCTATATGTAGATTTATACAAAGAAGATACGCGGTGAAGCTAAATAATAATAAGAATAAAAGTGTGTAAAATGCCGAATGCAGGGTGTTCTCGTGCAAAAACAGATCCGAAAACTCTAGACTACAAAAAAGATAAAGTTTCTTTTCATCTGTAAGTACTATTACATCTAAATATTATCAAATAGTGCACTAACTTTGCAAAAAACTAAAAAATATTTTCAATCTGAAACGGTACTAGATCTAAATTTAGGGTAATTTTTAAAGATGACTTTCTAATTATTTATATCGGTATAACTTCTAATTTGCGTTGATTATTATTATATAATTTATATCAAACATTATAATATATATCTATCAAATCGATTTCAAGATATATATAAGAACCATAAAAAATACACGTTCCTATCATAGTTTCGTCCCCATCTCTAAAAATTGAAAGTGCGACGTTTTTTAACCCCAGAAAACTTCGAAACAGCAAAAGTTGCCAAATAATGTAAATTATACATTTTTTAAAATAAATATAGTGAATTTGAAGCTTTTGGGTTATATTTAATGTTTTTTTCATTAGTTGCCATAAATAGAAGAGTTTGTATAATTTGTCAAAATATATGAATACGATTATTGCATGAGATTAGCTTAAAAAAATCATATTTCCCAATTATTCTACGATGATGAAATTTATTTACCAGTATAAAAAGATCAAGTACATTATATTCTAAAAAAAAGTAACTCTTGATGTGCAATAGGGTTGCCACAGAAAATAGTTAAAAGTCGTAAAAATGGACCAAAAGAAGTGAACATTTTAGATGGCCACCATTTTGTTTGTAGTTGGTTTAGCTAACTTTTTTCATACAATATAAAATACTTATTTCAAGTCTAATCATTAAGAAATAAGAATTATATTAAATTCGCGAAAAGCGATTATAAGAAAGCGCTGTGCCTCCTTACTTGATAGGTTGTTAGGGAGTCCGAACAGCATCCTGAAGGTGTTTGCCAGGAGGTGGGACTCACCGATGATGCGTAGATGGATCAGTCTGCACTCCAGTTTCGTAAATTATGAGTGTTAGTTATAAGATTATTTAATTCAATTTAAATGCTTATTATTTTATTTCTGTTCATTATTATATTATGATTTTTTATTAATTTAAATTTTTTGCCAGTGAAGAATTTGTACTGAATAATATAATTATAATTATTGCAATTTGATTAGTTTTTAGATGTATAATTAATGCTGATATGTCTGAATTATTTTTAATGAAATGATTTATATATTGTAATTAATGCTGACATGTTTGAATTATTTTAATGAATTGATTTTTATATTTTAATTGGTGCTGACATGTTTGAATTATTATTATTATTTTTAATTTGTTTATTTTTTCATATCACATTTTATCATATCAAAGTGTACGTATTGCTCACCCGGTATTGTATAGTCCTAGCCCTAAGTATACGTGTTGCATGGTAGATTATAGGAAATTGTAATAGTCATAGTCATAGTTTAACATTATTATTTAAGTCTGTTACTAACACTTATATGGGCTATGCCTGAATTAAACGATTATTTAATTTAATTTAATTTAATCAAATTAAGAAAGATTTATTTGGTTACCTATTCTAAATCAAAAGTTAGAGCATACAACAAGCAGGAATTTGACCCGATTTTTTCTTCGAATGGATACTGCTCTAAAATTAAAACAAAAAAAATGGTGGTGGCTTATCTTTCCTGATACCATATGGATAGTTCTCAATTTTTTTATTCAAATTAAAAATCACACGGTGTACCCCATTTGTCATCAGATGGAATGGCCCAAAACGCGTCCCTTTCGGCCGCGTATGTAACCGAGTTTTGTAACCAGATACAAAATAAGAAAATTTACTCTTTTCTCATAACCAGTCTCTATGGTGCGACTCCGTCCGTCCGTCTGTCTGTCTGTCTGTCACATCGCTATATATGTCGAGAACCACTTAAGCTATCGATTGAAATTTGGAATAGTTATGAACAACGCTAACCTAGACGCATTAAAAGTAATATTAATTTATTTATTTTATATTAAATGTGGAAAATGCCCAATAGGTCAAGTGGGGTATCATTTGAAAGAGCTCAAATTGTACGTTACAAAAAATTCATACAAAAAAAATTGATTTATGAAGTAAAATATGAAAAAAATACCGTCCCCCCCCCCCCCCCCTTCCGTCCGAAGTTTACCGATGAAAAATTATGAATTTTTTTCATAGTATTAACATTATAATCAAAAATATAATCAGACCTCTATCTTCCTAACTTTTTTTTTTATTAACAAAAAACCTTTCCAATTTCAGTTTGCAATTTAACCAACTTTACGTGTGTTTATTACACCTGAAATTTCTATGAGATTACATAAATACACGTGTTTTCAAATAAAAGTTTTTTTTTTTAAATCGGTTCACATGATAGAGAATTATCCTCAAAAAACCAACGTACATTACATCGCGCAAATTAGTTAGATAATTTGCCGATAGATGGCGCTGTACACAAATATTCGCTGTACACAATTCTGTTCATAAGTCTTTCGCCTTTATAATTCAAACACGAGATAATTCAAAGTTTGTACGGAACCCTCAGTGCGCGAGTAAAACGAACTCGCTCTTGCCCGGTTTTATCTGCAGGCAAGCAGAAATTACGTAACTTTTTGTCTAATATCCTGCGGATCCTGCCCATGCCTATGCAGGACGTAATTAAATTATCTACATCTTGAAAGCATCTACTAATACTGTCGAAGAAATAGTTTTTGTTTACCCAGGCTGTTTTACAGAAGGGTTTATGCCTTGTCCCTAAATCCTAAGGGTCAAGGTCGCCGGAGTCTAATTGGCGGTTTTTTGTGCCTCAGGGGTGTCGTTCACGTCGCTTCCCGAGTACTGGAGAATCGAAGGCCCAGGCGAATAAATAACGAATTCACTGCCAGCGCGACCGCCAGCTACGTGCTACGCTTATGGCTGACTATATATTTTTTTCCGACTTGTAGCGAAAAGCGCCTACGAACAAAGAACCCGCCTAGCGGGCCGCTGGCAGTGAACATGTTAAGGCAGTCTTCACATTGGATGCGGATCCGCACGCTGCAGCGGTGTGTGAGCTGAATATATAGTAAAGTAGTCATGGAATTTTATTTATGTGCCATTTCGTACCGTGATGATGATGATGATGACAATCAATATGAAAGCCCTAAGTAAATGTCCTATTTGGAATCTCATAGACTTAAGTATGCCATTATTATCACTGTGAAAAGGTACAAAATGGTAAATTGTATTTCGGTTGTTAGAGCGTTTTCGGACCCGTTATCGGATAAATGGATCAAATTTTTGGTTCAAAGTTATCTGTAGAACAATAAACAGTTAAACAATAAATAAATATAAAAACCGCTTATAAAACTTTTACTTCTTATTAGATAGGGCTAGTTGGGATCTCGGAGGCAAGACAACAAACAAGTCTAGGAAGCAAGGAACGACTGCAGCACCCCACAGACTAAGCAAGTCTTCAAAGACCATGAATGTCTTAGGCCCTAGGATCTACAATGCCCTGCCTAATGATATTAAAATATCAGAGAGTTGCAATATGTTTAATAACAAACTAAAAAAATGGCTTACTGATAAGACCTTTTATACTGTTATGGATTTCTTAGTGTTTGACAAAAATAATTAATGTATTACCAAAATAACAATGTATTTGATGACATGATATTTCATTTATGACTTACATATTGGTTTAAATTGTAAATTTTATTTTATTAGACATAACGATTTTATTGTACTTTTAATTCTAAACATATATAGATATATTTTTTTTTACTACTTCCAATGATTTAAATGTATTTTCTGTTGTTGACATGTAATATCTTAAGAATATTATCAATAAATGAGTATGAGTATGAGTATTACACCCGATAACGTATCGGACAATGTTTAAACCAGTGCCGGATTAAGACATTTTGGTGCCCTAAGCATTTCTAGACCATGGTGCCCCCTCATCAAGATTACATTGAATTTTCTTGGTAAATTGAGTGACGTTTATTGCCGCATTACTTCTGAGAATAGAATTTTCAATCCGTCACATCATTTTATCACGGAAATTGACAGAACTGCAGTATTAAGGTCAAGTGTAAGCAAATTCGAAGACCGTGCTCGCATAAGTCCGGAGGCCAAGCTAACCATGGTCCAAGTGTAAGCGAAGACGTAAGACATAGGCAGTATTCCGCACAGGATTTTGGAACCTCTAGAGCTTTCCTGTGAAGCTCATTCATGTGAGGGCAAAGGCCGAGCTTCAGTAGGGGCTTAGCCATTGGCCATTGGTTTTTGTCAGAACAAGTACCAATGGCCACAAATGTTTTAAATAAATATTTAATAAATAATAAATATTTTAGGACATTATTACACAAATTGACTAAGTCCCACAGTAAGCTCAATAAGGCTTGTGTTGAGGGTACTTAGACAACGATATATATAATATATAAATATTTATAAATACTTAAATACATAGAAAACACCCATGACTCAGGAACAAATATCCATGCTCATTACAAGAATAAATGCCCTTACCAGGATTTGAACCCGGGACCATCAGCTTCGTAGGCAGGGTCACTACCCACTAGGCCAAACCGGTCGCCAAAATAGCAAATTATTGTTTACGAAAACGGGACTTAATAGGGTAAGTTTTAAAATTACCTCTGACCCGACGTTTCAAGGACGGCGTTGTCCCCATGGTCTCGGAGAAGACTGTGTAAAGTCGACATCATTATCTTGACGTTGGAGGTAATTTTAGAACTTAATCAAACGCGAATAAGTCCCGTTTTCTTAAATAATAATGTGTCACAATTAGGCCAATACAATTAGATTTTTTCGACCTTAAAATACGTGTAATCCGAGTTTGCTCCACTCCAGGAGGTGTGCATAAATGTTTCCTCTTTTTCAGTTTTTTTGCTTGTAAATCGAAAACGGTACGGCCGACGGAAAATTTGTTCTAATTACAAGTATTATTAAAATTGATATCTGAGGATCCGAAATGTAATTTAACTATGTTCGTGCAATAAAATATATTGATTGATTGATTGATTTAAGGTACCTTAATATGTATTCGTAGTACCTAAATTGTAAATTAGGTCGACATTTTTTATTTTTGGTAAAATCATGTTAATAATCCGAAAACGCTTTCTTACCAGTGTCTGATCCACTAAGTGCTATTGTAATTGATAGTGGGTTCCTTCTACATCGAGTGGTTTGGCAATCCAAAGGAAAAAATTATCTCCTAAGGATCCCAAAATGTATGCACACCTCCTAGGATAGAGCAAACTGGGATTACACGCATTTAGGACCAAATAAATGTATTAAAACAATTTCCAGCTTGCTGGGAATTAATTCCTCAAAACGCTATTTTTGGATGTAATTTGATTGGCCTAAATCGTGAAGGTGTTTTTAAAGGCAAAGTCTAAGGCTGAATGCGCGGAGCGTTCGATCAGCGCTTACGGATGAGGCCAAAGGTCGAGCTGGAAGAAAGCAAGGCTTGAATTTGACCAATGGCGAGGTATGAATAGCTGGACGTCCGCAGCGTCAGATAGCGGCGCGTTATCATATAATACAACTAATGGCGAGGTGTGAGCAAGGCAGCCCAGCTGCGAAAGAGGACAGCATGGATTTGGATCCATGACCAAGCGAAAGTGAGGCAGTTTGCATAAAGTAGAAGGCCTGGCGTCGCATGAGACCTAACGCCGAACTGCAAAAGAGTGGCTTGAAATCGAACGTATGTAATCACGGTCCTCCTACTGCTCGGCCTTTGCCTTAACTCGAAAGCGCAACTTGATAAGATGCTTTTGTTTTTCGGCCTTCGCAGGGCCCTTTATTACACTTTGACAATTAGGTCGCAGGATCGCGGCTCTGCAGCAACTCGGCCTGGCCGACACATCTGGTGTGCAAGAGACCAAAATACGCTACAAAATCGGTAATCTACGTCGAGAAAATCGGTTGGCCACAAGCCCGACGGTAAGATTTTTTGGCCATGAGCTTTGATGAAGGTTGGAGATGTGCTTACGTGTACTCACTCTCTTACGACCCTTCGTTATTAGATGGGTACTTGCACACGTATCAAAAAGTTTCGTGTACATAAGTGTAGTACACTACGACTGCGATGCTGATGCAGCCTGCGCGTTTTTTTTTTCCTATGATTTTGGTGCCCCCCTAGACGTGGTGCCCTAAGCAAGTGCTTATTTTGCTTAATGGTTAATCCGGCACTGGTTTAAACGCTCTTAGAGGCCGCCTATGGGAAACACTTTCACGCTAAATAGGAACTAAACTACGTCAAGTGGCGCTCCAATAGATTGTCACCAAGTCAGTGGTTGGCATAAGAACTAAAGTCGCTCATGCTGATTGGGAACGCTCGGCTACCCTAATGCAGCTTGGTGCACACGTAGCGTGGATATACTAGATTGGTTGGCATTAGAACTGAAGTCGCTCATGCTGATTGGGAATGCTCGGCTACCCTAATGGAGCTTGGTGCACATTTACCGTGGACAGACTTTAGACTGGTTGGCATAAGAACTCAACTCGCTTATGCTGATTGGGAATGCTCGGCGACCCTAATGGAGCTTGGGACTGACAACTCTGACAAGTGAGAAGTCGATAGCAGCCGTCTGTCGATTGATTGGATTAGTGCAGCGTATTCAGCCCAGCCTGTAGGGACTATTCAAAAACACTAAAATTACTTAGTTGTTGCCTGCAACTCTGTTCGCGTGGATTTTTGTAATGTTTATGTAACTACATTGCAACTAAAAAAATACCAATAGAGTTAATAATTTGACATGTGATATGTATCTGGCACAATGTCTCTCTGGCATAATGCACTGTGAAGTGACCGTGAATTTCTAATAACTATAGGGACTTTCATTTCATGTTTGGAGCCTAACAATATACCACCCATGTTTAGCGAGTGTTGGGCCACTCTTGTATGGGAGCGGAACATCATGCTTTGTTCGTGATATTTATTTTCGATACATTATCCCTTTATGCAGGTCTCTCACCAGAAGCAATATTTTCGCTACTTTTCAATTCCTTTAGAATAGAATAGAATTTTCTAAAACTGAGCAATAATATTGTCTTCTTGGTAAAATTATGTCTGTATGTTCCAAAAAATAGTCATACCCGATACAAATATTCAACCCATTTATTAAGCTCTCTCTTAGGGATGAATTTTCAAAAAAAGCTGAAATCTCTTTTTTTCTAAAAATTGTATATTTCTGCGAAGTTTTAAGGGGGGCTCTCAAAAAAAGATTGATTTTTGATTGATTTGATACATGATTAAGAAGCCACTTGCGTAAGGTAGTACTCGTAGGTCTCCAACGAATGAACTGGTTTTAATGCGGTTTTTATTTCCGTGAAAACGAGTTTCGTGGTGGTGGTTCTTAGCTATGTTTGAAAGTAATCGATGCAGCAGGTTGAAGAGTGTCAGGTCTTTACCAAAATGATGTAAGGTATTTTTAGCATAAAATTGATTTTTAGGGTTCCGTAGTTAACTAAACCTTCCCCGAACCCTTTAGTTTCGCCATGTCCGTCTGTCTGTCCGTCCGTCCGCGGCTTTGCTTAATGATCGTATGTGCGACAGCTGCAATTTGGCATGGATACATATGATTTATGTATCACATGGCGAGAGAACGGTAAAACAAAAAAAATATGGTGCTGCGGTGCGGTATCGTTGGGCAGGTCTTCTAGAGTGAATAAGGGTCCTACAACCATTTTGTGATAAAGTAAAGATTTTCGGAAATAATCGCCCCAAAAGAAAAAAAAAGCGGCCAAGTGCGAGTCGGACTCGCACATGAAGGGTTCCGTACCATTTATGACGTATTAAAAAAACTACTTACGAGATCTCGTTCAAACCAATTTTCGGTGGTAGTTTGCATGGCAATGTATATCGTATATTTTTTTTAGATTTTTCATTCTGTTATTTTAGAAATTACGGGGGGGGGGGGGACGTACATTTTACCACTTTGGAAGCGTCTCTCGCGCAAACTATTCAGTTTAGAAAAAAATTATATTAGAAACCTCAATATCATTTTTAAAGACCTATCCATAGATATCCCACACGTATGGGTTAGATGAAAAAAGATTTTTTAAGTTTTGAGTTCTAAGTATGGGGATCCCCCAAAATTTATTGTTTTTTTTTTCTATTTTTGTGTAAAAATCCTAATGCGGTTCATAGAATACATCTACTTACCAAGTTTGAAAAGTATAGCTCTTATAGTTTCGGAAAAAAGTGGCGGTGACATAATCGGACAGACTTTAATAAAAAGTTTTCATTTGTGACTTCGTATGTGTATTTTAAACCTTGTCCCTCTTAGAAGTTGAATCAACAAATCTAATTTTAACCGACTTCAAGATTTTTTTGGTTGAATTTATATATGTACAGATTGGTCCTGTTTTTGTCAAAACTCAGTTCTGATGATGGGATCCATGAGGAATCGAGGGAATTCTTCAAATGTGAAAGGCATATAGTGTTATATAGTGATTTTTGTATTTTCTTTAACAAATCAAGTATTTACATTTAAAAAAGGTGACATTTGATGAAGTGGAACTGCTGATGATGATCAGAATGGAACTCTTCAACGCCGCCTAGTACAAGGTTGGCGATTTGTCCTCTTCGCTGTGTTTGGTAAGCAAATGAGATTTTCAAGACAAATTTTTTCCAAGTTCGAGTTCTGACGATAGGGTCCATGAGGAATAGAGGGAACTGCTCAAATGTTAAAGGCATATATATGTAGTGATCTTAGTATTTTCATCGACAAATCAAGTATTTACATTTGTAGAAGTGACATTTGATGAAGTGAAACTGCTGATGATGAACAGAACGGAACTCTTCAATGATGCATAGTTCACGTTTGGCAATTTGTTCTCTTTGCATGTTTGTCAAGCAGTTAGGTTTTCAAGGCATATTTTTATATTTCTATCCTATTTAGTTTTTTTAATAATTATCTGGTGCTTTATTTCATGCATGGTGTGAAATAATTTATCTTAAATACAGTCGAATACCCTATTGCGGGATTTACGGGTGGGTATCGTACCAGTCAACCATAGGGCAAATCTGAAATGTGTCAAGGTGGGTGCAGTGACAAAAAAAAACATGTTACCTCCTTTTCTACATAATTAGGCGTATTGGACGCTGTCTTTTTAATTTCATTGTATAAAATCCAAAATCAACAATAATCGTTCTTTCACCGGTCTCCCTCATTGAAGTCGGTTTTTTTTTTCTTAAAAATTATTTGGGTAGTATGTTAATAACATGAGCGCGCGGGTGGCCTAGCGGTAAGAGCTTGCGACTTGCAATCCGGATTTCAAACCCCGGCTCGTACCAATGAGTTTTTCGGAACTTATGTTTATTTGATATTTACTAGTCGCTATTCGGTGAAGGAAAACATCGTGAGGAAACCGGACTAATCCCAATAACGCCTAGTTTACCCTACGCCTACGCCTATTCTTGGGATAAGTTGCCAAGTGGACTCCAGGCTCCTACGAGCCGTAGCAAAATGCCGGGACAACGCGAGTAAGATGATTGTCTATGAATAAAGTAGGTACTTATGTAGGAAAGGGAACTGATTAATATATGTAGTAGATTTGTCTCCCCTTGCGACTTTGTCCTCGTACCTAGAACTAATTAAAAACGTTCAACCATATTTTGACGACAATATATTTTTAAGCAAAGTAGACACTATTCACCATCCCTAACAAACCTTCTGGCGAGACCGTCCATTCACCAGATAAACTTTCAACATAATATTACGGCCATCGATCAGCAGAACTTTGACATATGTGACCAGCCCACTGCCACCTTAGCAAAATACCGCACCCTACGTTATGCAGTAAGTAGGATAAAAAAAACAATTCGATCGAAACGTTTAGCGTGTGTGATTGTACGGAAATTTATATCAGTCTTTATGGGATGAGACGAAATAGCGTAATCCAAGCGTTTCGACTTGGGCTCCTCTCCGCATCCATTCGAGGTGTCTTTTACGTAGATAGGTATACATAATAATTATTGCTTAGGCATGTGACGATTGGATGAGTCTTATTTTACCTATACTATTCAGCGCTAATCACAATAGGTAATTGTCTTTGTGCCTCTCAGAAACGTTTTCGCTACATAAGCGAGGAGATTATGCTACAGGCTAACGTAGCGCTACTAAAGTCTGACTACACTATCTTTGCAGAAACTTGGCAGTAACAACGCATACATATCCCTATAAGCGCCATACTTGACGTAGCACTTGGTATGAAAACTTAGAGTGGTCCGACAGTGCATTAGTTAGGCGACTTATGTTGCCTATTAATAGAATAGAATAGAATAGAATTTCTTTATTTGCCAGAATACGTATGGTACAAGATGATAACAGAAAAGGTTTTACATATAAGTGTCAGTATTCAGTCGAAGACACGACATGCAAAAATTAACATAAAATAAATCAGTATTAAGTATTAAGAGTACCTAACATCCCAGAAAGGAAGTTGGCTGAAATGATGATTATCAGTTATCACAATTCCGATTTCGTTTATCTGAAACATTTCGGTAATGACATCACTGGGCAAGAAGTAGAAAATTAAGGTACGAAGGTTGGTGAAATCATCGATTTCATTTAAATAATTCGTTACATAAGTATAATACATAATGTGACCTGACTTAAATAGTTTTTTTTTTCCTCGGTTGATTGCCCCTGCTGGTATTTTACTTTTCCTATATAAACCATTAGCGGTTTAATTTATTTTTAAGGTTTTGTTTCCTAAAATGGGATATTGCGAAAGTTTTTGTAGGTACTCTTTTATTTACCTTTTATGGACCCTACCACGTTTTCGTATAGGGTTACTAGGACCTATTCATAGTGTTGTGTTCCTGTCGGTGAGTAAGGTTGCCAGATCTCAACGAGGGTGCGGAGTGTTAGGGATGGGGTAGAGTTGCAGGCGTCCATAGGCTACGGATACTGCATACCATCAGGCGGGCCGTATGTTTGTTTGCTACCGACGTAATATTAAAAAAAGGGAAAACTTCTATATTTATTTGTACCTACTTAGTGGCAGGGCGAGATTGTGAGCATAAGTTAAGAATTATATTAATCTTTTATAGAATGTGAACCTTTGGTTAACGATGAGTGAAAGTGCGACTATGTCCAGAAAGGGAGCAGGCCGACCTTCTGGCGGGAATCAGCTGATCGGGTTTGCGCAATGCGCAAATCTAGGGGGCGCGGGTGGTTGAAGGGGGAGTACGAGGCGGGGGAGGCGGCAGCGCGCAACGAGAGGGTGTGCGGCGGCGCCCGGCCAGTCGCGCTCCCGCGGTCTGCTGCACCAGCCTCCGCGGAGCCGGCGTCACGGGCGCGGTGTCCGCGCGAGCGCCGCGCCGAGGCCGAGCGCCCCGACCCGCACCAAGCGCTGCTGTGATACCTATTTATACAAACCGGCGAACGGCCATGCGGAAACAGATCGCGATATTGTCTCCCTACGCGCTCCGCACCGCTCCACGCGCTAGTTTATGAGAGACGTTGCTCCTGATTCATGTACAAAAATGTTCGATATGTCAATTCAAGAAGTGAACGGGAAGGGTCCTAAGAAGAGGAAAAAGTCGTTGGAGCGTATCTGTGATAATGAGGAGCGGCGGGAGCGTTCGGAGCTGAACGCGGGGGACGGTGCGGCGGATAGCGGGAAGAATGGTGCCGTGGACGCCAAGCCGGGGGCCCAGAGCGCCAAGGGTGCCCCGGGGCCCGGCGGCGTGGAGCTGCTGCACTGGCGGGACATGCCGCAGCACCTGCAGTTCAACCCGTACGTGCTGACCGGCTACCGCCCGCTGCAGGGCTGGGCCGGCTGCGTCGGCAGCCTCTTTTACTTTCACAATGAAACCATTAATATACTCACCCACGGTACGTACTAATTTATATTTTTTTTCTAAATCTGTAGACCGTTTTACACTAACCTATTTAATAACCTAACCTAACCTCTTCATTCGGCGTTTCGTTATTAGAATATTCTGACAAAATGTAGCCATAAAAACATGTAAAACACATCATTGAAAATGCTCAAATTTCGTTGTCTGAAATATTTTACGGATGAGTTAAGTAGTTCTTGTATAAAGTTATATAACGGCGCCGAACCCGCTACACTGCCGTAAAACCATCATCTCGGCCAATATATCAAGCCGCGCCACCCAAGGCAAAACTTTTAGTTGTTGATCTTCGCGCCTCAACTGACAATTGTGAAAAGTCTTGATAATAAAATACCTAATATCAGACTGGTATTCGTGAATACCCATAGAAAAATATTGTGAACAGAAAACGATCATATTTTACCTAGAGAGTAAATTTGCCAATTAAATAATAATTATTATTCGTGGTTTGGTTCTTTGCGGTCTATGTATCTAATACTTATTATTTACACAGTCTCATTTTGCTTTGATTGATGGATGACGACACGACAAATCTCCTAAGGCAATCTTAGAAAAGAGAAAAAAAACTATATTACTTTCTCGTTGGTATGTATATACGAGTATGTACCGCTATATTAGTTAATTAGTGTGGGTCAAATCTTGAAAGCTAAATTTGACCTTCTTCCCGATTTCCGATTGAGCTGAAATTTTGCATACATATGTAAATCGGATAACAATGCAGTGTTATGATGACATGAAGCTGATCTGTTGAGACAAGAGGTGGCCATGAGAACTCTGTGATAAAACAAGGCAACGCGTGTTCGGGGTTGTTAGAATTGTCTCGATGAGTATTAGTTGCCTGTGGAATGAAAAGTAAAGTCAGCGATAAAAGCTTGTACCAAAAATGTTTTTTTCCAAAAACTTATTTATTATTCTGCTACTTAATTATGCAAACCAGTATAAAAGTTGCGGTTGTAAAATGCTAATTTTGTAACGTTTTTATGGAAAGCCTGACGCAAGCCAGATATTATCCGCAAACCATTCTTTCATATTACTTATTTCCATGAAATTGCCAGAGTAAATTACATGTGAACTAAAAGAAAGGCAGTGGAGCAGCGGGCTGCATGCGCGAGAGATAAATAATGGAAATAGGTGAGCTCAGGATTTTCCCGGCGGCTACGGCGTCGCGGCTACGAACTTCGTAGCCGGTATTCTACGTGGAATTTATGCCGAAACTTTCCCAAACTATACCTAACACACATTATGTTAAAATAGGGACAAGGGATGAATGAAGATAAATGTTACAGAGTAGAAACCAGATGTGAGAAGAGACTTTTGGACACTTTAGGACTTTCAGGCTAATTCGAACGTGAACAGAATGATATTTGAATCAATGTTATCGTGCATCTCGGCCGCGCCAAAACATGTACAGACAAGTACGAGCGACATGCATGGTAAGTGAAGAACATCAGTTAAAAATCATTCTGATGTCAGTGTAAGTTCGAATTGGCCTGTTTGTATTCACATTGAGGCTCATAGCGAACCAATGAGCCATTAGTTTGCATCCAGTATGAAAAAAAGACATTCACCCTATAAGTTCAATACATTATTAGAAGTAGAAAAAAAAACAGTGGCACTGCGGGAGTGCCGACAGAAGTGTGAAACTTGAACAATTACTGTGTATTTTTTGAATCGTCAAGAAATATTTTAAGCTTTATTTGGGTACCGGGTACGGTATCGGTAACAGTGTCAGCGAGTTCAATGGGTTTTTCCATCTCAAAAATGCTCAACGCGCCAAAAGAAGTTTTCACTTCAATGAATTGTTTGAAATGCATCTACAAACCTATAAATTGTCATTGAGTAAATGTCAATATTCTCAATATAAAGATTTTTAGACAAAATACTTCTCCTACTCCCGCTATGCGAGGAGGTATATTAGCCACTGTGATGACATATTCTATTGATTGAACACAAATTAAAAATCGAAATGAAAAAACTGCTGACATGGATAACAAACACGCTTGATCGATCACCACTATAGGCAGTAGCAGATTGCGTGCACTGGAAATGATCCCAGCGGGCGTAGGACATTAAACAATCAATAAGTAGTATACTCGTAAATTCAATGGATACAAACATTTGATTCATTTTCGAATGCTTGGCCTAGTTTTGATGACTGCCTACGAATCTAATGTGCATCGGTATGAACGGCCTCCTAGCCCGACTTTGCCTACGAAGCAGGTAGTCCCGAGCATGTATTTGCGTGTTTAGCGGGATAATATATTTTGATGACTCTGCCTTCGCAGCTAATGTGAATCGGTATGAACGGCCTCCTAGCCCGACTCTGTCTACAAAGCTGGAGGTTCTGAGCATTTATTTGTGTGTCTAGTGGCATAATATATTTTGATGACTGCCTACGTAGTTAATCTGCATCGATATGAACGGCGTCCTAGCCCGACTCTGCGTACAAAGCAGGAGGTCCCGAGCATGTATTTGTGTGTCTAGCGGAATAATATATTTTGATGATTCTGCCTATGCAGCTAATGTGCATCGATATGAACGGCCTCCTAGCCCGACTCTGCCTACAAAGCAGGAGGTTGTGGGCATTTATTTGTGTGTCTAGTGGGATAATATATTTTGATGACTGCCTACGAAGTTAATCTGCATCGATATGAACGACCTCCTAGCCCGACTCTGCGTACAAAGCAGGAGGTTCCGAGCATGAATTTGTGTTTCTAGCGGGATAATATATTTTGATGATTCTGCCTATGAAGCTAATGTGCATCGGTATGAACGGCCTCCTAGCCCGACTCTGCCTACGAAACAGGAGGTCCCAAGCATTTATTTGTGTTTATCACGAGAGTGGGATACGGCTTCATATAAAAGAGACCTACATAAATAGAGAAACAATAAAAGCATTCATTTCATAAACGAGTCAATCGAGATGCAATGTCTATCGTAACCTTACATAGGTACTTATTGGACCATGTTGATAATGACTTGGGTATGTCTTTGAAGGTATGCTTAAGGCAATTATTATAGAACCTTAAACAAATATACTGTGCTGTGCGGCGTGCCCTTGAAGAGAGTTGAGAGGTTCAAATACCTGGGGCATATCCTTACAGAAGACCTAAAGGATGACCTGGATCTAGAGAGGGAGAGAAGGGCGATGGCGGTAATATGCTTGCCCGCAGAGTTGCAAGGTTTAATGAACAAGTCAAATTGTCGCTTTTCAAAGCCTACTATCAGTCGTTCTACACTTGCGTGTGCAAGCGTGTGGGATTACTACTCAGGCGGGTGCGTGGCAGCAGCAACGGCCTCCTCAGACTATTGTCAGAGAGTCTTGATTGCCCTGTGACTAAGTACACTGACACTGTAAGAAATGCAACTTCCATCGCGGCGTTTAAATTCAGACTAAAAAATTGGTTGTCGCAAGAATTATTCTATAATTATCAAGATTTCTTCGATTTACCTATAAATATTTAAACCAAAAACATACCACAAGAATATGCATGTTCCCGGATTTGCATTTATTACAATTAAAAAATTATGAAACTAATGTAATTAATTTATATACCTACTATTGTATAAATACTATTAATATTGTGATATTTAAAATATGGTGACCTGTAACTCTGTTATTAATAATAAATTTCATTTTATTTCATAAGTATTGGGTCGAAATGGCCATCGGAAGGGCCAAATAGTTTGAGACTTCTGGTATATATTTTTGTATATTTTCTACTCCTACTAACTTAGTTATTAAGTCCAAATTATTACTAATACCTATGGATCATCTGCAATAAATGATTTTCATTTTATTTTATACTAGCATGGCTATCAAATAACAATACTTACAGGAAACCACTTCCAAAGAATATAAAAGGAGTGGTTCAGATATAATGATTATTTAATGCATTTTCTCTGTAAAGAAAAGTTATAACGTCAGTTATAAAGCGTCACCATTAAACCAAAAAGGGCGATTATTTTCAGAGTATCGAGAGTACTGTTAAAGTATTTTATGCAACCGTTGTATAATAAGAAGGGTCAAATAAGCCGTGTGGCGTGGGTTACTACGAAAACTCTTTTTCTACTCCTCTACTGTTATCTGTCAGACACACTATTCATGAACACTAATAGAAGAACATACATAATAGGTTTGAAGAAAAGTCTAAAATGTGTATTCCTCATAATAACACTTGTGATTTAAAATCGCTAAAACGATACTGCGATTAATGGCTATCAACCTAACAATATCAAAATTAATACAGTTTTCAATCTAAATAAGTGCATTGCTGCCAATGCAATTAAAGATAAGAAGTTTACCATGGTAAACTACACACATGTAAAATGGTAAAATGGTCCATGGACAATGTTTTTCATTTTGACGTATCCTGCGCTTTCAAAGTTTTTAAAATTAATTTTGCATTTTATTTATAAGTCAATAGTCGTAGAAAAAGTCTTCTATGCAATGTTGTATATATATGTAAGTCAAAAAAGTCTGGTGGCGTATTCCTTTACGATACCGTGGCGTATTCCAACCCACGCGACTCACTTTTATCTACCCTTTTTTACACAGCGGTTGCATAAAATACTATAATAATACAGATGCCATATCAAGGGTCCCCGGAAACAGGTCAAATGTGGCTTCGCCCTATGATTTATGGTCTCCTAATTCCTGCGAAATGAATAAACATTTGCGGTCGTCAGTCGTCGTCTTAATGTCCGTGGGCATTATCTTTACGACTTTTTAAACATCGCTACTTTATTTGTTTCGCTTTTAATGACAATTGGTTTAAGAGTCCCCGGCAAGCTCGGCCGAATTTCACCTTCCCATACAAACGGAGCTTCGTTCTCATTTTAAAAATACGTGTTGGATTATAATGAAACTTTGCGCATACGACGACATGAAGTATATCTGAAATCTCTTCTATATGTATATCGAGTGTATATTACTCCACCATATAAAACAAACGAAATAGAGCAAAAACAAGTTTTGTTTGAAAATCTTAAATTCGCTGTATTTTCTTAACCATGGTAACTGAGGCTACATAAACTAATTACGGCTCTAGATATACCTTATCCTATTGTAAGTACCAAGTTACAGATCAATCTAGCTAGTCATTAAAAAAAAAAGAGAGCGTAACTACGTTTGTATGGAGCACCGAGCTATATATATAGGCATTACTAACAAAATTTACATTGTGGTCCGTAAAAAAGATTTAAAAAATCATTAGTAGAAATTGCTACGCGACCGATATGTTTAAAAAGATCTGGATAGAACTTGTAGAGAGAATAATATAAAGTAAATAGAATATACCTAAAACCGCGTACAAATAATTTTGTACACCTACACACAAGCTTTAAACATGGGCTTAATACTAGATTCAGTTCGCAGATTAATCACACAAACATTAAATTGCTTGGTTATACATATTATAATCAGACATCATCCGATACGAATACTATCAAAAAAATATTCTGGAGAATGGCTTATTCATCGGGTCATTCCATTCCAGTTTTTATAGCTGAGCAGGTTCAAAGGGCGCAGAAGTTAAAAGGGTGTGACAGGCGAACCCGTCTAGATCGTCTGGCCAAATTCTGTTACGATGGTATTTTCTTACCTCAAAGCATAGCGATAAATAAGACTAAGTAATGTAATGTAGTTATTTGTTAAATATTATTTATCTTCACGCGGTCAATGCTTTACATTTAAGTTATATTTAAGCCCCTAAGTCCGGAATCAAATGAGATGTCGATTTCTTATGTATCAAAATAAAAATAAAAGCTGATTTCTTGTTGCTCAAATAAAATACCGTCGACCGAAGTGAATAGGGACGGCAGGGGAGCCTTCCCTATTCACCCCGGTTAACGGTGACTAGTCATTTAATTCTATGTCTATGCATAACAAATACATGAGATGTAACAGTAATTTTTCTAGTTAACTTAAAACGATTATTATAACAATAAAATTGCATCAAATCACTGTTTTGCAGGCTTTATCCAACATGCTCCGATCAGTCTCGATTACATGCATTATCCGATGATTGGCGAGTAATGAGCGGTAATCGATCGAGATTGCAGTCGCCGCGATTACTCGACTCATGACGACACTTCACTACTTAAGACTTAACTTTTCAGACCGGGGACTTACTATCTTTGCTCATTGTTACTATTTTACGTATTGAAAGAGAAAGCTGTATTTAAATTAAGATATAGGGAACAAATATAACGTCCGCCAACGGCTATATACATGTGATTGTATTGTTTAGCCAACTGTCCAGGCCCACGTTTTTCACATAGTTCGTCATTTATGAATGTTTCTCACGCGCCCGAGTAGTTCTTGTAGCAATTATTTTGTTTTGTTTCAGTTTACCTGTTGATATATCGTCGGTTAGTGAGAGTAGTTAAGTGGGCGTAATAATGGGGTGGCGGGTAATATTTGGGGTATGCATTAATTCTCACTATATGTGTTTTATGTTGTTAAACTTTCCTTTTTAACTAATCGTCAATGTGTTGTTTATACAATACCTATGGCATGTTTACAACGCCATTCTATATAATATCAAATGACTTTTTATAGATTTCTAACTATGTAAAGCCTTACTTTATCGTGCTTACGTACCGTACCTTATATAGCAAGGCATCTTACGATATATATTACGTACCATTTCACAGAGTCCACACACGAAGCTACAATATATATTTTGGTATCTTACGATATCTTAAGATACCTCGCGATACATGGCTCGGTATATTACGATATATTTTAGTATATTTCGTCTCTCTCACAATGTAGGTGCTTGACAGACAGTGATATATATTTTGGTATCTTTGGCGTGTGCTAAGCTATACTATTTACACTACACTCACGTGTTTTTAGTCACTCGCGCGACATGTTTCGGAGAGCCTAGGTCTCCAGTATATCTGCTATCAATATCAGATGAATTTACCTACTCATAAAAAGGAAATCGATGTTGAATCTCATGGACATTGAACCCCTTTTGAACATTATACTCTTAAGATTAAAAAAAGAAAAACACTATTTAAACTCTCTAAAAAAACTGTACAGTTAATAGTAATTATGTTTCCCGAAAAAGCGTTGTCAATAAAAGCATATTATTTCCGAAAACATTTTGCGAATCAAGACAGTAAAAGGATGTCAAACGTAAAAAGGTCCTTCGGGTATTTTCAATAACAATAGAATGCAATAAGAGGGAAAGCTTGGTAAACAATTTCCGTTATCTCCGGCAAATATGTGCCCGAGTACCCGACGCTGACCAGGAGGCACAAACCTGTTTTAAATATTATTCTGGCTTGATATTTATTTGAGATATCAAATAAATAACTATGACCAAACGGATACGTTTATATCGCATTTTTACATTAGTGTAAGCGAAGTTCACTGAGAAAATTATTGCCTAAATATTAATATAGAATTGCAGAGGCTGCGGTAAATAGTAATTCGTAGGTGAGATTTGATTTTGTCGGACGTTGCGAAACTAAGCTGATAAGAAAACGAGTAGAATCTCTCAGCTGTAAAGTACCAAGCACCATTTAAATTAAACGCCTCAAAAAGAATTGTTTCGTGAATATTAACTGTGATCAGATCTCTTCTTCTGACAAACAAAGGCCGTGGTAGGATAAGGGACCAACTTGTGCCTTAATAGCTTTTCGGCCTGATTTTTGTCTGATTCTGTGCCACGTCATTAGTAAGTGCTATACTAAATTTCAGCATTCGCCTCTTCTTATTTTCCTTGAATTTCCATGAATTTTTCCATGAATAGTTCCGTTTCAATTGAATGAATTATTTCGTGCTTTACATGTGTGGTTCACTTAGTTTAGGTCAATATGTTTCAATTTCAATATTGTCTTTGTATCTTCTAAAACAGATACACCTCCGACTTTTTGGAGGAATAATACCCCTTTTTTATTTTTTAATGAGTCATCGAAAATCTATTAAGGCACAATTAAGATGGTCCTTTATCCTGCCACGGCCTTTATTATATATGAACGATTATATTAGGTAGTACGGGATTATGGGATTATGTGATTAGGTAGGTACTCTTTCTTACTCTATGAGTTGTGTCAGCGTTTCAACACCGCACCGCACCGAGTTTAACATCGTTAAAACGAGTGTCTCAAGCAATTAATTAGCTTCGCGCGGCTTATCCGTGCCGCAAAATCCTTTTAATTTAATTTGAGCACATCTGGGGATTCATAAATAATAATTTGTTGGAAAATATACCTAATCAATTGAACGTAGAAAAGTTTCAGCCGTGAAAACAATTTGGAGTTAGTTGTAGAACAGAATTACTGGGTGCTATTTAGTTAGGGACTTTTCCAACCGTAATTTGGAAATGTTAATTCTATTTTAGCGCCAACTTATTGCGAGTTAGCGTCAGTATAGGTGCTTATTGTAATACGCAGTTAAATGCTAATACTAGAAGCGAATGCTTATTATTTTTAGGTAGATAGTTAGGTAGGTATATCTTTTTTATTTGCTCTAAACCGAGCAAAGTGGCGTGCTCTTGTGTTGGAGGCCAAGACTCATTATGGGTCATCGCGCCAACCAAGTAAGTAAGTAAAAATAATTTATTCGTAATACTTGTCATTGTTTAGCTTAAAGAAATCTCACGGCTTTTACGTTTATTTAATACCGTACCAATTATGTTTGCGTATGTCATTGAGATTTATTAAGGGCACATTTGTAAGGCATCAAAATTACCTACTTGTATACTTCGGTCGAATAGAAATAAAGTGGCCATTAAATGTCAGAACTCCAAGCTTGTTGAAAAGTTTCAAGCAATAACGTGATTCGGGGTGGTCTAATACCAGCGTAGGAATGAGTGGCCGATATTTATTTAGGGACATTACGAAAAGAAAGATTAATGACCTGCTCGGGCCGCAGGTTACCTAGGTCTCAGCTTTCAGTAAAGCATTGGATTACGGTATATTAATGTGGCGTGATATATTATTCTTTACACATTATAGCGGGTATTTTTCTACCTGGCCTTTTATCTAATATATCTCTTGATTATTGGTTTTTCGATGATGCACTTCGACCTTTCGGGCCCTTTGTTATTTTATCTTCTTCTTTGCACATAATTCACAGATTGTTCCTTTCGGATTAGTTGATAAAATCTTGTGCATATTTGATATGAGCCTAATAGTGTTTACATTTGTTTGTTGTTCAGTGTTTGTTGTAAACAGAGCTAAACTTAAAGGGGTCTTGTGATTTATGGTAGGTGGCGTACGGGTTTGTTATTTGTTTGGTTATTGCCGATTGGAATTTTTAATTTCATTGCCGACAGAGCTTTGCACTAAGAGAGACGATTTTACGTAATATAAAAAGGGTATTTAGTAATCTCATAACGATAGAAACCTCGATAATCGTAATATCATAATAAAATATTGACTTGGCAGTAAAAGTTTACAATACGTGAAAATATTTGGTGCCAGGACGTAATTTTTACTTAAAAATAAAAGCTTAGCTTAGCTTCAGCCTAGGAAAAAACACTTAAAATGTTTGTTGGGCAAGATTTACGTAATGTAAACGAGGCATTTAGTAAACTCAAAACTATAAAAACCTCGATAATTATACTATCATAATAAAATATTTACTATTTAAAGTACGTTTTGGATTATCTGACAAGAGGAAAATTATAATCACACAAAAGAATGGTAAAACTTTCAGCAAATACTTTTTATAAATACTCATCAAATTTTAATATTATATGCGTCGTAGGCAAACCATTTTTTATGCATAAAAATACTCTCTGAGGAACACGCTTGCCCTTCACGCCTGCGTAGAAAAACATCCTATAGGAAGAAGCGTGATGAAAATCTTATTTGCTCACATGTCATCCCAGTTGTTACAGTCTATCGTAGCTCTACGCGGGCTACTACGGGCTACGCGCTACGCCGGCCGATCCCGTTTGACAATTAGGGCTCATTTAGACGGCTCGCGAACTCGCATTCGAGTTTTTTTACATTGCGGACTATTGAAGTTAGGGTACATCCAATTCAGTCAATCGATCAAATGCCACAATATAATGAAACTCGCATGAGAGTTCTCGCACCAGCTAAATGAACCTTACGCGGCAAAGAAAAAATAGATCCGATGGCTCTTAGCGCCAAAGTGAAACGATGGGTAGACCAGAACCGCTAGTGTAAATTTATTCGATAGCGTGACGTATGACGTACGCGTTTGCGTTAAGTCTCATTTTGTATGGGATTTAGAAACAGCGCGCCAAGCGGGACGTTTTGGAAACTCTAAATCCCATACAAAATGAGATTTAACGCAAACGCGTACGTCACGTTTCGCTATCGAATAAATGTACACTAGGGGTGCAGGAAAATAAATCGATGACCTGGAAATTTTTAACACAAGGCGACAACACACAATACTTTATTGGTAAATAAATTTTAATTAAAGATAACGTATCGCGCTTTTAAATAGAACCAACTTTACGAACAGCTCGAACATCCTGGATTATTACTAGTCTTACTACATTTGTCAATACTGATTCTAGCGCTTATTGGGAACTAGCATTTAATTGCTTCGTTCCGCTGGATGGAGGCCACATTCTTAATGATTCCGAGTTTATGCTTCTTGTAGATTTATGAGCAACGCATAACGCTAAAGCAAATCATTGTTTTTTAACTGTTATGGAAAATGTGTTTATGATTGGTGATTTTTATGCAACGGTCTACTTTACAATGATTGGTACTTGGAGCTTATGAATACGAATTACGGCTAGGTTGAGAGGGGAATTGCGATGCGTGTGCAAGATGAACGAACTGCGGCCTACAAAATCTAGTTGTAGCAACTAGCTGATTTGGTGAAGGCCAGTGTTGATTGCTTAGCTACTCGTATATTGTGTATATTTAGAGTATCCGGGTGTTTTTGGGTCGTTAAAGGTCAGGTCAACGCCATCAAAAGGTAAACTTAAGATGCGGCTAAAATAAACTCAATTTGCATATATGCATGTATTATATAGACTTTTCTTTGACAATAAAAAATTAATGACATAAGTGATGTTCTTATTTAAATGTTCTAAAATACCAAAGAGTAAAAAAGGAGGTTGGGTCATTACAGCGGCGACATTCCCTTTCTCTTAAATAATGTGGATATCACGCCACAGACTTGTCCACTATGACTATGTTTAGTCACACATCACTTAAGTGTAGTGTTTTAAGAGTGTTTTCACATTGTTCTATCCGATATCGTATGTCAAATATGACTACAAAGAAGCAAAAAGTAAAAAGTGCCTTTTTATATATTTAATTATTGGTTTTCCGAGTGTCTACAGTATAGGGTTCTTCAAAAAAGGAGTGTACAGGTTTTTAATGGGTCGGCAACGCGTATGTTAAACCTCTGGAGTTGCAGACGTCCATAGGCTACATAGGCTGACTGCTTACTATCAGGCGGGCCGTATGCTTGTTTGCCACCGACGTGGTAGATACAAAAAAGAAAACGGTTCAATTCTTGTTTAGTAGTGTGTTTAGTCAGCAAGTACTTAAGCGGTTAATGTGTTGTTTCCTAATAACACAATGGAACATTCTTTCATTATCCAAATACAAATTTCCCCGTCAATATTCTGTCAATATTCTTGATTGATCGACGGAACGAAACCTATTTACAATGTAGACTTTGTGGCTCCAAATCAGACCGAAGAAACATCAATAAATATTACCTTTCACATTAATAATATGTTCATTTGTTCAAATATTTGTTCACACTTAATAGTAAAATGTTAATAGGCAAGTTTTTGATAAGTTTACTTAGATAACAACGTCAGTATCGTAAACTCTGCTTATACGGACCTGAGGTCCTGGCCGTCCTGAGCTCGAATCCCGACAAGGGCAAGGGTTCCTAAGTCACGGATGTTTTTTTACAGCACCTACAACAGAAGTCATTGTGAAACCATGTCGATTATTTATTTAAGACATATTTTATTGGTTTTTACTGTTAATTCGTAAAATATGAATAGGTACAAGTTATTTGCAACAGTGCAGCGTTTAAAAATATAAACAAACAATTCACCTAGAATTTAAAGTCACGAAATCTGTTTTATCACTTGGAACCGTTTCACCGAAACGCCATCTACCTACGTTGAGCTTTCTGTTTAGCTTCAATTACTAAGGGGATGGTATTTACTGACAAGTGAATCCATGCAGCGTCGCCGGTTATGAAGCCGCCGTGGATCAAAGGGCGGTGCTCTTCATCTGACAATTAATTAAGCGCGGGCCCTAGCTTGCGACTAATTCATATGTATACACCTATTAGACGACCTGTTTGGGCTAGTGGGTAGTGACCCTGCCTATGAAACCGATAGTCCCGGGTTCAATCCTGGTAAGGGCATTTATTCGTATGATGAGCACATTATGGATATTTGTTCCTGAGTCATGGGTATTTTCTATGTATATAAATAATTATATATATATATATATATATATATACATGTATGTATATCGTTGTCTAAATACCCAAAACTCAAAAGCCTGATTGAGCTTACTGTGGGACTTAGTCAATTTCTGTAATAATGTCCTATATTTTTTTTTATTAGTACTAGGCTCAAAGTGACATCTCGATAAGGCTGACTAGAGCGTAGAAAATTACTATGATATAAATTCTACATCGTTACTTAGGTTAATGAACAAGTTCCTTGCTACTTGGAAGCAAGTCCATAAACAAGAAATTTCTCTATATATTGTCTAAACTGCAATTCGCACTCACGAAATCTTACCTGTTACTCGAAACCGTTCCAGCACCATCTGCGTTAAGCTTTCACATTTTCACATATGTTATTTACTGCACAGTGAATACATGCAGTGTCGCCATCTATGAAGGCTATGAAGCCGCCGTGGATCAAAGCACGGTGCTCATCTGACAATTAATTAAGCGCGGCCCGAGCTGTGGCTAAATCAATTAAATCATACATATTATAGAGGCTTACAGTGACATCTCGGTAAGGTTGACTAGAACGTTGAAAATGATTTGTCACTGAACTTTATATTTTATTTTTTCAAAAATGTCAGCTAAGGGTCATGAAGTGCTAATCGTGTAGACAAGTTTCACTGAATAGCCATTTGTGTTGGTTTTCGTATTTAGCTTCAATGATATACGAGGGCGGTTTGAGAAGTCAGTGACTTTATGTAAAACAAAAATCATTTTAACAAATAAACTTTTTAATTACAATTCTGAACTCCTTCGTAGCTAGCAGTTTTTTTTAAAGGCGGGGCAATAAAAAAGTTGTTGAGGCATATGTCAAATACGATCGGAAAATTGTTGGAAAATGGAGAAAAGCGAATTTTGTGTATTAATTAAACATTACTTTTTACGTGGAAAAACTATTAAAGAGACTGAAAACTGTTTAAAAAACCACTGATGATGTCGTGAATAAAGATCACGATATTGTTTTGGATGACCGTCGAGTGAAGATTCGTGAGATAGCTGAGACTGTACACGTTTCATCTGAACGAGTTTTTCATATCTTGCATAATATTTTGAATATGAAAAAGCTTTCCGCAAGATGGGTGCCGCGTTTGCTGACAGCCGATCAAAAACGACTTCGTGAAACAACTTCCGAGCAATGCTTAGCCAAATTCAAGCGTAATCCTAATGAATTTTTACGTCGATTTATGACGGTAGATGAAACGTGGAACCACCATTATACGCCAGAGACGAAAAATCAGTCAAAACAATGGACTTCTGCTAACGAACGGGCCCCAAAGAAAGCGAAAACCGTTAATTCGGCAGGAAAGGTAATAGCCACTGTTTTTGGGACAGACAAGGGGTTATTTGGAAAATGGTAAAACAATAAATGGCCCTTATATGCTACTTTGTTGGAATTTTTTTACGCAGAAGTTGTGAATAAACGGCCACATCTGGCAAAGAAGAAAATCCTTTTTCACCACGACAATGCCCCTGCACACTCGTCAGCAGTCGCAACAGCCAAATTAGTAGAATTGCGTTACGAAATACTGCCCCACCCACCTTATTCTCCAGATTTGGCGCCATGTGATTTTTTTAATTCCCAAACATGAAGAAATGGCTCGGTGGGAAAAGATTTTCATCAAATGAGGAAGTCATAGCTGAAACTGAAGCATATTTTTCAGGGTTTGACAAAAAATATTTTTTGGAGGGATTGAAACATCGTTGGATGAAGTGTATGGAGTTGAAAGGAGATTATGTAGAGAAATAAAACTAAAAAAGATGAAATTTTTTTTTTGCAAAAAGTCACTGACTTATCAAACCGGGTGTTCGTTATTGTACAGTGAATCCATTCGGTGTACAAAAGGACGTGCTACAGCTGGCTATTAATTAAGCTTGGCCAGAGCTCACGACTAAATCATGTTAGATGCTTACAGTGGCATCTCGATAGCATAAAACGGAAAATATGCTTTGTCACTTAATTTTATATTTTAATTTTAAAATTAATTTATGTAGGTCTCCAACACAATATGTACTACAAAAAAAACTCAAAATGTTTATCCACAGTACGTGCTTTGTTAGTATAGGCTTTTATAATTGATGACAAATGGAAAAATGGGCTATCCTAAGTCTTACGTTAGGCTGTGTAGGATCTTTACACATTAAGTATAATTAAGTAGTAAAAGTAAATTATTGTACAAAAACACTTACTACAAGTAACATACAATTAGAAAAAGCGAAGTTATCTCTCTCTCTCTAAAGGGGTCGCTTCCAGTTAATCTTTGAGTAGATGAGAGGAAAAAAAGTGTGAAAAATGCAGCGACATATACAGCAAGGTACCAGAAAGACAAAGGATATAATTTACATACATAATTTATGGGATAAACATGTATTATTTACGACCGGTATTACGGGCGACCGGTCTGGCCTAGTGGCCTTGCTTATGAAGCCGATGGTCCTGGGTTCAAATCCCATTTTATTTGTGCGATGAGCACAATTATTTGTTCCTGTGACATGGGTGTTTTCTATATATACATATAAGTATGTATTTATCGATACAAGTATGTATATCGTAGCCATAGTACAATCTTTGCTTAGTTTGGGGCTAGGTTGATATGTGTAAGATGTCCTCTAATATTTATTTATTACAAAATAATAAAGATGCACAAAAAGAAATGGAAAGAAGTAGAAAAATATAAAGCAACTATATAATAGAAACAGGCAAATTAATCAGTCAGATAACCATATAATCTTTAACCTCCCCTTGAACGACGCAACCGATTGTGCGTCTGAGCGAAATAGGAAGCTCATTCCACACCTTCATTGAACGCACTGCGAAGGACTTGTCGTATCCAAGAGACTGTAAGGAGGAAGAAAATTGGTAATTTATGTTGTTATCAATAATTAAATAATATTGGGCAGGTAAAGGCTTTGTGATTACCTTCGGTTATCCGGACCCAAACCGCAATCAATACAATCCTCCTAGCCCCCTGAATACAAAACAAGAATTTCCTTACCTGATCATAATTCCGGTTACCTTCCAAGTTTTCGCTGAATTACAACAAGATAAATGAAAATATGATACTTTTTAAGCAAATTTCACTATGAAGTAGGTAACCGGTTTTCATTGTTCGCAAGTCTAGGTTCATGATTGTTAACAGCAATCGAAAAAAACTTTCGAACTAAGTATTGCATTAACCATGACTGCGGCGAAAGAAGTCGATAATCGGTTCGTAAAAATGTGAATAAGCTAAGCAACTTTTCCATTAAGTATTCTTGTCGGAACAATTCGTTTCTGAACCGTTAAGTTTGCTACTCAAGACTCGTTCTTATTAAAGAAGTACAGAATTAATAATTTATTTGATCTCTAGATTTTGCTTGCATAATAAACAATACGCATAGGTCTACGATAATATCTACTTTGTACTTTTACAGAGTTCTCACTGTTTAAAAATACTGGTGTTTGACAAAGGAAGGTCACGTTGACTTAACGTAATTAAGATCCTTATCTTAGGCCCCAAGTTTTCGTTCGCTATAGATGTGTCTTCATTAGGTACCTGCTGCTCGTAGCAATCACACAATTCAGTAATTTACCTGTAACATAACTGCTCATGTGGCTAGTGTGATTCGGACCGGTTCAGCTCCTCTACTTCTTTTCAACGAAAATATACCTACCCCTCGTTGGACGAAGGTCTCCCTAGGGATATTCACTGCTCCCATACAGGTTCAATGCAATCTAGACCAGACCGTCGCCCTACGTTTTTAAGGAACCTCCTTTATTTACTTCATGCCATGCATAAAAAAAAGTACGGGACAATCATACATAAATCGATTCAGTCCTACAGTACGCTCAATAAGGCTTATGTTGTACTAGAGGACGATATACATACGAGTATATACATAATAGATAAATACTTAAATACATAGAAATATTCCATAAGTGCGAAACAAATATTTGTGACAAACACATGATTAAATGCCCCGACCGGGATTTGAACCCGGGTAACTATCCTGCTTTGTAGGCAATAACACTACCGTCTAGGCTAGGAACACTCACTGTGCATCACTGTGTAAGATTACTAAAACAGGCAATGAATTTGCGACAAAATAAAGGCTCATATGAATTTTGACGGAACTCTAATAGGTCACTCTGACATAATTCAAGTTAATGTAAATAAAGACGTGATTGGTCACATATCTTTACCGTCTACATTATTTATTACCATCACTTTAGTTGTCTAGCGCTAGTACAAATGAGAAAGTATGTATTTTAAATAAATAAGGCGGTCAACAAGGTGACGAGCCGCCCAACTGTCATTCGAATATAACTCTTAACGGGTTGAGTTAAGGCTCGACGGCTTTCCGAAGCGTAGCGCATGCAATATGCAGACTGTCGGACATGCAACCGGCTTGGCCTAGTGGTTTATTTGCTTTTGTAGCATATACGGGTCAGACATGCAATTTGTATTGGATCAAAATATCACAGGTATAATAACTACCTTACCTATAGACAGTTCCTGAAATGTACACAAATACTGCTCATTGATTTTACTGAACTTCCCATGAAAACCTGGCCTCTATTTTTAGAGCTTTTAAGGTTGTATCATACCTCCACAGCATCAGTTTGGCTTACGAACGCTGGATTTAAAAGGTTGTAACAATGTTCGGAAGCTTATTTTTGCTTATGAAATTTAAAAGCATTACAATATCAAACCAAAACTTAACGTTTAGCTTTCACAAAAAAAATGGCTATGACATACTTACGGACAGACGGAAGGACGGACATGACGAAACTATGAGGGTTCAGTTATAGCCATCTTGGCTACGGAACCCTAAAAATTTAGTAGTAGAAATGGTTGAATGATTCAAAAGGGTCAGGCCGCGTAGCCAACATGCAAATGAGTATCGCTAACGCTCCGTAGCGATCGAAACGCAACGGTCACTGTCGCACTACAATAGCGATTGTCACCTGGGCTAGGCCTCCTGCCGGCCTAGATGACAAACGTTGGCTGAAAACGAAACGAAGCGCTTTCTGTCTCTCGACTCTCTTCCTTATTAGTGCGATAGAGAGACAGCGTTTTGTTTCATTTTCGGTAAACGATTGTCATCTTGGCTAGGCCCCCTGGATACCATTCGACAATTTGGGTACTATCCCACGCCGTTTCTTCTTGTCTTGTAAAGTCTTGAAGTACCTGCAGCATTCGAAAGTAAAATAGTTTTTAAGGTTTCGTGATCCGTACCTCAAATGGAAAAAAACGGAACCCTTATAGGATCACTTTGTTGTCCGTCCGTCTATACTTGTCAAGACCCTTTATCTCAGGAATGCGTGGAGGTATCGAGTTGTAATTAAAACCATATACTCAGGTCTACAGCTCCTTGAAGTTGTAAAAAAATCAAACTTCTAAGTTAACGTAGAAAAAGATATAGCCGTTTATGCCGCAAATAAACGTATATTTTGACACTATCAAGGGAACCAAAATGCATATGGTACTTCCCGTTGACCTAGAACGTGCTATAATTATGAAATTTGGCAAGTAATATTTTGTTAAACTACAAATAGACGGAAAAATCTCAAAGGTATAAATTAGTAAAAAAAACAGGTTCATGAAATTTGTACGTTGTAAGGTACCACCAACATTTGTTAGATCTACTCTCCGGCCTCGCAATAAATTACACCCCTGTTCGTAATTCCCAATAGGGTAAAGGCACCTATTACCGTGGTAGTTAAGGAACTTTTCAAAAGAGATCCAAAAATTAAGGGTATCAATGCTGTCTAACAGCCAGGAATTTTTTTTTTTCATCAGAGCATTTAATGAACTTTCCGTTTCACACGTTTTTGGATTCATTTTGGGTTATTATATGTATTAAAATATTTTTTGAAGCCAAAATGACCAAATCTTCTATTACCGTGGCAAGGGACAGGCTGTAATTCTATTATCGCGAATTGAGCTTTCATTACCGAGGGTACAATTGGCATGATTTTTCTGCACTCGTTAACAGAAACCAAACTCATAATTCGAAACCTAATACCGAGGGTTAAAACAATAATAACGACGTGGGTTCTGTATATTATTTTTTTGTCATGTAATAATGACACAAAAATAAAAAATAAAACTATAGGAGTATGTTTAAAAATAAGAGATATATTCGAAGAGATTATAATTACACTTTGGCACAATCAAATACTATTAAATAGTTAACTTACCAAGTACCCACGAGTACCTGTACTTATAACAAGTTATAAGTTGAATGTTTTACATGTAAAACAACAAAAAATATTGTTAGTAAAGTTTTACTAAGGACATTATATGACAAATAGGCCTGCCTGTTATTAAATAAAGTAATTTTTAAATGCTATAAAGATTGATAAGAGTTTGTCTTACTGACATAATTAGCTGCACAAAAAAAACAAGTAAGTAACATTTTCTCATAAGGCACAGCGTAAATTATAGTCGAAATTTTATAAGCTGGACGTTTACCACCTGAGTGAAAGTTTACCACAGTGAAATGGTAAACGTCCACATTATAAAAAATTTAATTCTAATATTTTTGATAAGGTAATTAAGTTAAATAAAGTCTCTCACATATTATGTGTTATAATTTACCCGTTTATAACTAACAAATCACAGTACTTTTCTTATTGCTGATTCTTATAGCTAAAAAAAATCATGTCTGAGATTTTGGACTACTGTATAAATAAAATTATATAAAAAAAATCTAATCGGAATTGTCCGGCAGTTGGGTACCCTTCCTTGTCTGTCAGAGTAATAACTGAATCAGAAAACAGAAGAATTTAAATCTGATAATGATAACTGAAGTCTAAATTTTATCAACGAAATCTGTACTTGCGGTACCCTAAATGCGATATTTCAATACAATACCAAATAGTCACTCGGTAATAGATAACTCTTTAAGAGCCTATTACCGACCCATTCGATATTTCTCTGGGTCGGTAATAGATTTCTATACATTCTATTACCGAGGGTAATCTGATCATACCATCGGTAATAGGCTTAATTTGGAGTTTAATTAAACCTAATTCCGACCCATAAAAAGAATAAAACACAGATGTTTTTTCAAATCAAATCAAACACGTATATTACAAGCTTCTTGTAAAGACAAAATCACATAACAGGCAAGTAAATTTTAGGTTTTAACTCAAAATAAAAAAAAGTTGACAGATTAAGGGTTTCCATAGAAACAAGGAAATCGGTGCTGAAGTTTTTGTTAAAAATTAAGGGTTAGTTGAATACTTTCCATACCACGGAAATAGCTCTTTAATAGCGTGAATAGATCAAGATTGGAATAAATAAAAGAAATTATAAAATTGATAATTTGTACCAAAACTAAAGAGTAAATAACAAAACTACCACTTTTTCTATTAACGTGGCATACCACGGAATTACTTACCACAGAAGTAATTGGCGCCTATCACCGCTGTATTTTATTTTCAATTTTAAACGTATTTCCCGGTCAAAAACTAAGTTAAAAGTAATTCAAAATCGTGTAGAAAACAATACACAACCTCTTAAAAGGCATTGCACTAGTTTATTTGCCATAACTATTACGTAAAACACTAAGTAAGATTGGAGTGCACTTACCTGTGGAGTCACGCGTCTGTATGGAACAACCGGTTCTTGCGCCGCCGTCGCACAAACTGACGAATCGCGAGTTTTTTGTTACACTCACACAAATGCACACTAATGGGCACGATAGACCAATGAATGAGCTTGTTTTGTGTATGCTTTATTTCTTAGAGAATAGATCTGTTTGCTTGCAAAATGCGTATTTGTAAACACCGCGGTGTTACACGTCGATTTTGATACCCGCGTTAATAGCCGCCGTTACCCTACCAGTACAATAACGCGAGTCACTAGTCCTCTATATATTGCAATTGACTATATTAATAACATTATTTTACATAATTCTACTCTTCTCACAATCAGAATCGAAATTCAATATCTACGCCCACAACTGTAAATATTCATTAAATTTAGTGATAAGTTTAGTCTAATCAGTATTAATATATATTTGTAACCCATAACTTACCGATAATTAAAGATCAAATATAGGGGTCTCGGCCCCGAATACGATTTCGTCCCTTTTGGCGTCGAGACCCTTGGCCCGTGGGGTCCGAATGCGTCTACACTATTCAAGGATTTAGCCAAAAAAATAGCAGACGCTACTGGTGATCGTAGAGCTGGCAGCTTCCTCGCACTGAGAATAAGTATTGCGATACAACGAGGAAATGCTACCAGCATCTACAGCACCATGCCGCAGGGGGATAGTTTTTAATTATTTATTTTAAGATTAGTTTTATTTATTTATTTTTAGATTTTAAGTTTTATATGTATTTAACTTGCATGTTTGGTTTAACTGTCAATGTAAGTTGGTTCTTCTTCTTCTTCCTCGCGTTGTGCCGGCAGTTTGCCACGGCTCATGGGAGCCTGGGGTCCTCTTGGCAACTAATCCCAAGATTTGGCGTAGGCACTAGTTTTTACGAAAGCGACTGCCATCTTACCTTCCAACCCAGAGGGTAAACTAGGCCTTGTTGGAATTAGGCCGGTTTTCTCACGATGTTTTCCTTCACCGAAAAGCTACTGGTAAATATCAAATGATATTTCGTACATAAGTTCCGAGAAACTCTTTGGTACGAGCCAGGATTTGAACCCGCGACCTCCGCTCCCACTCAATGTAAGATGGTTAATAAAAAAAATATTTTTGTTGCAGCATATTGCTGTCGCGATTGGAACGTTCAATCCCTCACCTTTTAAGCTGTTACTAACCGTATGATTACTTCATGCAGAATTAAGTATGTAAAAAATAGAATGTAGCGTGAGTGTGTATAGAAAATATAAAGTGAAAATAGCGTAACCGCAAATCGATATCTTCAACACTTACACGGGTTTGCATGGCATCCTTTTATTAATGTCGTAAGTGCCTCACAATAATACGAGTACCGTAAAACCACCCAACTATAGTCCAATACTGCAACTATGGTCCACAAGTTCAAAAGGAAATTAAGTATCTATACCAATGTTCCTTGTGGTTTTCTCCTAGTTTTACCTTCCATTTATAAACATACTTTGCCTTAGAACTACAAAAATATAGTAAAATACACACCTGAACGAGAAAAATTGAGTTTATTTGTGGACCATAGTTGGGAGCTTTGGACTATAGTTGGGTGGTTTTACGGTATACGAATACAAGGTGCTGTGGCGCGCCGTCAAACATAATACCCATTGGGCTACAGCCGTAGTCAATTAGCCAATTTGCCCTCTTTTTCTTTGAGAACTTTAGGATAAAGTGCTTAATTGTCTTAAATTAGACAAGCCAGTGGTGACAGTGCCTACTTACAAGGTATCAAGGTATTGGGAGCTTTAAATTACGACTAAAATTATACGGTTATAGTTCGTTCGCGTTTAGAATGCAGTAAAATCATTATTGTCGGCCGGCCTAGCTACGCCCGTAACCAATCAAATCGTTCCCAATTAGAAAATATAGTTTGACAATGATCATTTGAAGGCATATTTTCTAATTGGGAACGATTTGATTGGTTACGAGCATCGCTAGGCCGGCGGCTTGTAATGATTTTACTGCATTCTAAACGCGAACGAACTGTAGTACAAAACAGAGTACGGTGATTTTATTAGCTCTTGTAAAGCGATAGCTGGACTTAACAAGTAGCACGTGAACTACCGGCAGTTGAATCCAAAATGGTGGTTAAACGCGTTTTAAGATTAATTCTCCATTCACTGCACAGTACCGCATTAGTTTACTGTATAATAAAGCTATCGATATTACACTTTAAACAATATTAACGAGCAAAGAACAAAGGAATTAATTACGAGGTGTCCATCATGGCGCTCGAACCGGAAGCCTTATAGGTATTTGTCTATGACTAAACCAAAAACGTCACTTTTGACACTGACAGATCATATCCATAACACAGTTAGATCAAATTTATAACCTGTTATTACAACTAGCATACACCTCTCTAGTTTTCTTTTCGCATACTTTTCCATTAATATTTATATCGCGATTATAATATTTCTTATGGTTTTGGAAGAAATAAACATTTTTTTTAAATGTGACCCTTAATTTTAAAGGAAATATTGCTTTGATAGGAAATTTGTTCGTCGATGATGCGCTTTTCCGCTACATTACTCTGTGGAGGGCTGCGCTGCTATTTATTTCGCAGCCGACTTCCGTCCCCGGCTGGCCGCGGCCGAGTGGAAGTTATTTTAATAACATCATTATATTATACTAGTGCTTAATTATAAATACAAGTGGCTCTATTAGATGTAGACCTCGCTTACTTTCAATGGCTCCGCCATTCTGGAAATAAAAAAATATACATATAATTGGCGAATTTTCTTACAAAATTTCATGAGAATCGGTTGAGAAAATTGCGATCTATAAAGGCTTAGTTTACACATTTGAAGCCACTTTATTCCCCGGTCACGATCGCGGTGGTGATGTATTTCATCCATGCACTGCGTCTAGCTGAAGAATTTTTAATTTTCATTTAAAAGACTTGGCTTGAACTCGGAAAGAACGTATTTAAATTCGTATTTCACCGTGAAAATAATAGGTACGTCGCGAGTAGAACTGATAATCGTCCAGTGAGTGTACCGTTTGCTAGATATCATCATCTGATCATTTTTCAACATATTAGATATTTTTTATATATAATAGTTTATTGTGCTCAACCAACGGTTTTCCTATATCTTCTTCCGATAAGAATCAATCCGTGACTCGATGCCTGAGAGTAGTTATCGGTTCCACAAGCAATGCGAAGCGAAGCGAAATTTGAAAGAATGCGTATATGTTGTACGTATAATTGAAGGGATTTGCAGTGCCTTTTTTTTTTAAGAGGGGAAATGCGTTTTGCATACCACCCAGACGCGGGGACGGGCCTGGGATGGTTATGTGGGACTCCCGTATCTCGGACTCGACTCGTGGGGGAATATATATCACCCCTCCACCTCAGTGGGCGCGTTGATCATGCATCGCGCCCGCCTGCGCAGGGACCCTTGTGTAGGCGGCAGACGTCCCCGTCCTGCCTCCCACAGGAACCCTTATGGGGGTAATCGGCGGTCATATGCCAACCGCCTTCGCCCGACACGTTTGCGGCGCATTGGCTGGGAGGCCGGATCTTCCTCCCTGCCGCGCTCCGCGGCCTCCTTCTGCGCCATCACGTCCTCGCAGAAGGAGGCCGCAGCCACCCATGGCCTCTCCCCACCAAGCATGGCTTTCACCACCGCTGGCAAGGAAAGGTCGCTCCACACTATGGCCACGAGTGCGGCCCGCTGCTCCGCCCACGCTGGGCACACCGCCAACGTGTGTAGCGCCGTGTCTTCGGCGTCGCCGCAGTCGTGGCACTGCATCGTCGGTTCCCGTGTCGCCCTCCTACACAGGTATCTCCCGAAGCAACCATGCCCCGAGAGGACCTGAGTAAGGTGTAAGGAGAGAAACCCCCCTTTCTTTTGACCCATCGCTCCAGAACGGGTCGAATAGCTTCGACGGTCCAGTGGCCGGCAATTGGGGCCTTCAACCTTTCTTTCCACTTCTGGAGGAGCACTCGTCGGGAGTCAAGTCTCCACCGTCTGACCTCCTCCAAGGGTGGTTGGATCCCACTGGCTCGTGCATCGGTGACACGCCAATACGCCGACGCTGCTGCGTCGAGGTCCCCGCCAACACGCACGCTGCCTCGTGGGAGACGGAGCGGTATGCCCTCGCCATCCTGACCGCCATGACCCGCTGTGGCCTTCGCAATTGGGCCTGACCGCCCGATTTTCGGCGGTCAGGGAGAAGGCCCAAATGGGCGCCCCGTATAGGGCCATCGACCGCACAGGGATTTGCAGTGCCTACCTCAACCTACTTATGTACCTACTGTACCTATAATTCAATTGCAGTGCTACTATTAGGAAGTAGGAAGTTCTAGAACGATGACCCACAATAAAGTTATAATTGCTAGGCCCCGTCACATGCAGCGTGTCGCTTAATGAGCCCGATCGATAGTTGTCAGCGTTCGATGACAACTTGATGCATTGTTTGAACTTGTAGAAATCGTAATTGTGCGAACTATGGAAGGTGGAGGTAAGGAATGGAATCTCCATGTACCAAAAAGTGTTATCAAAAAACTTTAAATAGGTGGCGCTACAATACCTAGAATTCTTGAAAAAAAAACAAGGTTCTTAGCTACTCTTGCACTACTCTGGAGAGATTTGTATCTATTATTTATAGCTGACAGCTGGACACTTTTGTAACAGTTCTACCATAAGAGATTTCACTCCTTTTAATTCAACACTCCATAGTGCGAACACTGCGAACTTTCATTGGTAAGGTAGTCATGTTTATTCATATTCTTGTACGTTTAGTAATTCTTTTCTTCGCTTTAATCTAAGGTTTTAAAAGCAGTAGTGATAACAAGAGTCTATAAGATTCAATTAGGTTAAAATCGGCCACAAATTGATTGATTGAGATTACAGAATGTTTGTTTAATACCTAGGTACCTAATTATGTAAATGTTGTTTCGGGTATTGAAGTTTTATACAGCATGTTATTTTGCTCACCATATAAATATATAACTGCATACTGACTGCATATACATACCTACATACATAGTATGTTAAGGGTAGGCACAAAGTATGATTTTATTTATGGTAATTCCATCCTTTTTATCATCATTGGTGGTCGAGACTTATGTTTGGTGTCCATTTGTCTCCTGCCTCAAGGCGTGAAGTTGCCTTATCATAATTCCATATGTCCTGCTTCCGGATTGACCCGTATTAATATAATACATATTTGCAGCAGTCTTTTGGGTGCTAAGCGTGAAACACTTACACAAGCTTGCCGGGAAAAGCTGGTAAAGCAGGCCGGAGCCGGGCCGGAAATCAACAGATCGGCACTGTTCTGCCGCCGGAAATTGGCAGACGTTGACGAACCTTCGCTTCCATTCGTGGTACGATCAAATGGAATGTAAATTAGATTGGTAGCGACACTGCTACACCAAGAACCCATAAGGAGTTTTTAGGGTTTCGTACCTCAAAAGGAAAAAATTGAACCCTTATAGGATCATTTTGTTATCCACCCGTCCGTCTGGCCGTCCGCCCGTCTGTCTATGAGTCAAGACAAGACCTTTTATCTCGGGGACGCGTGGAGGTATCGAGTTGAAGCTGTGAAAAATTCTGTGAATTTGGTTTTTTTCAAAGAAAAGGTTTTTTTTACTTAGAACCCGCAATTTGGTGATTTGCACCATTGTGCAGAAGAAAGCGTTAACGTACAAAATAATGCAATATTGCAACGGAACAGAGGCCCTAAGCATTGCTTTTAAGTAAGAGGTTGATTCTTAGTGTGTTTGTCCATAAAAGACTGTATACATTTCTTTCCAAAAATATGATTTTTCGCAGACTTCTGTATATTTACATCAATGATACATTTTATCTTAGATATTTGGTGGTACCTATAGGTGACATAAATTAACCTTAAGAGCTATTGTTTCATCAGTCATTGGGAGACCTTATGTCCTACAATCGGCTTCTGTTGGCTAACTACTTTCTATGAATCTCAATATATGTATAATAAAAACATGCGTAAGTCATAACTGATGAAAACTTTTACAGAACTTTTACCTCTAATCAGTGTAAATTGTTTTTCGTTAACTTTATCAATCCAATCCCAATTAGATTATATCATCGTCGTAATAGAGGCATTGTAGATATATAATTTATCGCGAGCCAGCTCTACCAGTTACCGGATGTAGCGATTTGGGGTCAACGGAGAAATAAGGAGGGAAATGGCAGTAAACGTTACCATCGTTAATCAATATAAGATACTAGTGTTGTAATTTTAAAACAAAAATACAAAATATTAAAACTAAATAAATAGGTTTGACGACCGGTCTGGCCTGGTGATTTAGATTAGATTTAGATTTATTTATTTCATAATACAGATTACATCATAAATTGCAGGCATGTCAATCTACAAGAATTCATATAATGATCGTCAAAACAGATATCCGAAAACATAATCAATAAAATATCAATTTGAAAATTTAATAATTACTGGATACTAGGATTTTAAAATAATGTCAAGAATAGTCAATATAGTTTCTCCTGTAGAGTATCGTCAAAATCTATGCATCATTCATAAATTCGCTAACAGAATACAACGGTCTATCCAACAAGAAATCTCTCAATCGGCGTTTGAATGTCTGATCACACAGTTCACTTCTTATATCGGCTGGAAGTCGTTCATAATATGTAGGTCCTATCACACGACCATTATCATTATCATTGGGTACTGACCTTGTCTATGAAGCCGATGGGCCCGTGTTCGAATCCTGGTGAGGGCATTTATTTGTGTGGTGAACACAGATATTTGTTCCTGAGTCATGGGTGTTGTCTATGTATATAAGTATATATTTATCTATATACGTATTCATGTCGTCGCCTAGTACACATAGTACAAGCTTTGCTTAGTTTGGGGCTAGGTCGATTTGTATAAGATTGTCCACACTCATTTATTTATTTATTTATTTATACGTAATAAAAGCATAAAATTGTCCAATATTTAAATGAAGATTTAAAAAATACGATACGATTCCAAAACTGTTATAGTAGTAAGTTCTTAGTTCTTTACCAAAAATACAATAAAGAAAATATATCCTTATATTTCTCCTAAATGAAAATTAGTTAGATGTGTGACATTGAAAGAAGTTTTGCGTAAATATTAAACTTATTTTCTCTCTAAAAGATATTTCTTACATATCAAAGAAATACAGTTAATTCTAGGTATGCGTTGTAGTTTCTAGGTAGGTTCTCATTCATTCTAGTGCTGTCAAAATATGACCAAACAGCGAAGCAGCGATTGTGCACGAGTAGGAAAGTAGGAATGTAAATTCACTTTGAAGCCGCGTTTAATATTTATGACCCATTGTAACATTCGTAGGCGTAGATAACATCGCAGTGACGGTGCAAGTACAGTACTAATGATATTTTTTCAGCCCCTAATAGCGGAGTTCATTCCCACCACCCTTGCCCTGATTACACCTGTAGATAAAGAACAATAATACACTCAGGCACGCATTTAGGTAATGGGTTAGAAAGCTCTTTGATTCGTCGTCTTTGAAATTTCACTTGATTTTGTTTTAATAAGACACACCTACCTTCATGTGTGTTTTTAAAGGTTGGTAAGAACTCAACATCCCTAAAGTTGATTAAATAGAAATTGAACGGATCATTCAGGATTTTAAAATTGTCATTCTTTTTTACCGTGTGAGAGAAAAAAAAATGCCTTGTTAGAAAAGTATAGGTTTATCGTAATCATAATTTATTAATAATATAAAATTACATGTCAAATAGGTACTACTTAATATTATTTTAATTCTATATCGCGATCGGTTTTTTTTATAAATAACTCTTTGTAGTCATAGAACGTTTGCTTGAGGAGCCATTGTCTAATTCTAGTTTTAAACATTGACGCACTTTTTGCAGTAACAATTTCACGCGGAAGGCAATTGTGGTACACTTTTCGACCCATTACATGGGTTAGCTTTTTTCTTTTCGCAAGTCTGTGCGATGCAAGGGAAAGTATTCTATTCGCGTTGCGTACCTCCGCGGAGCTTCGATAATTAGATTGGAGTCTACCTCTTCGCGTGTGTTTATTGCCATTTGCATTATTAGTAGCGCTAGCGAGCTAGCGAGGGCAGTACGAGTATTCCCAACGACTTGAGTAGTGGGCTCGCGGAGTGACATTGAGAGACACAAATTTTCGCGCGAACAGCGTGCTTTTGCAGACCCTCTCCCAATCGGCGGCACAAGCCCACAGCTCGACTCCCTACTGTAGGAGTCACGCTTGGACCATTTCAAATGGAAGTGTTCGAGCCAACCGCTTTCACGCAAAACATGCCATTGCGAGTTTTTTGCACATTTTATATATATGACCACCCCAGGTGAGGCATCTGTCCAGCTCAAAGCCAAGGAATTTTGAGTTTATAACTTGGCTGATTACAGTTCTATTCGCTATTACAGACAGCTGCCTAACCTGCCGGCCAGACAGATTAAGGCAGATGTAGTGCGTTTTGCTCGTGTTCGAAATAAGGCAGTTAGTGCTAAACCAATTCGAGTGTGATGTCTGGCTACCATGGGTTATTTACCTATCCTATACTCATCATCAAACCTTTACGTCCTTCTATGCGCGTATGTCCTCTCTCACCAGAGGATTTCGAATATAGTGCCCACCATAGTTCAATACAGATGGGTGTGGATACTGTGGACTGTGGATAGGTTCAATAAAACGAAACAAATATTCGTGTCCATGTATCTGTTGATAGCAATAAAATTAACCCTTTCACACGACATCGACATGCTCGGTTGGTGTGTCCCCATCCACGGCTAAATGCGGGCGCAGCTCGTTGGCTGAATAATTGAAAGCCATGCCATGAAAAATGTATCTGCGGCTAATTACCACGCGCACGAACGTCCCCGGAATAAAATAAATCCGCACACGGACGTGGTTCGCTGGTTCAATCGAGCCGCCTAATGGCCTGTCGTCACCCACATACATAGTTAAAATTTTGTTAATATATTCCGATTTTATGTATCGAAAATAAACTTCGCTATTCCAAGTATTTATAGGGCTTTGTATTATACTGCAATTAATTCAAGCTCATGACTTTTGGCGTGGACAGCGTTCAAAAGGGGTAAATTTTTTATCTAGCTGCAACAAAAATTATACGAAATTATAAGTTCAAGTGTTACGTAGGCGTCGAAAGTCCTTACTTAAATGCAAACAATGGTTTTATAGAACCAAGCAAACAATGACGTCTATTTTTCACACATGATTTCAATGTTTGTTCATACATAAGTACCTACCTATGTATCCAGCAGGTTAACCCAGTTTTTGCGATGACTTCGCGATAACCGTAATGGAATTATTATTACAGTCCCGCGGGTGAAATATCTCGCATCATTACTTACGTCGACCAACAGGTACGACACTAAACTTCGTGTCGTGTTTGATGCTAGGATCGTACAAGTAGGTATACATTTTGTTTCGCGAGAAGTAACATGCCGCGGGAGATTAACCTTGTTCCTGGGAATTTTAAATGCAAAATTTTCAATGTTCTACCTATAAGAAGATTCCTGAGATGTTCAAGAAATAATTAAAAATTAATTGGAAATGAAGTATTTCAGATGAAATAATAGAAGGTAATGCAACAAATATAGAAAATCTATGGATAATTTTCTGAACATACACTTATGTCGGGATTATTCCTGGGTAGAATCCACGCAGTTATATTTGATATCCGCTATTTGGTAGTCGTATTGCGTAGCGATAATCAAGCACATTAGTAGAACAAATTATAATTTAGTTCGTTTGTTGTTTGGCTAAATTCGTTATTACAAATGGTACAATATTTAGTTTGAGGTAAGCAGTTGAGATGTGTATTATTAATGTATTATGGTTTATCTCAATTATCTTTTAGTGAACGTAAATACATATGGTAAATACATTAAAATCTCACTTAAGGTATCTACTTTTCTACGTACTAAACTGAGCGTTATTGATTAAAGTAAAATTTCGCGTTAATTTTCAAGCGGCCGGATTTTAATTGTTTTTAACTTAAATAAAACAATTCTCCGAACCCGAAACACCTTGCAAATTAATTGTCTGTTTCCCAAACTTTGTTTCCGTACCGTACCATGCGATCTGCTATACTTAAATCTTATAAATGAAGGTACGACTCCCGCAGATGACATTGGAGTTGTGCTTCTTTATTTTACATGAAAAAATAACTGATATTAAGCTACGTCACCACCAGACTTTGACTTAAAAGTGAGGTAAAAACAAGAGCTACCTTATTTGGCAAATATTTTAACAAAAATTGAGAATATTTAATATTTTTGTTACTAAATGGTTGATAATATTGATTAGAATTTGAAATTCCCTACATAGAGGGTTTACGCCGCTCGTACCGCCAGGCACTTAATCGCTTCCTGTGAGTCAACTTCAAATTACGATTCACGTAAATAAAGTTTCCCTGCTCCGTGTCAACTCTTCCCCTCCAGATAATATTGGCAGAACACAAGCTATATTAATTTTAGGTTTTGTGTTTTCGTCGTTACAGTCGCATTTGCATTGGTTAGTGCTTTCCGCAGGTGTTTATGAGTGCAGTCATTACCGAGGAAAGCGAACATTCGCTATTAAAACTCAATAGATATCTGAAAGCTAGAGTGCATATATGACGTCAACGTTTATGTAATAAAATTATTCTGTACATAATGCGCAAAAATTACTTTATAGGTTTAAGATTTCAAAACTTACATAATATATTCAGGTAAAGTTTTATTTTTTGCTGGTTTACAAGCAAAGTTTAGACCGTATTTTTTCCTACATGAACTTAAATAAGAACCGATTTAATTGTTACCTTAATTACCTTAGTTAACGTAGAAAAATTCCGAAGAATTTTCTTTTAAATATCTTACGTTATGGCCTAAGCCCTATTTTCAGCCTTTTCAAGATAAAAACATACAAAATATACAGGAATAGTCATTTATGAAAGTTTTTGTTTTAAATTTCATAAGGTGCAACTGTATCGTAGGCTCAAAAGTTACGGTTTTTTGTTTAATTGACACTGCATCCACCTTGAAGTTTTTCTATTTTGCCTTTTTGACTTTGACTTTGACTGGTAGAGAACGCCTATTGGCATTAAGTCCGCCTGTTGTATTCTTTTTTATGTGCAATAAAGTTAAAAATAATAATAATAATAAATATTCGTGAAGTTCATGCTTAACTAAATTAATGATAGCATAGGACAAGATTATCGATCCCATTCATTTACCTATTCGCAGAGAGGAGTTTTTGTAATTGAAAAGTAGGCATGACCGCGGGAAGGGCTCTTGCAGCGGAGGGTGCGGTTGGCAATAGCCTTACGCACCCCAGCTCCGAGACAACCACTTCGTCACAGGCACAGGCCATCCAGTATCTGTGTGGTCTGGTATTAAGCATGGTTCTTATGGATCTCAAGGTCAAGTAATACCAGAAAAGAGCTCACGTAATCGAAACATTTTTTATAACAAATAACATGAAAACCAACTTTTTAACTTTGCCCAGATGCATATGAATGAACCCTTAACCTCAATCCGCGACTGGCCTTTATCCGCCTCCGTTGCCCCGACAATACCGGAGACTTGACAAGGGTACGGGGAAAACTCGTCAAAAACTGTTGATACTGATAACAGCAAAGCGCAAAAAGTGAATTATAAAAACATCACCTTGAACCGTTTGGGTGTTGGAGGGATTTCGCTTTTATTTGGCGCACACGAACATATTGCGTGACCGACTGGAATCGCACCCCTCGCGGGGTCAATGGACTGCGTTTGAGGCGAGCACATTTAGAATCATTAAAATCATAACCTTACGATAATTTTAGTTTAATATGAAAATATTTTCATTAATTATTTTAGCAATAGTGACCTAACTCCTATGTCCTTCACTTGAATACCTTTATATATCCATATAAGTCCTAGCTAGCTAAATCCTAATACTCGTACGAGATTTCAAATGACTGTTAAAATGTATATTTAGGCCTGTTCTTTGGTTTAAGGGTCGCTAATATTTTAGGCTTTTCGAATGACAAGAGCCTTCCTTTGTCTTAGGAACTTTATTATTCTCTCATGCTGCCCGCATGGGTTTTAAACGCTTGTATTTCATCCTTGTCAACCTTACCCGTAAAATCTTTGTGTACAAAATATTTTAGAAAATCATCCGATGTTGCTTGACAAAGCATCATAATAAATAAATAAATATTATAGGACATTATTACACAAATTGACTGTCCCACAGTAAGCTCAATAAGGCTAATAATAGAAATAATGAAAACCTTACTGCACGAATTTAAAAAATAGAAACATTTTTATAATGAAATTAAAATATGATTTCAAAATACATTTCAAACATAACCAATCGAGTCTTACCAACTCCTTGGAAAATAGTCCGATATCAGGTATAACGGGAATAAATATTTTATAAAAAATTGTTATAAAAAAAGATAGGATGTATCTTTTATATTTTTCTCCGTAGAAAATATCCTGAAAAAGGATGATTACTTTAACTAAGCTTAACCTTAATTATATTTTATGGGTTACATACTAACCATGTACATTTCCTTTATGTCAGGCGTATCCCTGGTGTACATCCTGGCGGTGCTGCCGGGACTGCTGCCGTGGGGCGGCGGCAGCGGCGCGTGGTTCCTGTCGCTGTGCCACCTGCTGGGCGCGCTGGCGCCCTGGTGCGGCTCCTTCCTCTACCACTTGTTCATGAACCACGCGCGAGGCGAGCAACTCTACCACCGGCTGCTGCAGCTCGACATGCTCGGTATCTGGGTCAGTCAGAGCATAGGTCAGTACATACATATAATAATATCAATAAATAATTTGGAAAAAATAATAATAATACCTATATTCAGCTCGCTGTACGTCACATAGTGTCGTCCCATCACGTCACGATCGTCGTTGGAGTGTTGCTAAAATGACATGGCATAAGCACAACACGTGATTTTTATATTGTTTGTAGTAATTTTACATGAACTTTATGCAGCTCACAAAATTAGTTGAAAACATGCGACATTTGTGTCACAATATATTCTACCAAAGTTTTTACTCCCTCAATCAAAAACAAAAAATGGTTTCGATACAAACGGTCAATGTCCACTCAATTTCCTTACGGGAAGAAATTCTAAAAACTCACTCAAAAATCTTTTCGTTCTTGATTCATATTTTCAACACCTTTTAAGGCCCCCTCAGAAGATGAATTTTCAAACACACTGAAATTTATTGTCTTATTTTCAAACGGTGTGACTTTCTCCTACGTTTTAAGTACTTCATAAAACTAAACTTTCAACCCCTTATTTACCACCTTAAGAGATGAATTTTCAAAAATTATTCAGAAATTACTTTTCTTGTATTTTATTATAATACCTTCTTACGAAGTTTTAAGTTCCTATTTAACCCCCTTAGGATTAATTACAGGACATAACACACTAAACAAACACCTGCATAAAATAGGTAAGACAGACAGCCCCATGTGCAGAGGGTGCATGGAGGAGGAGAAAACAGCAAAACATATTCTTCTAGAATGCAATCAGGTAGAAGTATACAGGAACAAATACCTAGGAACGCCGAACACACTGAAAGAGGTATTTAACAACCTGAAAACACTGTTAGGTTTTGTAGAGCTGGTTGAATTTCTCAAAAATCTCTTATTACTTGTACACAATATATGTAGATGGAACCTGCAGTGTAAACTTCAGCTTCTAGCTTTTGTAGTTCCGGCTTCGAGTTGATGAGTCAGTTAGCCAGTCAGTCAGGACATACGCATTAATATATATGTTATTTACAATAAAGCAAAAGTTAATTATTCAAAAAATATTTTTTTGTAAAACAAGAATTTGAGAGAAAAGGAAGGAACCGTTTGTCCGGATAGTCAAGAACTCGATCTTAATTTTTGCTCTAAATACTCTTGGAATTTAAATGCCTGACAAATTAACGCCTTAATGTTGAAAAATGGTATTTGTGTGTTAATTTGGGTTTTCGAACAATCTTTTTTTTTATATGTGTGCACCAGAGTATTTGGTACTTATAAATGCTTTAAATTGTCTGCAAATGGTGTTCTGATCTTGTTTTATAATACTAAACCTAATCAAAATATAACTACCAGCAGGATGTGCTTCATCGTCTTCCTTCCGATCTGCGAGCAGATCGGAAGGAAAATAATTAAGACTAATTTAATTCCAAAGAAAGTGACAAGCGAACACTCCACCAAACAAGACAAAGTTAACCTGGCAACTTATTGAATTACCGAAGTATTTTATTCGTCGTGAATTTTCTATTCCTTACACAATACCGTAAATGAAAAGCGCACAGGACCGAAAGCAGTCGTAACTTTGTGATCTAATTGTTGAAATCATGGGCCCGCTTTGTTTTCAACCCTCGGGCACAGTATACTAAAGTAATGCGTAACCAGTACAGTGACTTCGTATTATGCTTGTTCATCGCCATGTTAATATATATAACATATAACAGGAGAATATAATTACATTAGAGAATTTACTAATTTCCTTTTTCTAGTTAGGTTCCTAAAAGTAGGTCCTCAATTGTCTTCTAAATTCACAAGATGGTGAGAATCGAGTGTCGTTGACGCCTCACCACTATGATTGATTTACTACGCCTCACCATTGTCTGAATTTTCAAATCACTGCCACATTTATATCAAAGCAAAAAAAGGCGATTTCCTACATACTACCTATTACCTAGCGCATTGTAAACTGTAGCTAACTATTCTTCCTCTTTTTGCGATACAAACGGGTATCACAGCTCAAGTGGTAAAACAAATGTAAAGATGTAGCAAAAACACGAGAACGAGTTGTATTATTTGTTACGTTAACATTGTAAATTACTATTGGAGTAGGTAGTTAGAATACAATTAAAAGACATTTCTCTGTATACGCTCGGTGATTACCCACCTACCGCGAACATCGAAAATCGAAATTTTGTTCCGTCTCTCGAGCATGACAGAGGCTCTCTGATACTCATACACTTCGAATACCACTTTGTACTGATTGTTCTCCCAACTGTGTTTGAATCAATACTTGGTGGAATTTGAAATAACTTAGCGCTGACTCGATTTCACGCCTGATTTGGTTCCCGGTCACATCGTGTGCACTGAAGCACTCGCAGGCTGGGTACATAGTGTACGCTAATTGCTACATACTCGTATATAGAGCCTGATAACTTAGTTTCTGCTACACTCAAGTTAGAGAACAGTGGCTTGACTAACAAATTTAAGGGTTGTCTTGTCTTCGTCGGTATATGTGGGTCATTCTGTGCGGTTGCGTCTAATTATCACCTCTCTTTTCATACATTTTTATACGAGCGACGCTTTCGACTACTTACGGAATGCATGTAAATACTTAAAACACAGTGTAAACTTGCTATACGATAAATAAATAATACGGGTCACGGCAATTAGACCGCAGCCGTAAAAGTGTATGGCGAACTAATCAATGAATTCATTTCTCCATGCTATTTTGTAGCTCGCTACATATAATATCCAAATAAACTAGTAATATTTTTATATTATTTACGAGTATTAATTACAAGTCTTGGATACAGGTGTGCAAGTGTTGAAAATTTTTCAAAAAAGTTGGAAAATATTCTCGGAAATTTCACAAGAAACAAAGGAAACTTTCATTTCGGAAATGGAAAATTATGATTTGCATACAAAAATATGAGATGTTTTCGAAAAAAATCCAAGTGGGAATTTCGCAATTTTGGAAACTTTCCGACGGCACATTAGCTGTAGTCTCGGTTCACGAGATGATAGGCATCACTTGCTTGATTATTTTTAATTAGTGAGCAATAAACAGATAGTGTGACGCTATAGTGTGGTACGTGTTATGGAAATCCTATGTACTACCTCCTACTGTACTTGTTACACTATTGCATAACTGGAACCATTTGGATTAACATCTTCAGAATAAGGATTTTTGGTAAACCTACACCGTTTTACCTATAGATAATAAGATATAATTTTGAACTTACCTATATAATATATGAACAATATCGATTCGCGTGTGCAATATATAGGTAATCACTTAAGAATAGGGAATGCAATAACCGGCCAAACTTCATAACCGGTTTCGGTTACGGTTATGCCCGAAAAATAACGGATTAATTGTTATAAATGTTATAATCTATTACGGGTTTTCTTCGACAAAAAATGATATATTTACGATTAAGTAATTAAAAAATTACATACCTAAATAAAGGTACTCAGTGTTAGGGAACGTGAGTATAATAAGGGTTCCGTACCCTAAGGGTAAAACGGGACCCTATTACTAAGACTCCGCTGTCCATCCGTCTGTCTGTCTGGCCATCTGTTACCTAGACAATTGAAATTTCCACAAATGATGTATATTTCTGCTGCCACTATATAACAACTGATACTAAAAAGTACGGATTTTTTTAAACACACACAATACACTAAAAGTTATTATATATGTACGTGATACAATATTCCATCAAAATATTTTATAAACAAAGGGAGTAAATTTGGTATATTTTCGTTATTAAAGTACACGAATAACAAAAAATATTGTCATAGGAGTCATTTTGTCAATTACTAAAAGTATAACGCTAACCCAGACACTTTGAAAGTATTATTTTTATTTACTATGGAAAATGCCCAATAAAGGGGGGGGGGGGGGGGGGGGGGAATTTCAAAGTCTAGTGATTAGGTGAAGTGGGGTATCATTCAAAAGAGCACAAATTGTACATTCCAAAACTATTTTTTCTTTTTTTTCATAGTGAAAAAAAATTGAAATATGAAGGAAAATCTGAAAAAAAAATACCATTCCCGATAAGGGGTTATCTCCGAAGGTTACCGAAGAAAAAAATTGAAATTTTTACATAATATTGACATTACTATAAACTTTACAGGAAAAATATAATCAGACCTCTATCTTGATATTTTTTTTAAATTAACAAAACACATTTCCGAATTCAGTTTGCAATTCAACCAACTTTAAGTGTGTTTATTACACTTGAAATATCTATGAGATAACATTAGAGGCACCCTTTTTCATATAAAAGAATAAATGTTGGAATCGGTTCACATGATAGAGAATTATCCTCGAAAAACTAACATACATGCATTACATGGCGCAAATTAGTTAGACCGATAGATGGCGCTGTACACAATTATACTAAGTATAGGTATTTCAAAGTTTGTACGGAACCCTCGATGCGCGAGTAAATGGAACTCGCACTTGGCCGTTTTTTTTACTTTTATAGCGTCTCTCAACTTGCTAAGTAAATTTGCGTAATAATCAGCATTCATTGTCGTTTTCTTAGGTTAATAATTTATTAGTAGAACCCCTTCAAAATCCCGAAAAAAATTCGCCATAATTTTACTAGCCGATGGACGAACCTTCTGAAACGAAACTTCCGAGGAGGCTTTTCGACTTTAAATTTCCATTGTAGTGATTTCTGTTAACTTTCTGGGTCCTCTTGTCTAATCCAAGTCTCGTCACATGTCACAACCCTGAAAATAATTTCTTCCTCTTTGCCGCGACTCATGTCCAAAAACGAGCATTTGACACGTCTGTCCTTGTCTAACGCGGTCAGCATTTTGGGGACCCACCGGGCACTAACCTTAGACATGTTTAAATAGCCACGAATTATTTCATTTACCCGTTCCTTACTAATGCCCACATCTCTAGCTATTTCGCACTATCTCACTCGTCGGTCTTCAAGAATTATATTTTTCTAGAAACTGGTCGTCCACTACGAGGATCGTCTTCTAGGCTTTCGCGACCCGATTTAAATTGCCTAGACCAGAACTTTATTGTGAAATCGGAAGGACATACATCACCAAACACGAGCAACATACGTTATTTTATCTTCAAAGGCGTATTCCCTTCTTTAGTGAGAAATTTAATCACTGAACGTTGCTCAATTTTGATCAAAATATTTTTCTGTAGCAACATGTTGCAAGCATTCGACTGTCAAAAACAAATGAAGAGCAACTGAAAAATAAAAGTTTGTAAATTTGAAAAAAGAATAGTCAATAAACACAAATTCATACCGGCTAGTATTTTTAGGGTTCCGTAGCCAAATGGCAAAAAACGGAACCCTTATAGATTCGTCATGTCCGTCTGTCTGTCCGATTCTGTCACAGCCACTTTTTTCCGAAACTATAAGAGCTGTACTGTTCAAACTTAGTAAGTGGATGTATTCTATGAACCGCATTAAGATTTTCACACAAAAATAGAAAAAAAAAAAAAAATTTTGGGGGTTCCCCATACTTAGAACTGAAACTCAAAAAATCTTTTTTCATCAAACCCATACGTGTGGGGTATCTATGGATAGGTCTTCAAAAATGATATTGAGGTTTCTAATATAATTTTTAGGGTTCCGTAGCCAAATGGCAAAAAACGGAACCCTTATAGATTCGTCATGTCCGTCTGTCTGTCCGATTCTGTCACAGCCACTTTTTTCCGAAACTATAAAAGCTATACTGTTCAAACTTGGTAAGTAGATGTATTCTATGAACCGCATTATGATGTTCACACAAAAATAGAAAAAAAAACAATAAATTTTGGGGGTTCCCCATACTTAGAACTGAAACTCAAAAAATCTTTTTTCATCAAACTCATACGTGTGGGGTATCTATGGATAGGTCTTTAAAAATGATATTGAGGTTTCTAATATCATTTTTTTCTAAACTGAAAAGTTTGCGCGAGAGACACTTCCAAAGTGGTAAAAAGTGTGTCCCCCCCCCCCCCCCGTAACTTCTAAAATAACAGAATGAAAAATCTAAAAAAAAATATATGATATACATTGCTATGCAAACTTCCACCGAAAATTGGTTCGAACGAGATCTAGTAAGTAGTTTTTTTTTAATACGTCATAAAAATTAAAAAAAAAAAAATTTTTCATCAAACCCATACGTGTGGGGTATCTATGGATAGGTCTTCAAAAATGATATTTAGGTTTCTAATATCATTTTTTTCTAAACTGAATAGTTTGCGCGAGAGACACTTCCAAAGTGAAAAAAATGTGTGTCCCCCCCCCTGTAACTTCTAAAATAACAGAATGAAAAATCTAAAAAAAATATATGATATACATTGCCATGCAAACTTCCACCGAAAATTGGTTCGAACGAGATCTAGTAAGGAGTTTTTTTTTAATACGTCATAAAAATTTAAAAAAAAATTTTTTTTCATCAAACCCATACGTGTGGGGTATCTATGGATAGGTCTTCAAAAATGATATTTAGGTTTCTAAAATCATTTTTTTCTAAACTGAATAGTTTGCGCGAGAGACACTTCCAAAGTGAAAAAATGTGTGTCCCCCCCCCTGTAACTTCTAAAATAACAGAATGAAAAATCTAAAAAAAATATATGATATACATTACCATGCAAACTTCCACCGAAAATTGATTTGAACGAGATCTAGTGAATAGTTTTTTTTTAATACGTCAATAAATTAAAAAAAAAATTTTTTCATCAAACCCATACGTGTGGGGTATCTATGGATAGGTCTTCAAAAATGATATTTAGGTTCCTAACATCATTTTTTTCTAAACTGAATAGTTTGCGCGAGAGACAGTTCCAAAGTGGTAAAATGTGTGTCCAAAGTGGTAAAATGTTGAACAAGATCTAGCAAGTAGATTTTTTTTTAATACGTCTTAAATGGTACGGAACCCTTCATGCGCGAGTCCGACTCGCACTTGGCCGCTTTTTTTTCTAAAATGAATAGTTTGCGCGAGAGACACTTCCAAAGTGGTAAAATGTGTGTCCCCCCCCCCGTAACTTCTAAAATAAGAGAATGAAAAATCTAAAAAAAATATATGATATACATTGCCATGTAAACTTCCACCGAAAATTGGTTTGAACGAGATCTAGTAAGTAGTTTTTTTTTAATACGTCATGAAATTAAAAAAAAAATTTTTTTTTCAACATACCCATACATGTGGGGTATCTATGGATAGGTCTTCAAAAATGATATTAAGGTTTCTAATATCATTTTTTTCTAAACTGAATAGTTTGCGCGAGAGAACCTCCCAAAGTAAAAAAAAGTGTGTCCCCCCCCCCTGTAACTTCTAAAATAACAGAATGAAAAATCTAAAAAAAATATATGATATACATTACGATGCAAACTTCTAACGAAAATTGGTTTGAACGAGATCTAGTGAGTAGTTTTTTTTAATACGTCATAAAATTAAAAAAAAATTTTTTTTCGTCAAACCCATACGTGTGGGGTATCTATGGATAGGTCTTCAAAAATGATATTTAGGTTCCTAATATAATTTTTTTCTAAAGTGAATAGTTTGCGCGAGAGACACTACCAAAGTGGTAAAATGTGTGTCCAAAGTGGTAAAATGTTGAACGAGATCTAGTAGTTTAAGTAGTTTTTTTTAATACGTCATAAAGGAACCCTTCATGGGCGAGTCCGACTCGCACTTGGCCGCTTTTTTTTTAATTTTGATCAAAATATTTTTCTGTAGCAACATGTTGCAAGCATTCGACTGTCAAAAACAAATGAAGAGCAACTGACAAATAAAAGTTTGTAAATTTGAAAAAAGAATAGTCAATAAACACAAATTCATACCGGCTAGTATTTTTTTTTAATTAGATTACTTTTCAGCCACCCCTCGTAAGAACTAGGTTCGCTCTTGGTTGTTCGCTTGTAGTGGTAATAAATACTTGTATTTCCTTTTCGTAGAAGTTCCTTTGAGAATACACGACTGTTAAATTTTCTTTGCTTTATTGTACAACGTCCTAGTTCCTCGCACGATGTTTTGAAGCGACGCGAGACTTGTTTGCTGTGTTTTGTCCAGGGAATAGGTACGGCTTAGATTGTAGGTATAGTGAAATGGCCCAGTTTTTGTTACGAAATACAGAACAAGCAGCATTAAATTAGAGGCTAAAAATACTGCATAACTTTTATTGTCTACATTAAAGCGTAGAATCACTACATGGAAGAAAATGCTGCATGGAAAATTAAAAAATCTGTTAATGTATCCAATAACAACTACCTAAACCTTATTTTAAAGGCGTTTGTGGTTACAAAGAGCGACGCACGGCTTCTATGCAGGATGATAGATGTGTCTGCAGCTGACTATACACAAACCTAATTTTATGTATTAGCGTATTTCCCTGCAGGTTAATACGGGGAGAATACATCGGATGTCGCTGCCCTTGACAGGCACTAATTGGGTACCTAAAATTGTTATCGACTTAGATTTCAAAGGATCACTCGTTCTATATTTGGATCTTCGAATTAGGAATATGTGCCCTTCACCTTCCCGTACCTCCGCGATAAATTATTCGAAATGTAATTACCATATTTCGACTGCGATATCAAGCGTCCAACTCACTTAATCAACGAGATCTTAGATCGAGATCTTCATTAAATGTAGGTAATTCATATCAAACAATTTCCGAATTAGCCAATTTTCATAATCAGGACGAATATAGCCGCTGGAATAAATTGTTATATAACTTGACTTATATACCATACATATATATATATATATATATATATTACGTGGAAACAGTTTCAAAACAGAGTCACAAGCAATATACATATACCAAAAAGGTTGTTCTACTTTTCTAATAGTTCCACGTACTTTTAAAGGAAAAATATAAGGGGCATTGGCAGAACACTATCGGTTAGGTAATATTTCCTGCTACTTTACCCATATTTATTATGAATATATAGTACATTATGTTTACCTCCGTAGCGGAGTCGATGATAAATATCCAAATGAACATGACGCCAGGGTAAAATTAAGCATGCCCAATGCTTGTCTGGCATGAAATAGCATGTATCTTTAGACACAGCGCAGTCCCTCGCCGACAAAGTACAGCGAGCCCTCGTTTTGCATGATTAATCACTAGATTACTAAAACTTGGTGCGAGTCGGCGAACGTGCGCACTTGATTATAGTTAGTAGGTGCTGTCAGGACCCTTAACATTCTGTCTAACTTTGGGAAACACTGACTTTTGTCAGATTGCATTATAAAACATGTTCGGGTCTCGTGCGTCTTAGCGGTAAGATTATTCACGATTACCAACACTCTCAATGTGCATGCTACGCCGTAGCACGTAGGACCTTATTCTCGCTGCTCTCGTTACTAAAAAAATGTATTATTTTGATAGAATGATTTTAAAGATTACAAACAAAGAGGTTGAACTCTTTAAAACAGTTCTTATGGCCTTCTTCCGAGATCGAAGCTACATACCTAAATATGTAGGTATTTCAAACGAATCAATCGCAAATTGGAAAGCTAGTCTAATTTAACTAATTGCAAAATTTGATCACAACCACAATATTGGTGCGAGAGGCAACAGACACAGGTATATCGATATTAAATGTTTAAACTCTGCTTCAAGATTGCCACCAGTTTGTAGACATTGAATGGCAGACGTAGTAAATTAATTAATAACATTTGTGTATTTAGTTAAACTTAAAGCAATATATTACTACCTCAAAATCCTGAAAATGATGGGAATAGCTTTATTACCAGTTTCTATCAGAAGTAGGAAACGGAGGCTTAATATTAGATTCAATAGCCATCATTTTCTTTTCCCGCATAAAACTGTCAGATGATCATCTCGTAAACCCGTTTGGTATCGCGTCTCAATCTATAACGGATCGCAATTTCGTTTGCACGGAACGGGCAGTGACTAAGAAAATATGAACACTCGTTGCAGCATTTTATATATTTCATTATCTATTCAAAAAGATGAAAAAAACAATTTTATTGGAATTGTTAATTCGATATTAAATCGTCAAATATTAGGTGTAGCGTAAGCTCTCAAGCATGAAATACCGTTTTTGCCAATACCTCATCTTAAACTCTAACTGAACAGAAACACCGTTTTTGTTATAAAATGTATTAAAACGAACAATGCACAAACGAATTACTTTCGTAAGTAAACTACACAGTAATCGCAGATATTAAATCATAAAACCTACAAACGTTTGCTTTTTAGGGAAACGGTACTAAAATATCGTCGCTGTCCTGAACAAAAATAATTATTTTAGCCAGCATTTCCCAAACTATGGGTCGCGAGCGAAATTTGAATGGGCCCTGGAACATAATACAACATGCCGACCGATCGGGTTAACATTTAACAGCCGGTACTAATAATATTTCATGTTGGATAATTAAGACGGTCAAAAGGTGGGCCCCGAATTGAGCAGGTTTTGTTAGGTGAGTCAAAGCCCACTCAACTTGCGAACCACTGATCTTAGCAATTCATGTCCATACTGTTAGAAATCGATGATGTGCGCGCGTTTCCGGATCCAAGATTTTATGACGTTGGATGCGGCAAACTAACAGAAAATCCCTTAATACGGATCCATCGTTTAAGGGCCGTAAAACGGACTGTTGCCGGCCCTGAAGCCGATAGCAGAGTTTACACACCTACGGGACAACTTTAACAGGTTTGATTCAAACCTCAAAACGCTTGCCTTGACTCGTATTGTCATATTATTAAAGGTTAGATTTGACAAATATGCACGACATCGTGGATGACACGAACAATATTCTTTAGTTCATATTGCGCTATTTTGAAATGGTGGTTAGTTTGAAATTTAAGTTACAATAAAATACAATGCTTTGCCTCCAAATCCTAAACGAGACCCAAAAGGCCGGTTCAGAATATTCATGTTATAAAAATATGACATTGCTTTTAAGCTTATAGTCTATTGCTTAGAGAGGGACACACCGAGATTAATATCAAATCAATGTCATATTATTAAAATCTGGGGGCGGACTTCATTGTGTAATGTGTACCCACCAATTTTGCCGAAACTTATTTTTGGGTGGGGAGTTGAACTCGCTTTGATGAAACATGTGATTTGAAGCTCTTCACAGGCTCACAAGCGAAGTGGTGAGATAATGGATCATTGCCGACACCATCACAACTATTTGTCCTTTAAGATAGTAACATTCCGCGTGAGCGTGGTAAGTAGGACAAACGTTTTATTGCGAAAAAAAAGTTTCTGTGTATTTAATTTTGCGCCCACAATATATACTTTACAGTACATATGGGGCTACTTTATAGCACTAGTGCGAGAAGTAGCATATTACGTTACTGTGTCGAACATTTAAAGGGCCATATGTACTGTAAAACGTTGTACGATACATGTGCGAATAGGTAATTCGCAACTCGTGTCGATTTAAAACACTCCCTTCGGTCGTGTTTTAATTTATCGCCACTCGTTTCGAATTTCCTATTTTTCGCACTTGTATCGTAATGTACTATTGCCTTATAGTTGACTGGTAGAAAATGCTACATGACATTTTGTTCGCCGTTAGTACTCTAATTTTCTTATATTACTAATATTACTCTAATTTTCTTATCCTTATTGTATAAATGACACAGTCTAAAATGTCGACACGATTATCCCGCGATAGAATGAACACCATCACATCCCCACAGGCTAGCGTGATATGTTACGACACGTAACATTATACTCCTTTTAGTAACACGAGAATTCCCCGTCCATTGTCGCTGGCATGTTTCCGAGCAGTCTTTTATTATATTTTTCTCGTCTCCTTCAGGATTTATTAAATGTACAAAGTTAGACGCGGGTACGGCTTTTTTTAGAAATAAATTGCTTTGCCCTATTAACCTTTTTTTCAAATGGCTACCATCAGGATATAAAAACATAATTTTGTGCACCTCATAGAACGGAATATTCAATAGGTACCTATTGCTTTTAGTACCTACAGTTGAGTTGCTAATAAAATGTAATGTTTCGTTATTTTTATTTGTTATGATAAGTATAACTTTTAACGGAGACACTGTTAACAATTTCTATTGTCCTAGTCCTAGTACCTACTGACATTCTGCAATTAAAACCAAAGTAAATCGAACGCTTGTAATTAATTGACTCCAATGCTTAAGTTGTTCATAAAACGTTACAAGCTTCAATTTATTAATGTATGTTTTATCTCTTACTTAACACACATAAGTCAAAATGGCAGATTAAGACAAACGATCAAAAGTTAGTGGAAGGTAATAGTACCGCAATTATGACTGACACCATTAGTATATATTGAGCCCCTGCCACAGCAAAATACGAACAAAACAATAAGTAGGTACTACCTATACGCCTGCACACATAGCTGCACCCATAAGTAGGTATTCATTATCATATCATACATCACTATTTATCTCTAAAGTATCCCACCAAAATGCGCGAATTTGAACGAAAAACGAGATAATTTCTCAGTCGCATATGACGTATCTGTCAGAAATGTTACACAAATATAACAAGCACAATGCAAAGGACGTATGTGTCGAAGAACTGAGCAACCAAATATAACTTTTAACTACACAGTGAAAAGCGCCTGTTTTGTTCCACAAATTCAATCCCTTTTATTTATTCAACGCACGAACAACCTAACCGATCACAAGTTAAAGCTCAAACTTCAATGCAACCTTGAGAAGTCGGGAAAGAAAGGTGAAATATACGTTAACATAACACAACGCGTATCTCTCTAAATACCTCCGCGGGATATTAAGACGTTAACGTACGTGAGAGGTCTCCATTAAGTTAACAAGTTTTTCAGTGGAGATTGTGACTTGCGAAATAATTTGAAGAACGCTCTTGGTGACAGATACAAATACATTGCTAATTACGTCAATTTCATGTATTTTATTAACAGGTTTATGCACTTTCCTGTAATCAGTTATTAAAATCAGAATATGCCTGTTAGTTCTTCGCAGATATACATAAATCGAAACTACTATTATTCGTATTCAGCACGGAGCTTTTACTTTATGATTTAACGGATTCTTGTAGGTACAAATACTAAGATCGAAGCTGTAGACGTGTGCGTAGGATCGTCAAAGGAAATCTTATTTATCAACCCACGAGTACTCGCCTCCACCCTCACAGTTACTTTGATCTTAATACGACAATAGAACATTGATATTGAAACTGATTTCATAGCAGATATTAGGTAAAGACCTAATATCTGCTCTTATGCTCGTTTCTTTACAAACAAAACTTAGTTTACCTTAGAAACCGCGGTAGCTTTGCCTATACTCAACAATGTTATTATCAGCTAGTGACATAGCTGTGATTCAAAAAGGTTGGCTGTTTGTCCACTTATTTTTATATTTCAAATTAATGACTTATCTTTCGACCAAATAACAAATAACTCTGACGCTTTAAGTTTTTAAAAAACATTTTTACAATGAATACGTTGATTTTATAGCGCTATCATTAGAAAAAGTAACTTTAAGAGTTATAATATTGAATGCAATTGAGCCTTGAATTAGAGTCACTAACCGTGATCTCAGGATCAGTTCCATATTTTTTCGGTCCTAAGATTGAGCATAATTTACACGTTTTCGTTTTCCTTTTTCCTTGTTCCAAGTTTTTCCTCCGTTTTTTGTAGACATTTCGCTAAGGACTAATGATTCTAATTAGCGCAGACAAAGTTGACCTCAAATCCCTATAGGTATATTTTTATACCTTCTTTTAAGGCGAAAAAAGTAGTGTATGACTTATTTTTCAAGTATGTCGCAACTACTTGAGGCCAATCCGAACTTAATTACAGTATTTGTTCTTCTAGTTAATTATTTTATACATTGTAAATGATATGCCTATGAAATGATATGATATGTTACAGTATGTACATGTAGGTACGAAAAATTACGAGCGAAATGCATGCACGAATGTTATCAAAATCATTTTGATATCGGAATCTAAGTTAAAATTGGCCTCAGGGACAATCGGCCCAAATTTAATAATGCTTATATATAGGTAAATATATATAAAGATGTCACAGCGATACAATACCTACAGATCTGTCAGAGTCAAAAGTGAAGTTTTTGGTTGAAGAAATGTCACTTTTAACACCGACAGACCGGTCGGTATATCGAATGTTATTTCCAAAATTTCAATGAAAGACTTACTCAAATTAAGTCATTATAGATTTATCTCCAGTTCCATTTGCTCGGTTGATAATCAAAGTAATATTTTCAAGGTAACCTTAATGGGTGCACCGGGTTGAAAGCGAAAGTGTTGCAGTTGCCGCTACAAAGGCTCCACAAATGTCAGTAGGCCAGGGCAACTGGGCAACTGGGCCACTTCAGCTCGCAACCGCACCGCGACTGTTGTCGCGGGTAAGGGATCCTCCACACCGGTGCTATGCACGGCGCTCTTTCACTGCTATGCTACGATTTCGATGCGCGTAGCGCTACGTTCGAAGCAGTTACGTAGCATAGTTTTCTCGGTATTTTGAGAAAATGCTTTAAAGAGGCGCACCAACTTTGTATAGTGATTAGCTCTGTATGTATTTAAGTATCCTCAGAAATTACGTAAAATTGAGTACGTTTCATCCCTTTATATAACAATAAAGTAAATAGAGACCATTGTAAATATATATACATATGGGCACTAACTTACAGAGATCGACCTAGCCCCAAACTAGGCAAAGCTTGTAACTTAGTAGGTACAAGATTTTGCTTTTACATGGGTACTGATTGGTACATATGCGGTACAGGCGACGATGTTAGTACATATTTATGATAAATACTCAAACTAATGCCCTGACCGGGATTCGAACCCGGTTTCATAGTGTCAGCACCGAGGCTAGTAGGTCTTTTTATTTGTTTGAACCTCAATACTGACTTTTGTCAGCTTTTAAAAGAAACTTGAAAACTGTTTTGGATAGATTTTACTTTGAAATCCTAGCTGCGCGAGGTTAGTGCGATTATCATGGGCGCTAACAGCTCAGGCGATCCAATTTGGTCAGAAATAGTACGTCTCTTGTTCCTAGCCTTTGTGGCGGCAGAGTCCAATTAAACGTTTTACGTGTAACCGGCCACAGAGAAGAGAGTAGAGAAAGGTCACAAACTTCAGCTTCAATAGACGACGCAACTCGATCAGAGTTTGCACATGTGTTTCTTCATTTACGAGCCAGTGGGGGCACAGTCTAATCCAGGACATGTGTATGTTAACGACATAACTTCAGAGAGAAAAGCACGATTCTCAACACTTCTGAGGGTAGCGAATCCCAGAAAAACACGGAATGTGGGACGGCATCAAAATATATTATTAAAGGGTTCTAGACTGAAAAAAATAATGAGATGGATTACAAGTGTAGATATGAACTGCAAAACTGCAGCAAAAAACATAATCGAATTAAATAATGCAATTTCTAACCTGTTAAGCATAATGACAATTATTTTCCTTTTCAGCTGAAAACTGAGTGTTCAGCGAACCAAAGAGGCCTGCAGTGAACATAGGTAGGCTGTAACTGGGTCAAAACTCGCGTTTCAGTGCGATTGCTTACGTCGCTCGCTCACTTTCATACCTTTCAGCTGCGGCAGTTATGCTAGTACGTTAAGTTGATTACTTATTTACACTACTAGGCCAATTCGCGTTGTAGTTATTCGATCTGTTTCCGATATGATGCTGATCTGTCAGTGTCAACAATTTTTGGTTGGATAAATGTAACTTTTGACACTGACAGATCAGTATTATATCGAATAACTAAAAGTCGAATTGGCCTGTGCATTTTACGCATATATTTCACATTCCAAGAGTACTATTCTGACTACCTATATCATACTCGTACTTAGTTACTTAACTAACTTGATAGTTATATAGCACAAGTACAAAACCAACGACTGGTTTTTAAAGTTAGTAAAATCAGCAGGTCGGTCACTGTTTAGCTTTCAGTACCCCTAGTGTAAGTAAATTCGATTTCCAAACGTGACGTACGCGTTTGCGTTTAGTCTCATTTTGTATTGGATTTCGAAAGAGCGCGCCAAGCGGGACGTTTTGGAACCTCAAAATCCTATACAAAATGAGACTTAACGCAAACGCGTTCGTCACGTTATGATGTCGGTCAAAGTTACACTAGGGGTACAGAATGCCCCGCCAAGACATTTAGGCATGTACCTACTTACCTATGATTTTTAGGAATGTGAATCGAAACTACTTCACGTGAATTTCAAATGTTTCTAATAAATCTGCTGTCTATTGTACCCCCAGTAACTTCCAAATTTCGAACGAACGAGTATAGTTTGCGAGTATAAACGCCCCATATTATACAACCAGCGCGCGCCCTGATTCTTAAGAATACAATTTTGTTTTCGTTATTTACGCCGAAAAAAATAAATGCGCTTATTTAGTTTATCTCATTATAACATAAGAGTTTTATATTGAATAAAAATGTTTATTACAGGTACATTAGAAGTAGGCAGTAAATTATGTAAATAAAAATACGTTTTTTAACTTATGTCTGTACAAAAATATTACATTGTAAATTGTGGTTTCACATTTTTGGTTAATTTCGTGTTGTTGAACGTGTTTATTGGAACAAACATTAAAAAAATAGTCATGCATTCCCATTCAAAAGAGCACGGATGGCTGTCGGAAGGTATTACCATCAGCCAAAAAGTGCATGACGACTTTACTTTTCGACGACTAATTTCGCAGCTCACTGTACATGCCATGTGCATTGTATGCCTTTATGATTTAGACGCGTCGTGCTAGAATGTGAAGGCTTACGATTTTTTAAATCAAACATCAGAATTGTTAGACAGTGGGCTTTCTTTAACTGTGTTTGTATATTACTCTGATTCTGCACTTTACGTTCGCATTTTATCTATTATGAAGCACAATGCCGATTTAACTGCATCGCCCGAATTAAAATCAAATAGAAATGCGAGTAGGCCGCTGTATATGGGTCACAGAATCGACGCCCGAACGGCCGCTGAATTCCATCCCTTTCCCAGCCATCCGGAGCTAAACGGTATGATTGCATTTGCTGCTGTCACAGTTTGATTATTTCCGGACTACATTTTGGTTCGTGTATGCCTGGTGGATATCATCGCAGGATTCAGTTAGGCAAAGCCATTCTGTACGTTGCTCTCAAAACTCATCTGTCGCTCGCCGCTTATTTGAGGATTTTGCGACTACACACGCGCAGTGTTTCAGAATTATTAGTCTTATTACATGCATTACTTACCTAACCCACGCGGCTATAAGATAGGATATTATAGGATATTAATCGCTCAAAATCATGAACTGTTAGAAATATATTAAACATACATTATATAAGTAAATAATAGATAGAAACGCTAGCCTACCCAACTACTTACTAATAGTATTGTAAACTGATCTTACTGAATCAACTCAAACTAAATCATATATGTGGCATAGCTCAAGTACAGGTAGGTATAGGATTTAATCACAAATGATTATTTTATTATTTACTGCTTCCCTACGTTACGAATTTTATTTAGCCATGCTTATCATTTTTATGATTTTTGCATCTCTAAAACTTGCCTTGACTTTGTTCCAAAATTGCCTAGAGTCCGTAGCTCACTTTGCACCAACTTGAATGTAACAAAGTGAAGTAGTGTAATTATAAACGTCATATTTTCATAGATATTTGACATTAATCCTGACATTACCACACTCATTCATTGCAAATGGCACGCAGAGTTCGACTCTACTTCTTTATTTTCTTGTTATTCAGAATCGTTTTCGAGTTTTACAAAAACAATTCTGAACAAAGCAATGCCTGTAAATAATCATTAAAGTACCAAAGAAACTCAAATTCTCCGTCCTTAATTCAGTTGGATGAATTCCTTTTGGATATTTGCCGACTTGCCGCCCACCCTTTAAATTATTATGAAGGGTAATTAGGAATTATGCTCGGTACTGCGCTGTGTTCAGACGAAATGAGTGCTATTTTTGTAATGAGTAAAGTTAGAAATAGTTACTTAATTATGATATTATCTTCTTTTTGGCACATTGCGACTATTCTGCCCCACCAGAACCTTATTCTCTCGCAATAACTGAGAGTATTAACCTATTGTGGTATACATCGAATGGGTAGGCTACAGTGTTTGATTACCAGGGGTCGGACAAAAAGTGCGGATGACGTAAAAATGACGTAATCTTGCACACAGGATGATGTTTGAGTTTGTATTTAAACTTCCGTGTGACATGTAGTAACAAATTAGTATTAATGAAGTAACAAAATAATCGTAAATAAATCCATGGAATTAATAATACATTTATGCATTTTTTTATGAAATTACGGAAGTTTTCATTTTGTAGTTGCACCCAGGGTATATTTGCTGCTATCATAAAATTTGTAAGGTTCATATTAAATTCACTTTGCCCTTTTTTTCTACGTTTCCGACATGTTTGGCTGTCTCCAAATGTCTTTTAATATTGCTTACCTTCGTTGGTACATCTTGATTACAGCAAGAGCAGTATACGTGTTTGTCGCGTACCTACCTCCAAAAAAGGAAAATTGCCACAATATTCGAGTAAAGATGACATTTTAGAGCGTTTTCTTATACATTAGTAAATATAAATTTTAGCTAAATATAATCGTGAAGATACAATAGCTAAACAATAACGAAGTCAATTTATTGTTCATCTGATTGACAATGTGTCAGTCAAAAACGTACATACTCATTTCAAGTGGCGATATCGTTTAATAAAGAGGTTGATAAATGATAAGTGATAATTGTTTATGAAAATCAAAAATACTATTTGAAATCATCCTATAAGTGGTTTGACGTCATGCGCACTTTTTGTCCGACCCCTGTTGATTACCTTTCGGTAAACCATACTCTTGTTTGCCACCGTTTAGTTAAAAAAGTTTAAAGTTTAAAGCCATTACATATCGAGGTTTGAGGTTCTAACGAAGCTAACACTTCAAACAATCGTGGTTGACCCCACATTAACATTATTTAATTATTCAAATTTCTGACAGAAATTTCTGAAAGCCTTTTAGTATAATTGCGAAAATAATGTATTTTATGAGATAAAATACTGAGACCTCGAATGTTAAACCTAACGTTGTTTGTGTTTTATACTTAATATGGATGTCTTGTCCGAAATTAAAGATTTTTTATGTTGTCATGTTTCAGTTACTTGGAATAATAGGGAATAAGTATTTTGCGTTTATGTATTGATTAATTTGCAATTGACGAATATTTTTTCATTCTCATTAACGTTAATCTTCATTTTTTTGCAAAGCCCCTTCAATAAACCCAAGCTTAAGTTGATAAGTAGATAGTAGAGCTTAAAATACTCTGAGATAAACCAGCTAAAGTCTGGTTTAAATAAACGGGCATACTTACTGCAGTTTAAAGTTGTTTAAAGAAGTAGGTTTTGCGCTTTCTAAGCGATAATCGCGTGATACTTTTCCGTGCTGTTTCAAGCTGTTCTTAAACTTAGATTTTTTTTTTCAAAAATTATTGTTGATTCTTCATAGTACATATTTATTTGAAATATTTGTAGGTAACTAAGGTAGGTTCTGTCTGAGGAAAAGTAGGTAATAAGCCCGTAACAAGGTTAGTGAATATAAATTTTAATTGCCCAACACAACACAAGCCTTATTGAGCTTACTGTGGGACTTAGTCAATTTGTGTAATAATGTCCTATAATATTTATTTATTTATTATTTTATTATTTATTTATTTGCTGCTATGTATAGTTTTTTAAGCTTATTTAAATTATTTATTTATATCTTTGTCTTATCTGTCCAATAAACTAAAAATCGTTTACTAAAGATAAGTAAATAGGTAAAATATAAAAAATATGTTTGCTAAAGAATTCACGTAGGCGAAACGTGAGTTTTTAACATCTGAATACTGCGTTTTATTCACCTTAAACTTCGACAAAATGCGTTTATCGGGTCTATTTGTATAAAATACTCGTAAGCTCATTATCTAGTTTAAAATAGTTGCAAATAACTATATTAATAATGTTGTGTGACGATGTGAGGATTTATGCGATACTGATACAAGATATATCGATGTAAATGAAGCAAAACGTAATGCAAAACGCTGTGCGATTAAAATCCAAAATACCGTGGCTTGTATTTCATGAAAGCATGTATTTATTTTTATTAACTTCATAAAAGAAAAGTTTCATATGGAACTCTTCTGCGATTAGATGTCCTATATTAGAAACTGAAAAATAAACAACTTTATAAATTCTGAATAGTTTATTATATCTTCCAACACCTGAATTACCAGAAAGATCCTGTCGAATATTTCTTGCAGAAATTATCTTGAAAGTGAAAATGCGGCCCGCTATCTTGCATTGAAGCCTCCGTGTAGCCCGGCGCAGTCGTTCATTAGTCGGTTACGGCTTACGTAACCTCAGGGAGATGGCACTTGAATGCAAATTCGAAAACTTGCCACATTGCATGGCAGTTCGTGTTCAAACCACGCCCGGACGTTGAACGGGAAACGGAGATGGCAAAATCACATGAGGCACGTTTTGTAAAAAAATGCTACCAGTTATGTAGGTGATTGTCACTGAAGCTTTATTTGCGCAGGTTAGGTATAATTCTTAAACGTTTTGGCAACCCTCACGGAGTTACTACGCAGCCGTTCATTAGTCAGATAAGGTTTACGTAACCTCCGAGAGCTGGCACGTGAATGCAAATGCGCACACTTGCCGAACTGCGCTGCATCATTTCCAACTTTGCACGTGTTAATCTCAAGGGATACACAGAACGGGTAGGGTCGGTACCGATTGTAATTATTATGTGACAGTGAGTAACAAATTTACAATAGATTTAGATCCTCTGTACTACTGTTAAGCGCGCGGTTGTTATATGCGATAAACGCAGCGTTGCGTTGAACGCATGGGTCAACGGAATGTAGGAAAAATTACAATGCGCTTACGGCTGCGTTTACTGCGTAAAATAATGTATTTAGTGTCATTAGATTATCTGATGTAAAATGGGTGTGCGGCAAACGCATTGTGTTGAATGCTGCGTTTATCGCATAAAACAACTGCGCGATTAAAAATTCTAAATTAGTATACCATTAAGGTCCGGAGTAGGATACATAAACAAGTAGTCTATTGCACCTGCTTATTACAACGGGTTCTTTCAACGTGATGTGTTCACGTCTCTATCAATCACCCAATATACATTAATACTAATGTTACACTATTAAGTATTATCGTAACGAACAAACAAAGGCCCCAATTTGCACGGCGGAGAATTACGGAGTATTTACTTGATTGCCGAGGTGGCTGGGTCCCGCGGGCCGAAGCAACCCAATTAATCTCATTTTATCATCCGCCTGTCCGCCCATTTCTTCATTTATCAACAAGAAAACCAGTATAATAACAATATACAATACATACGAATATTTACTCGTACTTAAAATTGTCATTTAGATTAGGTAAGTGAACAGTTTCTTATGTAACAAACTTAGAAAGTTATTGTTAGACAAAAACTGGCCAAGACCATGTCGGGTCATTCTCAGTGTAGGTTTCTGTGGTTACATTTCTAGCAAAAAGGCTAAAAGGGGGCTATTAATAAGTATCCTATGCATTACAACTAATTTATAAGTAAAATTAGCAGCGCTTTGTACGCCCTTATACTAAGAAGGGAAGATTTTTTTTGCTATAACCCAAAATCGGCTAACCGATCATGATTGCTATACATATATAATTTTCATAGAAAGTCTTTATCAAGCTTTTTCTTAATTTTTGGACCCATCATTCAAAGTTCTAGTTTATATTTTACCACTTTGTCTGCATGATTGATTTATATATCCATGCTAAATTACAGCTTCCTAGCACTAACGATCACGGAGTGAAGCCTCGGACGGACAGACGGACATGGCAAAGCTATAAGAGTTCCTAATTGACTACGGAACCCTAAAAACTACCCCAAAAATACGTTTTACTTTACTTACCTATTAGGAATGAACACCGGAGAACAAATCTTTAACACTAACAGTACAGTCAGCTGAAGACTTAAGTCTTCCCCCTTATCCGTCCTGCACAAAAACAAAATCAAATTGGAGAAACTAAAATAAAAGCTAAGTATATTTATTTTTCAAGTTCTTGTACCTAAAATTTGTACGTGTAGTATATAATACAAACTAAAGATTTTATGTAAACCACCCTGCTTGACAATAAATCAAAAACGGAATAGGATACAAACCCAAGAAACATTTTTTTACTCTTATCTTATTCAATAGACTGTGTTATTTATTTACAAATAGGTACCTAATTACAAAAAAAGACTTTCATTTCTGTTAAATATTTTTAAAACTAAACATTGTTAATAGATATGTAGGTAAGATAACATACAATTTTGGCTAGATATTGCGAGTATAACGTTTACTGTTTTACAGCTATTTAAACGCGCCGGTGCGCCTTGCTGACTCCATAGCTTGCAGGTTTTGACGACTGCTTTATGACTCTGTTTATGAACAATACCGTCATAAACGTATAAAAGCCTGTTTTAAGGTTTAAGCACATTTCTTTACGTAAAATGTTGGTAACATTTAGTTTCGCGCCAAATTATAATATTTATTATATGTAGTTGCTTTGCAGCCCGCTGAGTCATTAAACATTATTACTTGAGAGGTAGGATATTACATTTTGTAGGAATTTTCCATAGAAATAGGATAGTATAGAACGACTGTCAAACTTCAAAAGTGTGACCAAAAATGAAATGCAAGTGTGTGCGTAAATTGTCTATGTGCGAACAAAAATAGTGATGTCATGTTACAACATATTAATAATCTATCGATGTTTAACTAATTTATTGACTACTTTTTCAAATGTGTTTGTTTTTATAAAAAATGTAATAGGTATGAGTATTATTACTACTATTAGACCTTATTAGCGCCTTTAGTACCTTTTATTTTCTTTTACAGCGGACGCATAGTAAATAACAATACTGATAGTGATAACCGAGGCTACAGTTACAGTCGTTACAGTCTGCATCAAAATGGTCAAATATATAGGTACACATGTGTCACAATGGTCAAATATATATTGTTACTTATTTTACAGTACATATACTTTACCGCACTAGTGCGATAATTAGCACATTACGTAACTATATCGAAAATTTTAAGGGCCATATGTATTGTAATACATTTGCGACTAGTTAATTCGAAACTCGCGTCGACTTAAAATCGTATCGCCACTCATTGCGATTTTTTATTTTTCTCACCTGGTTTGGTGTTCTGGGACGTTTAGTAACTAAAATACTCGCTACTTGACTAAATTACTAACGTAGTCCGAACAAGCATTATGGAACGCGACGCTGTCGGTAAAGCAGGTGACTCGCGTTGATAAAGCAGGTTTCTGTCGTATGCGGGTGTGAGTGGTGTAACATGTGCAATGTCGTTAACACAAACACATGCTAAGTGTTAACAGTAGGCGCAAATAGTTCACTTACCAAAGAAAATTTGAATTTCGCGCCTTTTCCGCCTGGCAAGTTGGGTTGGGTGTGTATACGCTGTGTACAAGTATACGCTGTCTTGTGTTTCCTTGTGTTGGCGGCAAAGCCGTGGAAAAGTGGTTAAAATGTAAGTAATGTGTTGGAAAGTGAAGTTTAAATTTATCGCTGAACATGTGCACCTTCAAAAAAGGTATTATAACAATCGTTATTATTTTAAGTCGGTTATAAAGGTTAATATCTTAATGATGTCTTGTGAACAACTAATTCTATACCTACCAATATACCGACAAGTTATCGATACAGTCATATGAACATTTTGTCAAGCCCTAGCGTAAAGTAACAGTTTAGGTTTTTACACAAAATATTCTAAATTATTGACTAATATCATGAAATATTAACACGCAATTGAAGAAAAACAATAATGAACTGTATAAATTGGCTTTTTACACTTTTTATGCTGTTAATTTGATAATATATCGTTACGAAAATTTCGCTACGATTATCATAATTACCTGTGAAATGAGTATTTCCCTGGGTTTTTTGGCCCTGAAACACAACAATCCGGCACACAACTTGACACCATCTTTACTAAATTACTTGATATTTATTTTTGATTTTGATTCTCGTATATTTTTAACGTTAAAAAATACGGCAATATGATTTTGGCCGCCTCGGCCGCCTTCGAATTCAAAAAATGGTTACGTTTTCTCATATCTAGTCTGCCTCTTTCACACTCGTGGCTTGTTCATATACGTGATGGCTTCCCTTTCGCACACTTCATCTGTCTTGTCAAGCGAAGCGTATGACAATTCTCTGGAATTTTCATTCATTTTAGTATGCAAATGAAGGTACGAGGTAAAATGCACCTAAACTGCTTTTGGTAGGAATTATTATTGTTGTGCTTTATGTTGGTCTTGTGGATGCCCATTTTTGGGAAATATGGGTGCGTCGAAAGTCTGTACCAACATCCTTGTAATTTTTTTTGGATTCATTTTGAAGGCTATAGAATAGCCGGCTGGTCACAAGTTGGAGACCAACTCCCTAAAATCCCTAAATCATAACTCCCCAAACGGTGTAAGGAGATGACCAGCAAGCGCATTATATTTTCGTGGTGTAGTAGACTCGAAAGGGGAGCAGTGAATAGTAGTTTATACCTACAATTGTGATGTAATACAGAGCTTTTCAGTCGAGTACCGTGTTTAGGCCATGAAGCTTGCGGAGTGGCTTAAGTAAGGTAAGATATTGAAAAGCTTGATTATAATATTACTATTGTATACACACAATACTTTTTCTTTGGACTCAACCAAAATAATACTTTTTCTACTGTCCTCTAGTTTTATTGTCTTGTCTTTTAGTTTTATTCCGCGGCAAGACGTCATTGGCCAAATTCATTATAGTTCACAAATGTGTTTCGTAATTAAGTTATCATAGTTAAGTGGCGAGCCGATACTGAAAACTATGCGATTATAGTTTCTTTAAACACAATCTTTAATTTAAATACCTATCCGAGCGATCGTTTTAGGTAATTTTCAATTTTTTTATTTTTATTTTTTTACAATAGAGGAGGCAAACGAGCAGACAGATCACCTGATGGTAAGCGATTACCGCCGCCTATGGACACGTGGAACACCAGAAGGGTTGCAAGTGCGTTGCCGGCTTTTAAAATGGGAGTACGCTCTTTTCTTGAAGGTTTGAAGGTCGTATTTGAAACACTGTCCTAGTTTTCTCACGATGTTATTAGGTATATGGAGCGCCGGGATGTGATTTGAGCGATGTATTGCCTAGGGAATAACGCACGATATAACTTTTCTCATTTCGTGTCTCTAAAAACATGCCCTGTTTTTTTGGTTAAAGAATTTTATTGATTAATGATAATGAGATACATGCATTAATAAATTATATATTCATTTGTTAGTTTGCGCCTGTGAGCGATACAATTTTACAATTGCAATTTTATTACACTAAGTGTATATAGTAAGCAACAAAAACAAAATAACAAAAGTTGTCTTAAGTTACAGTATAGTGGGTAGCAGTAAGACACTGCTGTACAGTGTACTAAGTAGTCGTCAGCGGTAGCTCGCAAGGGCCGCAGTTAGGTTTGAATTATAGGGATATATTCTGTGTTAAAGTGTTAAGTAAACGTCATAATTTCACAGAAGTTTGACGTTTAAAATAGCACCTGCACTATCTAGGCTGCCAAAATCGCTGCCAACTTATCTCTGTCTGACTCTGTTTTTTAATTATCTTTCTTTAACATGCATATATTAAAGTTATATATTTGGGTAAGAGATAGGATCTTAGTTTCTGTATACACTTTTTAGTAGGTGTAAGGAAATCGTGGTGGAAAAGTACCTTCATAATCTTATTTTATCACTTGAAGATTCTTTAGAGTAGTTTTCGCAGCGTGTCCCCATATTTCGAATAAATGATCTAGATGAGATTTGAGAAGTGAATTATAAATAGGTATTATACCTAATTTGACGCGAAAGACATTTCACAATACCTCGAAGTGATCCCAAGAGGGATGATAATTTTGATCGAATTTTAGCAATGTGAGGTTTCCATGTGAGATTACTATCCAAAATGAACCCTAGATATTTTTCTTCGGAAGATTATTTTAGCTTTGTATTATTTATACTGACATCTACATGATTATTGATTTTCTTATTTTTGTATTTAAAGATGATATAAGAAGTTTAAGATATATTAACTGTAAGTAAATTGAACTGAACTGAAACTATCTGTGTATATTATCAAGGTCTTCTTGAGCGACTGCTAAAATGATTTCCAGCGAATGATCAAAGTAAAAAATGCATGTGTCTTCAGCGTTTAATGAAATTTCACCATGTAGTTTAGGTTAAGTTCACTGATATTATTTACGCAAATTAAATATAATAACGGCCCCAGTATAGATCCCTGCGGAACACTGTAATTTGTGATGTGCTTTTGTGTTAAATACGATATAATCAATTCATGAGATTTGCCAGTAATTCTAATATCTTCTAGTTTGGTTAAAAGTAAAGAATGGCTGACGGTGTCGAATGCCTTTTTTAGATCTGTAAAATATTCCAAGGCCAATATTCATAGAGTCATTCTTGGATTTAATTTTAGTTACTGAAACAATCGTGGCCAAAGCGAAGAAGAGAAGATTGTTTACGAAAACCATATTGTCGCGCGAATAAGAAATTCATTTCAGTTAAATATTTATTAAGTCTAGTATATATGACTTTCTTGAATACCTTCGAAATTACTTGCAAAACTGAAATCGTTCGATAATTACTGTTTTCAGTAAATTGTAAGATATTACAAATATTTTTATGATTGTGTCTAGGTGGCCTAATAAATTGCACGGCACGCTAACAACTGAACTCAAAGGATTACTTAAAATAAAACCCGACTTATTATATCAATAGGTAGGTAATTTTGAGTTATTATATATGTATAACTCACGACACTCTTAATTCTAAAACTGGCAAAATGGACAACTAATTAAAAACCTTAAAATCACATACATATCACATCAATTTGTTAAATACCGCGTCAATAATCGCAATCTACATAGATTCTATAAATTGTATATATATGTCTATCACATCACAATGAAAATGTACTTTGATCAACTTTGGCCAACGCGGGGTTCGAACCCACATCTTTGGATTGCTGGTTCAGCGCTTTACCAATTCGTCATTCACAGCGAATTTACATTGCAGTCGTGACACGTCACTAGCGACATCAGTATTTTAAGCTTTACAACCTTAACCAACCCTGAGGACGTACGTTAGCACATAACTTAACTCCCGACCACGCACACAACAATACACCTATATTTTTAGATATTTTTTTTTGCGATACTTTGTACAGTACGGATGTCACCGTCTCCAATTCTCCCTCAATTGTTCAAAGGTTAACTGGAAGAGTTAAGAGGTATGGTTATTTATAACTAAAAATCTCTATGTGTCATACTTCCAAATCCAAAGAAATCAAAGTATCTATTCATCAAACGATTTCTAAAAGAAACTTTCAGTTTTTATTACTGTTCTTAACTCTGAAGCCTCTCGAGTCCAATGGGGAGATAAAGAAGTGGCCGGCGAGGGCCGATCATTCGCTGTCGATAGGTTCAAGGGGCCGCGAGGGCCAATCCGATGTAACTACTATCTCATAACAGTGATAACTCTCAACGATTTCGTTTCACATTTTTATTGCGGTTATACTCACGTGTAACACATGACAAACAGGCCGATTCGAACGTACATTGACATCAGAATAATATTTAAATCATGTTATTTAGTTATCGTGCGTCTCGCCCGCGCTAATACATGTACGGACATTCTCATAACAGTCATAACTTCTGCTACTACGTAGCCCCGTAGCGTTGATTTTAGCTATGTAGGAAAATTTACCCCTTGTCGTTTTGATAAACAGGCAAATTCTTATTTTAATTATAGCATATTAATTCGATCTGGATTATATATGGATCGGATCTATCAGTGTCCAAAGCGAAGTTTTTGGTTGAAGACATGTTAATGATGATTTTTGTTCAAATATCGGTGTGATGTCAGGTGCACGTTACATACCACGCACGTTGAAACCCGACTTTAGTCCGAGTTTAGCCAATATGATACAAAACAGAGACAGGAAGAGAATGGAAGCATTTGAAATGTGATGCTGGAGACGTATTAGTAGTCATTTGTTGGGGAGACAAGATAACGAATGAAGAGGTGTTACGAAGAGTGAATGAAAGAAAAGCTATTCTGAACACCACCTATTGAAAACAGACGCGGAAAAATGATTTGACATTTAATACAACACGACCACTCCTTTAAAACTATCCTGGAGGGGCGGATAGGACGCAAACGAGATAAAGGAAAACGCAGACGCAAGTACTTAGACCAAACGAAAGAAAAAGTAGGTATGGGGTTGTGTCGTATCAAAATGTCAAAGTACTGGCGCAAGATAGAAAAGCTGGAAAATATACCACCGATAAGAGAATAACTCTTAAGTTCATGATGATGATGATGATCGACGTCAAATTGAAATTTTCTCAACAGTTTGAGTTGCCCTCAAAAATAGCCTGAGAATATGTATTATAAGCTAAGAAACAGCTGACGGCACAAATTCAAATGATGGACCTTCGTAAAACGGACGTGAACAAACCATACCCACATTTCGTAGCGAATGAATTAGGCCCAAACGTGGTACATTTAGATTGCTATCGCCGTGGGCTAGGCCGACCTAGGAATTACCTAATCTAGCGGAAGGCAAAGTTACAAGTAAGGTCACTAACTCTTTTCTAAGTTTCCAAAGCGTCCCTGAACTGAGCAGTTCAAGGGCACCGCGGCACGCTAGAGTAAAGCTTCTTATCAAACACCTTTAATGGCACGCCCAGCTGAACGTTGTAGTCCAATCAATGACGAGGGTTAACAATTATTCTTAAGGTCGCGTTCAGATGTCAACTGCAGCTGCATGTTGCAGTATATTTCTTGCCGCCACTGTATCTGACTATTTCCTTAATAAAATGACTGAAGTTTGCCGCCGCATTATGACGTTCATTCCATCAATATCGAAGACCACAATTTGAATGTGTAACAAAGTGGCTCTTAAAAATGCACTTTCACGTAAGTCTTTTGTTCTCAGTATATAAAAATGTTATTGGGATCATCAAAGATGATTACGTGTTATATGTGCGTATCTTTATGGTATGTGTGTATCTTTGTGCGTAATGACGCACAATGTAATTAGGACCTTACATCATACTTTTCTATTTGTTCCTATGCTCGACAGATAGAGGATATAAACTATTTATATATTAAGTCCGCCATTTGTAAATTTGTATTTGTGCAATAAAGTTGTAAAAACACAATTTAAAAATTCGTTTTCTTAAGATGCACTCTAAATTTTTACTTAATAACTTTAAGCAATTATGTAGCAAAAATTACTGTAAAATATTTTAAGGGCCTTTAGAAATCGATATATGTATACATTTTTGGGCCTCCATATGTACAGTCAAGGTATTAAACATCGACACGGACAAAGTTCCAAAAATATATATACACGACCTTATTGCCAATGCATTAAAGTAGTGTGTACATGTTTTTGGCACTTTGTCCGTGTGGATATTTAATACCTCGACTGTACATATTACCGTATACAAAATCAATACGAGGTTTGCATTATTCCAATTCCAATCTAAGAAATAATTCTTCGACTCGGCTGTAATGCCAACAATTTCGACAATAAGGTAGAACGTGGCCTCCGGTAACATAAAATGGCATCATTAGTCACCGCTGACATTATTGAAGCAGGAATGAGTCGGCAGCTTAACACCTGTCATCAGCCACAAGTCGATATCGATTTATATATTTTTGGTTAATGATAAATACACAAAACCAGCGGTGGCAACATAGTTGCTTTTTTATCGCTTGTCACTATGCCTGTCACTTTCGCACTTACTTGTTACAACGTGACAGACATAGTAACATACGATAAAAATGCGACCGTACTCACTGCTCAATCCACTGGTTTGTTAATGATTGATCAAGTCAAAGGAAAGAGGGGAACGAAATAACACCACCATAAATTCAAAGGTCCTATGAAAATGTAATGTTAGTTATGGTGGTGGTTTTCATACATGTGGTTACGCTGCAGACTTATCTTCAAAGGACTCGATGGATACCAGCAGAGGCAGCGGGGAGTCTATGGAATTTGATTCCCTACGGCTCGCCAAATTTAAGATAGTTGAACACCTTATCCTAAAATCTTAAAGAAAAAGGCCAAATAACTTCGGCTTATCTAATGTGTTGCTACTAACCATCGCTTGTAGCCTAATTTGGATCGAGATGGGCCTGTGTAATATACCTAAACTGAATATGTTATCTCTGCATAACAGTAAAACGAATAGCTACTTACTTGATTAGTTTATTTAGCTTAAATTAATAAGCCAAAACTAACACGGCTAAATATTTACAAGTGCTAAGTACTTACAACCTGTAAGTTACAGTTACTCTCAAAATGTGAAGAGTGACTAAAAAATCGGCCAAGTGCGAGTCGGACTCACACAGGAAGGGTTCCATACCATTATCTATAAAAACGATCGACCCCGCCCGACGTTGCTTAACTTCGGTGATTGGATGAGAACATCGAGATTGGAAAGAAATATTTATTTTATTCTGTTTTTAGTATTTGTTGTTATAGCGGCAACAGAAATACATAATCTGTAGAAATTTCAACTGGCTAACTATCACACTGTTCATGAGATACAGCCTGGTGACAGACGGATGGACGGACGGACGGGACGGGACGGACAGCGGAGTCTCAGTAATAGGGTCCCGTCTGAGCCTTTGGGTACTGAACCCTAAAAAAATCTATGTATTAAGACGAATGAAAGTTTTTTTTCTATTTTGCGAAGTGACCAAAAGTCATAAAATGGTGATTAACTGATTAAGTGTCAATATCTTGCTATCTAGGTCAGTCAAAATAAAACATGAAAATAGTTGAAGCGAGTTGTTGTCAAGAGATATTGAAACGACCTTTACCGAGCATAGACTACTTTATTCACCAATCGCTTAGCCTATCCACATCATTGTAACTATCAAGATACCTACAACCCCCCTGTTACAAAAGAAATTAAATTGTACAAGATGTGTGGAATTGAACCCATTAACTCATCCTGTTTCCTTAAATTTTAATCGTAACATTCCATCGTATTGACATTAATATTATATTATACGATGGATACGGTGTATGTGTAGAGTTACAGACTTAATGTGTTCTCAGCCATCTAGTTATTGTTAGCTCAGTAAAGGTACAAACTCTGGAGATATCAAACTTTGTTTCCTATGCGAGGCTAACTCAGAAATGCAATTTCCGTTCGCTTTTTATCGTTTGAAACCCCGCGAAGTTGAGTCTTGCATTACCTGCTACTGCTTAAGGTTTAGTCCCAGTTTGTGTCTCGAGTGGGAAAAAATTTGAACAACTCAAAATGTAATAAATACGCTCGCAGAAACATATTTAAAATTCTAAAAATTGGAGAAAATCGTATCGCCAGATTCGCAGGCTTTAGACCCAAAAACATTTTAACAAAGTTGAAGTGTTTGCTACACTACACATTGAGACTATTGATCAAATTGTCACGTTCACACTGTTCTAAAATTTACAATGCCTTTACTGCATTGGTGCGAAGTGTGACCTACCTATCCGTTCCTGTCACCTTGAAACCCCTCTACGGAGAAAAACCTACTTACCAGTATTTTTCTGCACCGAACACCTGTGACGGTATGTCACCTAGAAATGCAATGTTTTTCTTTCTCCCGTTTTTTCTCGCAACAATAGTCGTACTCGTAACTATTAGTGGTGTCGCGGTCCATTTCAGTCGTAATGATCACAATGCGATTCACGAGAAAAACTTTACATATGAAAGAACTGTCTATACTGTCTAGACAAAATTAAAGGATCGTTTACAAACTCGTTAACATTCTTGTCCTTGACTATAAAATTAAAATCAGTAATTAAATAGATGAATGAGTATGAGTATGAATATAAGTTGAATTTTATTGCTAATGTCGACTCCATAGCTCGCTATTAGTCATACCATGCGATAAAAGCTCCGATGCCTAGTGATTATTTTTTCTTTTGTAACAAATAAAAATTCAAAAACATAATATCCGCGGTCCCGACCACGCACATCCATCTCGCTCACGCTTACGTTTAATGAAAGTAAGAGAAGAACACGAACCTACGGAGCCTTAATAGGAAACTCCAAACGACCCAGCTCTACTTGAACGCACCGCGCAGAATGTAAACGTGGGCGTGAAAGCTATGGGGCGCTTGTCTTTTGTTCCCAACTTCCTTTAATGGTTATTTTGTTTCTTCTTCATGGACGTGTGTGTCAGTATGAGACCTACGAGTATACCTATACACTGGTACTACCTATTCACTGACGCTTTGCTTAGAAATCTTGAATGTAATTATATAGCCCAGTTTTAGTATTGCAGATGGCACCACTTTCATTAGGTCCAAAAAACAGATTAGATATAGGCTGACCGACTCAACTTGGCAGTAACAGTAAATTACAATAAAAGCTTTAAGTGATGCAGCTAATAAAAAGAGATTGAATTCAAAATCAAATTAATACGTAAATATCGTTCTATTTATGATGACTAAACTTATCAACTACATTATAATTTCACCGAAATATATGCGCGCTGAAACAGAGTGCTGAAAGATACAGCTGAACATTACACCCTTATTGTCTGTTTAAGTGATGCGTGACGGCTGGAATTCGAAAATAGATTCGCATCCGCGCGTGAGCTGGATGGCCGTAGCTCGCAGGTAGCCGTGTCGAAGTGTGCATATATAGAGCTACACCACTACACCTCTGTATTTATTATAGAAGTGGTGCTTCACCTCTCTGCGGCTACTTTGGCCTGAGAAACAGTTCGCATTATAATGTTGAGAAACCTGTAAAATCATTATTTTTTATGCATTATAGGTACTTTTAAATTATTTATTTACAGTCATTATTAATATTCAAATAAATCGAATCATTGCATTAAGGTCCGACCGAGATCTCGGTCTCAGCATTCTCGGCCAAAAATCAAGCCGAGATCTCGGTCTCGGCAAGAATCTCGGCACATACAAGAACGGCGGCAATAGGCAATGAGTTATCATTGGTGAATTTAAATTTACGCGCACGGATGGGCTAAGCCACCCGACCACCCGTTGGTTGCATCGCTCGGTTCGTGTGACGTTTTTTTGTTATTTTGATTGGTTTCCTACCCACATTTACTTAAGCTTAAGCAAATTACTTAATATTTATCAAATACTAGGTGTTGGGATCGGATAGGCACGTTGCAAGTATTCAGGTACTTGTTCATTTGATTCTTTTCGTTTTTTGTTTGGTGTTATTGCGGAAGAGTTAATAAATGAGTGTATATTGTTATCGACCTGTAACTTAAATTAACTTGATAAGAGTAGAAGATGCTACTGGATAGTTTGATATTAACTATATTTCTGTTTACGGGAAAAAGCAAAGCAGTAGGTAGGTACAAAACGATATCTGTGGTGGATTACTGTTGTGGAATATTGGACATAATTTCGTGCGAACTTTGCGGATGCTATTCTATGCAATTTTGCAAAAATCACGGAGAGTTTTTGGGCCATGGGTTGATTTTCATTTAATGTGGCTTATGTGGCCGGCGAACAACTTTTTGGCAAGGCTTAAATGACGAGTGTTGTCACAATTTAACGGGCCATACTGCTGAAATTTTTGTGTTACTATACCGGGTGTGTAACAGGAGCAATAAATCAAACTGTAGGCTGTACTCCTCAAACTCACCAACATTTGTTCAGCAACTTTTAAAAATAACTTATGTCTTAATTTTTATGACACATTGAAATTAATTCTCAGACGCAATGTATTGCGGATTTTGTTACGTTTAAAGCGTGACAAGTAACGTCAAACACACTGATGTCTGCGTACATTGAAAATAATATTTAATTTGTATGAAAAAGATAAAATCTAAAGATTTCATAATTTTTAAAAGTTGTGAATGCAAAGTTATATCGTTTTAGGAGTACAATATATGGTTTAATTATTTGCTGGTGTTACAAGAAACACCCGGTATAGTTAGAACTGTTTTATTTTGATTATTGTTATTGTACTTCCGTTTTGTGCACATCCGTACCGAAAATAGTTATTTGTACAACAAGAGAGCAAAGTATGATATTTCTTCGAGTGCTTATTTTGAGTCCCGTGCAAGCGAAAGATTCTATAATTTAGAATCTTGAGCGTAGTAAGGGTCAAAAGCGCATGAGATGTAAATAACTTTGATCTCGTGTAGTACACAAAAATTTTCACGTCGGCAGTGGGAACATATTTGGAAGGTAAAAATACAACCTGAAATATTTTATCCGTCTTCATCACTATTACATTTAGGTTTTCTGAAGGTATTCTAATAATTAAGTTTAATTACCGCAATAAAACAAAACGAAAGTAATTTCAATAAAATAATACGAAAATATTGAAATAACAAACATCAATCGACAACTTTTTTTTGTATAAAAAAAAACTTTGTAAGATACGGTCCGAATTGCGGATACTACTTTTGTCAACTATAGGAGTGATCGTTAAAAGTAAAATTATTTGTTTTGCGTAACAATTGCGTAAGTTCATTGTTTTGATTGGATAATAAAATACGTAAAATATGGTGTTTTTTTTAATTTTAAACTTTTATTTCATTAATTAATTATTACGAATGACGACTCGTAGGGTGTTTTGGAACAATGCGGTCTGACTTATTTCGGGGGTCTATTATTAACCGTCAATATACCGTTGAATTACGTGTGAACTTTTTTGTCTCTTTCTTTTTCTAATGACATGAAAGGGACAAAGACAATAGCATCCAAATATTTCGAACTTGTATCAGGCCCCGCACGTTAAAATGACATTCGAATATAAAGGTCACTTGAATGTTATTTTGTCTCACTCAGTGAACAAAATGCGATTTTGCTCACTGTTTTTAAGCAGTAAACTACCCTTGTTCGAGCTGCTGACGTGAAAAATACTTTTTAATAGCGCTACGAATTGATTATAATAACTTCTTTTTTCGGATAAATCGTCGAATTTCTATTATTAAAATATTTTTAGTGCAAAATTCGTGATTTTTCTTCTATTTTATAAATTCTCGCTCTCGGTCTCGGCCGAGAATCCCATTGAATCTCGGTCTCGGTCTCGTTCTCGGCCGAGACAAGAAAAGCGTTCTCGGTCGGATCTTAGATTGCATCAAATCACCAGTTTCAAATCCACTAACCTTATTTACCAACACTTTTACACCTTGCAAAAGCGGTAATTTCATGCGAAGTCATCATCAAATGGTAGTGTAAGTATTATTTGAAAATATTGCTAGAAATACTACTACTTCCTTGGCTGACGTCTTCTCTTGGCCTCCAACACAGCAGTCCGCCATTTTGCTCTATCCAGAGCGGATACACGCCAGCTTTCGCCGACGCCGAGCTCACGAAGGTCTACCTCCACTCTATCCGCCCAACGATATTTAGGATCACCAACAGGACGGTGTCCTGTTGATCGACCCAAGTATGTTCTTTTGACTGCTCGATCTTCACCCATCCTTTCGAGGTGGCCAAGCCAGCGGAGACGATGCGCTTTGGTCTCACCTATTATATTCGGCACGGCAATCGGTTGTTCTATTTCGGCATTCTTTGGATCCTCCAACTGCCATCGTCACATTTGACCCTTTTGTCAGAAATATGAATTTATTTTTCATCACACAGAACGTTTCAAGACAAAGGAACTGTCAAGTAAATGAAGCCTAAAGGCCGTTGCCTCATTTACTTGACAGTTTCCCAATCCAATTTGTCCTCACATGAGGTATTTACGGACTCAAAGGCTTAACCGGTCAGCAGCCGACAGTATAAGACGCGGCGAGCCAGACGCGGCGACCTGCAACCCTTCTAATATTAGCCGCACCCGGGACCCCTCAGCTTCAATGACATTTCAAAAACGGACCCGCTTAAGTACTACTTACTCGTACTTCACAATTAACAATTCTAATTCACTTTACCCGTAATTGATTAGCCATTTTAAATTATCAATTAGGTACGGTCACGTCTGAAAATATCGATACGAAAAAAGTGCCAAAAATACACGACTTTATTGCCCATATATTAAGGTAGTGTATACATATTTTTGGCATATTTTTCGTATCGATATTTTCAGACGTGACTATACCTACCATCAAAATTATATTAATTTGTACATGCAGAATCACAAGAAATGTGCATTAAAAGCGTGAATCAATAATTTCATTGAATGAGATAATCAACTTAAAATTGGATCGAGATATCGTGAGCATTCAATCTGCCATTCATTTTAACATTAAGTAGGTAAGTTATGTCGCAAAATACCCACCTCAGTCACGTAAAAAAGTGGCGTGGCGTAGGTACCTACTTATTTAGATGATATCGATTTGAGGAAATCTCGCGACAGCGTAGGTACATAACTTATATATTTAAATAGACGTTAGGCATTTGTGCTAGATTTGGTAAGGTGTGTTGGTTTGTCTCTTATAAACCTGAAATTATTTTACGGGACTTTTTTAACATACTTAACGAATCGTGATTCTAGTATTTTAAAAGTATTTTAAGCGAGACTTTGCCATTTTTAGGGTTCCATAGCCAAATGGCAAAAAACGGAGCCCTTATAGATTCGTCATGTCCGTCTGTCTGTCTGTTTATGTCACAGCCACTTTTTTCCGAAACTATAAGAGCTATACTGTTCAAACTTGGTAAGTAGATGTATTCTATTAACCGCATTAAGATTTTCACACAAAAATAGAAAAAAAAAACAATAAATTTTGGGGGCTCCCCATACTTATTTCATCAAACCCATACGTGTGGGGTATCTATAGATAGGTTTTCAAAAATGATATTTAGGTTTCTACTATCATTTTTTTCTAAACTGAATAGTTTGCGCGAGTGACACTTCCAAAGTGGTAAAATGTCAAACCCATACGTGTGGTTCCAAATTGGTGAAATGTGTCCCCCCCCCCCTGTAACTTCTAAAATAACAGAATGATAAAACTAAAAAAATATATGATATACATTACCATGCAAACTTCCACCGAAAATTGGTTTGAACGAGATCTAGTAAGAAGTTTTTTTAATACGTCATAAATGGTACGGAACCCTTCATGGGCGAGTCCGAATCGCACTTGGCCGCTTTTTTAGATTTATATCTAAAAATAACCAGTTACTGAAAATCGAGCCTATTGAACTACGTAAGTACTTCGTTTAACTATACGAGTACGTTATTGTCATTGTTGTAAAGACAATGTGATTTGATAATTTGTAAGCTTTAAATGCTGTAACGATAATGTGTAAGTAGGCCAAATGGTATTAAAAATTAAGTCTGCAATTATATTGAGTAAAAAATCTGAGTTGAGTGTGTAATGTGAGATACAAAGAATCGAGTTGACTCAGTACCAACACTACTCCTAGCTCGCTATTCATCGCCAATGATTTGTCGTGGGAGTGACGTGCTCTTTCACTGCACTATTAATCAAAATAGCGGCACGTGCGAATTGAAAAGGGCTGCGACACGATGGTTATCGACATCGTATGAGGACGCCTTAGTAGTATAATGTAAAATTGGCTCTTTGTCTCCCCGATCGTTTATTATAATGACCTCGACCTAATCAACGTCTATATGTAATCATTATTTAAATCTGGATAGAAAATTAAATTAGATTATCTTTCTTATCATTCTTTAGAGAGGACGAGGTAGGTATAAGTCATACTTCTTTTTTAAACAAACGCGAAAAATGATAGACAACAATCTGGACCATAATTAAAGATTTCTGTAAAAAAATATGAATCCCATTTTTCCTATAACAAAAGCTGTAATATCCCTTTATAATATTTACAGTGACTAAACCAATATTTCGGACGGTAGCTAAAGGGATTCCCTATACGCTTCTCCTCCGCCGGTTCTCTTCTACTATAATATACTTAAGTAATATTATATTTGGTATCCAAGAAGTAACTTATGAAATATTGTTTGGGAGGAGTCTCGGGTCGGTAAGATAATAAGAAAAGTACAAAGTTAAATTTGCCTGGAACTGTTAAGAATTAGTCCCTATTGAGTACTTACTGTCCAATTTGAAATGTATTCATACTTTGTATCTACTCGTATCTGGCTACATACCGACCTACTGTTAATAAAAGAAACAAATTAAGTGAAATGTTGAAAATAACATCCATGTAAAGTGTAGGTAAACGTGAATAACATTCCAAATTTTAAGTAACTTCAATACCTTGACCAAACCAAATTTACCAATTATCTATTGGCATAAATAAATGTAACATACCTAACTTACACAGACTAACTAAGAATTTACTTAATACCTAAACTCAATACAAATATTGCAGATTGAAAATATTAGAGACACACTTGCTTAATGCCTTTGTATAATTTTCGCATCGCGTTTTACTAAACAAAGGGACGAAGATCAAAGATCTTGAATAATAGACTTCCTACCTACTCCATAAAGCTCTTACCAAATAAAGACGTATTTTTTGTGTAGCTTTAACGCCAAGTGGCAGGCGCAGTTGGTATTAGGGCAAATTTCGTCTCCTAAATATTTAAATTTATCAACTATTTTGAGAGCCACTCCCCCCAGCATGATCTCAGGCAGGGTCTTAGTGTTATACTTACGCGCCTTAAAGATAACGACCTCGGTTTTGATCGCGTTGTACCTAAGACCATGCTGTTGCGCGTATTAGCTCTCACACAGTCTAACAAGAGATGTTTGACAGCACTGATTGACGGTCCCAGCACGACCATGTCGTCCGTGTAACTTATATTGTTGAAACACGTTTCGCCTATGTGACATCCGACATGCTCCTTGCTAAGACCCTCAATCAGTTCGTTAACATAGAGGTTAAACAGGATTGGGGATGGTAATCCCTTGTTTAACTCCACACTGTAGTATATACTCGTCGTCATCGTAATATCTGTAGGTTGTTTACCTACCCTTCGCCGTTATATCGCAAACTTACCATTTTCAATATACTCGAATTGATCGCCGATAAGGATACCACCGCAAACATTGTTAAACGAAATTTCCTGAGAAAGAAACCACCTGTTTAAAAGGGCACCCCTAGAGTTACCGTGGCTCTTTATTGTCCCACGGGCTAAACAAATATGGCCGGTTATGCGAGGATTACGAATATATATAACTATAAGTTTGTATGTGTTGCTATGTATAACGCCTATACGAATAATTGCCTAGTACAGTGGAACCTCGCTAACTCGAACCTCGATAAGACGAAATCCTCGTTAGAACGAAATTAAATGCTATTCCTTTCCATTCAATTCCCTTCAAAGCCTAAAACCTCCATAACTCGAAATATTTAACCTCATTAAGACAGAGTAACCAACGATTCCTTCACGGCTATCCAGTACCTACAAATTTAACCTCCATAACTTGAAAACTTATTGTTTCGTCTTGGCAACATTTTACATAAAAATATTTTTTTTGGGATGTATAACGAACCTCTCTAATACGAATTTTTCATTCGTTTTACCTCTGTAACTCAAAACCTCTTTAAGACGAATAATAAATCTATAAGAACCTTTCTAAGTAGGTACATACCCTCTAGACGAAAACTCACGATTTTTTGGCGTTTCCTTTTAGATTCGTGCTTTGGAGGTTCCACTGTATTATCAAATGAGCCCCATGAGTTCCACATTGAAAATGTGTTGTAAGTTTCATTCCGCAAGGAGGCACACAGTGGAACCTTTACATTAAGTAACTACTTACTAATGTAGTGTTTCTTATAGGAAAAACAACATATTCAGGACTTAAGACGTTGTTAAGGAATACTGGGAAGTATTCTAGGTCTGGGTAACTAAATATGTGGCATAATTAGAAATAAGACGATACCGTTTTCTTTTATATTTATACTTTAATATAGGCACCTAGTTTATTTTATGAAGATCTGTGACAAAAGATCACGAAAACAAATGTACTTACTGCCGAACAGACTTAAAGGTTCCGTAAATAAAAAAAGTATTAAACAGAAACCCTCAACATGAGACCTTCTGTCCGTCTAAACTACAAACACTGGTAAACAAGCGTCACATAAAATCTTGATTATAATTATAACATGTTAAAATATAAACACAGTTATGAGATAGCAGTATTTTTATTATAGTCCCTGGCCTATACTGGAGTCACGAGTATAATAATAGCTCTACCTATTTACATAGTTGGATACTGATCCAACACACTGACTGACATACACTGGTATGTCTACCCGATCTTGATCGAGTCATTACATTAGGCTCCCATTGCCTGCTGCGTAACGTAACATGTGGATAGCTAATTACAATATCTACCGGCCATTTCGCCATAGTATAGGTATCTGGCCTATAATTAGGCCCAGTTGTGGGGAATATGCAGTTGTGGTCAAATGATATGCTAGAAATCAGAAACAACATTGTGTTGGAACGAATTGTTTTGCGAATAGCAAGGCTTGGGAAAGGGTCATCAAAGCCCGCCGGGTGCCGGGTGCGCCCAACCCGCTTGCACAAGTGTCGTAAATTTTAACATCTTGCCCATCCCAGCACAATAAACACTCTCATTTAAATATTATGCTGGATAAACATACAAATGTAGGGATGTTATAGAATTTCATTAAATTCATGGTTCATTTGTAGCACAGGAATAGTTAGGCTAATATTAGGTAGGAAAAGCTGGAGTAATCCTCTAGATTTCGTAAAGCAAAAAATCTGTTTCTCTTTATAAATCTCGTAATATATTACGGTTAGGTATAAGGTATACCTTATAACTTACCTAAGTGTCCTTTGCGGTTTTAAGCGACACACACCACTGTGTCTCATAGCGGTAATATATTTCCAAAAGTGTTTCCTAAAAAGTATTTACTGAATAAGCGACCAACTCTGAGTTGCGTAATCTCACGAAATGTGACTGGAGCCACAGAGGGGTCACAAAACACAGCACTCTGCCACAAAATTGACACAATACATAGACGTCAAAATTTGCTTACTCAATCAAACGACCGTCGGCGCAAAAAACCAAGAGCGGAAAAGGTGGGTACTGTGGGTGAAGTGGTCGTAACATTTGAGTGCCTTTTGCCTTTGTTTTGTTATACTTTGATATTTTAACGGATTGTCACGTTTACGACTGCATTGATAATTAGAAAATAAAGTTTGCATAGAAAGAGAACTGAAAACAACCCCTCGAAGTGGTTTCAGGATAGCACGTTTAATTTCTCTGTGTGCATCGCGCGCTATATGAACTTAGATTAAAAAGTGTATGTAAGCATTCTTACTGCCAAGTTTTTGCAAACATAGCGTGGTCTACATGAATTGCGCTAATTAAGAAAGCAATCTGAGGCACTCATGCATGCGCATTCGCTGGATCTGGTTGCACTTAATCAATTTGAATGAACATGTTCGTAAGTACGACAAGCATGTATACGCGCAATATACGCGTAGCGAACTTCAAGTCTTGCTAAATAAGCGACAAAAATGTGTCTTATGAAGTTATGGTACTGTATAGTTAGCTCTACTGTACTTACTCTTGGGGTTTTCATTTGCTGAACTCGACTCCTGGTCGTCTTTGTATGGAGTAACTCCCTCGGAGAATATAACAATAACTTAGAATCAAGCAAGCGAATATACGTTTCAATATAGTAATAATTGTTTTAAACTCGAAAACCCAGAAATAACTACTTTTAAACAAGTCCATAAAAATGTTCACGGTTTGAGAAAAAGACATAGTGAGGGTTCACTATGTCTTTTTCTCAAAATATATCTATAATTAACACAATAATATTACGTAAAAAATCAATTCATTATGCAAATAAACTCTGAAATAATCATACTTACATTTCTGCGCCTAAAAGTTTTCACCGCTCGCAGGTGTACAATTGTTAGCGGTAATACGGCGAATTTATGGTACTCAGTCCCCTTACGCCTATCCTCACGCAACAAACGAACGTTCCATATTCCCTTCGTTCATACTAATTATAGGAAAAACTCATTCTTTCTAAGATCTGCTAAGTCCTTTAATCAGCTTTGTAAACATCATGATCACATCGATCTGTTATGTGATAGCTTTAGTTCAATGTGTAAACTAATGACCCAAGATTTCTCCCACTGTTAACACAATTCCATCTTATTTCTTTCTCTTCTGTTCTTCTCGTTGAATGTTTAAACTCAGTCTCACTGTCAAGCAACATAATTATAAGTATAATATTTATTATTGATTTTGCAATTTCGCACGTCATGTCATGTACTTTACGCAGTTTCTACCTGTGAAAACTTGTAATTGGCTTACTGTTTTTATTTCGAATCATATTTTGTTACTTTAGCTGTAAGTTTTCCTAAGAAATAAAATAAAATAAAAAATGAGAATAGTTCACCTGGTATCACCAGGAAGGTGATATATATCGCCATCTAGTGCATCTACTTGAATAACTCTCAATAGTCCCAACGTACCAGGTAGTTTGGAATTATCAATAGGTGCGAGGTGCGAGGCCTGTGGAGTTCAGACAGCGACGACACGGCTACTTGGCTGTAACTTCCTCACTTGTTTCTATCGCCTCATTCTTATTAAGTACATATTGCCTCGCCCGTAGCTTTAGGAAAGTTTATTTTAGTAGTTAAGAGCCCTTTCATGAATTTTGTAAGAAAGTCAGTCTTAAATAAATAAATATAAATAAATAAATATATCATTTTCACTTGAGACTATTTTGTACATACCCGGTTTCTAAGTTGACTTCCATTACTTTATATTTTGATTTACCTTATAACTATTACCCGATTACCAGCTGGCAGCCATTTCATATGTACAACATTTACAGTGACATTGTACAGTGACGTGAAAAATACATAGAAACGTTAAAATAATCTTAAAATAAATAATTACAACAATACACCGTGGGCCAATTAAACCCGACAGATTTTAATGGTGTATTCTTGACCGCATTTAGAGACTAAACTATGTGACTTGGTTTAGACATACCTACTGACAGACATTAAAGTTTTAAAGTAAACTAAATAAAAAACTTTACTTTTTCGTCAAAAATTTGGCCAAAAGTCATATAAAATTATTTGCTCTTTATGACTTCAGAAATGCATGGTTAAAATCTTTCGTGTTTAATTGGCCCATGGTGTATAAAAGAGATGTCGGTATAGTCTCCAATGGTATAGTAAAGTACTTATACTAATAAGATTTGGATGTGTAAAGGCTCTCCAAGCATCAAAATAAAATTATGTATATGAAACAAATTTAACGTTTCGCGTCCGGAGGCCGATTTTTGAATTTCTATCACTCGATTTCATGTTCTACTTTTAAATTCTACTAATAGAATTTAAAACGAGTGGTCGGTATTCCCAATTTCAATCACTCGTATTTCAAAAACAGCATTTCGCCGTTTTCCACAGATTTTCGAGAGACGAAATCGAGCGATCGAGTCTCGAAATTCAAAAATCGGCACCCAGGACTGTTAACAGCCTTATAAACTAATGCTACAGAATACATAACTAGTATGTATCCAATAAGTCAATCTCAGACAAAATGTATTAATTCCATGCAACTTTACTAGCTGATTATCACCAAATATCACGCGGGGCAGAAGGGGGTTTCGGCAATGTCACGGATTTTTAGGAAAAAATTCTCAAAAACACCTCACGCAATTAATGGACGCCCCCCTAATGTTAGTAATGTGTCTACGTGCAGGAACTTAAAGCTAAAATAGTACATTACGATACAAGTGCGAAATAGGAAATGAAAAGAATTACCTATTCGCATATGTACTCGTATCGTACAACGTTTTCGAAATATCTACTGTACCATAGTCCACTAACGGTGTATTGTTGTTGTGTACTAACTATCATAACTTGTCCATGCGCTTTTGAACCCAACTGTACATATGGCCCTTTAAAAGTTCGACATAGTTACGTAATGTGCTAATTATCGCACTAGTGCGGTAAAGTAGCACCATATGTACTGTACAAATATTGTCTATGTAAAAAGTTACCCTTATCTCACATCATAATTATATTATCAGTTAATACCTATTGCTGCCAATCGCCGTTGCATTAATTGGAATGCAGACGCCGCCAGGCAACCCAATTCAATTAGGAGCTATTGCATTTTCCGCGGTTAATTGCAGCAGAAAGTGGAATTCATCCGAGCCCGGTAAAATGTAGAATATACCTAACTATAATCATTAATCGAGAACGGAAAGGTATCAGTTTATAAAATAACTTTGTGATGATTTTAAGGCGATATTGTGCGCGCGAGCTGTAAGCGAGCGCGCAATAAGAAAGCAGATGTGGGTAATGCACACGCGTTTCATACGACGTTTTTAAACACACTTGCGAGGAAAAAACAAAACTTCTAAATTAGATTTTTTTTGTCAAAACAGTAAAAGTACAATTTCTAAAATGGTGGCTTACAGTTTTAACATCGAATAATTGTACCAAAGCGTGCTGGGTGGGCTCGTAGGCACTTATTCGCCAGTTCATTGAAGTAAGCTACCAACACGTTTTCCAAGAAAAACTGGGCGTTTTCGCTTATTTTCCATTAAATAAAAGTTTCATATGCCGCCAATTATTTTCACCCGATTTTGATGATAAAGGGCTATCGTTCTCGGTTCTTGCCTCTATTAGTATTACTGGCAGCGTCAATTTTATGAGTTCGTTATTTTCAATGCTTAAAAATGACATTTTCGTCAATATATCAACATTATCAACTAAAAACATGGAAAACTATTCCAATTTTATGACAAATACGGAAAATGGCTGGCGCGTTATTTTTTTTTTACGCGCGATTCCAATGCGCGCGCAAGGCAAAGACGCGAACGAAATCGACAAACAGCCATTTATTTTTTATTTTTAATGCTAGTATTTTCGTATTTCTATTCGACGGATGGAGATCAAATCGATAAAATGTTATGTTTATTCATTAATGTAATTTAAGAGATAAATTTAATCTATAAATTATGTTTGGTGTGATAAAACCTCTTTGAACTAACATTTGAAACCTAATATTTGATTTAAAAAAATGTATTACTCGACCAAATTAAGAAGGCTCCGTTTCCATGCATATTATTAGCAATCAGTTACCTTCTTAACCCTTTTCCAGGCCGCACCAGTCTACAAGGTTTTCCCAAAAAATCCAAATATATTCCAATTAATCAATCAATAAAGCAATCAAGTAACATTACCTGAAAGTGTAATCTAATTTGAACCTTAAATCGGAATGCTAAAGTTGAAATTCTAATGGCGCGTATGTGGTCGATAAATCGTACTATGCCTGGAAAAGGGTTAACTCAGTCGGATAATATAATGAAAAACCACGAGTGTTATAATATACTGAAAAAGCACGCGTGTTTAACATCTAGGATTATGAGCCAAAAATCGGTGGACTAAAAACGTCGTTTTGAGCGAGGGTGTTGAATTTTTTTTTATCTTATTGTTGCAGGTGCAATACCCATGGTGACGGCGACTGTGCACTGCGCGCCCGCGCCGCTGCGGTACACGGTGCTTGCAGTCTACAGCCTCGGCAGTTTGCTAGGCTTGTATAAGGTGATACACAACCCTCATATATTATACGTATATACCAGGGCGCAACAATGCCCCCTATGGTGTCGGCGACGGTGTACTGCGCGCCCGCGCCACTGCGGTACACGGTGCTGGCAGTCTACAGCCTCGGCAGTCTGCTAGGCTTGTATAAGGTGATACACAACCCTCATGTATTATACGGTATTATACGTATATACCAGGGCGCAACAATGCCCCCTATGGTGTACTGCGCGCCCGCGCCACTGCGGTACACGGTGCTGGCAGTCTGCTAGGCTTGTATCAGGTGACACACATTACTCTCATATAACATGCACCTAGCACCCTATAACGACCCTCTTAGTGATAGCACGATACTTACTCAGTGCTGGCAGTCTCCCATAAGGGGACAAACCGGATGGATAAATCTGTTTCCTAATTTTTTAGGGTTCCGTATAGGGTTTGCAATATCCGTCAATTTTTCGGGTCCGGATATTTCGGATATTAAAATTTGAAGGATCCGGATATCCGGATAATTCGGATAGTACGAATCCGTATAAACAAATTACGTTCTAGATGGATTCGGCCAAAACCGGACTATTTTTCGGATAATACGGATCCAATGACCCGTTGAATCCGGATCCTATATTTGACGGTTATCCGGATATTTCTGATATCCGGATCTCAAACCCTAGTTCCGTACCTCAAAAGGGAAGAACGGAACCCTAATAGGATCACTTTGTTGCCCGTCCAGCCGTCCGTCTGTCAAGACCCTTGATCTCCGGAATGCGTCTAGGTATCGAGTTGAAATTTAACCTTTTTCCAGGCCGCACCAATCTACAAGGTTTTCCCAAAAAATCCAAATATGTTCCAAAATTAATCCAGCTTTGATGATTCATTTGAAGATAAGTAACATTTCCTAAAAGTGTAATCTAATTTGAACCTCGGAATCGGAATGCTAAAGTTGAAATTCTAATGACTCATATGTGGTCGATAAATCGTAGTATATGCCTGTGTCTCAGTCTCAGTCTCAGTGTCCTCTCAGGTCCCTTGAAACCGTGAAAAAATCAAACTTCTACGTTAACGTAAAAAAAGATACCGGAAAATCTCTATATTTAAAATAAATAAATAATAATAATAATAATAAATGTACGGAACCCTCGGTGGGCGAGTCTGACTCGCACATGTCCGGTTTTTGTTTTATTCACGTACTCGTAAATCATAACCGTAAAAGTCAGATTGCATCACCGTACTTTCCTTTAAACAATAGTTTTGGCTCTTGATAATTCTTAAGTGCTCAGTAACTGTGCCAAAAACTCCATGTGCTAGTGAAACGCCACGGAGGATGCCAAATGATGCCCATCATAACTCACTGGCCCGCCTCCCTTATGACATTTTGAGCGGCGTTGCCAGCATGCTGCCATCACGTTGCCAGTTGGCATGCAAGGCAACCTGAATGGAGAACGGATAGTGCTGAATTATGTAGATAAGAAGGTTTATCTGAAATAGAATATACCTAACATAGGTAAGGTACGCACTTAAAAGTGACGTCCAATAATTGTATCACCTATCTCCCATGACCCACAATCATTTTACAATTCAGCAGTTACTAGGAATATTCTTGAAATAATGCCACAACTGTTCTGTGCCGGCTTAATAAAAGAGTTTTTGATGGACGGACGACAGGCGGGTCTCACACTTGGTGCCCGCTGCAGGGATTTCACACTGCGATCAAAGTGACGGCGTGCCTGCTGCGCTCCAATAAAAAACTAACTAGTTTTATTCACATAAAGAAGATTGAAGGTTTTCAGCGTAGGTATATGAGTGATGTAAGTGTTTAGTGCGCAAAATGTTGATAACAAATTTTCCTTTGTTCCCTAAATTCGCACTAATGAGATGGCATTTTGAGACATTTAGATGAACAAAATGCACGATTTGTCTAGTGTATTGTGAGTGTGTGGTAAAGTAGTCGTCGAGATTAAACTTCCATCTTAGTCAGAACTCAGAAACTCGCGCTCCTAAAAAATTACGTTAGTTTCCCACTAAATATATACCCACCTCAGATGGTTGCCATATTAAAATCCTGCTATAATTCATGAGATGGAGATTGTGAAAATTGTTTACAATATCAGTCTGAATGCGTAGCGAGGATACCTCTTCTTAAAAATTCTCCTTAGTTCACGAACTGTTGGTATCTTTATTTATACCTATATATGTATAAACTTTATACCTATTATAAATTACTGCGAGATACACTATCAGTTGTACCGGTTCTTCAGCTCAACCCTACATTAAAAATTACAAAAATTAGCAACTTACAAAAGAGGATCGTTTTTACATTTGTACTTTGTACACAGGCGATGCGCGCGTGGTCTCCGTGGGAACGGAGGCTGTGCTTCGCGGCGCCGTTCTGCATGCGCGTGCTGCTGGCCGGCGCGCGCGCAGCCCGGCTCGGCGGCGGCTGCCCGCACGCTATCTTGCACGTGTTCCTGCAGGTAACCAATCGAAAAAAACGCTGGCCTCGTTTAGCCGTACACGTCAGGCATTTGAGTCTGCCTAATCTACACATGTAGGTATAAGATCTCTACCCTCGGCGAGCTGATGTCTCAACGAGGTTAAATCAACTGTGAAAAAACAGTGCCAACGAAATTATTTAAGATCCAAGAGTATCATCAACTTTTATCTTTAATCAGAATAAGTGGAGATAATATATTTATAGCTGGGACTGATCAAAATTTAATTTAACTTTTGGTGAAGTTGATGGTAACTCGTTGTGTGGGACAATAGAATTTTGTTATGCATAGGATAAATTTGGAGCCGTGGGAAAACTGGTTTCAGCTTTGTCTGGCGATGCTAATTTTGCTTTATGCACCATGAATATATGACCTACGGATTTATCTGAAAATTACCTTCATTAAGTATCATCAAAGATACATTGAGTAAGATGCGTAAAATCTAAGACAATTTCGTGCTTCGAATTTGACAGGTAAACGAGATGGCGCTGTACAGCTCCATACATTTTGGGGTAACTCTGATTGTCAAACGTTGACGTTTGACAATTCAGTTACCGAAAAACATATGGCGCAGTACAGCGCCGTCAGTTTTGGAATGTCATTATAAGGAGCAGGTTTTTTTCTAGACTTTGCCTCTTTATTACAATCAATTCTCTTTGGTATCATTTCTTTAATTCCGCTAAGTCGGTCTTCGCATTGGAATCGGATCTGCACGCCGTTCCGGTCGCTTCGATCGCTTTATTCGTACACACCGGAGCAGCGTGCGGACTCCGTCAGTGTATAATCGCGTAAATCTTATCAGTACATCACTATTAATCCCTTGCCGTGAGTCAAGGAGGCAATAACCGGTGAAATGTGGCTGAGCCAGCACCGAGCCTCCGACCCACCTAGTTGGCGGCGCGCCAACTGGGCTGCTCCGCCAATAAACTAACCTACGAACTTGCACTGACCTTCGCTTAGGTTTAGCACACGCTAGGCTGGGCTCCCGTAGCACTGAATCTTACATCATAGAGTATACCTAAAAGAACATTGAGGAATTTGAGGACATAGTGCGTGTCACAAACATGCGTTTCGTTACAACATTGCAACTTGGCTAGCATTTTTGTATTCGTTAACATTTTTCGACAGTCATCGTTGGTTCCTGTCATTCCCATACATTTTTTATCAATTCGTTGGCGTTATCTATTTACGAATTGTATCTTGGCTAGGCTCTTTTTATGTAAAGCAGCCAACTCACTTCGGGGTTTGGTATTGCGTTGCATCGCTATTACTTCAATTGAACATGTACATATTAAGAAAGGAGATGTGAATAATTCAAACCAATAACAAATCACAAGGTAATATACTTAGCCATTTATCCCATTCATTTTGCTATTATAATATGTAGTTATGCTATTAAATTGATAGGTATGTACGAGTAAGTAGAGAAAATCCTAAAACGGCACAATGTATATAGTAACTTTATTGTGTAGAAATATTCACGATTGAATCATTATATATTGTATAATAGGCTATAGTTCCTTGCTAAAAAACAATATTCATATCTAACCATTTCTCTCTCTCTCTCTCTCTCTCTCTCATTCGTGCGAAGGGAGTCTGGTTCTGGCTGAAAAGCAGCGCTGAAGTGTCACTCATGGTGGCGGGCACGTGCAGCAAGTATTATTAAGAATGATAAATTTAAATTAGTTTACTTTTATAAAGTATTATAAAGCATTTCCATTTTCATTTATTTAAGCAAAAAAAAGGGGGGAAGGATCGGCTCCCCAGGTCCAATCTATGCTTTATTTCTTTCTGCCTTTAGCAACTAGAGCAAGTTATACATATATCATTTTCATATTATTTATAATTTATTTGACGCAAACGCTAAATGTATAAAGTTACTGTATTATTAGGTATGCTTTGGGCTCTCAACAGTGGCGGAATTACCGAACAGCAGAAAAAGCATATGCTAAGGGCCCCGCGCCCAGGGGAGCCCCGCACTCCGACCCTGACCATGCGATTTCGGCACGCGGAACCAGCGAAGTTCAAGTAGAACTCGCACTCCGCGGATCCTGTACTATCACATTTTATTTACAATGTATTTGTTTCGTAAGTCAGTAACAACATTGATCAATTATTATTATTTGTTATTATCATATATTTTTCTTTATGACGATACCAAATTAAAAGAATTTTTAGGCTTACGGAAAGACCAAGAGCAGAGTTTAGCATAAAAGCGAAGGTGCAGTGTCTCAAAACTTTTGTGGCCCCTATGCAGGGCTTTGCATTCGCGTAGGCCGGGTGTAAAGCCCTACATAGGGCTCGATACCCAAAGCATCCCAGCAAGGCGCACTTTCGAGCAAGAACTAAGGCCGAGCATCAGGCAAGCCGAGATCACATTGGTTCAATTCCAAACTCTGTTCTCCTGCAATTCAGCCTTTGCATGGTGGCGCGCCGCCATAGAACGCTCCGGGCCTCCGCCCTTATACGGAGCTCGGCCTACGGCCTCGTTCACACTCTGGCATTGGTTTCATTTTAGGCTCTGCTTTCCTGCAGCTTGGCCTTCAGCTTCGCACGGGAATGCTACGAAATCGTTTGGTCCGGATATTCAGCTCGTGGGGCTCAGCCTTCGGCCTTGTTTTTTGGCTCACTTAGCCGTTAGTTCCCACTTCTTATTGTAAATCCGACTCACGTTTCACCTATTTTTACAAGCTTTTATTAAACTTCATACCTAACATTGATGTTGTTAAACAGTATCCCTACATGCTTTTATTTAACTTGCAATACTCGTAAGTTGTTCAAAATCTGCAAACTATTTTTTTGACCATTTGTCAAAATTTGTTGTTAAAAATTCACTTACTAGGGAAAAATCGGTGACAATACAATGTTGATGAAAACCGAAGGTTAGTAGGAAACCTATATAGAAGAAAGAAACTGTGATAAAATAACAACAACTAACAACTTCATTAAGATTAGGCACTTTTATAATGGCTAAATAAAATAAATAAAAAAAATCTTTCGGAGCGATTATTTCCGAAAGTAAAACTAATAAAAAAGGTTTTTGGAGACCGTTATTTGTTTTGAAAGACCTTATCCAACCATATGCCACACTATAGGGTCAAAGCAAAAAAAATACAAAGAAAAAATATTTTGTATGGGAGGTACCCTAATTTTTGTATAGTTTTTATTATACCGTTCTGTCGCAATGCATTATTTATGTATCCATGTCAAATTACGGCTAGCAAACCCTCGGACAGACGGACATGGTGAAACTATAAGAGTTTTCAGGTGACTACGAAACCCTAAAAAATACACTGCATAACATGTTAAAAACTAATTGAGAACGAGTCGAAAAATATTAAGACATCGTAAAAATGTTGTGATGGTACTGAATCCTCGGGGTGCGAGTCCGACTCGCACTTAATCATTTTTTTTTTCGAACCAGGGGGCCCCGCAAGCTAATGTGCTAAGGGCCCCGCGCCTTCTTAATCCGCCCCTGGCTCTCAACCTATTAGCTTCTTTTTATCGACCCGTATCCGTATACCACGAGTCGGAAAAGAGTGCACAGTAAACAAAGCCATTTAGACACAATTCTTTTCAGACGAACGCCCTGCCGCGGTCACGTATATAGTACCCAGCTCCAGAAATCTTTGGAATTGTCATTACTTTTGTTAGCCAAACCGAGCTATAAAATATGAGCTATTAAATATTTTCTAAGAAAATAAAACTTTACTCTGTGGCTGTGGTTCAGCTGCAATTTATTGCAGTTTACGACCCGAGACATAAATAAGAAAAATGATTGATTCAATACACACGTGACCCTTAAACAAATCACACTACTTAGAGTCAATCTAAGTTAACTTTGCAGCGACTTGAACGGAGCAAAGTTAGGGAGTATCATTATAAAGAAATTTGACATGGATGATGACATTGGCACACTTTGTCTTTGCAAATGACATGCCGAGTTAGCTTGGTACTCTACTTAAAAAGGTGCATTACTATATCGCGTTTTTTTACCGGGGCACTGAGGGGCATTTATTTATTTATTTAAGCTTTCAGCAGTCTACCATTGGGCCAAACAATAAGATTCGAGAACATGAAAAGATAAGTTGATATTAAGTACCTATCTACATTATTTTTGTCACTTTGGTTGGTAAAATTTCAATCAAATCAAATAATATAATTCCTTGAAATCTAACTTGGATACATACGCGTATACCTATCTCTTAAAGATAGGTAAAGTTAAATTACAATATTTAAATAAATTATTTAACTTATTTAACCTGCTCAAGTCTTACTTGATTTAGAGATATCCAAATATCAATTATGAACCAATTCGCAAAGTTCAACGGGCTGTAATTTTACAAGCTCATGTTAGTTAAGTAACAAACTATTAAATGTAGTAAATATTACCATATAGCGCCGATTTGCTCTAATTACGTGTATTTTTCCATAAAATCTTGGATCATAAAACCAAACAGAATGGATAGTCCACATCCACACACTCGCTATCGGCTCTAGCCACGTGATTATTGCAGTAACTAGGCACATTACTCACTATACACAAGCAAGTAATTAATCTCAGCCGGCTCGTTAGCCACTTCGCATCGATGAGTTCCATCGCTCGGTCGGGCTTCGTGGCTCGAGACATTAGCTCGGCGACGTCGCCATTTGTTAGGTTTCACTTCAATTAGGAAAGGCTATCGGGAAAATACGTACACCATACAAGACTAAGATAATTGTTGTTTGTTAGGGTCGTACCTACTTCAAATAATGATCGTTGTTTACCTATAATATTTTTGGGGCTTCGATATCGTACCTAGTTGCGTTTAGCAGCAATTGTATGAACTCGTACTAAACACTAATCAATATGTAAATAGGTCCTAAGGCAAGTGTACATGCTCGTAAGGGCCTTATCAGATAAATCTTCAAAATGGAGTTAATTACTTATTACTCGTAACAAACTTAATAAGTACATTTAGTATTCGCCTCATTTAACAATAATACCGGTGTCTTTGAGAAATTTATTTGATTTACGCTCAGGAATGCAACCTTGAAATTAACGGAGTTAAAAAAACACGGTATATTTTTATTACTGTATATATCATCGTCTATTAGCCACAACACAAGCCTTATCGAGCATACTGTGTATAATCTTTATTTTATTTTGTAGGGTAGTGGTTCTCCTCAAACCGAGCTTGGGCTGGCGCCAGCGTCAATCCCTCGCGCATAATAAATTACTCGCACCCCGTTCCAGACTTGCCAGACGTACTGTGCTCGCCATATAGGTACACCCGTTGCTTACCGAGCGTATAGTCGAATGCTCACATATGTAAGTTAATGTGGCCTCGAGGTCCATAACAACTATGTGCAATCGGAGGCTGCATTATAAATACTTTCGACTCAACAGCCAACGCTTTCTAAGTTATTGGAACAACAACGCTTCCTACGTCCATGATCGGGACAAACAAGGCATAGTTATAGTCCGGGCCAATAGACAATAGAACAGAATTTAAAAAAAAAGATTTGTTATAACTGGCAAAGGCCAACTCTAGCCCAAGCGTAGGCTACTTTATTTTTGGAAAATAAAAATTACTACTCTTTCCTAAAACGCCCCTTAAATAACAGGCGTAGGTAATCCCACGCGAACAGAGGCGACGAGAAAACAGCTAACAGGTAGGTCAGGTAGGTACCTACATCTGCATATACATCTGCGCTAGCCAACTTCATACTGGTGTAGAACTTCGGTGCGGACTCTACTTGTGTAGGAACTTTCTGTAATACCTCCATCTCGCACGTCAGAACCAAATGCGCCCGTCGACCCACAAGTTCCAATCTGCCAGACCACTCCGGAAAATACGGACCAACCCTTTACACTGAATAAATGTTCTGTAACGAGGGTAATGTTCGGTACCTACAATGGGATGGAAAATTTACAAACGGCTAAAATTAAAAAGAACGTCTAAGCATAATATCATGCGTCAAAATACATAGTATTATCTATACCGACTTATAGTTATAATATTAATTTTTATTAATTATTAGAATTTATATATAGAGTGCTTTACACAAGTCTAAAAGATACAGATCAAAAACTGGCGATATTCCGATGTAAATGATGAATCTTATCTATCTACTTATATACCGCCGCCAGTACTTTCTTTTAGATAAGACTAACTTGGGCGTAATGTAATTCTTATAAACCACTAAGATCCTCTTATCCGATTGCCTATCCTCGGTTAAATTAAAGTAGGCGCCTACTTAAGGTATCAACTTAAAATAGATTCCGATCTATAAGTACGAATTTGAAATCGATTTTTACGTTACCCTCTGTACGTGTCCCTTGGTTCTATTTTGTAATTGTTGGTGGAGCATGTCATTTGGCATGAAACAAAACTGCGACAAGCTGTATGTGGAATTTGGTCACTGTGATACAAAGCCTAGATCAACGACATACTTTCTATAGGGGTGGGACTATACTTATTTAAAGGTATAAGGAACTCTTACTACTAATCGAAACGGTCCGTTTACCTACCTACGCCGCGCTACCCCACTCACAGTGAACACAGTAAAACTTTACCGTCCCATCATTACCTTCCGAATGACGTCGTTACTTTTATGCTTTTTAAATCTATGCTTTTGCCTACGTATAGACCGCGGGCCAGGAGCCTATATCCCTGTTTATACTTTGTCAGATGATAGTTTAGATGCTATCATGAATCAAAAAAACCGTCAGCCGGTTGTATCGCGGTGTAAAGACCGTCAGTTGATGATGACATGAACATGTAAAAAATACGCGCCTTACCACTTTATTTATGTCCACAAAGTATGCGTAATGTGTTAATTGCGTAACCGTTTATTTGGAATGCCTGATGGAATGCTACATGCAAAGTTTCATATTTATTTATTACTATCATAAAAAGTAAAGTGCTTATTTTTTACATGTTCATGCGACCAGCTGATATTCTTACTACCGCGATACAATACAACCGGCTGACGATTTTTATAACTAACAATAGCATCTGAACTATCATCTGACAAAGTATCAAGAGAGTATCAAACCAAATTTTTTTTACGAGTCTCGGTGGCTGCCTTTCGTCAATCCACCAACGGAGCGACAGCTGACGTCCACGAGGGTTCATCATATATAGCCGTTAACCACTATACAAGTTTTCGCCCGGGAGGCGTTTGGTCATGGAAATCTGTTCCTGGCTCGCGGTCTACTACCTTTTACTGAACAAACATTTTTGTGAATATTATCTTTTTTTTTGCCACTGCACCCACCTTCACACATTTCAGATTTGCCCTATGGTTGACTGGTAAGATACCCGCAATAGGATATTCGACTGTATTTAAGATAAATTATTTCACACCATGCATGAAATAAAGCACCAGATAATTCAGGTAATATCCTTTTTAGGGTTCGATAGGAACCCGTAGTTTCGCCATGTACCAGGACACTACCTAATAGCCCCCGTTCAAGACAGCCTATTGTGACAAGCGGGTAACTACGGAACTCTATAACCTATACTGAGCCATGACCCGACATGCTCTTGGGCGGTTTTTATTACCTGAAAACGGGAAGGGTTTAATAATTTATTTCACAAACAAACTTGTACAAAAGGATTCTTAAAAGTAAACCAGAATGTCTGTTTCCTTAGTAGGCGAACCTGTGGTTCTGATTTAAGTAAGTATGTATGATTCAAGTGGACGAGTAAATACCTCTTATATAATATGTATCTATGTGTGAGGATATCTTTGTATCGTGCGTTCCAACGTGGTTCCACCGTTCCATCAAAACTACCGACAACCGACTCGTTTTTAATTATGACGTTGTGTGACATGGGCCTCTAACCAAAATATTTAAAATTTTAAACGTTTTGCTTGTTACTGCACATTTTTAAATATTTATAATATTGCCAAAAACTGTCATTCTGTCCTTACGTGAAAAACTAAAGTCAACACATTTAATTATACGACCTGAGTCATGCGTAGTCATACATTGGTCATCGATATATCCCAATGTCAATAGCATCATCCGTCACTTCCTAATTCAACGTACATCTTGTGCGTACCAAGAAGCCGAATGCGTCACAGACGTCACGGTACCGCGAATGCATTAAGGATGCAAGTGCATTGAAAATAATACACACAAAAAGATTCATGCCGGTTGTTTTAAAGTAGGTTTATAAAAAAGTTTACCCTCCTCAGTACCCTATAAACTATACCTATATGCACCGCTTTTGAGGCTAGCCGTACGGTTATTTGCCAAAGGTAGAGCGTAGATATATAGAGCTAAAAAAGGCTAATTAGCTCAACGCGCAATACACCTAATTTTAATTTTTCCGATATATACATTGTCTAGTGATTATTTATTTGGGCAGGTAATCTAACAATTGAAATTTAACTTTGGAACGCCTAACTCGTTCATATAGCAAATTTTGTTCAAGGTAGCGAACCTATACAATTAATCAGTAGTCTCTTTTTTCACTGGTTTATCTATGCGGGAGTCAAAGAATAAGACCGGCTGTAAGTTTGACAGCTAGGTACTAGACATCTAAAACGACTAATAGAATCTGCAGATGATTGACACCTTAGAAAATAGTAAAGCAATTTCGAAGAGATGTTATTGACATTATGATTGACGAGGTTACACCAAGAAGTTATAGATTTCTAAGAGTACAGTCAATACAACAACAATACAACGACAATTTGTGACCCATTTCGTACTTTAGTCACAATGACAAACAACATGAAAGTTGCTAGAGACCTCATACTATTGTCACTGTGACAAGGTACGAAATTGGTCACAAAATAATTCTTTTGATTGTACAGTTCTAATATCAAGAAACTGTTTTTCTTTGTATTTTTTCTGTTTGTCACACACTTCTATTCATATGTAAAAGCCTCATCTGCTGCAAAGGCCTAGGTGAAGCCTAGTAGAGGTTACTAGGCCTTACCTGGACTAGCCACTGGGTATAGTGGGTATAAGTATTTTAACATCCAGAAGAAATAATTTCATACCTATTCACAAAAAAAACAGTATACTTATAAGCGGGCGTGTACCAATTGAATGAGAACATTTTTAACTAAGCCTACCTTATACGACCTTCAAACCTTCAAGAAATGAGCGTACTCCCATCTTAAATGCCGGCAACGCACTTACAACCCCTCTGGTGTTGCAGGTGTCCATGGGCGGCGGTAATCGCTTACCATCAGGTGATCCGTCTGCTCGTTTGCCTTCTCTACCATAAAAAAAAAAAAAAATTTTTTAAACTAAATAGGTAACGTCAGTTTTACTCCATATATTTCATGTAGACATCACAGTAAAAGCTGTCTAATCATAATTATTCTTAGGATATTAATAGACTATAAGTAGCTGATAAAAATGATAGTTATAATGAAGTACTAATATTTATAAAGGATTTTGTGTATCAAATTAATAACATGCTCCAGTACTTATTTACAGAATATTTTAACGCGACTTCAATAGGTACTATAAAATAACCCCTTTATAGACCATCCATATCATAGGGTCAAGTGCATTTAGACGTTAGCGGTTACGACCTCGTGCTTATCGCCGCAGATAAAACGCTCTTCGTTCCGATATTGTATTTATTTTTGTCTACTGAGGGTCAGTGAAGCACATGTGACACCATGATGACCCCATATGATTGATTGCTTAGGTACCTATACCTACTATACGTATCCTATGTTTGTCACCATTGTGGTATAAAACATAAACATAAAATAATTCTACGGATTACACTCACGTATTTTTAGTCACTCGTGCGACATGTTTCGGAGAGCTTAGGTCTCCTTTCTCAAGCAGTAACAGTGCGAACAGCGTTCACGACGGCCGTGAATCGCGTACTGCTCCGCGCCGCGTCGCACGCTGCACGCGCGCGGAGAGAACCGGTTGGGGGAGATATTGCGCTGTTGTAGGTACGAGTAGTAGGCGGGCATAGTGGTGTGGTGTTTGGGTTTGGGTCACCTAACACTTGTAGCGACAAACAGCACAAACTCACTATGTCCACTATACTGTCACCACACTCACTGACTTTCTGCTTAAGGATCACAGGCTTCCATGCTGGCGGCACAGCCCGGCCGCTTTCTCGATTGAATTTACGGCGCCGCCCAATCTCGATCGCTTCACGTATTTTAGGTGGTACGTAACATTTTTCTCGTACCAGTAATCTCGCCTTGTCTTTACTGGTAAAGAAAAATGTTGTGCTGTTTGTCGCTACAAGTGTTAGGTGACCCAAACACAAACACCACACCCGCCCACTACGACAGCGCAAGATCTACCCCAACTGGTTCCCTCAGCGCGCGCGCAGCGTGCGACGCGGCGCGGAGCAGTACGCGATTCACGGCCGTCGTGAACCCTGTTCGCACTGTTAGTGCTTGAGAAAGCAGACCTAAGCTCTCCGAAACATGTCGCGTGTGTAACTAAAAATACGTGAGTGTAATCCGTAGAATTATTTTAATGTTAGTATGTCTCACGACAGTTTAAGTTCGATAAACATAAAGTAATTATTATCTACTCAGGGTACGTGAATAAGAAAAAAAACCGGTCAAGTGCGAGTTGGACTCTCGCACGAAGGATTGCGACATAAAAAAAACGGCAAAAAATCACGTCTGTTGTATGGCAGCCCTACTTAAATATTTATTTTATTATGTTTTTAGTATTTTTTGTTATAGCGGCAACAGAAATACATCATCTGTGAAAAATTCTACTAACAAGCTATTATATCACGGCTTATGAGATACAGCCTGGTGACAGACAGAGAGACAGACAGACGGACAGTGGAGTAATAGCACTTAGTAATAGCAGGGTCCCGTTATTTTATTTATTTATTTTATTTTATTTCAATAAAATACAGTGGATACCGACTTAATATTAAATACAACGTCCCACAAAACTGTTTGTACAGTTTGACTGTGGGATCCGTGGGGCTATACTAGGTTAGGTACATAATAATCATAAAGTCTAATTATTTGTAGAGGCAAAAATTGGATAAGTATGAGTTAAATGCTATCAAGATAATGTTGGAACAAAGCTCTTTTAAATTTATTTTTATTTTTCTCCTGTCTGATAGTTGCAGGTAAGGTGTTGAGTAAGTATGGTAAGCGCTTCTCGATGAGCCTGTCTCCATAGTAATTGCTTACTCTGAGAACAGCATACTTACCTGCAGCTATAGACCTGGTGCCATGATTATGGCTCATTTGATATAAGTTACTCTCTTGATTGCCGTGTTGTCTAACTAAAAATAAATATTTGTGTCTTAGGGTTGCCGGAAGAATTTTACATATTTTAAATAACTTGTAATAATCATTTTTATATTTGTTTTTAGTTTTATTGTTAACTTTAAACGAAACTTTAGAGGCTAGTAGGACATAAAATGATCAATTATAACAATGTTTGCTTTTCTTTAGAAGTCTATAAAAGTTTCCCCTCCCGGTTGCAGGATGCAGTGTCCCTCGGCGGCGGCGTGATCGGCGCCATGCACATCCCCGAGAAGTGGTTCCCGGGCGCTGTGGACCGCTGCCTCAACTCGCACAACATCATGCACGTGCTGGTCGTACTGGCCGTGTACTCCATGCACCAGGTGAGACGCCGGCAGTGGTGTCATGCACATCCCCGAGAAGTGGATCCAGTATAAGTCACTTTCCGTCAGTTAGTAAGAAGCGAGCGGTAAATTGCCATGTCATGTGCCAGCCCGGTTGCCCATGCCCATGCCCAGCCGAGTAAATATAAGATAATTGCAAATATCTTTTTAGGCACGAAATCGCACGCAAATGAAAGAACAACTGCTGTCACACACACCTACATTTTAATATGTAAATAAGTAATCCCATATCGAAATAGTGCGTCAGTAATCTCTACCCACGAGCTCGAGATAATAATTATAATGCTCACGATCACGCATTTGTATTGATAATTAAAGTCACGAACTTGGTCTTCGTTTTCCTTACAAATTCCAGTCAATATGTGAACAAGCATGTTAAATTAGTGTGATGTGCGATTTACAGTTAGCAGTTATAGTATAATCATTTCCGAGAAACTCCTAGGTTGGGAAGGTTAGAAGTAGGACATAGAGTAGTCATCCTTGTTGCAATGTAGGTAAAGTATTACCTATCTATATTGTCCATGTTTTGTCAAATTCGATCTCAAAAAGTTTACGCTTATTGTTACATTACAACACACACAATATAATCAATTACATTTTAGAGTTTTTAACTATTTTTAAGTGAAGTGAAGTAAAGAAATATTTACGTCATTTTTCTGGCCAATATTTTTCTTTAAATTTTGAGGAAAATAACTATGACATAAAAACACCTTCGAAGTAGAATTTGAATGATACATAATGCACCGGTTTTAAGTAAATAGTTTAGAGGAAATAATTAATTATATTTTTTTTTTTTTGCTTTGTTAAAATAACCACGAGTTATGAAAGAAATTTGAAATAGAAGTTGAATGGTATGAAAGTCGTGGAAATGAGAACTTGAAGTAATTTAGGCCACGAATATAATGCCTATGGTAGGAAAATTACGCCTTTATTTTTATATAGGCGTCATTTTTCTACAGATTTAATCTAATAAAATATTTGTTCATATATAAATGCATTAAGGATGCGCCTAAATCCCCAGTTTATACTTATTGGAACCATACAAATATTTTATTGCTGTTTGTCATTTTCCTGGGTAATAAAACCAGGATAAAGACGCCAGGATGGTGACGGCAATGAATGTTTTTTAAACGAATCTATACACGAAGATAAAGATAATACGAGCTATTAAATCGTAAAAAATGAATCTGCAATACAGTCGTTGTACCTAGGTGCTTAAATACAATCCAGGAAATGACGTTTTATCAGGAGGATACTATATTGCGTAAATTGCACACGTAATAACCTGCTTACAATTTTATAAATCTACTTCCACTTATTACTTCCACTTCCACTAAAAGTTATTCATAATGTATTGAAAGTAGCATTAGTTTCTTTGGCTAATTAAATACTAACCGGTATTTGGGAGAAAACGTTTTCAGACTATACGTGTGACAAAGACATAATTTCCAAGCAGCGTTTAAATAAAGTACTATTTGCACTAAATAAGACATAATTTTGTGTGAGATTTAATTATCTTTCCAATGATGTATTAAACTTTAATGTAAGAGATACATATTAGAAGTTATGCTACTTTGTGTTCGAGAAAACCGCGGTTGTGACATGTCTCACAGACTTACTGCACACAGTAACTTTTAATATATTTTTTCCAGCATATGGATAACCATATATTATAAAATTACAGTGTTAATAATACCACGTATGTGACACCTAAAAATTGCACTTTGAAAATACACCTAGATGTAACGAGGGTAAATCTTATGTGGTAGGTGACGACGCGCGACCTGGCGTGGATGTCGCGCGTGGACTGCCGCGCGCCGCTGCGCACGCTCTGACGGCCCGTCTGCGCGCCCGCCCCCGCCGCCCGACACCTCGCGTCTTCACTACTACTCGCCTTCTAGAGAACTCTGCTGCCGGCAACGCAACGGCTTGAAACGTTCTTACTCATGGTACACCGGTTACCGGTTGTGAGTTGTGTTAAATCCAATAAGCCGTCAAGTCTTAGACAAAAAGCCCAGCGTAGGTCCAACTCACAACATTAAGTTAATTAGGAAATGATGCGGAGTTGTGAGATTTATCTCCAGTTGATGATTATGGTCATCCATGTCTGGATACCTTAAATAAGTTTGACCTTATCTTTAACAGGACTCATTTAATACATGAAGAAACACGATGAAGCGTTCGACTCAAAAATAATAATGAAAAAAGCTTTATTTTGTCTTTGCCACGCGATCAATGCGATAATCAAGCGAGCAAGAAAGCCCAGAACGACATTTTACACACTAAATATGCTTTAATCTTAGCTCATTCCAGATGTACCTATATGTGTCATTTATATTTCTGGAAGGGATCACGCGGTATATTGTAGAGGTAGTTTCCAGGAACATTTCTGTGACGTATTGCATTGCATGGCTGTTTGAAATTGCTTAGGAGCTACCCAGTGCCGTAGCGAAGAGAAAAGGAAAATGCCCAATCTTAATAGAATTCTGTGAAGCTAAGTTACTTCCGCCCTCGCTGTGACTATACTTATGTCACAGTAAAATTGTAAGATTCGGCATTTTACAAACGGCGTCGTCATTTTACAATCTTGATAAGATAAATATACCTAAATTGATAAAACAGAAAATCATGGACACCCTCAGACAACCATCACGTTCACGTTGACACTATTGAGCGCACTAACAATTTGCCTTCGGCAATTTGCATAACGCTTGAAGTTTGTAAAATGACGGCGCCGTTTGCAAACGGCGGATTCTTACAATTTGCCTGCGACACATTATATCATGATCTGTGCTATGACAACGCTACGGCCAAGGGGCTGTCTCATTTGATAGTCTATACAAAGCCAATGTTTGCAGTCAGGAAGGCTAGTAGTAAGCCAGTCTTCGGTATTTGTGATATTTTGTATCTAGAAAGAATAATACTCGTATGACTTGAAGAATGACTTACTGAACTTCGCACCTTATTGACTACAAATACATCATAAGGTTGTTATCACAACAGCTACAATATTGAGGATAATTTGTTCAAGGAATATGGATACCGATGCCGTCATGATGTAAACGAGAATGTTGTTTTTCCACTTTGTACCTATAACAAATGTAATAAGAAAATCGGTAGAGTCGCTACAAAAATATCTGCGCTGCGAACGGTTTCAATTTAGACTAAGGAATAGATTGTACAGACCATTGACTTACAATTTGCGTTATATCTGAGCACATATACGTGTAGATATTTTTGCAGCTCTTTGTTCACACCTTTGACAGCCAAATTTGGAGGTGTGGCTAACTAAGTTGAAGTTTATTTTTATTCCTAGTTCTAAAAAATTTCATACAAAAAGTGACTATGTGATTTTTACTTTATAAATTGTCATAAGCTAAATACATTTTGCATTATTTTTTTCCACAGGATACGTAATTTTGAAACATATCTGAAATCCTATGTACAAAAATTATTTGCGCTCGTATTTTTAAAATTACTTACATGAAGATAATATAGTGCAAACTCGCTGATAGAGATCACCTGGTTGTATAGCTTTAGATAAGTATGTTCACTTGTACCATAGGTACCGTATCCCCCTGGGCTGGACATATTCGCCTACCACCATTCGCCTACCATTCGCCACCACATAGTTTGTTGTTAATGTCTGTTTAGTACGAAGACAATTATCGCAACTGACCAAACCGAGCTCGTCCTTGTCAAGGCAGGAGACGGTATGGACGGTGTCCCGCTTTAGTGCATTTTCCTCGCTCGATACTGTACAACTAACAAGATACTAGATCTCCTCCACTTCTCCTCTGGAGTTGCAGGCGTACATAGGCTACGGAGACTGCTTACCATCAGGCGGGCCGTATGCTTGTTTGCCACCGACGTAGTATAAAAAAAAGTACAAAACTTCGTGACGCCTTTGGAATTGGTAACGAAATTTGCATATGAATATCAAAGTTGTTCAAATCATTCCGAACACAAAACATTCGAATGAGAGCAATCTGTGACTTATAAAAATACATTTTGTAGAAGACAATATCACGGCCTACGAATTCGGATTTAGAATAGATGCAACGTTGGTAGTTAGTTGATTTCGATTGATTTGTCGAAGGTACCTTCCTGTACGTACCTGTGCCGAAGCCACTTTTAACAATAACTAGATCTTTAAAAATAAGTAGATAGCGTTTCCTCGTTAATAGCTAATTAGAAGTAAGTTTGAGACTTAATGACTTTTCTGTAACCTGTAGTCGTGGGTAAATGTGGCGGGTGTTGGCTCGTCCGCGAACGGAACCTCATCTAGGGTAGGAACGTTATTTAATAAGGGAATCGTCGACGCCGAAACTAAATGAGCACATGACTAAACTTCATAATATCGGCTGATATGAGGTCGGGTAGACAGTCGTCCTAAGTACGAAGTGAAAAGAATGACTTTTATATTGGTCTTATAACGCTTTAAAAAAAATTTAACCGACTTAGACTAAATAAGGTGCAACCCTAAATTGGCAGACCACCAACTTAACAAATAATGGAATCAATATATGAGATTCCACCTAATGCAGTAATTTATATTCTTACCCCCCGGGTTACACATACTTGATGATTTTCATCACACTTGCAAAAAGATGTACTATGTTTAAGCCAAAAAAGCGAGGCATGTATAGAGAGGGGACTATTTGGCATACAGACACTATTAAGCGTAAAATATGGTTAAAATAAAAATACAGCTAATGAACAACTAACATTTAACTTTATCCATAAATAAACTATATATACTATATAACCTACCTATATCCATAAATAAATTGTTCATAAGACATTATTCCCTAATGAGTAATATGAGCTATTTATTACCAACTGTCGGCACACATCACATGCGTGCGACAGCATTCTTTACTAGCAGCAAGTGTGATGAAATAAAAAATATCAATTGAACTAGGTTAGTTTTTGCTTTAAGAAGTTTTCAAATGCCGAACTATTGGACTAGAACAAGCCCGTACATCCTACATCAACTTTATACAATAAAGCATTAATATAATAAAGCGGGAGATACATTTGCTGGTATGTAATTAATCTAATGATATACATATTAGTATTTAAGAATTACTACAATGAATTCATACATTTTTATTCAATCTGTCCTTTCTAGAAAATAGCTTTAGAATACCATTTTCGAGGTGCCAGACGTACCAGTGATCTTACTATTCCTCCATATTCGAATGTTTTCTTCGTGAAAAAGGTATTACGAAAATGTATATTTGGCATTCCATGACAAGTCACTAAGGTTGTCTCGGGGACAGTCGGTCGGAGACTCCGTTGCTAGTAACTTTGGTTTCGCCTGCCGAGTAATCGCAATGTTGGCTAAGAATGTATATAAAACAAATACATTTTGGGCAATCCAACATATCCAGATTTAAAGCTGTGGTCAGTTAATTTTGAGCCTTTTTTCTGCGATTTTAACCTTGATTATATATATTCCAATGCGATTGACGAGCTTTCTGGGTCGGTGGCGATGGCGACACGCACATCGTGTTGTGTATGTAGCTATCTACCACAAGTTTATCATGATGAACAGCCATGCTCTCACACCGAAGGTTCACCGCACACATGGTTAATAAGCCAGGTAATAAGTCCAGTACATTGCGTATCCGAGAATAAATATTAAAAATGTTTGAGCTAATTAAATGGTAACAATCCAGAAAGCGTGTTTGAGCCAGGGCTATAGGCCAGGTTTTCCTCCGACCCAGATTGTAGTTTCGTTCCATCATTGACTGATTTCAACTTACACGGCAGATGGAACAGAACATTGTTATAATATATATAACCCACTTATAATTATAGCCTAATTATTTCAGTGACCAATGAGCGGTATATTTTTGTATTATCGGTGTTGTTTGCTTCGCAGCAGTATTGCAAGTGAGCATCGCGGGTGAACTAGATTACCTTCGCTAGTTTGATAGTTTTAATCCAATAAACTAGTCGTAACATACAGTAGTACGAGTAGATAGGTAGATTACAAGCAATAAATAATAGGCAAAAATTATTGTTGAGAAATTTGACAAAAGTAGCAGAGAAACATTAAATAATGAAGGTATTTTACACAGCAATCGTTGAAATTTTTTACCACGTCTTTTGATAGCAATTCTACTTTTGTCAAAGTTCCGTTGTTTTGATTATTAATTTAACATGAAGGTAGTAGTGTTACATAAATCGAAAAGTGTACTTGAGGTTTTTTACTAGATGTTAGAACGAACGCACCGCTGTCGTACCGTCGCCGGCATCTACAATTAATTATTGCTTATTTATAACATCGGTCATATTTTTGGAAAGCGATATTCCGACAACGTGTTTACAATAGAATAGCATTTATTTTTCTGTAAAATTAGGTACTTACCTACTCTGCTCACATGTTAAATAACTTATATAACTACCTACTTATTTTTGATCTTTGAAAAGTTATTGGACTAAACTTTGAATAGTACTTTTAGGGCTGTTATTTAAGTTGTTGATATTAGTACTCCTTGTGAAGTTTACAAGTTATCTCGCCTAAATATCAATTATTTACACGATTATTATATCATTAAATTAATCCACGTTTTTATAAGTAGATGACTTGTAGAAACCAATAAAATTGTTTTAGATTGAGGTAATTATAGCGTACGTTGGCGACAAGCCCACCCTAGTCGCCCTGGACTCCCTGGACCTGGATATGGTTTCCTTAGATGTTTGGAGAATGATATTTTGAATAGGTTATGTTAAATAGTGAATGTAGAGTGATATTCAAGAGCAATATAACAGTATTTAGTGTATTAAATATACCTCTCATTTTACATGTTCAGTTTATTTGGCATAATGGTTTGTATCTAACGTATAACGCGAATCCGTCTCGGATATTTTACCTAGTTGTAAAGATCTATGATCAAATTCTGACATTGTAGCCATTGACGAGAAGGTAAACCTATTATTAAATTTTATTTGACTCATGTTGTCTTTAATTTTTTTCTTCTTTGAGCACGTACGCAAGTAATTATCCATACACAATTCTTTATTGCAGATAACAAATGGTCCATATTACATAATATAATAATAATAATTCAGCCTATATATGTCCCACTGCTGGGCACAGGCTTCCTCTCACGAGCGAGGGGGCTAGCCATATTACGTATAAAATATTATTATTGTTTTAAAACCCGCTATTACTAGTAGCAAAGACAATTTGAAATAGAGGTGAATTTTAGCAAATTTAACACATATCAGTGAAATAATAAGGATCAAAGTCAAACGGCGTTCTAAAAGTTTTAATTATGTATCGAAAGATGGCAGTAAATTTACAGTGGTTACAAAGTTTTCTTTGATAATCCATCTCCATTTCAAATTCTCTTAGCTAGTATTTCGCCCCGAACTTAGAAATCGCGGTTCGCCAAAAACTATATTACTGCCGACTGCATTACGGCCGCTAATGTGAAATGTCAAAAATACGGGCAGCTACATTGTTTTTGATATTTGAGGCAGTAATGCAGGCGGCAGTAATGTCGCGCTCCTAAAATGCCCAGTTCCCTGCGTACCCACCACAGTTGACCAGACAACTGTCCGCCTACCCTACCTATATACGTGTACACTAGGGACACGCATATTTTCTTGCAAACGAGTTGACCAGTATGACTCCTCACAAATAGCTTTTGGGCCCTCTAGGCTGTTCTAGCTCCATAACATAACCCCTTGATCGAGCGGGTTATTCCCACTATAGTTACCACCAAGTAGTTACCAGTGGTAAAAGGTGGGAAAAATATTCCCAGTAGTTACCTCTGGTAACAACTTGGTGGTAACTAGTGGGAATAACCCGATCGAGCCTGCTCATAATTTAATGAATAAAATATAATGTCCTCAACTACATGATAGGTAACCTTATTTCATTTGAATTAGAACAAATTTACTTACGTTTTTGCATAATAAACTATCCTCTTATTCTAAACATCGAAATGCCAGGACGTGCCTCTAGCCAGCCGTCTGTTCCAAGTTGTAGGTATAACTTCGCTTCGCTCGCGCGCTCGAAAATATTGTATACCTAAAACCTCTCCCTTTTCTTGCTGAGAATGTCTTGTAAAGATGGAAGTCACTCTCTATTTATTTGCGATCTACAGTAATCTACACCCAATTACCCATGGGAGCGCTTGGCCCGACTTACAACTTATCCTAATTAACTGTGAATAATTTAGCTAATGTGGTTTTTTATGAGAGAAAACAAGTAGGTACACAAACAAAGTCAAGCAATTAAATGACAAATAGATACTTCCCAATAACAAGCAATTAAATATGCATCTAACGATCATAAGAATTTATATAAAGGCTCTACTGATATAGACAAGTCTAGTTAGTGTTTGGTGTGACGATGAATGCGTTAGTAAGATTGTGTGTGGTGCTCGCGGTGAGTCGCGGCGCCCTGGCGCGCCCGGAGGACCGGACCGACATCGATACGACCACCACCGACTCCGGTCCGCCGGAAGTAACTGAAAACCGTGAGTAACTTCGACAATCACTTCACCGCCTCCAAATAAATCTAATTTCGCCTTCAGCACAGCGGGTGACATTATCGTATCGCAACATTGTAGGCACTGCCAGGCTAAGTACTGAGGCAATATCGTTTTGGGCCCGGGTGGAATTAAATAGCTTATGATTTGCAATTATGGCATTTATTGTTGAAATAAAGACTAAAAGGTGTCTAACAATGAGAATAACTATCTGTAGATGAAAAATATGGCTCAGCAAAGGTCAGTTTACTACTATTAGGTAACTTAAATAATCTTAAGTATAGGCAATAACCACGTCTGCTCAAAACAGGTATTCTTATAATTTTTGGTTGCCAATAAGCAACACGTTTTAGCATATTTACCTACGGCTTAATTTGTCACAATTAACGGAACCTTATAAAAAGTCGGTATTATAAAACAACAATTTTGCAAACTAATGAGTAATGAACTCAAGAATGTATAATTATAAAGCTTCTATTGACATCCAAATGCCTAGTCAGTGTATCAGGTTAGTGTTAAATTGACGATGAGATTGCGGTAATAAATGTAGAGATGATGTGTGTAATGCTCTTGTGCTCACATTGACCCGCGGGGCCCTGGTGCGGCCGGAGATCAGAAGGCCTACCGCGGGCATCTTTCTCTGTCACTCTAATTAAGCCTTAATTGGGGTAAAAGAGAAAGATACCCGCATTTTGCGAACTTCGGTGTTCGCGGTAGGCCCTCAGGGTCGATATCGATGCAACCACTACTGACTCTAGTTGAAGAGAAGTAACTAAAAACCGGTACCGTTAGTAACTTCAACAATGTATTATATTAGGTACCTAAAAACTGATATATCAGCATTTTTTGGTCATTCGGCGGCGGCGTTGGTGATGTGGTTGGACACTTGGCTATTGCATTTTCGATAAAATTGCTGCATACAATAATGATCATCATAACATCATCATCAAAATGATCGAGCAAATACAACGAAACAAAGCCATTTGTCGGCCGGATGATACCCACGGCACGTATTTATTAACCGATCGCAACAATGTGCATCGCAAACCAGTTTAATGTGACTTGGATATGAATGAGTGACCTATTAAAATCTTCTCATGTTTCTACAAGTGTAAGTATACATTTTTTCGGTCAATTAAAATGCCAACATCAGTTTTATTATTAAGCTGGTAGTAATATTCCTGTTGTTAAAGTGGAAAATTCCAGTAGATAGCACGCTTCCAGGGAAATTGCATATGACCAAATAATCAAGTGGTAGTAGGTATCGCAGATAAAAAACAGGTTTATGTTTTTAATAAAATCTTAAAATGTTACCAGCCAGATATCACGCTGTATAAGCACCTCGGGGCATAGCCAACATCAAGACAATCGTACATAGATAAACGCTAAAAAAATATCGGAATCTCTGAATGGCCCAACCAGACATTGATATCGTGCGATTTAGATCACTGATGGAATAGAATTGACTCTAAGATTAAGCAAACAACACAACCTGTACCTGCGGTATCTGCTTTTACTCAGTGGCGTAGCGTGAACTAATCTAAGCATAGGCGAAGTCGCATCTGTGAGGGATGAGAGATCTGGGCCCTTATTCGACATGCTAAAAGTGACGTTTCGTGTTGATTTCCATTTGATGTGAGAAATATTGTGACTTGTCGAATTGCTATTATCACCACCTGTCAGTGAACAATATCCACACTAGAGGCGGGCCGTTGTACCGGAATAGTTTTTGGAACAGGTTATTTGTAATAGACTACTTTTAGCTTGTCGAGTATTTAAAAGTACGGACTTTGATTTCTGAAATAAAACAAATATGAAACTTTTATCACCTCGTACCTCCATTCTTACCGTTACTTTAGGTAAAATAAAATTTTGTTAACAGATGGTCGTCTGGGTGTCTGTTGTATCTAAAAATAATGTAATAATATATAACAAAAATAAGACAATAGATTCATAGCCTTCACTCAAAACGTCACCATATTTCCGACCCTTACCGAAATAATAAGTCGATATTTGTATAAATAATCCTTATTTGTAAGACGCCTAAGCACGGCAAATACGTAAACTGCCTATTGGGAGTCATACTCGTAAAACTGGTATTTTAGACGTACTTTTGGTACGAGTAACAGAGACGTACTTTTGGTACGCAGTCCCAGCTCTAGTCAAGATTCTAGTTGTCAAATATAAGCGTGTCGAATACGTATTAGTTAACTGTCAAATGAAATTAGATCAACGGTAGACTTTTTTGTCGATGGGTATGGCTGCCATGTTTGGATTTATGACATTTAAAAGGGGATCCTAAGGCAGAGAGTAGTTTTTTCTGTACGATTTTGATTCTTCTACTGGACGCAAGATGGAGTTAGCTGCCAAATTCCGATCAGGCTGACGCAACTAGGAAGAAAAAAGTTTTGTATGGAATTTGTTTCGCAAATCATTGCCAACGAAGAAAAAGAAAACGTCAGTGCTATTTATTCTGTCAAGTTTACATCAAGTCTACTGTCAGCCTAATTGCTTTGTTTGTTTTGAAGGCTTCAATGTTTTGTTCGGGTATTTCGTGTAATTTCTTTATTATTTAGTGAAAAAATCGAAAATAGTCAACCGTGATCAGAGTAAAGAGCGAGTTTGTTACAATGCCAGCGAGAAAACGGTTTACTAAGTGTGAAATATGTGGCAAGCGAGCCACTCGGGAAAATCACGAAAAAAGGGATTTTATGGCGAAATTTCCCTTGGATGAAGACTGGTAAGTATTGCTTTAGATACTTTTGACCTTATTTTGGGTCAGCAGGCTATAAACACATCAAAAATTAGATATTTTACATTATTTTTCGTTGTGAACCAGGGATGTACTATAACTATCGATAATTGTAGTTTTATTTGTATATCAGTGTAAATAATTAAATTAAATATGTGAAATTTCCTTAGAACTAGCATGCAATATGACCATAATTAATTCGTCGAAGATTAATAATGCATAAATTATCTATTACTTATGCATTAATGGTCATTAGTTAACATATTTTTTTATCTAGTGATTATTTAATATATTAACCTAAAATGTAAGAAAATTAATCTCTGTTTTTATGATAAATAAAGAAATATTATAGGACATTATTACACAAACTGACTTAGTACTAAAGTATGAATGGCATGTGTTGTGGGTACTTAGACAACAATATATATATATATACCCACAACACATGCTATTCATACTTTAGTACTAAGTCAGTTTGTGTAATAATGAATATATATATGTACATAGTCCTAATTTATAAGTATTTATAAATACATAGGAAATACCCATGTCTCAGGAACAAATATTCATGCTCATCACACTAATAAATGCCCGTTCCAGGATTTGAACCTGGGACCATCGGCTTCATAGGCAGGGTCGCTGCCAACAAGGCCAGACCCGTTCTCATGATTAACAGACATATAAATACATAAAAAGTTAAAGCATTGATAAAGGGTTGTTGATAACTGGATGCCGAAAAACATGATTTATAGATGCATATTAGCGCGAAATAATCAGTTAATCATCTCATTAGCAAACACATGGAATATAAACTGTAGATAAAGTCATGTTTTTCCAAGGCTGTATGTTTTCAGATGCAGGCAGTGGGCCAAATTTGTTGGGAACGAAGACCAGATACATCTTCCCATAGAAAAGTTACATTTATTCAAACATGTATGTGCACATCATTATGAAAATCAAGCATTTAATAAAATAAAAAAACACGACTTAAAAACTGTATTAAAATAATTCGGGTCCACATTAAGCCCGACCAGATAGTAGTCCAATTAAGAACTATCCACTATATAACATACAACTTAAATGTGGACTCGATGCTAACCTGATTTCGAGTACAAAATTTGTAGACAGGAGCCTATGTTTCAACCCTCCCCATTTTATCGATATCGATAAGAATCGTAAGCGTGTAGCGTACTACACTATTTAAATCGCTTATGTTGGTACTATGGTTCTTTGACAGTTCTTTGTCGTACATTTTGGTAATGATTTGCGAAACAAACTGATTCCACTCGCTAGTATGGAAGTCCCGTCTCTTAAAACGTAGTGATTATATGCTCTTTGACAATGACATGCAGTTGCGTCGATGTAGATCTATCATAAAAACGTACATGTGACGCATGTGACAAATGAAAAAAATATCTTCACAATTAACATAAAGCAATACAATACCACAAAATGTCAACAAGAAAACAGATTTATTATAAAAATACAAATTATATACAAAGCTTCATTTTAAAACCAATGGTCGTGGGTTCTAACCCCGGCTCTTAACAATGTGCATCTTGTAACATGTACCGATTGCTTTTCAGTAAAGTAAAATATATTATCACGAGGAAGATGGAGTATCCCCAATAAGGTATATTTTCCCCTCTGGGTTAGAAGGTCAGATAGTAATGAGACAGGGAGATATAGTGAAGAATGCGGAAAAACAAGCATTTATTGTGTTGTTAGGCTAGTTTATTTTCAAAATTTGAAAACGAACGCAACAGCATGCTCAAAGCCCCCTGTGAGTCAGAATCTGTTAAATTTAGGCTTAAGACGAAACAGGAGCTGAGCCCGTACACAAATTTGAGATTTTTAGGTAAAAGGTAAAAAATATCGCCGTCGCGCTGACGAGTGTGGCACCCCGTACCTAGCTAGAGACTATCCCTTGTGTGTGTACCAACAAACCAAATTTTAGACAAATATGATACGTCTTCTTCTGCTTTGTCGTTGTACTCTTTGCAGAGCGTCGTGGTCAACTGCTGATATCAGGCGCAGATGTTGCTTGCCATACGATTTCTCGCCATTTTTCGCGGTTGGGGGCCATTCTGGCAAATGCGTTCAGGGGACCCTTCATGGCAGATTTGATTTGGTCAGTCCATCGCATAGGTGGCCTTTTGCGCGGTCTTTTTCCGTTTGCTCTACCCTGCACCACTAGACGCTCTATGGAGTCGTTGTTCCTCCTCGAGACGTGACCGAAAAAACTGAGTATGCGGGTCTTTACGAGAGTCGGAAGGCGCTGCTTGATACGGAAGTTCTTTAAGGATGGAGACATTAGTCCGAAACTCGGTCCAGGATATCCCCAGCATTTTCCTCCAGCACCATATTTCTAGGGCGTCTATCGTCTTCTCCTGTCTTTCGGATAGTCCAGGTCTCCGCAGCGTATAAGAATATAGGAAAAACGAGGGCCCGTACAAGCCGAACCTTCGTGGTGTTTGTGACGTTTCGGTGATACGTAGCCAATACGTAAAAACTAGCCAAGACAAATCATTTATAATTTCAGGATTTTCTACACAGCACAGAACATGGCACCCATATAGATCTCAATTCCGTTGTCTGCGAGTCAACAACGACACATATTCTTAATATTGAACTTAATTGGCTCTCATTTCACATTTATGTTTTAAATTAATTATAGGCATAGACATACCATATCCTATTGTAAGTACAAAGTTTCAGAGCAATCTAACTAGCCGATTTAAAATGAGAGCGAAACTACATTTGTATGGAGAACCGAATTTGCTGCGGACGCACAATGTAGCATAATCGGATTAGGACCAACCTCGAAATCTCTGTAACAGTCATGAAATTTATTATGTATATAAATTAAAGGCCCCTTTTTCATGCCCAAACCATTTAACATTTGGGGACCTCGAGGAATCCGAGCCATCTTGGAAAATGTGTACCATCAACACAACAGTCAACATTAAAACTTATTAAATTCTACACAAAAAAGTCCTCGATATCTTTGCGGAACAATACATCTTGTTATAGAGAATACTTGCTGAATCTAAGTTTAACGCTTATACACTTCCAGGGGACATTCTCTTAAAAGGAAACTCGGAGGAATATGAATTCTATTTTTAACTATACATTTGTACGTGGTCTACCCCAATATTAACATTTTATTCTACTGCGACTACACCATAAAGAAGGGTTATGGGTGTAAGTACTGATGTTTCAGTACACCCAGTAGCTAGGTATTAGGATACTGGACGGATTTTTTTAAATGACGTATCGTTAGATTCCTCTTGCCATTCACAACCTACTTTTACTTGTTCTATTAAAGAAAAATCAATACAGCCGCCTTAAGAGGACTCCGAATATTAAATCATATTTTTTCTTCTAGCGCCTAAACTATTGAGTCACAGTATCACCCTGATCAGTAGATCCACAGTTAGTATACAAGTGCTATGCAATACAAAGTTACTAAAATTAACGGAAGAAAAAAGTTTAGGGCTAAATAATACGTCATTTAAAAAATCCGTCCAGTATCCTAAGCTACAGTCTGTCCTGAATCCTCAGTACTTATACCCATAACCCTACTTTCTGGTTAAGTTGCAGTCAAGTAAAATATTGATATTGGGGTAGATTATGTACAAATGTATAGTTAAAAGTAGAATTTTTATTCTTCCAAGTTTCCTATTAAGAGAATATCCCATGAAAGGGTATAAGGGCTAAATCTGGGTTTAGCAAGTATTTTTTAAAGCAAGATCATTTTTTTTTTCGCAAAGATGTCTAAAACTATTTTATGTAGAATTTTATAAGCTTGAATGTTGCCTTACACGATTATTGAATAAAGAACGTAGATTTAGAGTAAAACGCGAATTTCTCCTGGATGGTCCACATTTTCCAAGATGGCTGCGGTTCCTCGAGGTCCCCAAATGTCAAATGGTGTGGGCATGAAAAAGGGGCCTTTAACGTATATACATACCAAATTTCATGACTGTTCAGACATTTCGAGTTTGGAACTGTAACTGTACTGCGGACTCAACCTTCACGTTATAATTGTTTAAGTATTAACGTTGACATAGTAACGAAAATAATAAACACGTCAATTGAAGTAAACAATATTATTATATGCAAGAAAATTTTGCAAAATAGGTACATTAATGATTAATATGTAAAACACCATTAATTATTGAATTAAAATTATGATTTTGTGTTAAAAAATATGAGACCAATGATACAGCCCGATTACACGGGCTACATATTAAAAATGATTATCATGGAAACAGTAAATATACACAGGTGAACAAAGTTATAGTAAAATAGGTGCATAATTTCAGAGCTTGCCTGGCCCACCTGTACCACCTACCATGAGCACGGCCGTCTCCTACTATTATTTTTTTCTAATACCTATGGCCTTACTAGCGAACAGTATTCCATGTTCTTGATCCAGAATTTAAACCCTTAACTACATATTTGTGGCACTTGGGGTTGAATTTGAAACTCTAGGGCACTATATAGGCTTCTGGTGACCAGAGGATCAGCATTGTTAACCAGCGCGGAAATGCACCCAGCCTTCTGAGCACCCTACCGAGCGACCAGAATATAGGGCAAATATATTATGTATACGTTTTTGACTTAAGTGTTTTTATCATGTTTTATATTTAAACTTACAGATGTCGAACTACCAGCAAAGTTTTTGAAGAGGTGTAGTTTTTATATTTCCTTGTACCAAACTGATACAGGAAATTGGAGCATCAGTAAATAATCTACACCAAAGACAATGAAGTATAGTCACATATTACTTTAATGTTTTATTTTATTAAAGAAATCGGTAAAAATATGTGTTAACTGAAAATGATAAATTTTATTTTATTTGTAGTTGAATAACAAAATATTAGGTCTTGGTAAGTAATATAGACAGTACAGTAGGTCTTATCTTAATAATTTGAGATCTCATACATGCGTTCCGATATATCTGATGGCGACTGTACATACAATGGGGTCGCGTATACGAGTACAAAGCATTAAAATAGTTGTTGATAGACCAAGTGAGCGAGCTACTATGGTACCTATCTTTATATAAATTTTATGCATTATGTAATAGCGCAATACAGATTTTTTTTTGACAAATGTAGTATTATTTTTATAGTAATAAAGGTTATTCAAGAACCATCTCGTAATTAAAAAAAAAAACGGACTTTATCTCTAAATCTAAAATAAATATGCCTTATATTTACAGATGTGTTAGGTTACAACTTGGTTCGTGAACGTGGTTTAGAAGCAACTTGAGACTGGGTGCGGAGTAAATTGCATCAATTTTTTTTACAATTTTGAGCGTTTATAGAAGAATATGTGGAGCGAGCATTATTCGACGTGTAGGTGTGGGTTCAACAAAAAGATCGCATCTCAATAGTTCTTTATTGTCGTTAAAATTCAATTAATAATCGCCTTTATCGACCATCAACTGTGTGGTCACTTTTTAATTGATTGACGTTGTCAGGTACAGTTTCACTACTCGCCGCCGCATTGTTCATAGCGCATTACTTATCCTATCGAATACAAGATGTCGCTGATTCCTGTAAACTTATGTTTAAAAAAAAAAGACGCTTTACTCTATGCCATATATTGTAGGAAAGGAAGGGTATTCCCTGTCGTACGTCAAAAAATCCAAGATGGTGCCCAAGCCCATGGACAAAAAAGTCTTGCAATAAAATCAACACTTGTCAAAATTTGACATTAGCAATCCACAGTCAGGTGACAATCAAATCAAACCGAACCACTTCGAGTTCAGAGCCATTTCAAACTATATAGTAGTAATAAACAAAGTTGATTTTTGTTTGATTATTTTTTCTATGAATGAGTTTTGATTGTTCCAAATGATAATATCCACAGTTGATAGAATCAACACTTGATACAATCAACATGCGATAGAATCAAGTGTTGATTTGATGTGGACGCGAAATTTGACAGTTGTGCATCTCGAATAAGGCCCCTGCTTTTCTTTCAATGTTTATTCCCAAGGTAATAAGGGATGGCTTCCGCGAGGCCCGGCGAGTACCCACTTCGCCCACCACGCCTAGCTACACCACTTTTACTTATACATATACATACATATAATTTACATGTCTAATACAATATCTCACTTATATGCTACTTCCAAGTCCGCTTAAATCAAGGATTCTTGTTTCGTAACAAAAAGCTTCTTGTTTTAGCATACCTTAACAAGCACCGTAATAGGTACATGTACTATTAGATGTGGGAGCAATAAAGGAAACTGCAAAAAAGTAGATAAGTATTACCAATGATATTATATTACTACATATAAGATATATAGATAAGTTATAGGCGTTCCAAAATTGAAGCGATTACTTTGTACGAATTGTACAAGTTCGTAGCGGCATGCAAAAATGTTTATGAGGTAAGCCATAGTTTGATTAGGATTTCTGGAGGAAAGTTCTCAGATCTCTCTAAATGGGCATGCCCATGGAAATCGAGTTCTATGGACGCTCCGCCACTGCAAGATGCCTTTAGTCGCGCCTAATAGGCAAGCGAGAGATGTGCACGTGCTATCGAACTCTCGCACACCGTGAGAGAAAGAGACAAGATTATGTACACGAGCATGTCTTCGAAGGTAATTAAATGGAAGTATTGTTTGTGCTCCTCATGTATGAGTATAGCCTATCTATAGTTATATAATATCATTGGGTATTACAAACCAAATTTATTACATGTCCTACAGAAATATTAGAAACTTTAACACTTCAATCGGATACTATCCGCAATTGATCAATTTTTCAAGCAAAAATTATAAATAGTGTAACATTTAGTCTCGCCACAGATATTTCGAATCCCACGGTCATATTGCGCATGCTCTCCATTGTTGTAAATGCGACAAATTCTATCGATAACCAGCCGAGCGGATAATAGATCTTACGTACCTATACTCATTTCAATTTCTTGCAAAACGCACCTATTGGTTATGGTTACGTCGTTGCTAAGATCCATAAATTAAATACATGTGTATGCTTACTTCTTTCAGGAGAAAACGCATTACATCTAGTGAAACGCTAGAATCAGAATATGATTAGTGCAAACACCACTGTAACTAACCAAGGTTTAACAAAAAGAAAACGTGTCCAATGAGACCAGGCACATAAGCCGTTACTCAAATGCTACGCTGCTGTTTTTGTTCACCGCCTACTTCAGTGTCAAAATCGGATAGTTGTCACTGCCAAGTCAGTGCTAAGCGTGGTCGAACCAGAATAGAATCTCAACTAGAATATATGGTATGAAGCAGTGGTGGGCAAACTTTCTTCATGGGGGGGGGGGGGGGGACAGAAAGTTAAGGAGGCCCAGGATTGCAGCAAAAATGTATTTTGGCGCGACAGTATCTCGCGGCGGGAGAGACTATCCGTCCCTCTTTAATTAACATAGAAAAAGACACCCGTCTAGTCTATCTCGCCGCGAAGTAATGTCGTGCCAATCATGTGCTTAGCCTACTGATAGGTATAAAGTTTCGTTCATTATAAGTCGTTGCCCGTCCTACTTGCAGCTATCTCCAAATCCACGAAGAATGACACCGCGACGGCGGTGCACCGGCGGATCCCGTCGGCCGTGCTGTTCGGCGGAACTTGCGGAGGCACCGTCATCGGCGAGCGCTGGGTGCTCACCGCGGCGCACTGGTCAGATGTCTTTGACTGCTATAACGTTTATTCTTTGACTGTCATAATATGTACATTACTTTGACATACTTGGGCTTGGTAGCTCTTATTACTTATTATGCACAGTTCACTAAAATATAAAGCAATTAAATTAGTCACTACTCGTACTTGATAGACGTGATACACTTTTTTTTTTCTTTTTTTTTTATAGAACATTATATACACACTTATCTACCCGTAACAGCATGCACTTATGGTATACTGTAAAATGAGTGTGAAAATTTTAATAATCACCTGTACATTTGTCTCCTTATTTCTGCTAATAATTGTACCTATTACCTATCCAAACAAAGGATTTACAGACATAAATTGCACATTTATGTATATAGAGGTAGGTAGTGTTAGCGCAGTTAGAGTTACCTAATAATTCGTTAATTTTCTCTTTACATAAATTAGAAGATGTTTGAACAAATACATCAGGCAACGAATCATAAAATTACGCAACATAATTTGTTACTAAATGTCAGGTCAATACACAAGGATTAAACCTAGATTTACAGTCAGCAGCAATAGCAGTGTAGCGTATAAAACAACGCGCCAAAAGTATCTACCACCCTAGATCACTTTTCCGATCAGAAATATACCTCTTGTCTTGTTGTCTCTACAGTTCGCAGTAAAAAGTATCTGCCACAGTTTAATTGTTCTACATATAGTAGAGTCGTATTATACATATTTTTATTATTAAGTTTTATTAATTATTAAGATCCGCTACTTTTTTTTATGCTGAATGTAATAGGAAGTACATCATTCCAACATAAAAATATAAAAAACTTTTTCAGCACAATCTTCTCAGGAGCGGACTACGTTGTGGCGGGCACGGGCCACACCGACGACGACAGCGGCGTGCACAGATCCGTGAAGCGGCTGGTGGTGCACCCGCGCTTCACCGTCGGCCCTTACTGGCTGAGAGCTGAGGACTTCAACATCGCGCAGGTAAACAGTTTATCCAAAAATTATAAAAAATATATATTTGAATGTCTCACAATAAGACCTTTCATTTGATATATAACATGACATAGTTTGCAAACTTTGTTTTTTAATTTTTAGATTTACCAAAAGTGGCCCCTATGTTTAAAATTCATTCGTTGACGTTAGGTACATGCCCATCTTTGGGACTCAGTCTTACATATGGATACCAAATTTCAAATTAATTGCTCCAGTAGTTTCGGAGCAAATGGGCTGTGACAGACGGACAGACATACCCACAAGTGATCATATAAGGTTTCCGTTTTTCCCTTTGAACCCTAAAAACATACCATTGTGAAGTAGTTCGACGAAGAATATTACGTACGACACAAAAAAAGGTTTTTCCTAACTGCAGAATTATCTACATCGGTCGGGACGACAAATGACAGCAAAAAATACCTACATCGGATTTCTTGCTTAGGTGCTCGCAGAAAATACTGACCATTTAATATTTTACTGCCATATTATATATAAAACATAAATCGTTTTTATTAACCACTTACACATAATTTCTAAGTTAAAAAAATTAACTATAAAACTGATATGTATTATAAAATTAGTGTTATTAAATTAGTAAAATTAAACTATGAAAACTCGGATGGTTGAAATATCTCTATGAACTCAAAAACAGGAACTTAAGTCTAAAACGAAACGTAGCTAATAGGTTTAAAGATATGATAAAATAAAATAAACCGGCCAAAAGCATGTCGGGCCATGCTCAGTGTAGGGTTCCGTAGTTAACCGTAAAAATAGACTTTTTGACAAAAACTCAAAGACGGCTTTACCGATTATGTTCGCTATAGTTATCACTGAAAGGTTACTTATATGTATTTTTTTTATATTTTTTGGACCCATTGTTCAAAAGTTAGACGAGGGAGGGACACAATTTTTTTTCTTTCAGAGTGATTATTTCCGAAAATATTATGTTTATCAAACAATTGTTTTGAAGACCCATATTTTTTTAAAGATCTATTTAACGACACTACATGTATGGTTGAAGCGAAAAAAAAACATCCCCACTTCGTGAAGGGGATCTACCCTAAAAAAATATTTTTCTAGGTTTTATTTTACGACTGTCGGTGTAACTGATTTATAACATGCCAAATTTCAGCTTCGGACGGACAGACAGACAAACAGACATGGCGAAACTATAAGGTTTATAAGGGTTCCTTTTTGGTTGGTTAACTACGGAATCATTTTTTTCCTTTTGAGGTACAGATCCTAAAAAAGCAAAACATATTCGAACGAAGTATCTCCTTCAATTAATCGCAACTTCGAAACATTATAGGCAGATATATCCGATGTTTTATTTGCCAAATTATCGTTTCAACGAACGAGTTTTTTTTTCATAAACCGTTGTTCAGCTTTGGCCTTGTATTCTACAAGATTTTTTCGTATTTACTGTGGCAACACCAGCTCACAGTTGAAATTTGAATATTGCTCTGTCATAGACACGTCAGGGTCAGTGTGTCATCAACCTACCACTAGTTAACATCGTATTTCATCGTTCTCGCTAATTCTCGCAACTTATTGAAAGCACTACTGCCAATCACGTCTCTAGCATTTAGATTCAGTGTTGTGTGGACGAAGGGCACCAGGCACATCCGAAGTGGAAAATCCGAGGTCTAAGTTGGACGACTCAAGGTAACGGTTCTGAGCTTACTTCTAGCTGGCGACAAGGACAGCCAGAATCACCACCAGCGGTCTTCAACGGCGACCAACGATTCAGCCCCACAACTCCCGGACTGAAAGGTAACTTCGCCCTACACTATTTCACATTTTAGTTTTAATTTAATATTCTAATCTTAATATCTCACAACTTTCTTGCTCAACCGGCCCCTAAATTTCATTCCCTATCGCCCCCCTTTTTCGAATTACAGTCCACTCTCTCGCTATTGAACATTTTGGTCCTTCGAACCGGATAATTTGAAAAGTGACCTTTGGTTTTCGTTTCTCGTTGTTTGTTGCTTATTCAAATTTGTTTGGTCATATCATTTGTTTAATTCAAAATTTAGGGTACACTTATAAAAAAGTCGAGGGTAAGCAAGAAAGTTGGTGGCCGTGTAGTAGTGCTTTTAGTAAATCATTCGTTCACTCGTGGTTAATATTGCTGACAACATTCTCATAGTTGTCAAGGGTTAACGTCAACTGTCAATGTCACTAGTATCAGTCAGTAGTACTTCGTTGTTATTGAATTAATCTTGCAATTAAGTTTGAGTTTTTCGCCGTTTTAGTGTTTTTAATTGCACTTAAAACAATATGAGTGTACATGGTGATAGTGACACGGATCCCGCGACAGTAGACATGTTCCATGTCGCGCGAGGTTACGCTATTTTTCGGTTAGAAAATATTGAGGGTTCCGACTTGAAAGGGTATGATGAATCAGACATCAAGGATATAGAAAAGGACTTTCACAAAGCACAACTACGGATTTTACGTCCACTTAAACCTGAAAAACGTGTGGAGGAGTATGAAGTCACCAAGGAATTTGAAAGTAAGCTAAAATCCGTAAAATGTAGGTTGAGACAAATGGCTAGAAGTGAAATAAGTGATAAGCCTGAAGTGAAATCTTTAACGCTTGAGAATAATTTAGCTAAGCTTCCAAAAATATCGATTACGCCTTTTGATGGGAAACTGGAAAGTTGGGTGTCTTTTAAGGAGCTTTTTGATTCCCTTATACATAGTCGGAGCAATATTAGTAATGTGGAGAAATTGCACTACCTTCTATCAAGCGTTCAGGGTTCCGCACATGATTTAATAAAAAGTTTTCCTTTGTCAGGTGACAATTACAGCAGTGCATATGAAACACTGTCCAACTATTATGATAGGAAGAGGCAAATTGCTGTCATGTACTATGAAAAACTGCTAAATTGTGAGCCAGTCAAAACCAAAATAGATTTGGAAAGGGTTTTTAGAACTTTTAATGAAAATTTAACTATTTTGTCAAAATTTAACCTCCCCGACAAGAATTTTATGTTATATTATTTGCTTTGGGCAAAGTTAGATGTCGCTACCCGAGAAGCATTTGAGTTACAACTCGCTTCCAATACTGAAGTTCCAAAGTTTGAGGAATTAAAAAACTTTATTGAAAAGCGGAGCAGGGCTTTGGAAAACTCCAGTGTTAGTGTTAGGCCTCAAGTTCAGAATGTTAAACCGTTAACCAAAAACAAAACGGCCCTTGTCGTTTCGACTACATCAACACAGAGTTGTGTTTTTTGTTCGGGTCAACATAGTCTCGATAAATGTAACAAGTTTATAAATCTCAATAATGATGGCCGGTTTAATTTTGTTAAGGAGAAGGGTTTGTGTATTTTATGTTTCTCAAATGCACATAGGGTGAAAACTTGTCGAGCTTCTCGCTGTAGTGTGTGTAATCGCTCGCACCACAACTTATTGCATTTCACAAAGAGTGTGGAAGCACCCACGGGCACAGAGATTGCTACTGCACCGCCTAGCAATGGCATGAGCAGTAGTAGTAGTAACACGGTTTTAGCTGCTATGGCGGGAGATAATACAATCTTCTTCGCTACTGCCCAGGTGTTAATTCGGGACAGTTCTGGTGTCTTCCGCCCAGTGCGGGCGCTCTTGGATGGTGCTAGTGCATGCAATTTCATGTCAAAATCCTGTGCAGAAATGCTAGGGTTTGAAACTTCTGGACAACACACTGTGTTTGGCATTGGCAATTCGCCATATCAAACATTTGGCGCACTATCATGTGAGGTCAAGCCAATGGGAAATGAACCCTCTTCACTGAGTACTAAACTCGAAGCTTTCGTTTTGTCGCCGGTATGTGCCGACCAACCTCCTCAACCTGTCGATTCGTCGGGGTGGTCGCACATCAGGAATTTATCGCTGGCTGATCCTGGTTTCGCCCGTCCGGCGCCGGTGGACCTGTTACTTAACGCACAGGTCTTCGTTTCGTCGTTGTTGCCCGGTATACGGCGTGGGGAGCCTGGACAGCCTACTCTGTTGAAAACCATCTATGGATGGGTCGTTATGGGTGAGTGTGACGGGAGTCAGCTCACAACAAGCGCTCTCGTATCGTATCGTAACAATAAAAATCATTGTTTTTTCGTGTCGAGTCCTTCGCAGATTTTGTCGCTTGATGATTCTATAAAAAAATTTTGGGAATTAGAAAACGTTAGTTCTCCGACTAAACCTTTCGTATCTGAGGAGGACCAACGCTGCGAGGACTATTTTCTTGAAAAATACTATCGCAATGAAGAAGGCAGGTTCGTAGTTCCACTACCATTTGTCGATCCCGCGAACAAACCTACCTTCCTCAATTCGCGTGAAATTGCTCTCAAGCGGTTCACGTCGTTGGAACGCAAGTTGAACTCCAACCCCGAGTTCAAAAGGGCGTATGTGGAATTTATGGATGACTATGAGGCTCGTGGTCACTTGGAAGAAGTGGAACCTCCTTCCACAAGTGAAGGCCACTTCTATTACATACCTCACCATGGAATTCTGCGCGATTCCGTCACCACTCCTCTTCGCGTGGTTTTCGACGCAAGCGCTAAGGACGCCAACGAGGTGTCTTTGAACGCTACTCTTCTCGCTGGGCCCAAGCTTCAGACCAACATTTTCGATCTGCTCACACGTTTTCGCTGGCATGCCGTCGTCTTCACAGGTGATGTGAAACAGATGTACAGGCAGATCCTGATCTCTGATGAAGACGCTGAATTTCAGCGCATTTTGTGGCGCCCTTCTGCTGTCGATCCTGTGCGCGACTACCGTCTTAAAACGGTAACCTACGGGGTTTCTGCTGCGCCATTCCAAGCTCTTCGTACAATGGCTCAACTTGCCAGTGATTCTGCAGCCGCATACCCAAGTGGTTCAACTGTTCTCGCTCGTGACATCTACGTCGACGACGTCGTCACCGGAGCGGATTCTGTCGAGCAGGCGCGTTTACTTCAGGTGGACCTTACGAAAATATTGTCGTCGGGGGGTTTCCACCTCAGGAAGTGGACCTCCAATAGTAGTGAGTTCTTGGAGAGTCTTCCGTCTTCTGATCTGTACTCGGAAGACTTTAAACATTTCGAAGAAATGACTGATATTTCTCTAAAGATATTGGGCTTGCTATGGCAACCTCAATCAGATTCTTTCCGGTTTCGTGTCGCCGCTGCTCCTAACGGTCGGTGCACCAAGCGCACCATTCTGTCGGAGATAGCTAGAATCTTCGATCCATTAGGTTTCCTCTCGCCTGTAACATTTCTCGCCAAGTATCTGATGCAATTGCTTTGGGTTTCGGGCGTTTCCTGGGATGGAGATGTCCCGGAAAGCATCAGGCTGGAATGGCAGGAATTCAAAACTCAACTCTCGTCGCTGAGTGCTGTAGCTGTGCCACGCCGTTTAGTCGGGAAATTCGACGTGCTACATCTCCACGGATTTTGTGACGCGTCAGAACGTGGCTTCTGTGCCGTAATCTACTGCCGTACAGTAACTGAGGAGGGTGACGTCGACGTACAGCTCGTGTGTGCTAAGTCCAAGGTCGCGCCATTGCGTAAATTGTCGGTGCCGCGTCTCGAATTGCTCGCAGCGGTTCTGCTGTCTGACTTGATGGCTTCGGTCGTGGAGGCTTTGAAGCCTTTCCACTCGGTAGACAGAATCTTTGCATGGTCGGACTCAAGTGTGACGTTGACCTGGATTAAGTCGTGTCCGTCCAGGTGGAAAACGTTCGTGGCCAACCGTGTGAGTCATATCCAAGACGTTATTCCTCCCGATTCTTGGCATCATGTCAGAACCACTGACAATCCAGCCGACTGCGGATCGCGTGGTTTGCTTCCCCAAGATTTAATCAACCAAACTTGCTGGTGGAGCGGGCCTGATTGGCTCAGGCACCCCACTGAGAGCTGGCCTAAGTCAGTGCTGCTGCCAGATAGGGACGTTCTCCATGATGAGCAAAAGATTACAGTCCTCGTAGTGTCCAATGACAATGCACTAATCGACAACTTACTGGAGAAGTTTTCGTCGTTAAGAACACTTCAACGTGTTTTAGCCTATTGTTGTCGCTTCGCGAATAACGCGAAGAACCGAAAAACGGCCGGGAAGTGGCTACGCGGTCCTTTAACATCTTTCGAAATAAAGCAGGCACTCATGGTTATTGTACGTTTCGTGCAGCAGCGCAGCTTCGCTCAGGAAATCGAAATCATTTTGAACAATCATTCGAACTCTCTCCCAAAAGCGTTCAGAAAACTGTCCCCATTCATGGATGACGCGGGTCTCTTGAGGGTGGGCGGTCGCCTGTCGCGAGCTTCTCTCGACTTCGACGTGAAGCATCCTTTGCTTCTACCTCGCGACAATCGGCTGACCTTCCTTCTTATTGATGATTATCATAAGCGGTTCATGCATCCAGGCATCCAAACACTTCATAACTTGCTAGCGCAACATTTCTGGATTATGTGTCCGAAACGGGCTATTTATGCAGTCGTATCGAAGTGCATGAAGTGCTTTCGGGTTCGGCCACCGGGTGCTCCTGCGCCATTCATGGGCGACTTACCATCGTATCGAATATCCCAACTGAAGGCTTTCTCGAGCGCAGCGGTTGACTTTGGTGGGCCTTTCGACATCGCTCTCGGTCGCGGACGTGGTAACAAGACGTACAAAGGTTATATTTGCGTCTTTGTCTGTACCGCAACAAAGGCCATTCATACCGAGCTCGTCACCGAGTTGTCCTCGGATGCTTTTCTCGCCGCACTTCGGCGTTTCGTCTCTCGTCGTGGTCGGTGCAGCCGGTTAGTGTCTGACCAAGGTAAAAATTTTGTCGGTGCGAACAACATCCTGCAACGCTTAGTGAAGGATGCTGCCGCACACCATACAATCAACTTCGAGTTCAACCCGCCGGGTAGCCCACACTTTTCAGGACTCGCTGAAGCTGGAATTAAGGCCGTTAAAACACACTTGTCGCGTGTCGTCGGGAACCAAAGGTTGACATACGAGGAGTTCTCGACGATCTTGGCCCAAGTTGAGGCTTTACTCAACTCAAGGCCACTAACTCCTCTCAGCACCGACCCCAACGACCTGTCGGCCTTGACACCGGGTCATTTCCTCACCACGGAACCCCTATCGGTCGTACCTGAGGAAGACTTCTCAGACGTTCGGGTTAGCCCTCTCCAACGCTGGAAGTTGCTTCAGAAGATGCACCAGGACTTCTGGAACAAATGGTCGAAGGAGTATATGCATACTCTCCAGCAGCGGATGAAGTGGCACGACAGACATCCTAACGTCCAAGTTGGCACACTTGTGCTCGTCGTGAACGAGCAGACGAGCCCAATGAAGTGGCCCCTGGGTCGCATTATCGACACACACTCCGGATCTGACGGGATCTGTCGTGTGGTTACTGTGCGCACTGCCACAGGGTTGTACAAACGGCCTGTGGTCAAGCTGTGTCCACTACCTGCGTAGTCGCTTTAATGCGCTACATTTGTGTTGTCCATTCTTCGTTTAGCTTTAATATTATCGCACTTGCTTCACTTTCATTGTTCCTTTCGCTTAGTCAAAATACAAATGCATTTTGGTGGGCGGAATGTTCAGCTTTGGCCTTGTATTCTACAAGATTTTTTCGTATTTACTGTGGCAACACCAGCTCACAGTTGAAATTTGAATATTGCTCTGTCATAGACACGTCAGGGTCAGTGTGTCATCAACCTACCACTAGTTAACATCGTATTTCATCGTTCTCGCTAATTCTCGCAACTTATTGAAAGCACTACTGCCAATCACGTCTCTAGCATTTAGATTCAGTGTTGTGTGGACGAAGGGCACCAGGCACATCCGAAGTGGAAAATCCGAGGTCTAAGTTGGACGACTCAAGGTAACGGTTCTGAGCTTACTTCTAGCTGGCGACAAGGACAGCCAGAATCACCACCAGCGGTCTTCAACGGCGACCAACGATTCAGCCCCACAACTCCCGGACTGAAAGGTAACTTCGCCCTACACTATTTCACATTTTAGTTTTAATTTAATATTCTAATCTTAATATCTCACAACTTTCTTGCTCAACCGGCCCCTAAATTTCATTCCCTATCGCCCCCCTTTTTCGAATTACAGTCCACTCTCTCGCTATTGAACAACCGTCGTATTTTAAATAGGATTACCAATTTAACCTAACCGGCTTTACAGGATACATTTTTCAAAAGTTTGGAAAAAAATACTTATCATTTATTATAAATAATTATTATAGAAGAACGCGTTCAGACAAATTAAAATTTGGTAAATGAAACAAAGGACAAACATTTTTCGTTGCGATATGATACCTCTCCACGATAAGGATTAATCACACATTAATACATATTTATTTGGTTGTCAGGTGGGCGCACACTGGGACTTCCTGCTAGCGGAGCTGGAGGAGCCGCTGCCGCTGGACGGAGTGAACATCTCGGCCGTGCCACTCGACGACGAGGGCTACCTTCACCACGGCACACTCGTGGCCTACGCGGGCTACGGTGCGGCGCACCATGGCGTGAGTAACTCATAGCTGCTGGTCAGGCTCCCTACTGCAGCTGAACGGAGTGAATATCTTACGGAGCCCGACACCATGGCGTAAGTAACTCTTAGTTGGTGGTCAGGATTCCTACTGAAGGAGCCACTGCTACTGGACGGCTCGCAGGCACGCACTAACAGTTACACCATCGATTAGGATATGAAATATTCTTATATGCAATAACAAACAAAACAAAGGAACCTTAGACTCTCTTATATATGTTTTTTTTTAATATTATAGGACATTATTACACAAATTAACTAAGTCCCACAGTAAGCTCAATAAGATTTATGTTGAGGGCACTTAGACAACGATATATATAATACATAGATATTTTATAATTACTTAAATACATAAAACACCCATGACTCAGGAACATCCATGCTCATCACACGAATAAATGCCCTTACCAGGATTTGAACCCGGGACCATCAGCTTCATAGGCAGGGTAACTACCCACTAGGCCAGATCGGTCGTCATATATGTGGATCCAACTACACATATGCAAACTGGCCTGATATGCATATGTACATACCTTAACTGAACTAAATATACTTAAGCGCCTACAGCAATCATCGATATATCTTCTCTCTTCTTATATGAAGAAGTATTTTTTTGATAAAATTTTGTACCTAGACTAAATTTTATCAAAAAACTACTTCCTCACTAAATTTGTTCATTTTTAACCGACTTAAAAAAAGAAGGTTATCAATTCGACCGTATTATTTTATTTTTTTGCATGTATGTTACCTCAGAACTTCGTCATTTCTGAACCGATTTGTTTTTTTGTTCCAATGTATTTAGTCCCTAGTCACGTTATTGTCAAAACCCACTTCTGATGATGGGATCTATCAGGAATCCAGGGAACTCCTCAAATCTTATAGGTTTATTAGTATATATATATATAAAGCAATTTTCAACAACTTATTTTCAACAACAAACCAAGCATTTACATCCAAAACAGTGCCATTTGATGAAGCGGCACTGCTGATGATGACCGAACGGGACTCTTACAACGCATATTTGACTTTTGGCGATTTGTCCTTTTCGTTATGTTTGTTAAGCTAGTAAGTTCTGAAGGAACATTTATGTTAAGGTCTAGTTCTTATGATGGGTTCCATGAAGTTCAACTCCACAAATCTTGGTGGCTTCAGATCTAGACCTTGAAACTTTCCCAAAACGCAAACAATTTTTGTGACATGACAGTTTGGCCAGACAGGAACGAGCCTTTCAGAATGATGCATCACTTATCAGTTAATCACTAGTAAGAAAAACGAAAAATAGAAAAATAAAATTAATCTCTGAAAAAAAAGTAAAACCGACTTCAGTAAGATAGTATAAAATATCACACCAGAGGGGGAGGGGTTAGCCTAATGTGACCAGGATGTGAGTAGGAAGGGAGGAGGACTCAAAATTCTTCATATTCGTGTGATGTAATTTATGGATGACCCCTTAATTTTATAGGTGCCACTGTTATAGAACGCGTCATTAATACTCGTAGGTACCGTAGTGAAATTGACCGGTGGCCATGACCGTGGCAATACAGTGGAACGGACGGTTACCGAATTTACCTATAAGCCGTTTATAAAATGCGACCTTGATCGTCTGAAAACATGTAGGTACTTACACAATGTCCTCCTAGTAGGATGTCAGATTCGGGAGCTACTTAATTGTACCTAATAAGAGCTGTTTAATTCCAGGAGACGATGCGCGAAGAGATGCACCTCATGGAGCTAGAGACGTTAGACAACGACGCTTGCGCCAGCTTGGAGCAATTCAGCTCTGAAGATATGTTTTGCGCCAAGGGCCGACCGCCCAGGTTCGACTCCGCGTGCAACGTAAGTATACCTCTACCTATTATCTATTTTCAGAATCACTATCTAGCAGTAGCAACACAGAGTCAAGATGGAGTAGTAGTATTTATAACGTACCTAAGCATAAGCACTATAAAGTACTCGTAGATATAGATCTTATTTATCGAGAACTCGAATAACTCGATCTCGCTATAGATTTAATTCCCTCAAAAAATCGTTTTCTCGAGTCTCCAGTCGCTGAACGCAATAAATCCAAATGATTTGAATAAGAGCAATTCTGTTGCCAATACTAAGACTCATTTAAGGAGCTGTGATGGAGGATGAGAAATGGCGAACGCGTTATAACCACGAGCTATACCAAATGTATGTACAATCAGCATAACGTCATTAAGACCATAAAGATCAGACGCCTGCGATGGGCAGGGCACGTGCTACGGATGGACGAGGCCAGAGTACCCAACCGCATTCTAGATGGCCAACCGGAGAGCCGCAGAGGTAAAGGCAGGTCCAAGCTCAAATGGTTGGACGGCATATACCAGGATATCAGGACCTTAGTAGTGACAAGTTGAAGAAGGAATGCCACGAATAGATCGGACTGGAGAGATTTGCTTGACAAGGCCCACCCGCGGCTGTAATGCCTCAGATGATGATCACGAATTTTGTCGCCAAACAGATTTCAGATTTTTATTGGTAAAAAAAGTACAGATTTTTACACGTCAGAATAAAAATACAATATTCATAATTTAAGATTAACTTTCTGCGGTTTAGATATAATAAAATAAAATTTCAAAATGTCAGTTATTTAAGTACATGTCAAGTAAATAATCATATAATAATGTTATAAATTGATTTAGAATCATCAACGAAATGTCAAAATATCGTCAATTCAATTAAATTACAAACAAAGGACGCATACAACATGTCCACTATTACCTGCTACAAATTATCCCTTTAGGTATTTCGAATTAATTTATATCGTAACAAGCTAATTCAATAAGTCTTTAATTTATTTTTTTAAATTGTGTCACTGCCTGAATTTTTTATATCAAACATTTGCAATTTAAACAAACTTAGCATTGATAGTCTAATAGCAGAACCTTGCCGTTTGATCTAGGTATCGTAGTACCTATGTATGTATCCGAAAAACCTTGCAGTTTTCAGTCTGCAATTGCTAGTCTCCAGCCTAACAAGTAATCATGAAGCGCGCGGATCACGTTTCCATCTAGGTTTTTATTTGAGGTTTTATAAACACCATACTTTCAGGGTGACAGCGGCAGCGGCCTGGTGACGGAGGGCGAAGGTCCGCGGAGACTGGTGGGTGTGGCGTCGTGGGTGCAAGACGATGCGCGCGAGTGCGCACCCGGCAAGCTCGTCGTGTTCTCGCGAGTGTCCGCCGTGCGCGACTGGATTAAGCAGATCACTGGCATATAGCACAACTCCAGCACCAGCAGGCTGGTGGGCGAGCGTTGCGTCGTGGGTGCAGAACAACGCGCGAGTGCGCACCCGGCAAGTTCGTCGTGTTCTCGCGCGTGTCCACCGTGCGCGACTTGGTCAAGCTCGTCACCGGCATTTAGGACACAACTCCAGCATCAGCGGCCTGCTGATAGACGGTCAAGGTCTGCGGAGGCTGGAAGTCATGGCGTCATGGCGTCTGGGTCAAGCAGATTATTATTGTGATGCATCATATAATACAGTGTAAACTCTTTATAACGTTATCCTTTATAACGATAAACTCCCTATAACGTTGAAGTGAGCCCAACTTGATTGGTTTGCGTTAAAACCCACATATTGAAACACTCTTTATAGCGATACGCCATTCTCTATTACGAAGAAATGTGTTCATATTTTTAGACAATAAATATTTATTATCGGTATTATTGTTTATGTTATGTTATCAGGTAACAAAAGACTTTGAAGCTCCGAAACATCCGAGGTCCGTCTAGCTTTTGTTATCCTTAATTGCCTTGAACACGTGCAGTAAGACACATTGTTTTCTCGGAAGTGATGGTCTTCGACCAAGCATACTGGGTACCTATCGTATTATCAGTCGTAAACCTACTTTGAAACTGTTAACATGGCCAGTAAACGGAAAGCGATTAGTGTTGACGAAAAAGTTTGTGTGATACGTGCGATTGAAAAGGGAGAAAAGAAAAGTGACGTTGGAAGACGTTTTGAACTAAGTCAATCCACTGTTGCTACCATTTGGAAAAACCAAAAAACAATTCTACAGGCGGCGCTGGAAGGAAACTCTTCTAAAAAATTAAGAAAGCCAAAATTCGAAGACTTAGGCAATGTTGTCGTGGTTTAACAATCAACGCCAGAATAATGTACCCATCTCAGGGCCAATTGTAAAAGCTAAGGCTGAAAAGTTTGCCAACCAACTTGGCATAATTGACTTTAAAGCATCTGAAGGTTGGCTTGGAAAATTTAAGCACCGTCACCAAATTACGTACGGTAAAATGAACGGAGAGGCGCGGGATGTCGATATGAATGTGACTAACAATTGGATTAGTACAGTGTGGCCTAAATTAAAGATAAAGTACTCACCAGAAGACATTTTTAATGCAGATGAAACTGGCCTTTTTTGCAAGTTGACTCCCGACAAAACTTTAAAATTCAAAGGGGAAAAATGTGTTGGAGGAAAACTGTCTAAAGAGCGTATTACAGTTCTAGTGGCTGCCAATATGAGTGGCACAGAAAAAAGAAAGCTCTTAGTTATAGGCAAATCGAAAAACCCTCGGGGTTTCAAGAACATAAAACAGTTGCCAGTTACGTACAAAGCAAACAAGTCAGCTTGGATGACATCGCAGATTTTTGAAGAGGAAGTGAGAAAATGGGATGCTGAATTAAAATCACGGAAAATCTTGCTTCTAGTAGACAATTGTCCTGCTCACCCAATCATATCTAATCTTCGAAACATAGAGTTAGCATTTTTCCCAGCTAATACAACCAGTATTTTACAACCAATGGATCAGAGTGTAATTAAAAGCCTAAAGGGCCACTATAGACGGAAAATGTTGATGGATATGATCGAAACTGACGGCAAGGTCTCGATCAACATGCTACAAGCAGTGAACTTCTTATCAAAAGCCTGGCAAGAGGTAACAGCAGCCACTATCCAACATTCTTTTCTACATGCTGGATTATGTAGTAGCCAAGAAACGAACCAATTTGACAGTGAAGACAATCTACCACTGAGTGAATGGATAAGACAGTTCAACATACCAAACAATTTTAACGAAGATCTACAATCGTACGAAAATATAGATGAGGATGTAGCCACAACTGGTACACTTACAGATGAACAAATTGTTGATTTAGTGTCAAAAAGTCAGGAAACACCCGATAATCAAGATGAAGCAGATGATCAAGTGGACAAAGCCGAATCACCACCAACAATTCAACAAGCCCTAGATGCCGCTAAGTTGGTAGAAATTTTTTTGTTGTTTAATCAAGACGATTCCACCACATATGTAGATATGAATAGAATACATAAAATAATACAAAACAAGTACTGGCATAGCAAAAAACGTCAGACAAAGTTATCAGACTATATGTGTAAACAATAATATTATCTAAGACATACATATTAAAAATTCTTGTTAATTTGGTTGTTTTTTTGTTCACTCCATATAACGATAACTCTCTATAACGACAAAAAATGCTCAGTCCCTTGAGTTTCGTTATAAGGAGTTTACACTGTATTTACTTAACAGATCGGTAAGCTCAAAGACTGCGACGTCCTTATAATTCCATTAAACTACATTAACGTTAATAAGCCACTAAAACATATATGAATTGAAACATCTATATGATGCAAGTATTTAAGATTACGTAACTATAACTACGCATAACGTGATGCATCGCGTTTAATTTCATCACATTCAGTTTAGGTATCTACATTATTAATAATGTATGAAACCGTCACCAAAAAGTATAAAGGAACAAATGCTATACTTATGCTAAATGCTAGTACAATATCTGTGGTGGTTAGTTTGCTACCAACGCACGTTTACTAGTAGCCATTTAAATAATGAGTAACACTTTTGAACGTTGTTTTTTACCGATTTTTTTAAGTTGTACGTTTTGTTTTTTTGGACAAAACGAAACTAGTACGAGTAGTACGCATCCATGTGTACTTGTGTTTTTTATTTATTTTAATAGTTCTATTTATGCAAATGTTTCAAATGTAATTGATTATTTAGTACTAAGTAGTTTAAATGTGTACAAACAAAGCCAAGAAATAAAATAAAACGTTTTGAATAGAGACTGGTGAGTTAGTACCTATAAATGTGTGCGAAGAATAGAAAAAACAGTATTGTTCGTGATTCATAAGTTCCAATAAAAATGTATATTAGTAGATAAAATACACGTGCTTTATTCCAAGAACCTACTATATTGTAACTGCATAAAATTTGCATTTTGCATACGGAAATAAGTACGTTACAAGCATCCTTAACAGATCTCATATATGTATATATATGTTAAGTTGCTGATGAAAAGCAATGACATACATTTTTTATTCTCATTATCTCAACGTATTTAAAACAGGATGTACCGAAACTAAAACAACAACTTTAGTTGATATCCACATTAAGTTATCACGAGCTAAGTACCGGTTCTGAACAAAAAAACATGTGACTTTATTCCGAAAGGGAAGGTCGACCAAACCCGTAAACAGCGTCGTAACGATCTAATCGACGCTTGATTGGAATTCCCTGCATAATCAGAATTAGCGACAGTAAAACTTCGCTGATTAAATGAGAGCACGTGAAAGTGGACGTTGTTGACAAATATTTCAAACATTATTAGATCAATTAGTACTTAGGTAGGAAGGGTTAGCTAGTTACCGTCCAGCTCTAGTTTCAGTCCACTTGACAGAGTTGCTACAAAGAATTGCGTATAATTTGAGTATAAACCTACCATATCACACGATTTTGGTCTTATTGCGATCCTTAATGTCTAAACAATACATCTATCTTCATAAAAATATTATTTCGCAAGTAGCGAATTAAAAATAAAATATATTAGTTACAGATTCGCATCCGTGCCTCCCAAAAGTCATTAAAACAAGAAAAATGTGCAGACTGGAAATGTTCATGGAAAGTTTAATTATGGAATAAGTTCTAGCTATTTTAATAGTTATTTACGATACAAGTGCGAAAAATAGGAAATTCGTAACGAGTGGCGATAAATTAAAACACGACCAAAAGGAATGTTTTAAATCGACACGAGTTGCGAATTACCTATTCGCACATATATCGTACAACGTCTTACAGTACATATATTATGACCCTTTAAATTTTCGACATAGTTACATAATGTGCTAATTTACGCACTAGTGCGGAAAAGTAGCATCATATGTACTGTAAGTAATATTTTTAGCATGTATTAATATTTAGAAGTATAATAAAATCACAAAAAAATCACGACAGATCACGTTGGGGGAGGATGAGTATAAGGAGACCTAACGTGTCGTTTTCTACAATGAACGAAACTAAGACAAAATATCTACCACATGTGGTTATACATAAATCTTCACTTATTACTTTGCGGTTTAGCGATTTCTGCTACCAAAAGCAAAACTTGTTTGTTTAAAAGGGGTCCTAACATTCAAAACGTGTCCATAGACATAGTAGGGACAAGGGACAACAATGGAAAATGTCAGTAATGTTAAGTACCTTGGCATGTGGCTGGACCGTTCTCTAACTTGGAGTAAACACATTAATGAAATAGTGTATAAAGTGGAAAAATATTTAAATTTATTTAAAGTGTTAGCGGGATCTGGATGGGGTATCTATCAAAAGCATCTAAGGCGTTTATATATAGCTAAGGAGTACATTAGACTATGACAGTTTCTTGTATGACACTAGTGCTAAAACTCACCTTGATAAGTTAGAAATAATTTTTAAGAAAAAAAAAACCGACTTCAATGAGGGAGACCGGTGAAAGAACGATTATTGTTGATTTTGGATTTCATACAATGAAATTAAAAACACAGCGTCCTACGCCTAATTATATAGAAAAGGAGGTAACATGTTTATTTTTGTCACTGCACAAATCCGGGGAAACCCGGACGGATGGCAACCCTACCTATGGTTGACTGGTAAGATACCCGCAATAGGGTCTTCTACTGTATTTAAGATAAATTATTTCACACCATGCATGAAATAAAGCACCAAATAATTATTAAAAAAACTAAATAGGATAAAAATATAAAACTGTGCCTTGAAAACCTAACTGCTTGACAAACATGCTTTTCAAAAATACACATGAGGTCTCCTTTGTTTACTTAGGATAAAACATAATTGTACCGATAACAGCGTTTTTACAAGCTTATATTGTAGTATACCTACTTACAATGCCAATTAATTTAGAAAAAAAAATAATTGGAGTAGTCAGGTTTGTTAGTTTTTAGGGTTCCGTAGCCAAATGGCAAAAAACGGAACCCTTATAGATTCGTCATGTCCGTCTGTCTGTCCGATTCTGTCACAGCCACTTTTTTCCGAAACTATAAAAGCTATACTGTTCAAACTTGGTAAGTAGATGTATTCTATGAACCGCATTATGATGTTTACACAAAAATGGAAAAAAAACAATAAATTTTGGGGGTTCCCCATACTTAGAACTGAAACTCAAAAAATCTTTTTTCATCAAAATACGTGTGGGGTATCTATGGATAGGTCTTTAAAAATGATATTGAGGTTTCTAATATCATTTTTTTCTAAACTGAATAGTTTGCTCGAGAGACACTTCCAAAGTGAAAAAAAGTGTGTCCCCCCCCCCCCCCTGTAACTTCTAAAATAACGGAATGAAAAATCTAAAATAAATATATGATATACATTACCATGCAAACTTCCAACGAAAATTGGTTTGAACCAGATCTAGTAAGTAGTTTTTTTAATACGTCATAAATGGTACGGAACCCTTCATGGGCGAGTCCGACTCGCACTTGGCCGCTTTTTTCGTTTAGATATTCATCCAAAATACCTATTTTTGACCGACTTCAAGATTTCAAAAGCATCAATTCGGTCGTATGTTTTTTTTAACGTTTGTTACTTCATAACTCCGACATTTCTGAACCGAATTTGAAAATTATTTTTACAGTACATATGGGGCTACTTTATAGCACTAGTGCGAGAAGTAGCATATTATGTTGCTGTGTCGAATATTTAAAGGGCCATATGTACTGTAAAACGTTGTACGATACATGTGCGAATAGGTAATTCGCAACTCGTGTCGATTTAAAACACTCCCTTCGGTCGTGTTTTAATTTATCGCCACTCGTTTCGAATTTCCTATTTTTCGCACTTGTATCGTAATGTACTATTTTGATTGAATTTGTATATATACAGATTGGTCCCGTTTTTGTCAAAACTCAGTTCTGGTGATGGGATCCATCCATGAGAAATTGACGGAACTCTTCAAATGTGAAAGGCATACATATAGTGATATTTGTATTTTCATCAACAATCAAGCATTCACATTAAAAAAATTACATTTGATGAAGTGGAACTGCTGATGCTGATTAGAATGGAACTCTTCAACGACACATAGTTCACGTTTGGCGATTTGTCCTCTTCGCTGTGTTTGTTAAGCAAATTAGATTTACAAGACAAATTTTTGTCAAGTTCGAGTTCTGACGATGGGGTTCATTAGGAATCGAGGTAACTCCTCAAATATTAAAGGCATGTATATAGTGATCTTAGTATTTACATCAACAAATCAAGCATATGAACAAATTCATATGAAACATTACACAATGACGTCACGGTCAACTCACCTACTTTTTTATACTTCTATCCTATTTATTATATAGAAGTTGTGTTTAAAAATAACTGCTATCTATGTTTTCCTAATAATTATCTGGTGCTTTATTTCATGTACCAATGGTGTGAAATAATTTATTTTAAATTTTCCTAATAATTATCTGGTGCTTTATTTCATGTATGGTGTGAAATAATTTATTTTAAATACAGTCGAATACCCTATTGCGGGTATCTTAATTTCATTGTATGAAACCCAAAATCAACAATCATCTTTCTTTCACCCGTTGTCCCTCATTAAAGTCGGTTTTTTTTCTAAAAAAAAATATTTTTATAAGGTTTTTTAACTTTATATACCTATTTTATGATTAAGTAATAGGTTATTTTATTGTCTATACTTATAACCAACCATAATAATTTATTACATTGTGTTTATACCTTGAAACTATTCCAGAAACTAAAATGAATGATTGCTTCTCGCGAGGTTCTCCTATCAGGGCGAACTACTACTGCCTATTTCATAATGCCTATTAGGCATAAGTATGTAGATAAGGGGATTCATCATTTTAGTTTGACGGCCTGCCGCATCACTCCATATTTTTTCTGATCTATATGGGCACCCTAAGCCCTAAGAAATAGGCCTTTGGTCACTGATGACGACGTACGCGCCGACATGAGTGACGCATCGACTATAAAACATGTCGAACCGGCCGCGCGCCGGGAAACCGCCGCCATGCTCCGACTCGCGTGCCTGCTGGCGCTCGCCGCCGCGCCCGCGCGCGCGCGCCCCGACGCGCAGCCCGCGCTCACCATCACACAAGTAGGCAACAGTGAGTATCATGTGCTACCTGCTCATCAGTGTCAGTGTATTGGACTACCCAGTGAAGTGCAAAAACACGACGACTTACCATAACTGAAACCTATCAAAATAAGCGCATTGTTATGTAGGGTTGTATCAGAACAGAAAGGGTCTAGGTAGTATGCAAAGTGAAAACAAAATCAGAAAAACGTGGAAAGATTGAGAGGAGACAAAGAGCAATACAAGTTTTCAAGTCATACTAATAGGTCATAATTATAGGAAAGGTAGGTACTTATAGTAACGTACATTGTGTTTCATCTGTGAAGAAGTGAGTCAGTAAGTATACCGGTAATAGTGTCGAGTAGGTTTTGTTATTCTTTTGATCTCCCTTCAACGTTACATATAAAATGTAGGTGCCTAAGTTGACTAAATAAAATTATTCCAAATAAGTCTGATAAGTTTACTGATAATAATGACTTCGTCTATTATTATCAGTAAACCGTAAATATGTTATGACAACCCATTTATCACCGAAGATAATAAACTGATAATAACTAAAAGAAAACAATCTTGGTCAATTAACGCCCTATATCAAAATGCTTAGTAAAAAGTAGGAATAATATATAAATTTAAATACATCGCAATCAGAACTTATTGGCACTTATTATTAAAGCACAGTTTCATTCAATTGACTCGCTTCTGTGAGATGCAACACGATTTACAGCACCTACATAACCTTTACAAAATAAACAAACAAGTAGCTACCTACACCACAGCGTAAATGTATTATAGAGGTACCTACCTACGTACATTGACACCTTTCTCTTCGGAACATCGAACATCGAAGGTGCCACACTTCACTAAAACGTCAGTCAAGCAATACCCTTTAACTCGTCTTCAAATTTGCTGTAAATTTGGTGTGTATTATAATTCTATCCTACTTGTAGCTAACGTGAAATGCAATAAAAACACAAAAAAATGTAAACAAGCCTATTTTCACCTTCATTAGGTACTCCGTAACTATCCCTAATCATGCACTTTTAAGTTGAGAACGATCATGGTATTATCAACAATTAAACAAACTTTATATATTTATTTAATTCCCTTCTCTTAACATATATTGTTTTTATTAAAATATGTGTAAATTAAGTATTAAATAGGTTAAAACATTAGGTTATGCGCCAAATGCTACTAGCCAAACCAGCCATATCTTTTTAGAGTTCCGTAGCAAAAATGGCAAAAACTGAACCCCTATACTTAGTGTCATAATGTCCGTTTGTTTTTACATTTTTGCCATTTCTATAGAGATTTACTTTAATCTTTAGATATATTTTGAATAGTAAGGTATATAATAATAAGGTATATACAATTATACATGTACCTATGGTAAATAAATAAAATATAAATAAAAAGAACGTGAAAATCTGAGCAGTAGCTAGGCGACGGCGAGTAGGTAGTATTTTATGCGGAAAGAAGTAGGTAGGTATTACCTGTTAGAAGGCCATGGGGAAAAACGTTGTTTTGCTCCGATAAGACTAAACGAATTCACCTGCTGTCGCCACTGCTACTACACCGGCAATTAACCTGCCATTAGAAGAACTATTATTTCTGCTTCATTATGAAGTACTACGGTCTGATTTTTTATAAGTGCATTTTAATGTTTATGTAGTTTCTACACAGTTGCCAATGAATTTGGCGACTATAATTACCTGAGATTAGCGATTATTTTATGGGTCGGTGTCGGTTCGGTAGGTGACTTCGGAGTATAATTATACTCATAGAGGTCCAGTCGAGATCCCATTTTAAACTAAAACTACAGACATAAGACTGAAGATTAAAAACAGCAAACTTGTCTTTTCTGTTAAAGTTAAATTACGGGAACCCAATTTCTGGCTATTACATCAGCCAAATTATGACTTGATAAGTTCTAAATTGTGAGCCTTTATTATGCTGTTTTTAAATTCGAAAACAGACTAAGATAAAATAGAACCTACATCTGATGTTTATAACCGTATTTTCCCAAATAGCGTGCAAGTTCTGCTAACATTAACACCGATACATTGTTTTAATGATCCTTGGTTTTTTTGCATCATCGTGTGAATTCAGCGTGTTACACACGTGCTTGCTAAATGTATTTATGTCGGTCCATACCTGAGAGTTGCGAGTACCAAATACACCTTACATTGGCTTTTTTATGATATCTATTTACGTTAAACCTTATCGGAACATACCTAATTATAATGAGCGGAAACGGAAGTAGTAGATTCAGAGGCCAATATTTTTTTTTCAGAATTTTTCGAACTCATCTCCAGAATGGAAAAGAATGTTTGCATTTTGAGTGGTAAGGTTCGTAGAGGGAGTTAGTTGTTGGAGTTGTCTGCTACTGCCTTTATGTTTTTTTTTTTTTTTTTATTTGCCTGCCAAATATATTTGTCTAGTGCAGCCTTTCTTTAATAAATTGTACTCCCATATCTGCTCCTGCGCAATTTATAAATAGTTAAAGAACTTTTTAAGACGATGGCGTTGTTTATATTAAGATTATATAATTTAATAAGTGCATTGTCTTCGCTTAGGGTGCATACTTGTTGTGGCGTTTGGAATCTGGACTATGGGAAAAATATACTATAAATTTAACCGACATATAACCAATAATAATAATGACAATAACTTGTACCCAGGCATTTATGATAACCAAAGCCCTATTAAATTATTGTTTTTTAGGATTCTGTAGTCATCTAGAAACCCTTAGTTTCGCCATGTCCGTCGGTCCGTCCGTCCACAGTTTTGCTCCGTGGTTGTTAGTGCTAGAAAGCTACAATTTGGCATGACATGCATGGCAGCAGAACGGTAAAATAAAAACATCAAAAATATTTTTTTAGGGTACCTCCCATACAAAATCGTATAGGTATTTTTTTTTTGCTTTGATCCAATAGTATGGGGTGTCGTTGGATAGGTCTTTTAAAACCATTTTTTGATAAAGTTAATATATGTATTAAGAAGTAATCTTTTCGAAAGAAAATGATTATGTGCACGCACTAATTATGTATTAACCTTTTTTTAGGGTTCCGTATTCAACTAGGAACCCTTATAGTTTCGCCATGTCCGTCTGTCTGTCTGTCTGTCTGTCTGTCTGTCTGTCTGTCTGTCCGTCTGTCCGAGGCTTTGCTCCGTGGTCGTTAGTGCTAGAATAGACCAATAGTGGGACCGGATTTTTGCCCTATAAGTTTCGATAATTCTAAAGAGTGAAAAGTGATGTTTATCTGGTATGGGACATATTTTTAAGCATATTTGTAATATATGAAGAAAATTTAGAACGAGCGTTAGATATAAATAAGGTATTTATGTATTTTTATTGATGAATTTTGAATATTGAATTAAAGTACAAAATTTAAGCATCGTCTTTTATAATATGTATGAGGCTTTATGCTATCAATTTTTTAGAAAAAAAATCAACGTGCTACTTTGTCAAACTCAAATTAGCTTATTATTTTGTCAATATTGAATTAAAGTTTGAAAAATCCACAATATCATATCTAAATTCTTAAGTTAATAGGCAAGGCAATAAATTAGAAGAATAGGATATGTGCTTTACAATTAATAAGCGTTTTTTGTCCTGTAAGATCTAATATTGAATTAAAGTCCGTAGAGATAAGTCTATTACTATAAAATAATATATGCAGCCATTTTATGGAAAGGTAGAAATATCTGTGTGTAGCTTGCATTGTAATAGTAAAATCAACTTAAAAAGGCGCGAAATTCATAACCACGCCGCGCTGGTCCGTCAACATGTCGGCTCGGCGCGCGGGAGCCTATCGTAGCCGACCTAGTGAGCGATAGATACCTCGCCCCGCCCGCGCCCCCCGCTCAGCTTCGCAAGCGCTGTTTGTCTTTTCTTTCAAATCATTCATTTGTTTGTTTATCGTGCACATAAATTAGATGCGGACATTACATGAATTTAATTATAGAATAAAAGTTATTATGACTTCAAAATGAGTGAAAAATGTTTGATATGTGTACTGTACTGACTTAGTAACAGAGAAAAAACGAGGAATTGAGCAGTTAATAACTGCGAGCAAATAATCTTTCTTGGTGATGGGAAAGTTAAATATTTCTACGGGAAGGAGGAACTACGTTTCCATAAAAAGTGTAGATTATACATTGAGTCGAAGGCTATACCGGCGTACAAAAGACTAATGGAGGTGGCATCAGAGGGCTTACCGCGAACCACGTTCGACGTGTTGCCTCCCTGTCATCCTTACGTACGAATTTACAAGTGCGACAGAGAGGTAACACGTCGAACGTGGTTCGCGATAGGCTCTCAAATGTACAGCCAAGTGACGATGATGAAAATTACATTTTCAAAACTTTTGTCTTTTGGTACCATTGTGTTAGCCGCCTGTACTTACTTTCAACATATATTAGTAGTTTATGTTACTGCTACATAATAAAAGGCATTAAAACACACGAGTGTGGGCTTAGGAAACGAACGAAGTGAGTTTCTTAAAAAGATCACACGAGTGTTTTAATGCCTAATTATCTTATACCTTTAAACGAGCAATTCTTGTATATATATATTTCCGGGATCTCGGAAACGGCTCTAACGATTTTGCTGAAATTTGGTATATGGGGGTTTTTGGGGGTAAACAATCGATCTAGATTAGTCTTATGTTTGGGAAAACGCGTGTTTTCGAGTTTTCATGCGTTTTTCTTTCGATGCAGAATATGGTCGCTAATTTCGTGTTGCCGGCCACTGTCCGTCTGGTCCAGCGGATTAAGACGCGGACTGCTAAACGAGTGTTACGGGTTCGAATCTCGCCTGGTGACTAACTTTTTTTTTTTTATATGTTCAATTTTATATATATTTTTTTTAATTTTTATTGTTTTAGACAAGTTTAATTTAGTAAAAGAATGTAGTTAAGATTTATCACCTATACACCACCATATTACAATAAATAGTTAATTATAACCGAGCAAAGCTCGGTCGCCCAGGTACTGTATAGTTATTGCAGGTAGTTCGCAATCACATTTTTAGCACAGGCATTATAAGAGAGGTATGGGCATTGTAAATGTCATCTGGCTCTGTGTGGTAGGGCACAGCACAGCGGATGTCATTCCAGATCTAGAGCAGAACCCAACTGGGGAAGTACCTCTACCTTACAGAAAATCGCAGCCAAATAACACTAGACCCTACTCATAGTGTTGTGTTCCTGGGTGGGAGGGTGTTAGGGTCGGCAACGCGCATGTAACTCCTCTGGAGTTGCAGGCGTACATAGGCTACGGATACTGCTTACCATCAGGCAGGCCGTATGCTTGTTTGCCACCGACGTAGTATAAAAAAAAATAAAAAAATACACAATTAAAATATTTCATACATGTGCTAATTATTTGTCTCAGTGTAAACAAAAATATATCATAATTATGATATCAATTTTCAAATTCAAAATGGCGGACATGTTTTATAACTTATTTTAAGAAATTATGAGTAGTTTAAGACTTTAAAAAGCAAGAAATTGTTTCTTGCTTCTGTTTGTATATGTATCATGTAGTATTTGATGTTTTCATTATTTTTGAAAGTCCTCAGGGTGCCGATTACGAAAATGACATCCATTATGGAACCCAAGATGGCGGACATTAATTTTTCTTAAAAATCGGTATGGGTGTCATCTCCGAGGTTCTTCGAGGTTTCGATTACGAAAATGACGTCCCTTTTGCAATCCAAGATGGCGAACATTATTTTTTCTTAAAAATCGATATGGGTGTCATCTCCGAGGTTCCTCGGGGATCCGATTACGAAAATGACGTTCATTTTGAAATCCAAGATGGCGGAAATTATTTTTTCTTAAGTCGATATGGGTGTCATATCCGAGGTTCCTCGGGATTCCGATTACGAAAATGACGTCTATTTTGAAATCCAAGATGGCGGACATTAATTTTTCTTAAAAATCGATATGGGTGTCATCTCCGAGGTTCCTCGGGGTTCCGATTACGAAAATGACGTTCATTTTGAAATCCAAGATGGCGGACATTAATTTTTTTTTTAAATCGATATGGGTGTCATCTCCGAGATTCCTCGGGGATCCGATTACGAAAATGAGGTTCATTTTGAAATCCAAGATGGCGGAACATATTTTTTCTTAAAAGTCGATATGGGTGTCATATCCGAGGTTCCTCAGGATTCCGATTACGAAAATGACGTCTATTTTGAAATCCAAGATGGCGGACATTAATTTTTCTTAAAAATCGATATGGGTGTCATCTCCGAGGTTCCTCGGGGTTCCAATTACTAAAATGACGTCAATTTTGGCGGTTCTTGTTGGTGCAGATTTCAAAAATAGAGACCATTTTAGAATTAAAGGTGGTTGATATCACGGCTACACACATCGACACCCATTTCAAAAAGTAGCGTCCGCCATATTTATTTTCAAAATAGATGCCATTTTTGAAATCCACACCCCTAAAAACCCAGAAAACAACACCCATGACGACTTTTTCAAAAAAGTGACGTCCGCCATCTTTATTTCCAAAATGGACGTCATTTGTAAAATTAGTACACATACATCATACAACATGAAAACTAAAAACATTTCCATCCTCTTTTGGGCAGTTGTGTAAGTCTGTGATAACCCTAGGTAGGTACGGAGACCTTGAGCGGTGTCGGCATTTACGCAAACATCAAAGGCGTCGGCCCACTGTTACTTTTTACACAGTGCTTTTAGTGTGTAAACGAAAACGTCACATGATATATCAAAAGAAAAGTTATTTTATCTCATACCTTTAAACGAGCAATTCTTGTATATACATATATAATTATATTTCTGTGATCTCGGAAACGGCTCTAACGATTTCGCTGAAATTTGGTATATAAGGGTTTTTGGGGGTATACAATCTATCTAGATTAGTCTTATGTTTGGGAAAACGCATGTTTTCGAGTTTTCATGCGTTTTTCTTTCGACGCAGAATATGGTCACTAATTTCGTGTTGCCGGCCACTGTCCGTCTGGTCCAGCGGGTTAAGACGCGGACTGCTAAACGAGTGTTACGGGTTCGAATCTCGCCCGGTGACTAACTTTTGTTTTTTTTATATGTTCAAGTTATTATATAATTTTTTAATTTTTATTGTTTTACACAAGTTTAAATTAGTAAAAAAAAATGACCTATGTAATAAGAGAAATCGACAATAGATGGCGTTACTCTGTGACAAGTGCTGTAATGTTAAAATCGATTGTAAATAATAATAATTGTCAGTTCACATTTTACTTTTTAAGTTTATGTACATTATCACCACCATATTACAATAAATAGTTATAACCGAGCAAAGCTCGGTCGCCCAGGTACTATATTACTAACTGTACTAGGTTGCCTTTTTAACAAGTTGGTCCAGTCCATGGTTGCCTACATTTTATATAAAAATCGGTTAATCTAGGCGACCATTAACTGGACCAACTTTTTTAATACGGCAACTTTCAAATAAGCTTTCATTTGATATATCATACGATGAAATAACAAACAAAAATACTATCCGTACGCAATCTTACAAGGCAACCTACTTGAAATGTATCACTGTGAATTTTGTCTTACATTTATTTCTTATCAGAAATAAATAACATGAGGGTGCATATACCTTATAACGTATCTCTATATAACTATCGGTTATCAATATTAGCATTAGCGGTTAACAACAACATTCCCCTTAAAACAAATAACTATCGCGAGGAAAATACCAAGTCCAAACATCTGAAAAAAAATCGGGAAAGAAAAGCTGCAACTGGCTTTTAAAATGGTACAAGGAAGGGTGGTCATCTGTATGAGAATGTGTTTTTTTTGTCTCTATTTGACCCAATGGTTGACTGGTAGAGAATGCCTTTTGGCATTAAGTCCGCCATTTGTGTTTTTTTTTTGTTTGTTCAATAAAGTTTAAATAAATAAATAATATTCATGTAACGCGATAACGAATTCTACGTGAACGAAACCGCGGGCAATATCTATTATAGTAACAACAAAATAACAATTTTCTATTGCTATTAATTTAAAACACGCTTTAGGAATTTTTTTGATGGACCGTAGACGCAGTCAAGGGCACCCCGCTCCCCACTACCGTTGTTCGCTGCCTCCTGCCACAGCGCGCGGCGCGCGCAAACTTGCCGCGCGTTTGAAACGTAACGTATTTATATAAGCAAGGAATGCATACATATCAGTAATGAGTGTCGCCGTGATTTTATATTTCTAAATTTTTGTTTAGTAACTGAGATCATTGTTGATGATCGATTATTATTAACTCTACAAACTTTAATTCAATATTAGCTATACTGCTTAACCTGAAATCAATATCTAGACAAGCACATTGTCTACATGTCTAACTTTTTACTAGAATACTAAGTTGATCGATAATATCGTAATTTTGCAATATCAGCAACTCTAATTCTATATTTACAAAATAACTCGTGTTTTTACGTTTACTAGAAAGCAGCTGTTCCAGATTTCTAAAAACTGAAAATTGTACATAAATTGAAGTGTTATTCGATATGCTAAAGTTTTCTGTAACTTTAATTCTATATTTACTTAGTTATTAGCAAAAATTAAAATATTTAAATATAACCGAAAGCTCAACCTTAAAATTTCTAACTTTTTACCAAAGTATTATTTAACATACTCCCAATGACATATCAAAAAAGAAAAAACTTTAATATTATCGAAACCCATTTTTGTTCAACCGCTGGTCTAGAAAGCTGAAACTTGGCATGGATGTATAAATCAATAAAGCCGACAAAGTTGTACAATAAAATCTAAAAATTTTTTTTTTTTTACCGTACCTCCCCAACACGTAAATTGGGGGTGAAATTTTTTTTTTTGCTTCTACCCTACAGTGTGGGGTATCGTTGGAAAGGTCTTTCAAAACTAATAGGGTTCTTCAACAAACATTTTTTGATAAAGTGAATATATTCGGAGATAATCGCTCCGAAAGAAAAAAAAATGTGTCCCCCCCCCTCTAACTTTTGAACCATAGGTCCAAAAAATATGAAAAAAATCGTGGAAGTAGAGCTTAAGAAAGACATTAAATGAAGACTATAGCGGACATGATCAGTTTAGCTGTTTTTGAGTTATCGCAAAAAGTTTCCCCTTCATAGTAAAAAGACTTTAATTAGGTACTGATTATGCAAATTTGCCTATTTGTTTAACTCGGGTGAAAGGTACCGTTTCATCCCTTGGTTAACAATTTACTATACTTTAAGCTCCAGTTTAGCTTATTGTGACGGAAGAGTAACTACGGAACCCTACACTGAGCGTGGCCCGACATGCTCTTGGCCGGTTTTTTACCTGACTTGGGCTTTCTTATTTCTGGAGCAGTAGAGCGAGCGATGGATCGGACTGTGTGGTGGGAAGGTAGCCTGGGAATAATCCAGGACCACGCATACGCTTCATACTTTAATTTTACTACACTGGAAAACTGGAATATTCCCTGGGAAAGTAACGCCATAATCACAACAACATTCACAACATCGCGTTGCGTTGCGGCACTAATAAATTATCCCGTTCTTTTATGCAACTACTGTACTTATACATACTGTATCTTATGTACATTGTACATGTGTCCAACACAGACGCTGCGCGTAGGTACAATAATTGTAAAAAAAAAATCTTATTTAATTTTCTGCTGTAACCAACCAGTTAATTGGGGAGACCAAATCATATCGTGCAATTTTAAGTATGATTAAACTTCCATATCTGCACTCCCATTACACATTTACATTAAAACATGTTGACTTTAGTCGAATTACTTTACTTCAGTGGCAAATTCGAAAGTCTATTTAGTGTTGGTTAAGACTCGAGTCCTTTGATTCCTTTGCTTTGGAACTCGACTCAGTTTTTCAGACTCACACAATAAGTCTAAACTCGAATTCCTTTCAACTTGTTAGAGACTCGACTCTTGTGTAGGGACTTGAGTCCTTTTCAGAGAGCTCAAATATTTTTTGTTTCCAAAATTTCGAAATGCTTTGTCTTTAAGTAATAATTCGTGGATTAGGCACACAAATTGTACAATAACGCATAATTTCTTTACTTTTATTTAGGTTAAACCTACGAAATTGGAGTCTTTATTCGGAGACTCGAGTCCTTTTGAGTTCTCTTAAAAAAGACTCAATAAATGACTCGCCTCAGGACTTAAAAGACACGGGAGTTTTTTAAGCGCCGAGTTTCGTTAAAACGAGTCGAATTCTTCAAATTCAGACTCAAAAGACTGAAGTTCCTACCAACACTAAGTCTATTTGGATCATACAGAGATACAGACACGCAAAAGCAACAGCTGTCTAGTCTATTTTGTTCCCTGAGGATACTGAATAAAGGCTAATTTATGGTGTAAAACTACCCGCGACTTTGCTATGGCTGTCACAAGAATCGTGGGTTTATGTTACCGATCTTTAACTTTCGGAAGAATAATATATTAATCAGAATATATATCATTAGAACCTTAATCTCAATATGATCCATTTACTTATTTTTTAAACGTTACAATTAAATGAACTTGGCCAAGTTGATTATGCAGATATTACGGCATTATGCAGGTTTTTATTTCCATTTCTTATAATTATGCTTAACTTACACTCGGCAAAATGAAAACCCATTTAATCGTGTAGTTCTGGAGACAGCTAGTGAGTAAACAGTAAGCAATTGCCATGGTTTTATGCCTCTATGGTAGATATCAATTCAATTTTGCTGATTGTGAATGTGTGCGTGGTGCATTTTGTAGTTTGAACAGAATTTTGCCCTTTCAGATAAATGTTCAGCAAAGGTACATGAAACAGTGATGGTTGCAAGGTCATAGCGCACTCATAGGCTCGATCACAATTGTTTTTATTTCCAGCATTAACTAATGAGGTGCCCCGAGTTCCCCACTCGGAGGTGAGGTCAACGACGGAGGCGCCGCTGCACCAGCAGTACCCCCATGCGGTGCTGTTCGGCGGGGCCTGCGGGGGCACCATCATCCATCCCAGCTGGATCCTTACCGCTGGCCACTGGTAGGCTTCATACCCGACTGCCAAAGGAACCGAGTCATCCATTAACCTTTAGTACCATAGAAATACCTAGGTTTCATGATACATCTTGATATTCATGCGTATTATCATGTTCATTGCTCACAACTAACGAAGAATCGCCGGTCCAGGATTAAGCTTTTTATTGCCATGGCTTGGCTTGTATTTACCACGGATTAGGGCCGATACAGGCGGACTGTAAACCGACTGTAATTTGTATGGGAACTGCACGCCGACTACAACGTCGGCGCTCCTATACAAGTTGTAGTCCGTCTGTACCGGGCCTTAATAAACAGTACTACTCGTAAAACGCCAACCGAACAGTCTTACAAACCTTAACGTACAACGTACTTATATATATAATCGAAAATGGCTTCTAAAGTCTCAGTTGTTCGCAAGATGCATAGTTGCAGCATACAGCATAGTCGTAATAGTGTATAAATGGAGGTGCAGGCTGCGGCATGCGTGAGAAAATTTGCTCAGATAATAGGTATTAGAATTATAAGGATCCTCATCCTTATATTCGAGACTAGCTGTTGCCTGCGACTTCGTACGCGTGGATTTTTATGTCGGTGGTTATATATTCTATACATGAGCGTATTAGAACATTATGCAGCAAAAGATAGCAGTAGGGACGGTTAATCAATTGTTAATTATTATACAACGCCTAAGATTTGTTTATCCCAACCAAGGAAGTGCCCCTAACTGAAAAAAAAAATTCTGTCCCTCTCAGCCCTCTTAGAAGACTTTCAAGTCCACTATTTAAAATAATGTTCGCTCCCGATGCAAACTTTCAACCGTTTTTCATCGAATTAAGAGATTAATCCAAACTTTCAATCCATTTTAACTCCCTTAGTGAATACATTTCTAAGCACGCTGAATCCACTTTTCTATTATTGTGTCTTTTTACGACATTCAAAGTTCACTGTTTACAAAAATGTTCGTTCCTGATGCAAACTCTCAACACTTTTTTGACCAACTCAGGGAATGAATTTTCAAAACCGGTAAAATTAGTTTTCGTCTATTTTAATATATAGTAAACACCCCTATAATGGAACAGGCACCAGTAATGGGATGGTATGGACAAATCCTGTAAAACAAGTATAATTTACCATTAGTTTTTAATCGCTGGCAACATTTTACCATAAAAAAGAGCCAAAGAGCTGCTTAAGTTTAATTTTTCATTGACATTTGTTAGTTTGAAAATTAATGGCGCCATACATCCCATGACTGGAGCAAAAAACCGTCCTTTTAATTGGCTAATAATATTGATATCAATTGCAGTAGCTTTTATTCAATACATAGAAAACATAAAGGATGAATTGGACATTCAACTTTTAAAGCATAAAGTGTTAGAAATTTTACAGATGTCGGTGAAATATCAAAAATACCCTAAATTTTCTCTTAAATGTCCCATGATTGGTGCCGTTAACATAAAGCCCTTTTATCAAGTTTCAAGTTCCTAGCTTACTTTAAAAGGAAAGTTCCTAGCTATTTTAGTAATGTTATATTAAATATGCCTTTCTAAAAAAGTTTAAAGCATTATTTGTACTGGATTCAAACTTTCGACTCCTTTTTAACCCTTTTAGAGGATGAATTTTTAAAAATGCTGAAATTACTTATCTTATATTCTAAAAATATGCCTTTAAACAAAGATTCAAGTCCCGCACTCACAAAAATGTTTGATCTCCGTACAAGTATTCAACCCCCTTTTCACCACCTTGAGGAATGAATTTTCAAAAGTACTGAAAACAGTTTTCTTTCATTATAATAAAATTCCTTTTTACAAAGTGTCAAGTTCCTAGCTCAAAATAAATCTTGAACCCCATACAAACTTTCGTCCCCTTTCTTACCCCTTTTAGGGGTTGAATTTCCAAAAACGTTGAAATAAATTTTATTTGTAATCGGCTGTTATGCCTTTATAAGAAGTTTCAAATAATTTGTAATGTATTCCGACTTTCAACCCCTTTTTAAACCTGGTAGGGGATTAATTTTTAAAAACTTTGAAATCACTTTTCTTGTGTTTTAATAATATGCCCATGTACAGAGTTTCAAGTCCCGCATTAAAAAATGTTTTTTATCTCCATACAGATTTTCAACCCCTTTTTCACCACCTTAGGGGATGAATTCGCAAATACACTGAAACCCGTTTTCTTGTATTTGAATAATACATCTTGAACCCCATACAAACTTTAATCCCCCTTTCAACCCCTTTAGGGGTTGAATTTCTCAAAATCGCTTATTAGCTCTTGTACACTTTATAAATGCAACCTAGTGTGTAAATTTCAACTTTCTTGCATTTGTAGTTTCGGCTCCGCGTTGATGAGTCAGTCAATCAGTCAGGAGACGTGCATTATATATATATATATATATATATATATATATATATATATATATATATATAGATTATGAAACATTAATTATTCATTGCATCACGCTGTATTTATGTAGGTGCCTAATAACAGTAACAACGAAATACTGAGGTTAGGATGTCATTTGTCACAAGTACTAGTCATGACCGCTTTATACGGGTAATTAACTTATAATCATTTAAGCTGATCATTACGCAGGTACCCTACTTCACCCAATAAAGGTTATTCTTAAAGATAATTACGAAGGTACTTAGTCTTACTCTTGCCTTGTATTCTTATCAACTAGACAGGATCCAATTTAGCACAAATACATAAATTTAAATAATATATGTACCTAGGTACCTAGACCTAAATCAGTAGCAAGATTTCTTTAAATAAGCAGTTATCAGTAAGACGAACTGGCAGGAAACGTGCAGATAAAAGGGTCACAGGGTTAATGTTGCCGTCAAGCGTCATGTCAAGGATAAGTACCTACTCTAGCAATGACATTTCAGATATCAGCCTGTATGAGTAAGTGTGTATCTGATGGTTGGATATTTTCGAAATCGCGAATTGACACGTTTTTAAATTAAATCATTAGGCCCTAATGCGAGGCATGGTTACCCTAATGATTATGCTAACCTTGCCTAAATGGTACCCTATCCAGCTCTCGTAACACGAAACAGTGGAAACTAAGCTAGTGCTGTGATGTAATGTAATTTTATGAATTTATTTATTTATAAACACGTACTCCGGTAATTTCAGCGTACGAATAATTGTAATTTGCCAAAAAGTGACTTCAAAATCAGCACGTAGGTAGGTAGGTACTCTACAGAATAACTGCTACTTGCTATACTTGCAAATTTATTTGACAAATCTGGTAGTTAGTATGTTCATATCATTAAAATGTACTTTAGGAATCAATTGATTATCTATGACTACGGGTAAACGGGTATTTTAGGATAGATTGGCTGTTTCGATTTTAATATCCGTCTGATTTTAGGTATATCTTAAAATGTGCATCGAAGCGCATCCCGATTCACCATGATGTATATTGTGTTACAATATGTTGTACATAGCTTTGAGTTATTGTCAAGTATGGGTCACTGGGTTGCTAAAGTACAATGGGCTATTAATTTATTTTTGTAGGTCTATACATACATATATTATAAGTACTTACATCCCAACAAACAATTTGATATGATTTGATATGATGAAGTACAGCTAGATGAACTAGAATATCCTCTTAAGCCCCAAGGTCTTACCTTTAGTACTTCTCCAGTTCGATGAAATTTAAATCATATTGAATTGGAACAGAGTCGCTTTTAGATTCTTTCGTTCAATTTTCAAATAACGCAAAATCAACTCTGTTTCCTGCCCAATAGGTTCAAATTTCAGTGACAAATTTTGGATTTTTCATTTATAAGGCTGGGCTTTAGGAGGAAGAAATCATAAAGGGAGAACCAGCTTGTTGAACGGCTAAATTTTGTCGAAGTTCATCTAGATATAACATAAAAATGGTGCATCATATCAAAAAAATTAATATAACCTTATTTGTTAAGTATGTATTAAAGATTATTTCTTATGTTGACACTTTCTTCCTAACTCTAATAATTTTCTCAAAAATGATAATAAACCGTCAACCGGGACATATTTCATGTTAAAAGGGGTGGGGGGATGCGTGAGGGGGAGGGGCTTAGTGTGCGTCAAGCACGATACACAAAGGTATCATACTACATTCGTTTCAAGCTGGATATAATTTTTGTTTGTCTTCCCCATATATTCAAACATAACTTTACCGAATCAACTCTCAGAATGCTTTGTTTGCTTTTTATGATATGATAAAATAATGTGCAAATACCTTGAGTGTTACAAATGTTGACCATAAATGCTGACATACCATCTAAAGCTGAAAGTATCAACTGGTAGTAGTCGGCTATATCATATGGCGCCCTTTCACCTGCTAAGTACTTAATTATTTCATCTTCTAACCCTATTGTGTCGCCGTTTTGCAACCTAAGTTAACAAAAGGTGTGCCCAATCCGGGGGTATTACGGAGTTATAGCTGGCTATAACTCCTATTTTTAGAACATTAATAGAACCTCCGGAGTAAATAAACGCTTATACATACAGATCTTAAGCCCATCACAGACGACGCGATAATATACCAGAAGATATCTTATAGTATATTTTACGTACCATTTGACAGCGTCCACACACGGATCTATAATATATATATAATTTGGTATCTTACGGTATTAGGCATCTTGTACATAATGTATGTTGCGATAGCTCGGTATATTACGATAGGTATATTTTGGTATATTTCGTTTCTCTCACAGTGTAGGTGCTAAACAGACAGCGATATAACTATACTTTGGAATCGTTGGCGTGTGTGGTGCTTAGCTATACCATAAGATATCTGTCAGCATATATCTGTCGGTATATTAGTATAATATATATAATATATTATCGCTCCGTCTGTGACGGTCTTTTAACCCTTTTATTTTAGCACCTAATGTTAGTTAGGATAGCATAATAATAGTAATAATACCGTGACATACCTGTTGCTTACCCACAGCCTTTTTTCACCGATTCAGAACTGCAATCTATGTTACTTAGTACCAGCATAATAAGTGATATAATTACAAGGTAATCTTAACCAATGTTAGCGTGGAAAATTTATAATCATCATCATTGATCGCGCCGGGCATTGGCACTTTAACCAGCCAATGATGAATACTACTTATGATGTAAACAATAAACATGACAAAAAGTAGTGCATCCAGCTAATTACTGCGTTTTCATATGTTAAGTGGTTACTTATCTTGCCTATATAGGTACTACTGTGTTTTCTTAATTTTGGCTATGTAGGTACTCAATAGATCTTAGAACCTACCTACCTACCTATAATAAGATAAAATTTCCTAAAATAAAATCAGAGAGAATAAAAAGTTAGTAGCTAAACAAATACGTTCGTCTAATTCTAATGTACAGTACGATACGATTACCTTCAACAAAGATAATTGATTGTAATAGAGAGGTAAAAACTTTCGGACCCTTAAATTAAGAGGGAACAGCTTTTCGAATCTAACGAAATAACGGTAACTATTTAAGAAATTCCATTTCGGGAGAAAACCTTTTTTTTTCACTAACTACCACTTTGATTTTGATGTCGATCGCTTTAGCATAATAATTATGTAGGTATATTGTAGGTGTATAGATTTCGCTTAAAAAAAATTGTTTTGCATTTTTTTTAAACGGAAAAACCTATAAACCTAGTTTTACATTGTGTCAATAACATACAAAAAAATCATGGAAAATGGAAAATATTTAAAAGTGGAAAAAGTTTTCTTTTTGTATGGACGAATCAGGTCGTATACTTCACTCATATCACAAGGCGCTGTACTGTGTCAACAACGTCAACTTTTGACAATCAGAGGTATCGCAAAATGTATGGAGCTGTACAGCGCAATCTAAACTTACCTATCAAATTCAAAGCACGACATTTTCTTAGATTTTACACATTTTACTCAATCTAATGTATCCCTGTATAATCAGTATGTGTGCCTATAATCAGTTTAGCCTTACCTATACATATATACTATTAGTTATAGATGGCGTTGTTGTTGATTATTTCTGATTAAAATTCCCGGCGTATCGACTAACATTAAAAGTATGTTCTGTATTGGACCATATTAAACCTCTTAAAAATGTGCATCAATTTACCTATGCATGCAAAATTAAATATCTTTTTTAACTTCGTTAACAAGTTTCCTACAATTCTCACCTAGTTGTACTTATTTAATAATGATGATTTTGTGTTCATATTTTTATAATAATATACAGTAATTACTGCAAAACTTGTTAACAAGGAAAAACTTGCCATCATCATAAAATAATAGGTACCTAAAATGCATGCATTAAGGAATAGATGTGCATTTTTTAAACAAACGCTCTAATACTTAAATCTAGTTCCCTTCTGCGCCGCAGCACGCTGTTCACGCCGGGGCGCAACGTGCTGGCCGGCACGGGCAACTCGGGCGACGGCAGCGGCGTGCGCCTGGCGGTAAAGAAACTGTATCTACACCCGCTGTTCGCCGTCGGGCCCTACTGGGTCAACACGCGCGAGTTTGGGATCAAGCAGGCAAGTGTCACTAATGAAAAGGTGTTGAAGGCGCCACGCCGTGGTCGGCACTGGCCACTCGGGCGACGGCAGTGGCGTACGCCTTGCGCTGAAAAACCTGTGTCTGCACTCAATGTTCCGTCGGACCCTCCTGGGTCAACGAGCGCGAGTTCCGTGTCAAGTAGACGATAACACTAATAGTTAATACGTCCATTCGTCGGAAACTTGTTTGTGTTCCGTGATTTCTCAAAGATGGCTGGGCCTGGATTACTGAAATTCCTTCAATTATTACAGTATTTTTTTATTACATCACGTGCATTTGCTCTCAGTAAGCAACTTTATGAATTGGTATTAGGGTAAGCAGCGGTGGCAGCATGGTTCCATTTTTATCACTTGTCACTATGCCCGTCACTTTCGCACTTACGTAGAACAAGTGATAAAAATGGAACCATGCTGCCACTGCTGGTCTATATTACGCGGCGCTTAAAGTTTAAAAAAAAAAAACGTAAGTACGATAAGTACGTAATCTGCTTTGCCATTATTTTGTATATCATTTCATCATCTTTCATAAAGTAATATAAAAGGTAGATAACAAATTTTAGATACTTTCCTCTAAATAATTACAATAAACAAAAAACCGGCCAAGTGCGAGTCGGACTCGCGCACGAAGGGTTCCGTACCGGTATTTATAAAAATGGCAAAAAAAAATATGCTAGTTGTATGGGAGCCACCCTTAAATATTTATTTTATTCTGTTTTTAGTATTTGTTGTTATAGCGGCAACAGAAATACATAATCTGTAGAAATTTCAACTGGCTAACTATCACGGTTCATGAGATACAGCCCGGTGACAGACGGACGGACGGACAGCGGTCTCAATAATAGGGTCCTGTTTGACCCTTTAGGTACAGAACCCTAAAAACGGAGAAACGCGTACTACTGGCATGCATTAATACGTTTGCTTTACCCTCATAGCTTGTACAAGTCTCATGCCTTTTAAAGAAAAGCTTTGGAGACTGGGTAATTTCTTTGGCACTTTATTTGAGATTTAACTCTCATCGAGAGGCAGACTCAAAATCTCAGACTTTGCCTATTGGGCGTAGGTCATTAGATAAATCCAGTGTGTGGGGCGAAGGGCTACATCTCCAATCCGTACAAAAGGCGATACAAAATTTTGCATTTGGAGACAGAGAGAATTTTGAAGGTGGTGGTGATGATGTACGTGGACCGATAGGTTAATACCAGCAACTGATTATCAGATGTTGACTAAGAGAGCTAGGAACTATTGCTTAGTGCGTTGTCCTCAAGGTCAACATTTTGTACCAAATAAGCAATTGGTTACGTTACAAACTACCGTGAGCAAACTAGCATTGTATTTAAACTAACATTGTAAACTTACATAGTATTTAATTGAACAAATAAAATAAAATAAAATTAAATGACGCAACTTCTGTACTAGATTGTCAGCCGATTGTACAGTTTGTTCTTCATGAGATCTTATCAAAGGTAAAATTTGTGGTAGGCCATCATTAGCTAGTTGGGAAATTTGTGACACGTTAGAAAAAATAACCGTCACATTTTGAAACGCATAATCAGTAGCTTTATATTTATACGGTGTTCTCTATTCTTTTCTGATCCTGTATCTAAACATGTAAGTGTACGCGCGAAGTCTTATATGATACATAACTGCGTACTCGTGCACGCACTAGCCATATTGTAAACGCGTCGATGGCATTAACATACAGTAGCATTGACCGGAACTGCTCTCGCTAATCTCGCTATGCGCGATAGGCAAAGTCCTTTGAGATTCAACTATACACTTCATTTTTTCAAAATAAATTCCGCCTTGTCTCAAAAATACTTCCAAAATGCTAAATATTATAAAGATTGTAAGCAAAATTCTTTAAACTTAAGTACGTAGTTTCCGTATTTTCATTAGGTTTTGTTTTTTTTTTTTGCACAGCACTTCTCTTCCATTTACCTCAAAATACGATATAAATTAAGCGCCCATCCTAAACAGCTTCGTCGCTTTTGGCGTTGCCTACTCTTATCGCATGCGTGCTCTTAGACCAACTCACCCTACTAATGAAGATTACAAATGATGATTTTTAAACTGTTTTGTAGTCGGTTCTTTTTATTATAATGGTACACTTCTAGCTACTAATAGCTACGCATAGTGCATTTGTAAGAAGTGCCTTGACAAAGTGGTTTCGTTGTAATTGCAGGTGCACGCACGCTGGGACTTCATGCTGGTGGAGCTGGAGTCGCCGCTGCAGCTGGATGGCGTGAACATCGCGGCTGTACCGCTTGACGATGGGAAAGACATCCCGGAGTCGCTAGCCGCCGACTACGCTGGTTTCGGTGCAACTCATCACGGGGTTAGTCTAGCTGATGCATTTCGTAATGCTACGCTAAAACATGTTTGGTTACCTGGCCACGTAGCCAACGTGCAAATCGTTAACGCTCCATAACGTCTAGCAGCCATCTCTCTCTATCACTCTTTCACATTAGTACGACAGTAATAGAGAAAGATGACTACGATACGCTACGCAGCGTCAACGATTTGCACGTTGGCTAAGCGGCCTGAAACACCCTCAACAAGTCCATTTAATTTATCATTATCATTAACACCATCAGGCGATTCGTCTACTCGTTAAAAAAACCACAAGCTGATCACAGGATTCCATCAGCTAACCACAATAGCATTCATATTTTTAAATACGCTCCTCCAGCTATTGCTTTTGGCTGTAGATAACGGTAAGCGTTTAATGTTTTGGTGCTGGGCTAGCTAACGCGAATTCCTAAGTTCGAAATTTGACACTCCACCTTCATAGATGAAGGTTCATTTCCAAAGTTATAGTCCAATAATATTACATTCTCGTTGATTATAGCAGCCCTCATGATGATACAGTCGCACTCAACTCAACGCAAGCCAAAGTCTTCTAGCCGGTAGACGGCCGGTGCCCAGATTTTACTTTCCACTCCTAAAATATGTACCTAATTGTCCAGGGTGTCATGCAGCGGCACATGCACGGGATGAAGTTGCGGACGGAGAGTGACGAGCGGTGTTCCAGCCTCCCTCAGTACAGTAAAGAAGACATGCTGTGTGCAGTGGGCCGCACTGAGACGCGCGACTCAGCTTGTAACGTAAGTTCATAATACCTCAAACATATATATACTTAATAATAATAATAATAACTCCACGGCCGATTCGGCCACGGCGACTGCTATCAACTCCGTTGCTGTCTCTGGTGTGCTCGCAAGCGACTGATGTAGCCGATCTTGTCACCAAAATGTCTTAATACTTACATAATCTTACGATTAAAGGTAGAGTTTATATGTATACAGTTGATTCATATGAAAGTTTTTTCTTAAAACCAGAGCCGAAAAATTCGCAGTAAATAAATAATCTTTGGGTCAGAACGGCCTGGAGCCTAGGTAGATCTGCTTGTAAAAGAACTGTTCTACTCTTCGATGGAAAAAGAAGAGCTAGAGCCTTGCCAACGCCAACACACTTTTTAGGCTCTTTCATTAAATGAATTAATACTCCTCTACCTAGGAACTTACAGGTCAATCGCTAACCATTTTATAACTATGTACTCCAAAAACGAGTACATGGAGTAATATAACATTTACAGTACATATGGGGCTACTTTATAGCACTAGTGCGAGAAGTAGCATATTATGTTACTGTGTCGAACATTTAAAGGGCCATATGTACTGTAAAACGTTGTACGATACATGTGCGAATAGGTAATTCGCAACTCGTGTCGATTTAAAACACTCCCTTCGGTCGTGTTTTAATTTATCGCCACTCGTTTCGAATTTCCTATTTTTCGCACTTGTATCGTAATGTACTATTAAAAAAACAATTTTGTTTTCACGCAGGGTGACAGCGGCAGCGGCTTGGTGAGCACGGAGAACCGTCGCTTGCTGGGCGTGGCGTCGTGGGTGGAGGACGACGCCAGCGAGTGCAGCCCGGGCAAGCTCGTGGTGTTCTCGCGTGTGGCCGCGGCGCGCCCCTGGATTAAGCAGGTCACCGGCCTCGACTTGTAAACGCCACGCAATATACTCCTGATAAAAACCTCCAAGTGCTGCATGACGAACGTTTACTTTTAGGGAAAAACGACTACTGTGTAAAGTGTAGTTTTGAAGAATAAGTATCCCGTTAATTGTCCGACCGTCATTATTTCTAAGTGGGATAGATTTGCCTCATCTTGCGTCGTCAGCTATTATTTTTTATCGCATAGAAACCCGGAATCCGCTTTTAGACGGAGTTTCAAACCGAACATTTTGACGCAATTACACCCCCCGTATCCTTAAAAAACATTGATCGATTTTAACTGTGAAATGTGGCTGTGGTGGAATAACTAGCTAAGAATAAAATAGAGTCTACAATAGGTAATGTATTTCACAGGATACCGTAATAGATTGTTAGCCTAAATTAGCCAATAATTACATTTGCCTCAAAGTAAGTTTAGACTCCTGAACACCTGTGTCTAATCTGTAGGTATGTAACATTTTCCTCCCAAAGACTACGAAAGGATGTACGGGTAACAAATGGTAAAACTCATAAACTTATGTCTCAAAGCGAAGCCTCCTTTTAAAAAACTGTCATAGGTACTTACCTACTTTCGAATGGCAAATCATAAAAAACAGTGTTGTATACCAAGCCGCTTGGACTTGCGGAAAAGTAGATTGTTCCGCTGGATTAGACATTCGCTATAGACTAATATATTGACAATAAATCAGTGGATATTACTACAAAATGACAGAAACTTATTTGTTTCTTTGCTCTAGTCCATAAAAAAGCCGTAAACCTTAAATCACTGTAAACTTTACTTACTCACTTTGTAAGTATATAACCTAGGTACTTAGTGAATAGTGTAGTTTTAGTTAATATGTACTTGCTTGCACCAGGCTTTCCTCATGGACCAACTACGTATGCACAACTGGTTGTGCCATTGAAAATATGTATTCCTAATGGCACAACTACGCACAACTGGCACAACTAAGAACAACTAATGTGCTCTCGAACCATTTCTTATAACACAACTACAATCAAAAGAGGAAATAGATAGCTTTCACATTCATATCCTATTTAGATATTGACAGTGATAATGGCCACTTTTCCCACATATCTTTCTTCTTCTTCTCCTTGTCCTTTTCCATTATTTGGGGTCGGCTCTCCTAGTCCCACATATCTTTGCTTTATAATATTATTAATAATTATAAACGTCATGATCATGAATGACATTTCTTTTGTTCCAAGAAAGTGATTATTCTTATGAATAAGCTTAATATTGTTTTTTTGTGCAAAAGTATATCCAGACTACAAGCATGTCTTCATCAGAAGACGAAATAATTGTATACGTCGATAATAAAGGCGGAAAGGTATGGTTTCGACTTTGCGACGAGAGGCCGCGTGGTCATGCCAGGTAGTTGTGTAATTGGGAACTAAAATTAAGTCCTTGATGAACCAGTTGTGTCTATGGGAAGGATTTCGAAAAAATATTCCTTATGGCACAACCAGTTGTGCATACGAAGTTGGTCCATGAGGGAAGCCTGACTTGCACAGCAATACACAATAGGTAGTTGGCACATAGTCAGCAGCTGTAATAGATTGAGCCGACATGGAAATGTAGGTACAGAAAGTTATTTGTTTCACAAGCGGGCAAAGCTGATGTTTAACCGCTCGTGCTTATATGTATTGATACTCAAGCCAGCGATAGATTCCAAAATTGAACCTCGATCGTAGCGAGTGGTTTAAGAAGTGGAATCTAGAGCGATGCGAGGGTTTAAAGGCCCGAGGGTTAAACAAACTGCCTCCGAGTGGAACAGTTTTTTTTTACCATACCAATGCGAGGAAAATACTAACTTTATGAATTACCAAAAAAATCAAACCAAATCAAATCCAAATGAAAGTATGTAATCAAAAAAATATCATTCAAAATCATCATTTAAAAGTAAATTCTACAAGCTAACATAAGGAAACATCTCAAACTTTGCATCTGATTACTTTGCCCCAGATGTGAATAAAAATGCAACTTTCTCATTCGTTTTTGAACAATAGGGAGCATTATTGCAATGTCCGGCCGCCAGAGTGCAGCACTAGCATCCATCGTAAACCATAGACTAACTTATACGTACTGGGGGCCTACCGCAAAAACCGAAATTCGCAAATTGCGGGGATCTTTCTCTTTTACTCTCACTAAGACGTAATTAGAGTGACAGAGAAAAATGCCCGCAATTGACGAATTACGATTTTCCCGGTAGTCGCCCTGTGCCTTAAACTGTTTTTTGACAAGTTTTCACAGACAATAAAATGTGACATTGATGCATCAAGGCGGTTTGTTTACAAAGGGCCTACCGGAAACGCAAAAATCTAAATTTAGTTATCTGCCTCTTTATCGCTCAAATACTTGGAGAAGTTATATCACGAAATTTCGATTTTCTTGTTTCGTGGTAGACCCTCAGATTGTGATGGGTTGTGGTAGTGGCGTCCCCTACGTAGAGTTTCCCGTAATATTCTCTATTGGTGTGATGAAAAAGAAATCCTTTTATTCTTCCTGCACACGCCCTTGCGTGTGCAGACCATTTTGGACAGCTGGTCTCTTCTGCTGCTGACTGTACCTACTTAACGACAAATTAATAATACATACTAAATTACTATAAGTTTTTAATGCTGGACATCTGACATGACTTTATCTATAAGTATGAATAACGATTTTCGTCAAATAGTATATATTTATATTATCGTACGTTTCTATTCAAATAACTACCTACTACTGATGTAAATATGCAATGTGAATTGTAATATATCTTAATATTTATGACAATGTTATCTGTGATCTCCGTTAATAAAAGTCATTTATTTATAAGTTTTTTGTATCACTGTTTCCCTAAATAATAAAAATAATTTTTATAGGTATGAAAACTTACTATTGGTTGTATACGGCTAGATTTATGGCGCCTGTGACCACAACAGCGGATGCAGCAATTATGGAGATATGAATAAAGACTGGATAGCCAGTAGGCTATGTACACGACTACAGTACGTAATTCAAGATTGCTAGTAAAATTTTTGGCATCCGTATTATGATCTAAAAAAGCGGTACGATTTTTCAAAAAACGTTTTCTTTTTCACCTAGTTTTTACTTATTCCTTAACCTTCTCCAAGGGCAAAGATAATAGCTTTTCGAATCTAACGAAATAACGGTAATTTTTCTATGAAATTCCATTTCGGGAGAAAACGTTTTCCTCCACTAACTAAATCTTAACATATCACTTAAAACTAAGTATTCTATATCACTTTCATTATGATGTCAATCGCTTCAGCATAATATATTCCAGGTTTATTGGATTCACTTTTTTGAAAAAAAAAAAAAATTGTTTTGCAAATTATGAAAAAAAAGGAAAACCCAAAACCTAGTTTTTCATTGTGTCAATAACATACTAAAAAATGGGGAATGGAAAATATAATATAAGTGGAAAAACGTTTTCTCTTTTTGTATAGACGATCACGTCGTAGGTATAGGTACTTCCGTCTTAAGTATGAAATATAATTGACTTTGACGACCGGTTTGGCCTAGTGGGTAGTGACCCTGCCTACGAAGCTGATGGTCCCGGGTTCAAATCCTGGTAAGGGCATTTATTCGTGTGGTGAGCATGGATATTTGTTCCGGAGTCATGGGTGTTTTCTATGTATTTTTTATAAATATTTATATATTATATATATCGTTGTCCAAGTACCCTCAACACAAGCCTTATTGAGCTTACTGTGGGACTTAAGTCAATTTGTGTAGTACTGTCCTATATTTATAAAAAAAAAAAAAATTGACTAGCCTCTGTAGGGCTAAGATGGTCGGCTCTTTATCATTTGTCACCATGGCTGTCACGTTCTAACAAGTACGTAAGCGCGAAAGTGACGGGTATAGTGACAAGCAAGGGCCTGACACTCTTTGATAGAGAAAGATAGTCTTATTGCGATTCCTATAAGAGGAAAGAGAAAATAGTGCAATGCTTTGTCTTTATCACCGACCGGGTTTTTTTTCATGGTCGGGTTATGGCAGCTTAGGAAGGAGGCTGATGGCGATATACAAAAATTTATAAGAGTGAAAGAGACAAAATCCCACAAGATGCCATACATTAAACTGTCAATCATATTGTCAAGAGTGCTAGTAAACAAAGTGGTTTTCTTATTGTAGAGGTTTTATAAAGTGAATGATTGTGTTTATTAAGTATTTAATGGAGGTGTAAGAAGTTTTTACGTACAATTAACATGGTGGGGTGTTCAGTGGTTGCCTACAAAAGCAATAGCTTGCGAAAATAAGCGGGTGTAACATTTTATGCGTAAGTACAAGTTTTTCGTATTTTGATCGTGTATTTCTTTCTCAAATCTCACAGGAACCAAGTTACTGAGTTACATCATTAGTTGGATTATGAAAAACTTGATAAAATAGGAGATATCAGTAAATTATTGCTAAAAATAAAACAGAAAGTTTGGTTATGTAAACCAGTCAAATTCAGTAGTATTTTATTTAGGGTTGCAAACAAATAGAAAAAAAAGTCCCCTGCAATTACCCTATATTTCGGGAGTTTTAAGCTATTTGATATTTCCAGCTTTCCGACGGAGGATGAAATTGTTAAAGAATGGATTGCGGGAACTAGAAAATCAAATTGGATGCCTCACAAATACTCGCGTATTTGTTCCAAACATTTTGAACAACATTGTGTCCGCAAACTGGGCAAACGAACTTTCATCGAAAAGTTTTCTTTTCCAACCTTGTTCATACACGTAAGTTGGCTGTTATTAAATAAGTAATAGTAACTAGTGGGAATAACCCGTTACACTATAAGAGACCACAGACTTACACTATTAGAGTTGGTACATCTTAACATAGGTCTCACAGTGTTTTGAAGTATTTATTTGTGTTCTTGGTACACGGGTCGTCTACGGGTTTTAATAGTATTAAACTCTAACAAATTATTGGGGGTAATTACTGGGAATTAAAAATCCTACCTATTACCAGTGGGAATTTTATTTCCCAGTAGTTACCTGTGGTAAAAGGTGGACAAAAGTTCCTAGTAGTTACCACTAGTAACAACTTGGTGGTAACTAGTAGAAATAACCCGTTGTACTATTAAGACCACAGACTTAAATTTTTAAATTACTTCTTTGGAGGCTTGGTACATGGGATTACGGATTATATGAGTATTAAACTCTAAAATAATGTATTTGTTAAAATTGATTAATACTACCCCGCAGGAGAGGAGAGAGAAAATTCTTTTCTTCATCATGTCATGGAAATCGTCCATTCGTGCACGTCGTCGTCGTGGCAGTCTCAACAGCATTCTGAAGCTATTATTGAACTTCATATAATTGATCCACAGGTTACAAGTGTATGTGTAAATAAAGTTTTCTTGACCCCCACAGTATGTACAACGCGCAAAATGTAAGATTTTTTATTTAAACAAATATTCGGTTTTAAGTAACAGTTTTAATGTAAATGACCATGTTAGCTTAAAATCATATACTGCGAATCAATATTATAGCTATAAATGTCAGTGCGCTATGTTCCTTTTCAATATCCGCATCGTCCTTTAGAATTTTAGTAATTATGTCCTAGGTATTAAAAAATGAACACTCTGCTCAAGGCAAAACCACCGAGTGTCACCGGTTCAACTATCGGTAGGATTACCTGCTCGGAAAATGAGTATCATACTTTTTTAGTAATATTGATGATATGTACGTGTCATAAACCTTTATTAATTTTTTCATTCCACTGATCGACAGCTAAAGAGCACCATGTCGTCGGCGTTACTTATGTTTGTAATTTTTACCACCGGTTGAACAGCCAATCATGGTGCTGCTGAGCTCGACAATCAGCGGATTAACATCAATGATAAACAGTCGTAGAGTAGTCCTCCACACTGAGCTCTTTAACCGTTCGAGACTACCTAACGAAGCTAATATAACAAAATTTTTCTAACGGTGTGTTTCAGAACCAAAATAGCACTCTCAGTAGAGCATTATCACGAGAAGAAATCTAATCAACTTATTTCTAAAATATATAAATTTAATGTTTTCCTACTCATAATCACGAGCTCCTTCGATCCTACTAGAAGAAAAAAAGCGTCCCAAATTTTACGTTTAGTGTTTGAAATATGGTACCTATAACGGATTGGTTACCATATTTCAAACACTTTGTACGGCGGTTTCACAATCGAGAGTAGGTAAAATCACTGAAAATTTTGGGACATTTCCTTTCTCCTACCTTTTTTCTCTAAAGAGCTCGTTATTCTGAGTAGGAAAAATATAAAATTTACCTACGTTAGAAAAAAAAAAAACGATTTCTTCTCGCGAAAATGCCCAGTAATCACACCAGCTCAAAAACCAAATTATGTATCACCAAACACTGCGTATCTACTGAGGTGTCGCTCAAGCACACCGTCAAGAACCTTCGCTGCAATAGGGTTGTTTCCATTTTGAAATGCTTGTATTATATAATTATTTACCAAATTATGGCCTAAAATTCAACTTATTTGTGTTGTTCTCAAGTAAAAGGTACCGCATTGTCGCTTATCATAAGGACGCTCTTACAGGTTATTCGTATAGAGAGCAAGCAAATTGTATCCTTATGGTAAGCGACTATGTGGTACCTTTTTCTTGAGAACGACACATTTAATTATTATTTCTAGTAAGTACAGTTATAATAATATAAGTTTTGAATAAAGAAATTACCTCTTTTGATAGTTTATCCTTTTTTTTTATTCCAACAATCACCTAATCTTATATCAACTCAAAACTTCATATAGGTAAGTAAGGCTTACTTACAAATTACTACAAAAACAAATAATCCGTTATGTTCGCGATTTCTCTTGCGATACTTCGCAAGTTAGGGAGTCAAAATTGCGACTCACTCATTACGTAATTTAAGTACTTGTTGCATCGTTTTCCTATTACATTTTAGGGTAATTTTTCGCGACCATGGTATCCCCATATTATGATGTCATGATGACGTCATATATGTCTTTCTCTTACCCCTGGTCGCTCGGCTTCTTGTCTAGTTATATTGTATGTCTATGGTGACAAGTAACGGGTTTTGTCAGCTCGCTAGAGAAAAATGTATGACGACATTGATAACGTCGTGTATACATACGTATCACAAACTCACGTATACTATACGTTACTATTAACTGCTGCGCCGCGCCAGTTTCTGATAACCACAACCTGGACAACCATTGGCTGTACGTAACTATTCAGCGAGTCATTGGTTCACTACAACCAAATATCATGTTGAGGAAAGTAGTTTACTATCGTTATAGGCCCTAGAGAATTTAGTGTAGTTATATAAATATATTATTTATATGCTATTTAGGTTACAATGTGGACTTCCGGAAGTTACATTACATCAATTCAGCCGACCGGTCAAATACCGCAATGTAATGAAAGTTGCATGCGAGTTCTGGCACCGTCTAAATGAGTCCTAAAAACGAATAGCATATAATTTCTCCACAGACGTCCGTACAACCAACATCAGACATGGCGACAGCCGACGCGGCCAAATGTATTGCAATAAATATTAATACTAAGTTCGCTTTAGATGCAGCTTCGTGATCGCCATTTAGCTACTTCAACAAATGCTGACTGTACACTGTCCGCAAAACCATGAACAGAATAGATGTCGTAGTATTGGGGTGGTTTCAAAGAAAACAACAACGTATCATGTTCCTGAAAATTTAATGACTTTAATAGAAGAATAACTAAATTAAAACAGCAAGTTAGAAGAAAAAAATCATTCATTATTAACATCATCTTTTTATCTGATTGTGTTCAAGCAAAAAGACCAAATTAATCAATGACCTAACAAAATATACAACAAAAGTCATTAAATAATTAAGTCCAACCAATTAGTAAGTCTACCGTGGACAAACGACCGAAACAATAGATACGTAAGTATTATTGATCCAACATCACCACTAAATGAACAAGTTACATAATAAAACATACAATTTTGAATAATATTGTGATTAAAAAGAAAAAAAGCTAAATAATTCTTTCCTACTTATATAATGTGTAATAATATAAAGTGTCGACTACTTATAATATGTATAACTATATTCTTACTTAAAATTTTCACACAAAGAGCAGTGCGGGGGAGGGCCGGCATCGCGCCGACTGTCGCGCCACCGGTCGCACGACTGCGACGGTCACGGCGCCCGACTAGTCGCACGACCGATCGCACGACTGCGGCGGTCTCGGCGCCCGGCTAGTCGCACGACCGGTCGCACGACTGCGGCGGTCGCGGAGTGTATAGATTTTTTCACCAAAATCGTTAATTACGTGTAGCAAATTTTCCATTCGCAATTTTTCCCACACGAATTTTTACCCATACCCTTTTTTGTCATTCGCTTGTTTCTCTATTGTCAAATATTACCTACTGACATTTATCGCAACATTTTTATTTCTTAGGTCAAATATTTATCATAATTAATATTTTCCAAGCCGTTAGGGTCCGTGCCTAAAAAGGAAAACACGGAACCCTTATAGGATCACTCGTGCGTCAGTCTGTCTGTCTGTCCGTTTCTCACAACCAATTTGCCCCGAAACTACTGGACCAATTAAGTTGAAATTTGATACACATATGTAAGTGACCCAAAGACGGAAATGTAAATAAATGATCACCCGTACCCTCGTTGAGCTCTGGCAACCTTACTCACCGGCAGGAACACAATACTATGAGTAGGTTCTAGTGTTATTTGGCTGCGGTTTTCCGTAAGGTGGAGGTTCTTCCCCAGTTGGGCTCTGCTCTAGATCTGGAGTGGCATCCGCTGTGCTGTTCCCTACCACACAAAGCGAGATGATATTTACAGTGCACATACCTCCCTTTTGGACGTAGTTTAACCCTTTTCCAGGCCGCACAATCTACAAGGTTTTCCCAAAAAAATCAAATATATTCCAATAAATCCAGCTTTGATGATTCATTTGAAGACTAGGTACATATTCCGAAAGTGCAATATAATTTGAACCTTAAATTGGATGTCTAAGGTTGAAATTCTATTGGCGCGTATGTGGTTGATAAATCGTACTATGCCTGGAAAAGGGTTAAGGACATACCCGGTTCTAGATATTTTCGTAAAATATCTGTGTAAAATCCCACATTTTTATTTTTATAGCTTGTTATAATCCCACGTACCTACATAATTATTTTATTGTTGTATTAATGTAGGTATCCGTCAATGGTCCATGTAAATCATTAAAATAAACACCGCGCATTAGGGTCATTTATAGCTCAGAATGCGTCTTTACTAGCGCAAAATCAGCGCCACTTATGTCAGCGATCATTCAATTCTGAGTAATAGCATCTTTTCTCTAAATATCTATATCAAAACTATGCATATAGATGTTAGTGTTGCAGAGATATAAGCCACCGCGTCATGAAACTTTTCTGTTTATCTGGTTTTTGATCTGATCCCTACAGCCCCTGCAGGTTTTTAAAGATGTTTCACTCACGTTTGTAATAAATTAAAATAAGAATAATTGTGTGATGTGCTCGCACTTGGCCAGTTTTTTTAAGTGCCACAATTTGTCCCGGTACAACGTTATTGATGACAAGAAAGTATTAAGGTACCTATATGACATCAGAAAAATATGAAATAGATAGCAAGAGTGAAGAGTGACACGTAGCTAAAAATTCTATTACAAAAATTAAACCCAAGAACGTTAAAGAATAGTAATGTTATCGCCTAAGAAATAAAAAATATGCGAAAAAGACGCCGTGGAATATTAATAAAAATGTTGCGATAATTTGAGAATACGGATATAAGCGAATGACAAAAAAGGGTATGGGTAAAAATTTGTGGGAAAAAATGCGATGGAAAGTTTGCTACACGGAATTAACGATTTTGGTGAAAAAATCTATACACTACGGTCGCGGGGCCCGACTAGTCGCACGACGGCGGCGGTCGCGGCGCCCGACTAGTCGCACGACTGCGGCGGTCGCGGCGCCCGACTAGTCGCACGACTGCGGCGGTCGCGGCGCCCGACGAGTCGCGCGGCCGACGCGGCCGGCTCGGGCACGCTCGCCTTATCCGATACACACCACAATCTCGCTAAACACTAGTCACTTACGCCAATGTTAGACAAATAAGAAAGCGACGACTTCCCAAACCGAAATGCCAGTACTAACGCTCCTCAGACGTTCCGGCTCGCGGGCGTGCGCGGCCGGTCGCAGTATCGCCGTGTACCGCGCGGTGCACACCGGTGCCGCCGGTCGTTGTGTAGTATCGCTAACTTCTGTACAATATACACGAGAGCGACTCCCGCCGCTCGCTGAGCAGCTAACAATTGTTACTTCGTATATGTTAAGCACGTTATGCTCTCCGTCGGAATCATAACAATGTAGCTTTTTTTGGAGTTTTAATTTTTTTACAATATATAGGATTTGTTTCTATAATTAATTATATCTAATATTTACAATGGAGGTGAATGGACAATATTCAAAACGCTACTCGTATCTCGAAATTAATCCTGAAATCCTACCCAAATGAACTTTATCTACAACTTTTAATAAAAATTTAAAAGTAAAATTCTCGCCACAAATAAATCTAAATTTAGATGGATCGAGTCTGCGCGTCCTATTTACCGTTAAAAATTGCCATTTACGATCAATTCTGTCCGAAAACCGTCAAAAGGAAGTCGAAGAATCCGGTAAACTAAATACTAGGCGGCGCGGCCTGCGCCGGTCAATCTACATACGTAAATGAGAGACACAAACTCGATCGACAGTTTATTTAGAGTAAAGGATAGACGGGATGGTGGGCTCATATCTTGTGTATCTTCTGCGACACCACGACGGGGTTGTTGCGCCGGATCTCCTGCGCGCCCAGCTCCCGGTAGTCGAACGAGCAGTCGTGCTTGTCGCTGTACCGGTGCACGGCGCAGAACAGCCCGCCGCAGCGGCACTCGAACCCTGCAAGCAACACGCGCACCGTCACCGACACGCTCGACCTGCGGCAAGCTTCCTACACCATGACCCCGAGAGGCTTCTGTACGCGTCTAAGGTCTCATACTCATCATCCGGACCAGAAGAACATACAATAAAATAAGTATTCATTAGGTAACGATTATTATTAGGCAGGAGTATCAGTCCATGTAGTAAACCGATAAGGGCTCCCAACGGCCAGGGAGAATATAAACGTCATAACTTCGTTCAGTAAAAGGAATGAAATAGATTAGAATATACAGGGCGTCCCAAGACTGGGACATCAAGAGAAAGTACCTTAAATATCGTAGATAGAATATTTTACTGAAAGAATACTTTGTTATTTTTAAAAGTCAGTAATGCTGCATTTAAAGATTTTCTAAGAATTACTTGCTTCGCCTGGGAATCGAACCGACTTAAATGTGAAAAAAAAATAACCCCTATTTTTATGATGTCAATCGAAAGAATGGACAAAACATAATAATTCTTCTTAAGTAACATAGTATTTAAAAAAAAAGGAACAACGTAAAATGTTTGACTCAAATTTCAAGAAAATTATTAAGTCGGTTCGATTCCCAGATGAAGCAAGTAATTCTTAGAAAATCTTTAAATGCCGAATTACTGACTTTTAAAAATAACGTAAAGTCTTCTTTCAGCAAAATACCCTATCTACAATATTTAAGGTATTTTCCCTTGATGTCCCATAGTCTTGGGACGCCATGTATATGTATATTGCAAACCCTTGAAAACAAAGGATTGTGCACGTTTTGGTTATACGATACAAACCAAAATTCAATTGAATATATTATATCAATAACAATATCATTTTTAACGTCATCCTGCCAATACCCTAATACTAACCCTGCCAATAACCTAATTAAATTAAGGGAAAATGGAGTTAAATGAGAAAAACTATTAAGAATGTGATAATGATGTCCTTCCAGACTTATCCGTCGCCGGCGACACCCGGACAAATCAGGTATTTAAGAAGAATAAGAATTTAATACCTGATTATATTGAATGACCCAATGACAATAAAATTACAGTAATTTTGGTTTATGAATGTCTTGATGATTGTAAATGTATACGGTCCATCGCCAGTGCTGGCCATGACACGGGAATCTAAAAGACGCAGATTGTCTATATAAGGTGTTTACTATCACCCATTTTTACAATATTACAGCAATCTACACAAAATACCTTCAAAATTTCTGACATTTTTTTAACGGTTTAATAATCCGCACACTACTTTTTAGTAAGTTGTCTACATCTAATGCGGTGTTTGTAGAGACGTTTTTATGGGCACTCGATGTTTATCATGTTAAAGTGGTCGTCGCCGTCGTAAAAAGGGAACAGCCACTTCCTATTAGGCAGGTGCGTATTTACCCTAGGGCCAAGGGGGCCATGGCCCGGGGCGGCAGACTGCAAAGGGTGGCAAACTAAGCAGAGCTTGCACTATGGGTTTATCCTGTCCTGGCCGGTTTCGGCCACAGCGACTAGGTGTGTACTAGCTATTGAGAGCGACAATCGTGAGCTCTCAGGTGGCTATCAAATTGCGTTATTTGTACAGAAAAAATTTTACTCGCTAAGCTCGCGTTTTTATTTAGGTTCTTTAAATTCAATTTCAAAACAATTGGATCCGAGTCCTCCTTGTATATGTATAACCTTTATCAGAAAAATCCGCTCTTTCTTAATGTAGGTACATGATATTCATATAACTTAAGCTAAGCTCAAGTAATTATTAAAACTAAAACATTGTGATCATCGATCACTTAATGGGGCGGCGAATCTAACTGATCCGGGGCGCCAAATATTTAAATACGCTTCTGCTATAAGGGGACATTCCAACTTCGCAGGGATACTAACAACTATTTCAAAGCGGCGCTTAAAATGATATTTTATTCATTTACTTTTAGTTAGGTTAGTAAGTTTCTTAAAAAAATTATCTAACGAGCAGTTATGTGCGCTATTAACGCAATGAATGTGTTCTTGTATAATATGCCTAGTTGCTACAATTACGTCCGAAAGTATATGTGTCAGTTGAAATATTTCACGGTTTGAACCGGCAAACACAATAATAGTTTTCAAATGACGTACAAGGTACAAACAATTTCACAGCGGCCGGAACGATGGAAGGTAAGAGAAGTGCCGGTGGCACCGAGTCAGTAAGTACAGCACACGTCATCGCCACGCGCGATAAAGCAGATTTTCTTATCACAAATCGGACGTGGGCAACCGTTCTCACGAAGTTATAACAGCACGTTTCGCACTTTTTTGCTATCGCTGGATAAGCAAAAATTCTACGAAAGACGCTATTAGAGAAAACCTGCGTCTTTCATAATCAAATTTTATTAACTGAGCTAAAAGTAGAATGTAAAGAAGAAAAACTGGGATAATTAGGTTATTTAAAATAAATCATAACTATCATAAATCATAATAAAAATGTATGGACTTCAAAACGACTATAGACTGTCACTTTTTGTAGATTGCTATGACATTACTCTTTAAACGTCCCGACACCGGACTAGCGGCCTAAGGGCTTTTTCCCACTGAACATCCAGTTTTTTGGGTATACGGTTTTCTGCAGGATGACTTTTTATTAGTATACGTGCTAATATACTAACGTTTACACGAGCATTCTGTTTGCGAGATACTGCACGCATCCTGCAGAAAACCGGCCCCGCAAGAAACGGGATGTTCAATGGGGAGCCCTAAATTAAGTAGAGCGAGTATGACATTTACCTGTAAGTCCAACCTTCTTGCGGCAGACGGCGCATCTGTTCTTCTTTTTCTTGTCCTTGCTGGGGTCCTTGTCGTCCGCGTCCGTGTCGGACGTCGTGCTGGCGCCGCTCGTGCCCGCTCCGCTTTCCTCTTCCAATTTCTGAAAAATACAATTACAAAACTTACAAATTATGCTTCGTAACTTATATGGCAATCGTTTTCTTAGTAGATATCCTTAGTAAACATCAGCTCAGCTCGGCCGTAGAAATTAAACTACATTAAACGGGGAACGTCTAACTGTTCCTTACATCCGCTTCAACGAATTCTTTGCAATTAATGTCGATCGTCGATTGACAATAAGAGAACGATTGAACTTCAGTCATTGACGTCAAGGGTAAACTCATTGATTAGACGGAACTATCGATTACGTTTACATCTTTTAAATATAGCGGCACCTTAAAAATAAGCGTACATGCCCTACACGATACGAATAACGTGGAAAGATAACTTCAGTACGGTTACGTCACGAGGAAATTCCTAGGCTAGAATATAAATCGTCATCAAACTAACACACCCGTTTTAGAGTCTTTTTGCTAGTTTCTGGTTCGGACGACCGAGGCGTGTCAAGTTTGAGGGTTTGATCGTTAGACTGGGCGTGGGCGTCGGGGGGGAAGCTCTCGTTGCGGCTCTCCTGGATGTCGACCATCTTGGCGGGCCTGTGGTCGGCGGGCGCGGGCGGCGCGCCGTCGGCCGCGGGCAGCGGCGCGCTGTTGTTGACGTCGAGGGCCTGCCCTCTCTTGTCGAAGCTCTTGGCCCGCCCCGGGGGCGCATGTTCCTGGCCGGAGCCTTGGCTGTTGTTGCTAGTTTTTCGTCGGAGCGCTTTTTTTAGTAGCCTTTTACCCTTCGATTCTTTTTTGTTGGGGTCATTTTCCATTATTGGGTTTTTCGTTTAGTTTCAGGTTGGACATTTTGACTGCAACACGACAATACTATGAATCCGGGGGAGTTATTGGTTGCGAAGACCGAGGTTCAAAGTTGTTTAATTAAATTGTAATAAATAAAAAGTACGTATAATTTAAAACTATGAAACTTTACCGTGTTATAATAGAAAATCGCCCCCCATCTCAAATCGTTAAGACTTGAGAACGGATTGACAAAACTTTTACAAATTAATAACGAGCAATAACTATGATATTCTGATTTTTAATTTACAGTAAATAGTAATATGAAATACGTTGTAAATATTTTTTTCGGGTTTTAGACAGGAGTGTCAAGTTTGTCAATGTGACACTATTTAAATTTGAAACCGTCTTTCTTTTATGCCAATGATATGTTTTCCACAAAAAGGTTGTGTTTATGACAGCGTGAAGATGAACTCGAGTTAAATTCAAAGTGTAAAGCTAATTCAGACCTCCATGATCCTTACCTTACTCACCCAACTGGTCACAGTCAACGCAAACAGTTTAAAGGAAAAATGGCAAAGATAATGTTACGAGGGCTGCTACTTACGTATCCGGAAACACAAAAAATAACAAGCAGCTATAACTATAAATGGTTTATTTTTGAGTTAACCCACGCCGAAAATCGTAAAAAAAATCATCGCAAGAAAATGTTCACTACTAAATCCGTACAAAATGAAACAAGGAATGTTTAAAATGATACTACAATGTAAAACCAATCGATAGACATATGAAACAAACAGTTCTGTTCTGCTTCCAAAGAGTTCCATTATAATATGAGAATTTTACCTTCCATGTGTAATGTAAACACAAATAATCGCTTTTGACATTTGACTTCAAACACCTTACAATAAAGTTTATTTAGCAAATAATCTGAATGTAATTATCTGAATATATATTAGTATAAGGAGCTTTCCATGAAATTGTCTACAATTGTCCCGTTACAAACGCGAATTTTCTAAAGATTTGCAGATACAAGAGTTTCCTTTTCTGTGACTAATGGTCAAAACTATGCACAGAAAAATAATCGCCTGCTTTAAGCGCCGAAAAAAAAGTCGCATCACAGGAAAATGCGTCCGTCGAGGGGACAGCCCGTGGAATGCTCCATAATCAGTTAATAGTCTTTTACTTCTTTACATAGTTTGCCAATCCGGCTCACTTGTTTGCTTTGTGCACAAATGCCAAAATCGACTATTTTGTTTTGCCTGAAGTCAACTAGAAGCCACATAAATTAAGATGTCAGACGTTTAGCACACGAGACGTCACAAACATCCGCTCACAGTGACTCATTCATTGTCTTCTTTAGCCCAGTACATCTCAAATACGAAAAAAGCTATACTGAAGTGTGAACACGGAAAAATCTGGTCATGATATGGTAAATCTTTTAAATGAACATGGATTTTCAAGCTGCACTTTTTTAAAATAATTTATGGATATCAAACTACATTATAAAAATACAAATAATATAACGTTAGGTTGTCTGTGGCTTTTAGCATTTAAGCATAATATAATTTATGCATGACCAGATTTTTTTCGTGCACAGACTTTAATTCTTCAAAAGAGCGATTTAAAGTCGTAAAACAAGTTTCCTGATATAACGAAAAGGATAAATCCTCGTCTGGTGTACTGTAACCTCAAACGGTGTGGCTCTTTAGTGCCGTTAAATGCACCTCGATACAACTAAAATTTGATTGTCGTGGCCCTAGAGATCACAGATTACGCATGTCTGCGTCAATGCCATATTAAAGCAAAAATATGTTGAATAAGTAGTATTCGAGAGCATACGGTATTTTCTATTTAGACTTGAGCTATATTTTTTTTATCTCGGATACTAAAATGACAGATTGCGCATCTACTACCCAATCTACTTATTGGAACTTATTTCACACATTTTAAATTCGTTGCGAGGATCCTCGACAGGACCACATGCAGGCTCCCGGCCGAGACGTAAAGCATGCTCATAGCGGACGGAGACATGTTGAATTGTTACTTCAAAGACCTTAACTGTACTGTCCTTTACCAATTGTGAAACATACATATCACATGATTGTTTGCGTAATACTAATAACTTAATAAGGGAAGACAGTTACCAAAACCTCCACGATTGATATCTGACATCAAATAGAGTGGGTAGACCATGTAGATGACCACAGACCTGATGGATCTTCGACCGATAGATGTCAATCGAATCACAGATAGATAAGTGTAGAATTGTAGATCAATTAGGTGTTTATTTTGAAAACACCCTAATGTACTAATCCTATACGCGGACAATGTAAACATGGGTCGTAAGGACCACAAGTCAGCGCTATCAAGACAAAATATTATTTAATGAGTAATAGGCTCATTCGCACTTGCGGTTGCAAGTTGCAACCACCACAAAACGTGCGTATGAGCCCTTAAAAATAAGAGAATTGTGGCCTCACATCTGTGTGCTGCTGCGGCTGGGCGGCCAGGCTGGGCACGGTGGGCGCGGCGGCGGCCAGCGGCGTGGGCGCGGGCGCAGGCGCGGGGGTGGGCGCGGGCGCGGGCGCGGCCGGCACGAACGGCGCCGCCACCGGCGACGGCGTTGTCGCGGGCGGCTGCTGCTTCTTCTTTAGAGCCTCCTGGAATACAAACACAAGACTTGTTGTAATAATATCACTTCATCTGAATCATGTGGCATACATAGTTTTGGAGTAGACATGTCGATGAGGTTGTTTCTTGTTTACTTATAAAATTCTGTGACAGACCTAAAAACTCAAACAGCATTAGATTGCATTACACTTGTCTTATACGAGGGGGGTTTGAGAGGTAACTTGTTTCGCCTACGTATAGATGGCGTGGGCGTCCACTCGGTATGTATTGATTTAGTTTTGTAACAAAAATATTTAATCTGTGGCGTCATGTCATTTTTGGCGGTAATTTGACAGTAGTTCAAAGGAAAGTTATCTAAGTTATGCGGCAAAATGGAGTAAATTTGAATTCGTGGAGTCGAAGGCAAAACTGCGTAACTAATCCATGAAAGGATTTTACCTACGTTGGGTAACTCATGTCCGTCCTACGAAATGGTTCTGCTTTGGGTAAATGAGTTTAAGCGAGGCAGGATAAACAGGATGAAGATGCACCTCGCCCTGGAGCTCCGAAAACGGCAGTTTTACCCGAAGTCATCGATAAAATCCATGATTTAGTTATAACTTATAGCCGACCGAAGATTGAAAATACGCGAATTAGATGAAGCCACGAACATCTCCTCTGAGGGTGCTTTTTATTTTACACAACGAATTGCACATGAAAAAAGCTTTGTGCAAGCTGGGTGCCGTGATTACTGAATCCAGAAAAACCTCCAGGTTTGGCAAAAAAGAAAGTGATATTTCACCATGACAATGCTCCGGTGCATTCAAGTAGTGTCGCTGCACAAAAATTGTCGCAGTTACGATTTTAACTTCTTCCACACCCTGCTTATTCACCAGATTTGGCTCCGTCGGACTATCACCTCTTCTCGAAACTCAAAACATCAATCTCGGGGCGAAAATTGAAGTCCAATGAGAAGGTTATACGGGAGGTCAATGCGTATTTCGAGGCCCTTCAAAAAAAAACGTACTTCCGTGAAGGCATAGAGAAGTTGTATGGAAAACGAACCACCTTAAGTCACTTACTTTTTGTGAAATGTTTTTCAATTTAGGTTTTTTTTTGTTTAGCATAACTTTCAGGTTATTCCCACTAGTTACCACCAAGTTGTTACCAGTGGTAACTACTGGGAATTTTTTCCCACCTTTTACCACTTTTTCCACCTTTTACCGAGTTGGTGGTGATTACTGGAATTGTTTTTCCCAGTAGTTACCACCAACTCGGTTACTACCAGGTATCTACCACTGGTAACGACTTGGTGGTAACTAGTGGGAATAACCCAACTTTCATGACCCAGTCACATTTTGTACGACGTTTTAGTGATTTCGAAACCGTAAAACATCGCTTGTTAAAAAACCCAAATAACAGGAAAACTATAGTTTATTATCAATAGCAAAAGAAAAACCGATCCATTATGAACTCAGCGTGTATATGCGCAAATGCGGTTTAATTACTATTTTATACATACAATTACGGTTTAATTACTATTTTATGTAGCTTTAATTTAGGGTAGGACGGGGACAATTGAAACAAGTTATGCTTGAAACAAGTAAAATTTCTTGAATATTACAATACTATGCATGTGACGCAATACTCAGGCTATGCTATTCAGTTATTCATAAATCCTGGACCAAAGCGCCCGAGCGCGCGAACAACGCTGAGGGCCTACCGCGAACCACGTTCGACGTGTTGCCTCCCTATCACACTTACGTACGAATTTACAAGAGCGACAGAGAGGCAACATGTCGAACGTGGTTCGCGGTAGGTACTCTGTAGTCTTGAGGAGCCGTTCAAAAATATTGTGGTACACAGTGCTCGCATACTTTTCCGTTTTTCTTTTATTTCTTTTTTACTTATGTGTTTTGACTACTTGAGCTCTTTTGGTGTTTAGGATGGGAATTATGGAATATTTTAACTGCCATTACAGCGATGGAGTGTTGTTTGTAAAGAATATTGGTCCTTGAAGTAAAACATGTGATGTGGGGACGGCAGAAACAACGTACTTGGGGACGATTGAAACGTTTCAAACGTTCCCGCGGTTTAATCGTCCCCACACGTAATAATAATAATAATAATAAGCCTTTATTTCCATAATGAATAACTAAGTACATACATATTCAACATGCATTAATTATTAAGATTTCAACATTGATTATTAAAATAAAATAATATAGTCTAATCTTATATAAATTAAATTTTTCTATCACTATAATAATTATGTCAAAGCAGATATGATCAAAAATTCGAAATTACTAAATTGAATTATTTACTTTTTTTTTTTTCAATATGGACCCCTCAACGGGTAAAGGCCTCCTCCATTTTGCTCCACGCCTGTCTATCCTGTGCTTTTGTGATCCAGTCTTTGCCGGCTTTTCGTATAATATCGTCAATCAATTTTTCCCTCGGTTTACCTCTTTTCCTTTTATTTGTTGGTCCTTGCCAAGTAGTTATTCGCTTTGTCCAGTCAGCGTCAAATACTTTGTAGCAACCAAAGTAGCCAAATAGTTCGGTACACCATATATTTAGTATGGTGTACCGAACTATTTGGCCACTTTGACTGCTACAAAGTATTTGACGCTGACTGTCCATGCGTGCTATATGACGGGCCCATTTCCATTTTAGTTTTTGAGAGTGTTCCAAAGCATCTATTATTTTAGTGGTTTTTCTTATATCAGTGTTGCGTCCCCACAAGTAACCGACTAAAATTAAAATGAGGTTCTGATTTTGAGAATAGGTTTTAGAGATGCACAAAACGCTTCACTGAGTTGAAAATCACGCGATACGATCCCGCCACGTTATTCCGATGGCTCATAGCTCATATTTTGGCAAATATCTTCTAATACTTAGAAGTAGTTAAGTGGGTGAAGTCTTTTAAAAAAATGATCTTTTTGGTAGCTTTTAACGATAAAACATCATGCCAAGATAATGATTAACACCTCGCCCACATTAAGACTTCATTTACTGACTACGCTATGCGTCATTTTATATTCCAAGCAAGACAATTATACAACTATATTATGTTACATGTATGTTGTATAGTTATAGTTATATATATATATATATATCCCTTCTCTAGACAATTAGACATACACCGTGCGCTCTAACAACCTGACTGATTTTAAAGTTGTATTTATGATAGCATTTAGAGACTAAAATGCAATATTTTCTGAAATCAGTCTTGTTTTAGAGATAAAGGCAATTCTTGTGAAAATTTGTTTCTGTAATAACTCAGTGAAAAACGCCTTATTGACAGCGACGCTGCAACTATGTAATTTGGTTTAGACGTGCCTACTGACAGACATTAAAGTTTTAAAGGAAACTCGCAAAATTGTGTAATGTTTTTGTTTGCCAAGATGTAAAAAGAAATAACTTGTGTGCAGTAAACACACAGACACACACACAAAAAAAAATATTTTTTTCCGAATTTGACCATAAGCTTTTTGGTTCTTATGACCTCAGGAATGCGTGGTTAAAATCTGTCGGGTAATTCAAGCCCACGGTGTATAAGTAAGTATACAGCGGCTTTAACCATCAGCCACATAATACATAGTAACAGCAAAATAGTGTGATTGCTAGGAAATTTTATGCGCATTTATTGCTTTTTATTTATTTTTTGAAGTGGCAACTTCTTTAGCGGCGGTGTGCACTTTTGTGATGGGGAAAAAATGTTAAACCCGCGACAGGTCACGTGACCGACAGATTCGACAGATTGAAAATTCGTAAGACGGACACGTTAAAATGGCAATATCATTGAAGCCAGTAGAGTCGAGAGTGTAAGATTCGTTGAAATTATGGATGGAAGTTGATTTTTCTGAGAGATAAACTTTTGATTTTGAGAGATTAATGTTAAATAATTGTAATAGTTCTGAAGTGTTAAATTTTTAATGTAATATAAATTGTCATGTTTGTGTACGATAACGCAATAAATGAATATTGTATTTTACCACATAAATGATATTACTTTTATACTGATAATTAAAGCAATTCGTGCAAAATTATTCCCTAACCATTCGAAAATATCAAAAATGCACTACGTTAATATTCAAGTTTTCACTTCTGCCGGCACTCCCGGAGTGTAACCCGTTGTTTTTTTTTTTTTTTTGTTTGATTAAGACGACACGATCATTTTAGCTGAGCCATGATTACAATATTGATAAAGTTTATTGTATGGTTCCATACTAAACAGAAATTACATATTGCAATAGTTAGTTAGATAAGCTATTATGCGGTGAGTACATTACCATGATGAGCTGTTTGCCTTATAAGTAAATAAGTACCTATAGCATCAATAAGGAAATCCAGCCAACAGAAAATATTCTTCCACAAATTGTGACGTCAATGTTATTTTCAGTAAAATAGACAAATATAATAACCACATATTTCATACATAATTACCAGCAAATTTGACAATATACGTATAATATTCTTATAACTTCCGCAGCTACTAATATGAGAAAACTTTTCGACTTTGCTCATGTTCCCGAGCAAAAAGCCGGCGCTCAAACACAGGTTACGTAACCAACGTCCCCCGTCATCTGTCAAGTTCAACCTAGCTGACCTACTTCACTGACATTTATAAAATGATGCAGTAATTGAGTAATTATACGTACACCGTACGCGGACCCTACACACGGTGACTCACTCGGTCGGTACTATAGGTATTACATATTAGTAGTGATGGGCAGTGAGTAAAAACTAAGGTAAATACCAAGAGATATAAACTATTGAGAGTGCTGAAAGGGATATATAAATTTAAAATATAGGTATATTTTGTAAGCCGCTACTGGATTAGGTACTCAAATTTTAAGAAAAAGAGGGGCACTATTCGTGTAACTAATTGTCACAAAAAAAAAATCTGAAAACACCAACGTCTTGCACATCGTTAAATTGGTCTTTGAAAATAACTTGTATGTATCTAAAAACTTTTTTGGATACATTGAATAATTTTGGAAAAAAACCGTTTCTAAAGGCCGAAATAATGTTTATTATTCTAGAACTCAAACTTAAATTAAAAAAAAAATAATACGTATCAAAGTCTAGTAAAAGGTCCCACAAGGAGATTTGCTTGTATCTTTATATGAATAACTTATCAAATCGTCCTTATAGCAAGCGATAAAGTGGGATCTTTTGCTTGAAAACGATACATATCGGGAAATTAGCCGTAGAATAGAGTAAAAAAAAAAAAATACTTTGAACATGCTCGATTGAGCCATTTTTGAGTTTTCTTTTAAAAAACCCTTCATAAAAGGTCGTAAGTGAAATCTAGAACATCAATATAAGTCCCATATTTTAAAAGTAAATATCTTCTTACTTAAAACAAAATTGTTAACTTTATGCATTATCACAAATTGCCTCTCAAATTTTATTTTTTAATTAGCGTCTTATATGCCGTCATATATTTTATTATACAAATATTATTAATACACGTTAGCACTCTTCAATTAAAAGCAATTTAGTTCTTAAATGTCACTTGTTTAATGTTAATGAGTAATCGTTTTCAGCCACCCAAATGAGTAAATACGGGTATTTATCGGATGCTTTGAGTAAATACTCATTATTTACTCACCCCTACCCATTCCTACATATTGGGGTTTATTTATTATTATACGTACTTGTGTGTTCCAGCCAGCAATACATCACTTCAGTATTGTTACTACACTTCATTTAATACTTGATTAAATTTTATTATATGTTTATGGCACGATGAACCTAGTAGTGTAGATTTTTTTTATTTGATCGAAAATCTGACCGTCCGCATATCGTGGAACCGTACTCAAAGTACCTATGAAAAAATAGAGGAAATACTAATGAGAGACTTTTCATGAAAATTTAATTAAAATTGATAACATACCTACCAGATGTATCACTGGTGTATTATTACTATTATTAGCTGATATTTAAAATCAAATGGACTCTGACGAAAATTAGGAAACCACGAGTATAGCCGCGGCTGGATGCCAGAGGGCAGCGGGGCGAAGAGCGTGCTATCGTTAATTAAATGTATGTATAAACGCACAGTTCAGTGCACCGCTACTCGCGTCCAGGCCGTGGGCCAAGAGGTTGGCTAATTGAACACACAAGAAAAATATGTTTAGAACAATCGATGTAAAATAACTAAAAATTAGTGCTGTCATCTAAAATACAGAAGACCTTGACACAGCCAGCGTCTGTTAGTCGACAATTTAACGGCCTGTTTCACAATGTCCAAGTAAAGTAGTGGATAGATATTTAACAAATAAATTAACTGCCAGATAAAACTTCCTGCAAATCTTTGCAGTTTATCTACCAGTCAAGCTTATTTGAAGATTGTGAAACGGCAACGATGACTTAATTCGTCAGATAAGTGGCAAATAGCTTATTCAGTACTTTACTTGGACATTGTGAAACAGTCCCTAGTGATAAATAATGGTAGGTTTATATAGATCAGGTGGACTGCTACAGCAAAATCGAAATTTAATGAATTTTCATCTCTTGCTCTTGATATTTAAAGGAAATGGTACCTGGGCGACCGAGCTTTGCTCGGTTATAATTATTTATTGTAATATGGTGGTTTATAGGTGATAATCTTAACTAATTTTTTTTACTAAACTAAACTTGTCTAAAACAATAAAAATTACAAATAAACTTGAACATATAAAAAAAAAAAACAAAAGTTATTCAACGGGCTAAATTCGAACCCGTAACACTCGTTTCTAGCCATCCGCGTCTTAACCCGCTGGACCAGACGGACAGTGACCGGCGACACGAAATTAGCGACCATATTCTGCGTCGAAAGAAAAACGCATGAAAACTCGAAAACACGCGTTTTCCCAAACATAAGACTAATCTAGATAGATTGTATACCCCCAAAAACCCCCATATACCCAATTTCAACGAAATCGTTAGAGCCGTTTCCGAGATCACAGAAATATATATAAATACATATCTTGAAGATATGGGCATCGGCAAACGTGTAAGAAAAATGAAGACCATCGTCTCCGAAAAAAAAAATAGCTCCGGAAATGCGGGTACGCCATTAGGTCAAAAATGTAAAGTCCCGGATAGACGTGCGAGTAAGTTCGCGAACTTACGGCTCGACGACCTTTTTCGCTCGTGTGTCAGCCAAAGTACACGTACTTTACAAGCGAAAAAATTCCCGGTGCTGTTTTTACATAATGGGATTGATGGGGGACTTGTCATTTACAATGGAAATTCATGGCAAGGTAACTATTATTTTAAGAACACCAATGGTCCAACGGACGAGAATGTGAAATATGTGGAGCATACAAACATGATTTTCTCGACATGATGGCTTGCGATGGCGACAAGTACCATTAGGTACCAAAAAAATTTGCATTAGAGTAATCTTTATCTTGCATTTAACGTTGTTAAATACGTTCTTAAAAAACATGAAAATTTATTAAAAAAAATAACCATGTTGTTTTTATTTAATACGACATTGAATTTTGTCCAGATTTCATTCCGCATACGTTATTTTTATTTTTGCCTATTTCAATCAAGAGAGAGCTTGTCGGTCATCAATAAGGCGATATTCATTCATTCAATTGCAAATTAGATTTTAACGTCACCAACATTAACAATTTGATACTTTTAGCGTGAAACGACACACTTAATTGTTGAGCTTAATATAAAATCAGTCACATACTGACAAATCCTTAACCGCACTCTTGTTACCTAATTGACTTTTCACGAAGTATGAGTTGTGTTATAAGAAGAATGATTTTACCTTAAAACATACTGAGCAGAGTCCGTCTGTGGAAGGGTTTCCATAGAAGCCACACCCCGACCGGCATAACGCCTCCATGGGATTTGATTCACGCTCCATTGTCCACAATTAATTTCACCACAATTACAACAACAAATCACTTCACTGGCAGTCGACAGTACAAACGATTGCACTAAAGTATATTATTGCACTTGTTATAGTCACAGATCACAGTATACGATGTGATAGAACGTTTCAATTTAGACGGGAGGTAATTTCTGGGCTGATGTAGCCGCGGTAAGTGGCTTTCCTTGCCAACGTGCTGTCGTTCTTGCTATGTCAGGATCGCGGAGGGCCCTGTAAACAATACAAACATAACATGTTAACATCAATCATCCTAAAAAAAGTTAATCTTTTTTGTTAACTGATCTCATAAAGCATGAATAATGATTCGTGAATTATCAAATAAGTATAACTACATTGTATTTGGGCATTTTGGGTGAATCAAGTTTTTTTGTGCACCCGGTTTCCATGTTATGTCTCATGGGTCACAGTTGCAACTATAAATTTATTTTGGCAGTAATTATTATGAGACCATTCCTTTATAGCTATATTACTATACTAGCTATATACTAATTTTGTAACAAAAACAAGAACAAAAAATAAGTAGATTAATACATTTTCGAACTTATGTACCTATAATATAATTTAAGAATTAATCTGGCTTCCTTGAGTTATTTTACATCGACATTTGGTTATCTTAAAATATATTAATGCCAACTTTTAATTTCAATATACACTTCAAATTCTTTCTTCTGGCTAGGCACGAAAGTAGCTTTATAATGGTGATACGCATACAGTTTCACTTTTTTGTCATCGCCCGAACATTACGTAGGCCGACTTGCCATTGGCAAACCGGCAAGCCTCGATTGAAGATAAGCCAGCTGTCGTGAAATGAACTATTTCCAAACAGCGTTTTGTTTATAATCTATATCATCACGAACGCCAACACAAACCAGATTCTAACTGTAGAAAGTGGTATATCTGGGTGCAGAAACGTTTGAGGCAAAACATAATATGCATAACGACGGGTTTGCGTAACAAGAGAGAGCTATGGCAAAAGTGGAACGCGTCCGCGAAACGGGACGCCCGTGCCGCGAGCCCCGCGCCAAGGTCGCACCGCCGCGCCGAGTGCATCGCGACAATCGTGTCGCAGATTACTAGGCTAACCACATCTGTATGCTTATGCTTACATACCTTTTTAGGGTTCCGTAGCCAAATGGCAAAAAACGGAACCCTTATAGATTCGTCATGTCCGTCTGTCTGTCCGATTATGTCACAGTCACTTTTTTCCGAAACTATAAGAGCTATACTGTTCAAACTCGGTAAATACATGTATTCTATGAACCGCATTAAGATGTTTACACAAAAATAGAAAAAAAAAAAAAACAATAAATTTTGGGGATTCCCCATACTTAGAACTGAAACTCAAAAAATCTTTTTTCATCAACATACGTGTGGGGTATCTATGGATAGGTCTTTAAAAATGATATTGATGTTTCTAATATCATTTTTTTCTAAACTGAATAGTTTGCGCGAGAGACTCTTCCAAAGTGGTAAAATGTGTCCCCCCCCCCCCCCCCCGTAACTTCTAAAATAACAGAATGAAAAATCTAAAAAAAATATATGATATACATTGCCATGCAAACTTCCACCGAAAATTGGTTTGAACGAGATCTAGTAAGTAGTTTTTTTTTAATATGTCATAAAATTAAAAAAAAAATATTTTTTTTTTTCGTCAAACCCATACGTGTGGGGTATCTAGGGATAGGTCTTCAAAAATGATATTTAGGTTTCTAATATCATTTTTTTTCTAAACTGAATAGTTTGCGCGAGAGACACTTCCAATGTGAAAAAATGTGCCCCCCCCCCCCCCCCTGTAACTTCTAAAATAACAGAATGAAAAATCTAAAAAAAATATATGAAATACAATTACCATGCAAACTTCCACCGAAAATTGGTTTGAACCAGATCTAGTAAGTAGTTTTTTTAATAAGTCATAAATGGTACGGAACCCTTCATGAGCGAGTCCGACTCGTACTTGGCCACTTTTTTGAACTATGAAGTTATACACTAGGGATTCGTAAGTTTTTGTTGCATCTCTTTTTGTTTGGCATCATTAGTCCTCCACTTTAAAAACCTACATGTACTAAATGTCTATAGGCACTTGCACAATACTAGAACTACTGAAATACTGTTTTAGTAGTGGTAAAAAAACTAGTCTCCGGTTAGATTGCGATGTAACATTCCTTTTAAAATTCAATTGATGCGAATGTGAATCCATGTCGCCAATGCGTGCAGAGATAACTACTACAGTACTCCGACACGGCCTTAAATAGGTATATGTAGCTTCATGCACATCTTAGCGGACAAAGTTAGGTATATGAATGTGTAAAATATGCATGTGTGATCCTATTAAATAAATATAATTTGTTGACATGCAAAAAGATCTATTTTATCAATAAAGTTTGATTCTGATTCTATAATTGTCTGTTTCTTTGCTGTCAACAACGCCAGGCTCAGGACGTTTTCAGGCCACATAATGGTGACCAGATTGTCCGCTCCGATATATCACGCTACTCCTTAAAATTAGGTAAGTACGTTTCACAGCTGTACGTATATATTGTTTGTAATACGAGGGGGGTTTGAGAAGCAACTTGTTTTGCCTACATATAGATGGCGTTAGTGTCAACTGTGTATGTATTGATTTAGTTGAGTAACTAAAAATATTTAATCTATGGCGTCATAATTTTTGGCGGGAATTTGAGATTCGACAGTAGTTCAATCAAGTGGTCTGAGATTCGGTATTGAGGTGTGCAATATAGAGTATTTGTATTGTATTCGTGGATAAGAAAGACATTCCGTTTTTTTTTTGGAAGGCAAAACTGCGAAAAAAATCCAAGGATTTTACCCACGTTGGGTAGTTTGTGTCCTTCCTAAAAAACGGTTCGACGTTGGGTTAATGAGTTTAAGCAAGGCAGGACGACGAGCATTGAAGATGCACCTCGCCCTGGAGTTCCGAAAACGGCAATTTTACCTGAAATCATCGATAAAATCTATGATTTAGTTTTAGCCGACCGAAGATTGAAAATACGCGAATTAGCTGAAGTCACAAACATCGCTTCTGAGACATTTTATTTTAGACAACGATTTGTACATAAATAAAAAAAGCTTTGTGAAAGGTGGGTACCGCGATTACTGAATCCAGATCAAATGCGTGTAGGGCTAAGATGGTCGGCTCTTTATCATTTGTCACCATGGCAAGTCACGTTTTAACAAGTATGAAAGTGACGGGCATAGTGACAAGCGATAAAAATGGAAGTATGCTGCCACAGCTGGATCAATCACTACATCCCGGAGACGAAACAACAGTCGGGTTGGTCATGGTGAGCCAGCTCCAAATAAAGCCTGGATGAGGAAAGAGGAGGAAATGCATTCCGTCTGCTGGTAAGGTGAATGGCGTCTGTGTTTTGAGACGCAAAGGGAATACTTTTAATCGACTACCTTGCCACGGGGAGAACTATAACTGGAGCATACTATGCATCACTTTTGGATCAGTTACAGGCGGCAATAACTGAAAAACGTCCAGGTTTGGCAAAGAAGAAAGTGATATTTCACCATGACAACGCTCCGATGTATTCAAGTCGTGTCGCTGCAAAAAATTGTCGGAGTTACCATTTGAATTCTTCCACTCCCTGCTATTCACCAGATTTGGCTCCGTGGCTTCCCGAAACTCAAAACATTTCTCTCACGGTGAAAATTTAAGTCCAATGAGATACGGGAGGTCAATGCGTATTTTGAGGCCCTTAAAGAGACGCACTTCCGTGAAGGCATAGAGGTTGCAGATTCGTTGGGACAAGTGCGTAGAACTCCGAGGGAATTACGTAGAGAAATCAAATAAATACATTTGCAATATTATTATTTTTTCATATGGAACCAAGTTACTTCTCAAACAACCCTCGTATTACGAATAAACTGATATGCCACGATTTCAAATTATATATGCATTTCAGTGTTCATTTTTTATAATTAACCAGGGACGAATGTACATTTTCTATTAAAACTTAATAAAATGTAAATAGCTGTACAAAGAAACTTTATCTGCCAGGTGGAGAAATCAACAAGGCAACAACTAGTGATTCATAGATTTGATTGACCTCATTAGAATTGAACTGAAATAGGTTTTATTCAGCTCTACAAAAAAAAACATTTTTTTTTTTGTTGCCCTAGCTATCTGTGCGAATTTATGTTTTCAAGTGCACAGTTTACACATATATTCACAAAAGTTATGAATGTGCTCAAGTTTTTATGATTTCAGCATATTTCGTATCATATATTTAGATTTTTTTTTAAATATAAAATGATAATATGGAGTTAAAAAAAGTAGAGCAAATCTTCCAAAATCATTGATAGTTCCATAAATTGTGAGCATAAATACATCGGAAATCAATCTTATACCAGAGGCAACAAAACCACTGTTGACCAGTATCAATAACCTACATTCGTTGCTAAGTTTAAGCATAAACACAAAGGAATCGTATTTACTGCGTAGCAGGGTACAGTCCATATGCATCACTGAATCACGACGACAGAGCACCAACAGGTATATCAGGATATTTTTACATTCGTCGCGTTCCCAATACATATGAGCAAACCACACCATCACTGTCCGCTAAATCCATTGACCATAGAGGTTTCTCAATAACAGGTTAAGAGGTCTGCAGATACCCAAACACAAAATGAGCGTGATCAGTAAATAATTGGCAATACGCTGATTTTAACCGTAGAAAGCCTAAGATCGTATAATTATATTCTCAACAGGCAGACTTACAACACACACAGAACTAATACAATATCAAATATCATCAAGATATGTGACATACACGTAGGTATGCAGATAATAAATGAGTCGCGGCACGTTGATTGGATAGCACATCTATTTAGAGACGTGTGTAGGTAATAAACAGACTAGATTCGCACAAGTACACGCCCTGTACTGTGAAATATCATACTACAGTAGAACCTCGATTATCCGAACCTGTAAATGTTAATAATATCCGAATCCTCAGTATCCGAGCGCTGACTTAGGTTATCCGATTCATCAATTATCCGTACTTTTTCGGCCGAATTTCACCTTCCCATACAAACAGAATTTCGTATCTAACTTTAAAACTACGTGTTGGATTATAATGAAGCTTTACACATATGCCATGAGGTTATGAAGTATATATATGCCTATAATTAGTTTATATAGCTCCAGCGTATAAAACAAACGAAATAGAGCAATAATAAGTTTTGTATGAAAAAGTTAAATTCGCTGTATTTTTTAACTTTGGTATCTGAAGCTACATAAACTAATAACAGGCATACCTTATCCTATTGTAAAGGGTTGGGCATCAGATTAAGTGTCCTAGTTTTGTACTGCCATGTGACTTAAATATAGCAGAACTTTTTCTAACTATATTATTTTTTATTAATCGAGAATGTATGCGTCTTTATGATTTCTAGACGGCAGCTTGATATCTATTGTTTTCAACATAGATGCGAAACGCCAGCTGGTTTATACAAGCAAAAATTACGACCGTGCGTGCGAGATATTTAAGAAACTGAAACATTTAGATATTAATTAAATTAAATTAATAATAATTTAATGTAAGGTTTATATCTCGGACCATTAAGCGATTTAAAAAAACAGGATCTTCAAGAATCAGGCACAAACCTGGTCGAAAACCGTTTGTTCGTGTCAAAAATATAATTAAAAGCGTTCGTGAGTGTATTCGGCGAAATCCAGCCCAAATTGCGAGTAAACTCGCCAAAGATATAAAAATATCCCGAAATTCAATGAGTCGTATATTACGACATGATCTTGGATTGATACAAAAAAACAAAAAAATCATGGAACAGAAGCCCAGAAAGAAGCTACAGTAAAAAAATACAGGGACTTGCTAGCTTGTCACGAGGGCGATGAACGAAACGATGTTTCAATTGCAAGATAGCCACAATCCACAAGATGATCATGTTTACGGTGCTTCATTGAGGGATATTCCAGTAGACAAATTAGCCGCACAGCGGTTTCAAAGTGCGTCGGCTGTCATGGTATGGGGTGCAATATCACCTAGGGGCAAACTACCACTGCTGTTCATTGATCGGGGAGTAAAATGAACCAAGACTATATTCAGAACGTGTTGCAGGGTCATATGCTAGAAAATATCCGAAAGTTGTTTGGGGATGAATATTATTGCTTTCAAAAAGACAGTGCCCTCACAAATCTAAACGTACACAAGACTGGTGTCGAACAAATTTGACAGATTTTATACCGTGGCAAGAATGGCCTGCATCTTCATCAGAATTGAATCCGTTGGACTTTTCTATATGGGGATACATGCTCAGCAGGATTGGGAGCACACAGGGAATGAATTTAAACTCATTCAAGCATCTGTTGGTCAAGATATGGGACGATCTACTAGATGAGTTAGTGCGTGCCGCGTGCAACTCATTCTATGGGAGAATGCGTAGTTATACAGGTTAAAGGAGAGCGATTTGAGCTAATGAATTAATTTCGTAAATACAGAGTATGCTTAAAATAAAAACTAGTTTAATATTCAGATTCGAAGTTTTTTATTTAATTTTATGGCTATTTTTTTTTTTTTTTAATCTGCCCAACCCTGTAAGTACAAATATTCAGAGCCTTCAAATAATAGACCGAGCTTGCTGCGGACTCTTAACGTTAATTGGTAATTTTAATAAACCACTGTTTTATGTAAAAAAGAAAAAGGTGTTTTTGTTTGATCTCGTCCCAAAAATGAAAAAACCCACATTTCGATTACCCAAAATAGTCTCCGTCTGAATTAGTTCGGATAATCGAGGTTCTACTGTGTAATTTGTACAATACTCAACGTCATCGGAATTGCGAAAAACAAGAAAATAGTGTAACTTAATATCCGTACAATAGCTTTACATTTTGTTTTGTCTATCTAAATTAACTTCGGTTTGCCCCATGTACGTACCGAAATCTCTTATCCTTTTCCACAAACGATCAACACAACGAATAATAAACAACTTTCATGCTTGTTTTTAATATAACTTGTTTATATTCGAGATTAAAGTCCATTTTCGGTTAACCCACGGGTCCAAAACGCAAGTGGTGGCGTCGTAGCGTGCACCAATTAATGCAGAATTATGAATGCCGTGGAGAGCGCCGAGGTCGGTGGCCGGGTGCCCGGGGGAGCATCGACCGGCGCCGGCGCAGGCAGGGGTGCGCGGGCCCTCACAACAACACGCTAATCGCATGACCATGCACGAGGAGCGTCGTCGATTAGACACTAGACACTCCCCGCTACTACATTTTTTCCTAAAAATTTTTTTATTGAATACGCACCAAGAATATTTTATTTAATTTCCCCATATTGCACAGGACAACTTGTTGATTAGAAGTTAATTTGCTATCATGATGGATGGCACTGATAGAGGTCACATAGAGAACTAATTGAGACCCGGGTGTTTAAAACGACCTCCTTCGTGCAGTAGGCACAAAAACATGAATATATTATAAAAGTTATCGCCGCCAAGTTGCTGACGGTCTCTACGTGTTTCCAGCTTCAACATACAAAAAAAAACAATTAATTGATTGGGCTACAAGTCCAAAGTCCACGTGCATCTGTCGAAACAGCGCTGGCGCAGCACGATCGCCTCGCGGCCGCGACTCGACACGCGTTCCGAGTCGCTAGCTACGTTCGTTCTTCTTTTGTATTCTCGTTCAACGCGCTCAGCGGTCTCCACGTTTACACATCGACTGCGTGTTTTCACTTTAAATTTATTGCGTTAGTAAACAGTAATTTGCCTTATTATTATTGGCAACTGACTCATTTCAATAGAATATAGTGCGCAATAGTAGAACAAATTTCACATCACACCTATTGCAATTTTCTTTAATACTAGCACCTGACTACGTAGAACCTACCTGTAAACACGAGCGTGTTGTTAGAAAATGTATCCTGAGTTGTATTTTATGAAGAGCAATGCACACAAAGAGAGAATTATCTAAATGTTGAGATTGTCCTTAGTAACTTTACCAAGCCAATTAAGATTAAATACGTCGAAAAGGCCAGCAGATAATTGAAATATATAAAATTGGCACATATATTCAAAATAGCATGTAAGTAAGGCAAACTGAGCGTACCTATATCCGAAGATATTGGTAAATAAAAGGCACGTAAATTTGGTACGAAATAACCGTGCCAAGGTGACTGACTCGACGGAAACGTGATGTTCAATTATAGCGTTACAATGCCTAGCCACTGCCAGTTGCCAAATTAACTGCACTGCCCATAATTTTGCTGGTGAGACCAGTCGCGTTTTATACAATTAATTTCTACTCTTTAAAGACAATGACGACAAGTGGACGGATTGAATCCAATTCATTGTTAAACTCTCTGGCAGACGTCGTCAAATATAATGCGCAGTTAACGTTTGTCTTTTATGGGTATGAATGGGTATTCAGCACAAATGCTGCGAATATGACGTACATTTTAGTGTGTAAATTTTCTATCGAGTACGAAAGTCGCAAAGTAAGGCCAATTAAAGGTTGTTTCCATTGAGATAAATGTGATAAAGGTATGGCATGGCGAGATAAGCGTGTGGTTGTGGGAGCTATGTGTGTCGTAGTCGGAACGGGGCGCGTCGTTGCGCCGTGGCCCGCTGACCCAGTTGCCGAGTGCGAGTGCCGCCACGCACCCGCCCGCGCCTGCACCCATGTGTCTACCCTGCACCCTTTGTGGCGCACGTGTGCCCAAATTACCAACCTGAACTCAAAACATTTCTTGTACTAATCCGATTGATTCATCTGGTCACCTCCCACAACTACTTTTAAGATGAGAATTTAGGACGTTTTTACACCGATTTCAAAATTTTCAAATCGCCCAGCTTTTCATGTTTCAGTATAATGTTTCAATTCATTAAAAATGTTTTACATAATTTTGAATCATTCCCAATGTTCTATTTAGTCAGTAAATATATTCATAGTTAACACGAAATAGATAAGGTTGAAAATGGTACTTAATTAATACTTAGTTAGGTGGGGAGATACCCTTGTGCTCGAGGCATACCCGCCTCGCAATAAGGACTCTCCCACCATTCATCATTGTAGATACAGCCAGTGTAATCAACAGTGACGACCACGAATGGCACGGCGCCCATCGCGAATTGAAAATAAATGAGTGGCCACTTCGCTCGTTTGCGGACAATACTTCTTTCTATTGGATGCCACGTTCTAATTGTAACCCAAAAGTTCCTTATTGTTTCGTATCCTTCAAAAATGGACTCATTTTTCATCCTGTATTTTGAACGCCACGCCTATCGTACGCGGCGCGTAATCGTGAACCTTGTCGGTACGCATGAAGGTTGATATTGGGCTGTAGCCGCGCGCGTCATATGACGTCTTTGGCGGTCAAAAGGTTAAGCCAAATTAACTAAAAATGTATTAAAAATCAAGTTCATAGTTTTATACAATATAAATTATTGTATCAATATTTTCTTATAATTGATTTGATTCAAATTGCATATTTTTTAATTAAAATATTCAACAAAATGTATAAATCTAATCATAATTCAAATCTCTATATTTAACTATGGCAATTTTACATTCAAAATTCTGACAGTTGCTAGAGCTTTCCGGCTTAAAAACTTACCGGTTGTTATCCGATTCCTCAACGACAATTCACCTTGGCATTTTTGTAATTTGGAAGTAAACCAGCGTTTATACTACAGTCCATTATTATTTACCACCTGACCACCTCGACAACACCTGAGACCAGCGAAGATTTTACATTTATTAAGAGAGAATTATTCAAAAACTTATTCACAATAATCAGACTCGACATTCAAAGTCAGATTCTTAAACATTTTTTTCAAAACTATTGTATTTACGGTACCTACTATAAACATAGTTCTAGGGATAAGTAAGAGTGGAGAGGAAAGGCACGATTAATTTCTTAACACCTACGAGGCAAACAGTCAAATGAAACCCTGAACCGAATCACTACACCACATAAAACAAAGTCCCCGCCGCGTCTGGCAGTGCATGTATGTATGTACACCATAAACTCAAAAACTACTCCTCTACTACGGATTTTCATGCGGTTTTCAGCAATCAATAGAGTGGTTCTTGAGGAAGGTTTAGGTGTAAAATTTGTTTGTAATCCGTGCGAAGCCGGGGCGGGTCGCTCGTTAAGAATTAAAAGAAACAATTGGAAATTTATAGTTTTAAAGTAAGTCGTTAGTAACGCGTATTAACAGCAAGATTAATTCAAGTCTATCAAGGCCCACCGCGAGGCGCGAGGCCGACCCCACACGCGTACAGCCAAACATGTTTGATATAGCGCTCGTGTTGCCAAATACAACACTTTTAAATTTACATTGACGAAGTAACCTGTTGCCTATTGAGATAGTACGCATTTTACGTTGTACCTACTCATATTGTTTATTACTTACTAGAACGATTTGATTTTATCGTTTAATTTACACAGCCCCACTCAACACACTACACAACTTCAGAACAGAACTTGAAACTAAAAAACTTTGCTCTAGACCCGTTTTGAAAATCCATCCGACTTGCCGTATCAAATAAGTAATAGTACTTACTAACGTGCAGCAGTAACGTAACAGTGAGAAGCACTAATGCCTCAAGTAGCCTCGTCTTGAAATATGCATCCATTTACGTGCTAAATGCTGCGGACTAATAACAGCGAATAGCCAACTGGGGCGCGAGCGGACCCATCCTCTGCCTCGCTACCTCCCGCAGACGGAATATAGGTCGAACCATAACCGCTCTCTACTCTATAGGTACGCTAACTTGTTACGATTTTCTTAACCCATTCAAAACATGTCGACATTCACGACATGTCGTTTTTCTTCTACATACCGGGAAACCTATGAGAGTAGAGCAAAAATAAATCTGATACCGGCCAGACTAAAACAATAATTTATTTTCACTTTGGGACATTCTCTTTGAACACCGTATCTGCGATCAAGTAAAAAGGTATCTGATTAAAATTGATCAGACTTCGTATATGTATTCTCCAGGCCACTTCAGTTTTTTATAGTTTTTAATGAACAGACACGTTGATCCAATTTAAGAGTTGGATTGAGACAAAATACTGGTCTGACCACTCAGTCAACGGTAACCGTAACGGGACCCTAAAGTAGAGGCACAAAAATCGTGCTGTGCACAGAAATCCTTCCGATTCACGAAACTGAGATAAAATTTTAAACTGCAACTTTCGCAGTACAAAGTTGCAGTACCTACTCGCCTGAGATGAATGTCATTCCCTTGCAAAGAATAAGCAGAAATGTTGGTATGGAATAACTAAGACAAGACAAAGCAATAATTTCTTCGGATTGAAAATTGGACTATTTTTAGTTCGTCTTCATAGTTCGATGTTAGTCGAAATTTTCAGTTAGTTTGCTCTCTGCCAAGCCAGAAAACTTTAGTTGATGTTCCGAACATTGTAAAAGTGATCCTGTGCCAAAAGTAGTATAACGTAGATCCGAATGCATGTGTGCTGCGTGCGAACGAATGCTACCTATTCAGGATTAACTGTAGAACAAAAAGCGTCTCTATACCGGAAATAAGACGCTAACCAAAAATAGACGCGCCAGGGTCTCGCATCCGAGCCGAGCTCAGCCTTCCGCGTGGTATGGCAACAAGGAAACAAACGTTTTGTTCCATAATGACACAACAGGTTTGCACAAAAGTGTCAAGAGGAGCTAGGACAGGAAGGGAAGGACAATGACATTAGTATTTGAAACGCGTACGTCACTATTGAGCGCAGTGACGCGGCGAGAATGGAGCACGCATGGCAAGATGGCCGCCGCGGCGTCAGCTGATCGCTGCGACGCACACGCACCGCGCCCTGTATGTAGCCGTGTTGCTCTCTCTTTCGTGCGCGCTAGCGCACAATGGATGGGCTTTATTATTGTTTGGATCACAAATATGTGTTTGTGTTATACAAAAACTACGCAGTCAGGTAACGCAAAATAGAAATACTTATCAAATAAAGGTGCCATATGCAGAGTAGCAAGTCTTGTAAAAAGATTATATATAGTATAATAGGTATAGGTATTAAAAAACTAACAGATCCCAACGATACAATTATCTTAACGACAAAAACTAGCTTAAAAAGATTCTGGGCTAGTTTTTGTTGAAGTAAATACCTAATGTTCAAACAGCTTTAGCAGAAGAAGCAGGCGATGTGCTCAAAATGATCTCGTGCCGTGCAGGTCTTTACGGTAAATTTATAAGAAACTAAGATTGAATATTTTAAATACTTTACGCTATGTAAAATTCTAAGAAACTTGTGCTACTGACTACACAAATATCTCCCTAAATGTGTGCTTACGGTAATTATGGTAGGATGCTTTTGCAACGATACATTAGGAAGTTTATTGCTTTATAATTATTACACTGGCGCCGTATCCGGAAACCACATCAATGTGATGACCGTCTAAGGAAACCTAGCCAAAACATCATTTTGCTGTCTATGGGAAGTCCTACTTGCTCATGATGCCTTTGTTAACCGTTATGCTATCCTTTTATTCAAATTAGCCACCAATATATTTCCAATTTAGATTTAAAGCCTATGCAGTTCTCTATCCTATGTGATTAAAAATAATTGTATTGAGCTACCTGCACAATAACGACTACGTCCTAGGTAATTAAACATGTTAAAATATATTGCAATAAAATCATAGTTTGAATAGTAGTATTCACCTAATTCCATTATTCAGTGAGGTTAAATTCATAAGTAAATTACATGCTTATCTATCAATTACCCAAGTGCCTAACTAAGTGCATCAGCCTACTTTTGGTATTACCTAATTCCAAGTAGATTTAGACACTCGCGTACTCATTTAGGTTAAGTACTTTGTAATTAAACTACCAGCTAAAACTTCTGTGATATTATCCTTAATGAATGGCAAATAAACGTATGCATTGTCGTCATTGAAGGATTTTAGTACACCCTGTCTTTGGTTAACTTTAAGTCAACCTAATAACATGCAGAAAATAAAAACAGGTCGACAACAATGGCCCCTCATTCAAAATTGCATGTCAAGTTCTAAACACGTGAGGACGTCGACCTTCTGCACCAAGGTCGGGGCGGCGGCCTTCAAACAGCCTCGTCTGTCTGCGAGACTCCTCTCGGTCCACGGCACTCACACACACAATTACTTAACGCGATCAACATTACCTTCGAGTAGGAACTAGAGCCCATGGCCACGTACGAACTACGCTCGAAAGCGCCACACTTGCACAAACATCACAGTTTTGAAATACGACGCGAGCAGACTAATTCCCTGTTATCCGACTAGATAAGTTGCATTAGTCGCGTACGCGTTAAATATGTTGCAAACAATCGCGTATGTATCGGCCTCGCGGGTGCGGGCTGCGAGCTCCGTCCGTCGCGCTCGGGCTGCGGGCTGGCGACTGGCGACAGAGGCGAGGCGCGCGGCGCGGGCCCGCGGTCGCCGCCCGCCGACATCAACTATTCGCGTCATTCCACTCCACGCTCCACACGCGCACGCACTCACAAATACAAACAAGCTGCTCGCTGCCTGATAAACACATGCTCGCTCTAATGTCCATCTCATCACAACACGCAGCAGGCCATTATCACCGCCACCAATACCTATCCTACATAATACCCATACTAGCTTCAGCCGCGCAATCAACATGTTATTGTATATACCCAATATACCAGGATTTCAAACCCTCGAGGTGCGCATAAAGAGTGAGTCACATAATTTAAGTGTGAATCGAGTTCTCTATCATTAGTCATCGCTTTCACACACTCGAACCACCATTATACAAAGACTAATTTATAAATGGAATAAGATAAAAATTATACCGTTTGGGCAATAAAATATCTACGTACTGCAAGTACCTATAGATACGTATTTGACCGATGAAAGTGAAAAGTCCCGAGGTCGATAAACGAACGAACTTCAAGGACCGTTGAACTCAAAAAAGTAAATACAGGACATTGTCTCAAATTGCATGAACAATAAGATTTTGTGAGTTCGTCTACTTCGGCAAAGAAATAGATAGTTTAACACGACTCGCTAATTGAATTTACACGAATGAGTGTCTTGGGCAGTTGTTTATTGTCTGTGAAAATTAATTTACATGAGTAAAAAGGTCGATGTGAGGTGATCGCGAACACAAACAAAGCCATGTGTGCGAACGTATCGTCTCGACGAATGACCGTGGAGACGGCGGAGCGGAGGCGGGAGCAGACAAAGCCCCGACGGCGGAGCATCGTCGATCTCCCCCGAATTAGTCCTGGGCCAGGGCGCTGACCTCACGCCACCGCCACACGCGCGTTCGTAAATCCACGCCATTACGACCCAAGCACGACCAGCATCACTAAACATCCCTCGATTGACACTGCTAAACTATCTAGTATGTTAGATAATTATGCCTTAATTACAATCAGGTCCTCCTTCCTTCACATAGAGCCTGCATAAAGACAGACAAAGAAAGTCATGAAATGACACGTGGAGCGCGATAGCGGTGAACAAATACGACGCAGTTGACTACCGTTATTTAGGTACCATATTATATATACGCATATTTGTGTGCGGTGAAGAAAATCCCTTGTTTTTGTCAAGGAGCGAGTGGGAAAACAACGGCGATTAACAAAGGTAAACAAAAGACTCAGAATTAATTGTAATTTTAATAACAAAGAGGTTGGCCAGCTCACAACTGTTGAACTGCTGTGTACTTTAATAAATTAAATGATCTCCACAAAATAAATCTTTCACTTCAGCAAAATATAATGTGATGTGGGTCATTGCACCTATTTAAGGAATAAAGCTTATTAGTAATACGAAATAAACGAAATATAACAACAATATTGAGCAGAATGCGGGTCGTATGTATAATCGTAGGTGGGTGGCAGGACCACTAGATTGCCCATATTTTTATACTACATTTTATCCTCGATAACGATACGAGAATCCAATATGTTCGAACGGCAGTATAGATTTTAGAGCTGGGTTTTTAAATGTCATAATAACAACAAAACGATGTGTTAGTAAAGCAATTAAGAGCTAATTATAAACAATGTCAAAATATTAGCAGATTATTCGTAAATATTATCTGGTTCAGATCAGGCGTTAGGTTCAGATAAACGTTTTCATTACAAAGGCGCTCTTGTCAAACGACAAAGAAGCACAAATTGGATACATATATAGTCGAAACGGAACGGATCCGATATGAGAACCAGACGAGTACCGTTGTCGAAATAATTACAATAAACCGGGACTGAAAGGCTTCCATTCGACGATCGATTTCATTACAACACTGCGACATTGAGCTGATCTTATTTTTTGTAAATATTCAGCATACTATTTATTCATGGAGTAGCGCCTAATGTATAAAATCTCTTATCTATGGGTTCATCCCGATCATTATCTTACTGTTCTCGAGTTTAAAGCGGTGACTGATGTAAGTTCATGTAAGGTATCTACTATCTAGACACGACGGAAATAAGCAGTTTTGTCTGTATGCCCTGTTTATTGGGGGTAAATTGCAGACAAAATTAAGCACCTGCTTAAGACATTCACAGATCCCAGGCTGACGAAGATAGCGTAATCGTCATAAAATATCAATAACTATAAACTAAAAAAAATTAAAACCCCTATTTGCCAAAAAATCCATTATATGCCAAAATTGCCTTCCATTATTTTGAAAAAGAACTGATACTCTTCAAACTACTGGATCGATTTATATTAAACAGCTAAGAACCACCGCAAAAAACTCGCTTTCACGTTAAAAAAAACCGTATCGAAATCGGCCCATACATTGGAGAGCCACGATGCCACAGACAGACAGACATCCATTGGCGTCAAATATATAACAACCCTCTTTTTGCGTCGGGGATTAAAAAGAAAACATGGTAGCAGGTAGTGGTGGTGATTTTTGTATGATAACAACACATGGAATAATGATTGCCAAACTGGACTTTCTAGCAAAACGGCTCCGTGCGAATACGCCATCGGCCCAACATTTTACAAATGTGTAGTGTAGGTAAACTGTTTATGGCCAATTGCACCATCCTATTGACGGACTGAACAATGCCACTCAGCAGTCTACTAATTTCCCATACATTGAAATTCAGCGAACGTTTTAATGGCGACCAACCGACCCTAAAGACCAGTTGTTGTACCAAGAACAACAGGTGCAACCTAAAAATTACCATACCCCTAAAAACCCTATATTTACTTCAATCACCATATCAACACATGACGTGCACTGCTGAGCATAATCCTCGGAAGAAGGCCCATATGTATCGCCACGCCAGTATTGCCGCACTATTAATGCCAGAGTCGCTTCACTGGAAAGTCCAGCTGTAGCAGTGAGGTGACGCGTACGTACCTGATGTTGAAAAAGTGAATTCCGTACCAGACAAATGTCTTTCCAAGTGCGCAGACCCTTCAGCTCACAGCCAGGTGACACCACGTCTGTGCAGTTGAGGTCAGCATCCACCGGCATCACAATGAATGGTTACACCACCTAGGGACATACAATATACATTCTGCAATAAGTTACAATGAAAGGGAAGACCTAGGATAACCTACATCACCCAAATATGTATATGCCAGCTAATTTATCAAAACTGCACTCTTGCATCTTACCAATAGTAGTAGTCCACAAAAAAATCATTAATCTGTAGGATAAGGTGCTCAAAACATAGGCATACCAAAAGCAAAAACAACTTTTAGAGGCATCAACTAAAACTACCTATGTTCCTTTCCTAATCTTCTATCGATTATTTTCTAAAATTAAAGACGTGAGTTGAATAAAATTAGCGTGGACACGTACCTAGTTATTTGCTTACAGTAATTATGAACATATTGCTCGAGTTACGTGCTAAGTCGTGATCACGAAATTCACGAATACACGACAGTAAAGAAAGTTTGCAAAGTTAAAATATAAGAGCATTAGCATTTTCTATCAATTCAGAGAGATTTATACGCTATTCCTGGTGTTATTCGTACAAATGGATTTGTTCCGCGTTATCGATGGACAGAAATATAATTAGATTGGATATACGTAACTATGTTTCACTTAACATAACGTGACGCAAATGAAAGATGATTTGGGTCAAACCAAATGTATGTATAGCAGCAGCATCATTCATAAATAGGGTAACACAATTAAATAAAAAATAGATATACATCTTTTTCTGGAACAGTGCTTTAGACATTAACCCCCGTATTTATAAATGTGTACTAAAGTTACGATGCCGCTGATCATCGTTTGTTGCTTTCCATCATACCAATACGTCGGAAACGGACATACGATGATCAGCGGCATCGTAACTTTAGTAGACGTTTATGAATAAGGGGGTAAATGTATGCTTTGAAATGACAGGATCAAAAATTTCCCACGGGTCTAATAATACATAATTAGAAATCCATACTATATCGGGTGTGGCCTGTACTGACACGAGCAAAAAATTTAAACTGTAGACTGTACTTCTCAAACTGACCAACATTTGTTCAGCGACTTTTAAAAACTATGAAGATTTTAGACTTCCTATTACGTACGTTGTCATCTGTGTTATTGACGTTGCTTGTCACGCTTTTAACTTAATAAAATTCGCAATACATTGCGTCTTAGAATAAACTTTAAAGTATGGTATAAATCGAAATAAAAGTTATTTTCAAAAGTCACTGAACAAATGTTCGTCAGTTTGAGGAGTACAGCCTACGGTTTAATTTTTTGCTCATGTTACAGGCCACACCCGGTAGAGTTAAAAACCGGGAATGACATTTACCTGATTATTTCTTTTTTTGTGCGTAGTTTTTAAGAAATTATTAGATATATATGTCAGTAACGGTTTTTATCTCTATTCGCCTCGCCACTCTTATTCATTTAATTAGGCCGGTCCACACAGAGCGAGCGAGCGAGCACGTACGTGCGAGGCAATTTCCTCACTCACAAACTGGCCAGTGTAGACGTGCCTCGGCCGTGGCCGAGGCGGCGGGTGAGGCAAATGCCTCGCGCGTATGCTCGCTCTATGTGGACCCGGCTATTAAACAAAAACTAAATGTATTAGGTTAATGTCATTATCATTAATTCATTACTCTTGTTAAACTCTCATTTTTAGTTCCAAGAAATTCTGGAGTATTCTGACGTTTCCTTTTGATACCAGGCAAAAAAATACTCCTTAAATGAATGGTAAAAATTACAAGGCATAATAAAATATTAGAAATACATTTTGGCGTTATTATTGTGTTTGTTGTAATCATAATAATACTTTATTCGTGAAAACTTAATTTTAAAGGGCACTATTTTGACATGAGAAAATATCAGGTATTTTCCTGGGGTTAAAAATAATTCTTACAGTTATCATTCTAAAGACTTTCATATATCATAAACATTTGAACTAAATTTATATTTTTTAAACTGTACTATCTCATCTCAGCTTTATGAAATAAATGGCTAGTGTACTTATACTGTCCAGTGTTGCAGTTTTGTAAAAAGAAACGCAGTTGTCACTGTCAGCTGTTAAATATCCCCCCAAAATTGCAAAACTTATTTATTATTTATTTATGTCATTCAGCTTTGAACATTTTCAACTTGAACATGCGATGTGCTTCTCAGTTTAATAAGAGTTCATGCAACAAATATTAACTTCATATAAGAATAATGGACAATAATATGTATAGTAAAAAATGGAAAACGTCAAATTATCGTGCTGTCAGAATTCTACGGAATTAAAAATGAGAGCTTAATTACTTTGCATTTTTCTAATATTTTTCCTAAATTTACTATACCTACATCTATTTTTTGTTACATCTTGGGAAATTGTCTAATCTCATCTAGAGCAAATGCTCCATTCTATGTGTTCATGATAACCTGTTTGTTTGTATGTCTTTAATTGCGTTAGGTAGATTATACAAAGTAATACAAACATTAACCTAAAATCGTAACTAAACATGTGCCTTTTGTTTGCTAAAAGCAATTGGGCCACTTTGATTTTGCAGTACAAGCTCATATAGGATGCCCAAATTAGGACTCATAATAATGCAAATTACACATCTGATACAATTAATGAGTCTTAACTATGGGTAGGTATAAGATATGAAACAATACCACAACATATTTATTACATATTACCAGCACACATTCACTGATAAAAAGCCGCTGTTACCTCAACAATCTACTTTTGTGGTTTCCAGAAATTCACAGTACCCTGATCAAACAATATAGGTCAGCTGATAAACAAGAATAAGCACAGCACTGTACCTAAAAAAGAACAAGCCCACTGATATTGGACTGTCTATGTCAAAGATTACATTTTTGCCTTATTAAAAAGGAGTAAGGTGCATGTTTAAACATATTAATTGATGATTGACCAAGTGTCAGTGAAGGTCTCCATTTCACCTTAAATGCTTTGGTATGTCTGGATGTTCTCTGCAGATTCTCGTGATTTTTTAACAGGTTCGGTAATTAGATAGATTTATCTGTTGTTTAGTTTTTTAGAAAACATTCAAAATTGTAGAAATTGGCATTAAGGACTTAGCAGCAGGACAGCAGGGTCTATGGCACTTAAGACCACTGTGAATTCACTGTGATAATGACTCAATTAAGTATTTTTATTTTACAATTTTTAAGCATCACAACGTCTACAACTCACAGAGCCACCAATCTAAATTAGAAGGTTAATTTACTCAACTAACCTACGGCAACAGTGGTATGTGGTGGTATGGTATGGTGGTAGGTTAGTACTAGGTAGGACTAACTTAACTAACACTTATATTACATGCAAATGAGCCATATAACACCAGCTAGATGTTAGCCCTAATGGGCAGATAAAAATACACCTACCAAACACAAAGCAAAGTTAACAATAATCTTATACCTTTAAACGAGCAATTCTTGTATATATATATATTTCTGTGATCTCGGAAACGGCTCTAACGATTTCACTGAAATTTGGTATATGGGGGTTTTTGGGGACATACAATCAATCTAGATTAGTCTTATGTTTGGGAAAACGCATGTTTTCGAGTTTTCATGCGTTTTTCTTTCGACGCAGAATATGGTCGCTAATTTCGTGTTGCCAACCACCGTCCGTCTGGTCCAGCGTGTTAAGACGCGGACGGCTAAAACGAGAGTTACGGGTTCGAATCTCGCCCGGTGACTAACTTTTGTTTTTTTTCTATATGTTCAAGTTTATATATAATTTTTTTAATTTTGTTTTAGACAAGTTTAATTTAGTAAAAAAATGTGGTTAAGATTATCACCTATACACCACCATATTACAATAAATAGTTATAACCGAGCAAAGCTCGGTTGACCAGGTACTACTGTAGATAATATAAACTGAACAGAACAGTTGGGTCTCAGGGACCCGTGGGTGTGATATCACACAGTTCAGCAGTCATATCATGCTATCTCATACAAATAAATCCCCTGGGCTTAGAGGTTTTTGACTTTTGAGACATGGTCATATATATTGATGACACTATACAAAGGAATTCAACTATAGAAAGGCACTTGATCATCAAAAGTGTTAATAGGTGGAGGATCCAAGAACATGCACAGGTGAATAGATATGGTATAAAAAGTTTCAATAACCGCACATTATTAGACAGGTGACCAGAAAAAGTGGTTGAGGAAATTACTCATTTGTCATGTCCCGCAGACATGACATTACTATCAATAAGAATGCACCAACCTTACTCCTCATTAAATGAATTTATAAAGTAGAAAGTGACTGCACTATCCAAGGTTCCGCAGCTGGCAGGTTGCAAAACATCCAACTAAAAATGTTTGATTATGATGATAATGTCATTGTGTAATCAATGAACATCATTCAGAGTGAGACCTACATATCATTTAAATAATCACTTACACCTTGCTGGACTTCAAAGAAATAATACTGTTACACTAGAATCAGATTATATTATTATATGCATTCAAACAACAATACCTATGTTTTGTACCTATATATTCTTATTTCTCAACAAAGATAAAGTATTACTTTGACATGTGGAATTAAGTATTCACCATAAACCTCATCATCAATTAGTTCAACAAGATATACATTCTCAAAACAAACAGGAATAAAAATCTGTCAACAGCACTTTTATTACTATTATTATTGACCCTTGAAATGAGTCATCAAAACCAAATAATATACCTATATCTTATTGGTCAAATTCCAAACCTATTGCAGGAAATCTTATCCATCTCAGCCAACTCAATGACATGCTATTAAATACACAATTTAAAACTCAATTGCATTACTCATCATAGCCATCATGGCTTTTCAATAATTCATGCTATTGCCACACTCAATATTCTCTCCAGTCTAAAACGTGCCAAAACCTTACGGTGGTCAAATGGAAAGTTCGTGAATAGGCACCAGTTTACAGAACAGCACGTTTTTTTACCAGGAAGTTGGGTATTTAAAAAGTGGGTATGTAATGTCACTTGGTTTTGCCCCTTGCTTATCCCTTAAACAAAGTCATAATACAATACCAGTACGGAACTCATTTAATATAGTCCACATAAAATCCATTACCGCAAAAGAAGGAAGAAACTGCGCCTTCTTCACAAGGGAACTATCTGGCAAAAAATACGACTTGAGTGCTCTGTTTCTCTTTAATGAGGTATTTGGTCAAAGTAACAATAACCGTATTAGCACACTGATCTGAAAACATCACACCAAACACACAACGAATACTGAATACATGATCGAAACAAAGAAAATAATGAAGAATTTAGATAATTGGCATTCACGAAGAAAATGGCGTCATATCACTAGTCAAGGAACAAGGTACAATTTCGTCATTCAAAAACACGAGACACAACACCACAAAAGCAGCACTAAAACCTAAAGCATGCTTATTATGAGGTTTTCTTTAAAAAAGTACTCACTTTGAATAAGAATTCCAAAGAAAATCATCCAAAAACTTTTAGGACTGATGACAAGGCACTCCACTCACCGTTTGCAAAACCAGACTAATTTATCACGTGACCAAAACAATGTTACCATTGCCAAAAATACTTCTCCTATATGGTATATTCTTAAGAAATAGTAGAAAAATTTGTACTAGTAAAGGCGGGCTATTAAAACAGGGAATATATTACGCAAAACTCTGCGTAGAGAGCGCCACTAGCACATATCGAGAGTCTAACGTGAAACAAAAAATTGAAGTTTCGTTATCTGATCTACGAGGTATAAATAAGTAAATAACAGTAATTTCACTATCATATGTCTATGCCATCAAAATCACTGCAGAGTTGTCTTGGTCAAACTCTAGTGAAAACTTCTCAAAAAACTGTTGAAGGCATAGAATAAGTTAATCTATAAATAAAAAAATTGTGCGTGGAGTCCCTCCGCGCGGAAGAAGTGAAACTTCGTAATGTGGAGATGAAAATAATTATCTAAAATACATATGGTTTATATAAAGAAGTAAGTGATACGAAGTTCACCGGGATTTCTAGTAATGAATATTACAAATTAAAATACGGAGGGACGCCACTCTCCACGCACAATTATTGTTTTTATTTTATTTATTCAGGATTACAACAGCTTATAATAATTACATGTGCAATTTTAAATTTTAAGTGTATAAAGCCAATTACAGTAATCCGCAAGGTCAAATCGTGATCTTAGTAAATAGTTAAGAAGGTAGTTACAGAATAGCTCTGATTAATGATTGAATTAAATATTGAGGTAGGCAATATATTATAAAACAATATTTCAATATTATGTGTAAGCTAGGTCTAGAACCAGTAAGGATATTTATGTCTACATATATATATATGTGTGTGTGTGTGTGTGTGTGTGTGTGTGCGTATGTATGTGAGTAAGTCAGGATAAGATGCTTTCAGTTTGTTCATTGTTTAGTGACAGCAACCAGGACTTAAGTCATGTTTATGTAGGGGATAAATGTTTTAGAGTTTTGTTAATCTTATTATATAAAAAGGTGCCCATTAATCTTTGTTGTCGTCTGGTCGTAGCTAGTCTACATTTATATGGTGCACATACATTAGTCAAAGTTCGTTTACTTGTAATTTTATTTTGATCATAAGGGGTAAGGGGGCGTCCATTAATCGCGTCATATTGTATAGGGGGGGGAGGGGGTCAGCAAAAAATCACCAATGATCACCACAGGGGTCGGGGGGGTATGGACACGTATCACGTGTATTTTTTTTTTCATCTGTGCTATACTGTATTATAGTCAATAAAATTAAAATAATAGTTTTCCGCCCTTATTATCCTTCACGTGTACTTAGGTTCATTTGTTAGAAAACTGTTCTTTAGTTATCGAAAAAAATACACGTCATATTGGATGGGGGGGGGTCCTGAAAATATCACCAAAGATCACCATGGGGGAGGGGGGGGTCTCAAACAAGCCAAAAACGTATGACGCGATTAATGGACGCCCCCTAAGCTTAGGCTGCTTCAGCACTAACAGAAGTATATATAGTTGTCTAACGGAGAGCAATTGACATTGTTTATATAATAGACTCGTTGAATATCTATATGATCTACATGTCATGACCTTCGACAGGGATCTCTGAGCTCTTTCTTATTTTAACATGTGGTTTTTACAAGCGCCACCCCATAGAACATTGCAATAACCAATCACTGGCTGGACGAGAGCAACATATACTTTTTTCAACAAAACTAGGTCAGATACAGTTTTAAGTTTCTTAAAAATATATACTAGTTTTCTTATCCGTGTTGAGGTTAGGTCTAGGTGTGGCTACCAACTCATTCTGTCATCAAGTAAAACGCCCAGATACTTAATACACTCAGATTTAGCAATAACACTACAAGTACAATCAGTTCCTGACTGAAAATTGTATTTGTGAACCTTAAGCTCCTTATTATCCATAAATGATTAGTTTAAAGAAAATTGTAAATATGTGGTCTTATTTAAGTTCAAGGTAAGCAGATTTCTCTGTAACCAAGTATTTATTTTATGGAGTATTACAAGGGATCTTAATCTTAATTAATAGTACATGCGTATTCAACCTGTCAAATTCTATATCATTACATTAATTTTTTATTGTTTTTTATGAATTTTGATTGTAATTTCGGACGCGATATAGCGTTCGTGGAACTTAAGATTAAATTTATGTATATGAATTTGGCAACCGTACGCTTATTTTATTTAAAGGCTAAAATATTTCTTACCTTGAAATAATTGTTGTTTCTTGATTTAGTACAAATACAAATACTTTATTAATAACGCCAAGTTACATGTCAGGTACATTCTATATCAAATTTAAAAATAAATTGAAATATTATTTGATTTTAATATACACATTGAAATATTACAGTAAAACATTCAAATACTGACTAGAGAAATTATATCATAGGGAGTTCGTAGAACTCGTTTACGGAATAAAATACATGATTAAGAAGCCACTTGCGTAATCTAGCTTTGAAGACCACCGCAGAAGTTGCATCTTTTTTTATTGAGTCAGGTAATCTATTATACACAGACGGGACCGAGATGTATACCGACTTTTCTAATCTGCGTAGTATGTGGGCGGGAGAGACGAGGAGATGGGCAAGCTTGTTGCTACGCATCGTGCGGGATTCGGTACGATGGATATACAATGGATGGTACAATTGCGACCACCCCCGACTAGACTGGTAAAATCAAAAAAACTGCTGCACTCAATCGGCCCAAAGGTGTATAATGCAATACCGGATGACATTAGAGGCGCATGTAATAGTCGATCATTCGAGAACAAGCTAAATGCAAAGTTAATTTCCGATGCACTATACTTAGTAGATGATTTCTTTCGGCCCTCTGAGACCATCTGATTGCTTGCCCAAGCTCCAAGAAAATAGGAGGTATATTATATACCATTAAATAATATTAATTGTAAGATTGTTATTTATTTATGTATGTGAGACTTAATAATAAAGTAGTTAAATATTGCATGCTATAAAATAAGTTACTGTTTATATTGGTATTTTGTATCGATTGAAAATAAAAAAATTATATGAAATGCAATAATAAAAAAATAGTCGGTATAATTTGAATTAAAATAAATTAAAAAAATTCTTTTGCTCAAGATAGTGATGTATTTATTTATTTAATATTTATTTATTTATTTAAAATACCTATATTTTATCAATAAATATTTGATTGATTGATTGATTGATTAAACTTTAACTGAGTCTGTGCGGAGATTCTGTGCGCTGCATTTTTATTTTTGAAAATTAATCAATAAATACATTGCAAGCAAATAAATCGTAAGTTAATCTTTTTATATTAAAACTTTGATAGTTTTGCGTCAATGACTTTATTCACAGCATTGACATTGCAGACTTTTATATATGTCCTAACCGGCCAGATCCAAGTGCAAGGCCTTATGGAGGGTAGACCTGCCTCTGACCTCCATAGATTTTATGAACATAGACAAAGCCAAACTGAAATAGGTAATAATTTATGTAAAATAATAATAATTTACATATGGTAGTGTGACATAAATCAAAATATTTGAATAAATTAATTTTAATTGTTCCCAAAGTTGTATAGACAAAGCTAGATGGGAGCAATGTTGCTGTAGCAAAATATTTTTATGTTAATTACTGGCATCTATTTCCCCAGCATCAGACCACACATGCGAAAATATAAAGCGTCAAGTCTTTCTAAGGAAGTCGACAGGCCTTGATTAAAACATTGACATTTTATACTTTGTCAAAAATATACAGAGACGAAATTATTCAAGTGGACTTTTGTATACATCGTCATATTTTCCTTTACTTTATTGTCGCATCATCTTTATATTTCGTCTAATATACCTATGGACATTTTTATACTTTGTCAAAATTATACAGCGACGAAATTATTCAAGTGGACATTTGTATACATCGCCATAACCAAACACGCATAAATCCAAAATTTATGTATGTATTGCAAGGTCTCTGTACAGGACTATCTATTAGTTATTTTTAATGATGGTATTATGTTAATATGTTGTGGGTTGTGGAATGGGCAAGTCACTCATAAACAGTAAACATTTTCAAATATGGTAGAAAGTATAGTAGGTCATATGGTAACCCTAAATCAAACTGCCCCTTTAAAAAAATTCAATGATTTATAATTGAATTGGAACATTATAACAGGTATAATTGTTATTAATATTAACAATTATACCTAAATATAACTTATTTTAATATAATTTTAATTTTGATACTCTGTGAACGACAGCTGTCCTCTGTCACTCACGTGAACGTCACCGTCAGTGTCACAAAGACGTGTACTATGTTCAACTGTGCTGGTTAACCTCTTAAGTGGAATAAAATAGTGAAATACTTAAAATATCCTGTGTTTATTATTTGTAGTATAATTATTATAACTTGGACAATATGCCTACGATATCCGTTAAACGTGATTCGCTATTCGCGGCACTGGGAAAGACTTACAGTACGATCCAGTACTTGGTTAAATGTTACTTTTATTATTTACAAGTGCATAATTTATTAACATACAATTTATTTTACAGCTGACGATGAGTTCCAAGACCTGTGTTTTGAGTTTGGATTAGAACTTGACGAAGTCGTAAGTATTAAATCACCTTCTCTATAATAATATTTTATTATCTTATAATTCCGGTAAGTACTTTTCATTTAATTTCAAAATATACTTAGTTTATATTCAGATTATTATGACTTAAGACATGTACTACGCAATTAGATGTCTAAATGTGTATAGTCTTAGGCTTGGATTTTATAATTGACTTTTAGACGACGACACCAGAGTTTTTTAGACTTAACAATGTCTTAGAGATGTCAGCTTATAATTGATTTCTTGAACTTTTACCTTTACCAGTGTGGAGAAAATGATCATTTTGGGCATTTTCGGCTCTGTGTGGCATTGCTATGAGCAATTATTAGGGTTGGCACAACATCCCTTTGTGTGCACAACCACAGATAAGATAATGACTTGAATTTCAACAACCCTAAATAGCCAAAAGGGATAATGTAATACATTAGAAAGCTTTGGTTCTGTCAATCGCTGTCGAACTTCGGTTTTGTAGGAAGTTCCTATTCTGTATCGTATTACTAATACTTATTATGTGCCTTTACTACAGACAACTGAGAAGCAGATGTTAATGAAAGAGCAAGGTGACCAGGCAGGGGCCGGTGTGTCAGAAGAAATCCTCTATCGTATAGACATCCCTGCCAACAGATATGATCTTCTGTGTCTCGAGGGACTGGTCAATGGTTTACTGGTGTTCCAAAAAAAGTAAGTTTTGCATTGGTTTCTGACAATTCTAAAAGGAATGCTTGCATATAGGGCTGTATACCTTTTTAGGGTTCCGTAGCCAAATGGCAAAAAATGGAACCCTTACAGATTCGTCATGTCCGTCTGACTGTCCGTTTATGTCACAGCCACTTTTTTACGAAACTATAAGAGCTATACTGTTCAAACTTGGTAAGTAGATGTATTCTATGAACCGCATTAAGATTTTCACATTAAAATAGAAAAAGAACTATAAATTTTGGGGGTTCCCCATACTTAGAACTGAAACTCAAAAAATCTTTTTTCATCAAACCGATACGTGTGGGTGGGGTATCTATGGATAGCTCTTCAAAAATGATATTGAGGTTTCTAATATCATTTTTTTCCAAACTGAATAGTTTGCGCGAGAGACACTTCCAAAGTGGTAAAACGTGTCCCCCCCCTCCTGTAACTTCTAAAATAAGAGAATGATAAACCAAAAAATAATATATGATCTACATTATCATGCAAACTTCCACCGAAAATTGGTTTGAGCGAGATCTAGTAAGTAGTTTTTTTTAATATGTCATAAAATTTAAAAAAAAAAATTTTCATCAAACCCATACGTGTGGGGTATCTATGGATATAGATAGCTCTTCAAAAATGATATTGAGGTTATTAATATAATTTTTTTCTAAACTGAATAGTTCGCGCGAGAGACACTTCCAAAGTGGTAAAATGTGCCCCCTCCCCCCCCCTGTAACTTCTAAAATAACAGAATGATAAAACTAAAAAAAATATATGATATACATTACCATGCAAACTTCCACCGAAAATTGGTTTGAATGAGATCTAGTAAGTAGTTTTTTTTTAATACGTCATATGGTACGGAACCTTTCATGGGCGAGTCCGACTCGCACTTGGCCGCTTTTTTTATTTCATTATCTTATCCAATACATTTTGTGTCAGACATTAATTTTGCCCAATTCTGCTGCAGTTGTGACTTATAAGTTATTACTTACTTTTAAAAAGTAACTACTTTATTTGGTTGACACTTGACAGTTATTATCCTAAGTGTGACATAAAACCAGCAAGTCATTTAGCCATTTGACTAGCCTGAGGAATGGATTTATAATTTTGTAAACCGATATGCAATAATTAAATTAAAATTACATAAATAATCATTTAATTCAGGCATAACTCAAGTAAGCCATAGTTCAATAAATATTAACTAGGATATTATGTATTTGTATTTATTGAGTCTTTCATCTATTCATTAATCAGGTTATGATTTCTTATATATTTTCCTTCGAAAAAATCATAACATGTTATCAAAAATCTTCTTTAGCGCATTCACTGCCAGAGCATCCTACACTACTTTTATAGCTGGTAACACCGGTTTTCAGCTTTGTAGAGCCTATGAACAGAGGACCCGCCTAGTGGGTTGCTGGCAGTGAATATGTTGAATTGCTTGTAAAATAATTTATATATAATGCCAACAGGTTATGGTTATAATTGTTTGCAGAGATTAGACATTATGTAATCATTGGTATAAATAATTTCAGAAAAGAACCACCTCAATATCACGTAACGAAGTACGAGGATTGCCACTCATTGCACCTGACGCCGAGCACCGCTCAGATCCGGCCTTACGCCGTCGCCGCCGTGCTCAAGGACATTCACTTCACCAAGGAGTCCTATGATAGCTTCATTGACTTGCAGGTAACAATGTTAAAGCTTAGCCACATGGGGAAATGATCCCATTTCTATACATGAGGCTGTACAGCAGCGTCAATTGAAGAATATGGTATTAGGACTATTAGGTATAAAACCTGTACTGTACCACTGTACACTGAGTAGTGTTGGTGAATACCAATCACTATTCCCTCGAAAAGAAGAAATACAAAAATTCTACTGCGAGAGGCCTATACCTCTTATGGGTTCTGGATTATGTCAATACCTTAATGTGCAGATGTCGCTAGTGACGTTGTCACAGTTGCAATGGTTAAATTCGCAGTGAATAACGGATGGTCAGCTGGCGCAATTGGTAACGCATTGGACCGGCAATCCAAAGATGTGGGTTCGAGTCCCATGTTGACCAGACTGATCATTGTTGATTTTTTCATTGTGATTGACATCTGTAATATCTGTATATACAATTTATACTTCCGCGTTTATAATATTAGTAGCGATATAGCCAAGTAACGTAAAATGAAATTTTACGCTTTAAGTGCTGGCTATACTTTTTTTTCTATGGGGCTACTAATAATACTCATTGAGACAATTTCAACAACCCCAAACACAATTAGTTTGCGTTGTTTTATCACAGAGATCTCATGGTCACCTTCTGTATCCATCATCAGAACAGCTCCATGTCATCATGATATTGCATTGTCATCTAATACACATACGTATGCAAAATTTCAGCTTAATTGGTACGGGAAGTATGTCAAATTTAGCTTTCAAGATTTGACACACACAAACATACATACATAGAGTCAGACCAAGATAAGTTGGCAGCGATTTTGACAGCCCAGATAGTGCAAGTGTTAATTTTAAACTTCAAACTTCTATGAAATTATCACGTATACTTAGGACTTGCACAGGCTGGGCTATCACTATAGCTAGAACTAACTTTACATACATAGTAACAGAGCAAATTCTTTAATAAAAGCTGGTAATAAAAACAATCTAATCTTTTGTAATTTTCGTGAAATGTACTTGACATTTATTTACTTATTTCGTCTTACTCGCGAGTCTAAATATATTTGACACTGATCTGGCCTAGTGGGTAGTGACCCTGCCTATGAAGCCGATGGTCCTGGCAATTATTTGTGTGATGAGAAGAGAACAGATATTTGTTCCTGAGTCATGGATGTTTTCTATGTAAGTCTATGCACAAAACAATCCTTCTTGAGCTTACCGTGGGACTAGTCAACTTGTGTAAGAATGTCCCTATAATATTTATTTATTTAAAACCTATATTATTTTCTATCAGGACAAATTGCACCAGAACATCTGCCGCAAGCGGACACTGGTGGCCATCGGCACTCATGACCTGGACACAATACAGGGGCCCTTCGTGTACGACGCGCTGCCTCCTGCTGACATCAAGTTCAGGGCTCTCAACCAACAGAAGGAGATGACAGCGACTGAGCTTATGGAGTTGTATTCCGTAAGTGTCATATTAGAACACTCTCAACCTGTCCGGCCTAGAGGGTAGCAGTGGTGGATCGTTCAAAGAACTCAATTCCCACCGGCTTGTCTAATTTCAGCCCGTTGAGTACTTTCACGATTGGTTCATGGAGAAAAGGAAAGCAAAACTAGCTCCGGATTCCCTACGAATATTTGTGACGCGCCGCCACTGGTGGGTAGTGACTCTACCTATGAAGCTGATGGTCCCGGGTCGAATCCTGGGAAGGGCATTTGAGTTATGAGCATGGATATTTGTTCCTGGTTCATGGGTGTTTTCTAAGTATATAAGTATGTATTATCTATTTAAGTATGCAGTATGTATATCGTCGCCGAGTACCCATAGTACAAGCTTTGCTTAGTTTGGGGCTAGGTCGATCTGTTTGTGATTTTTCCCCAAATATACAGTATAAACTTCATATAACGATTCACTCCCTATAACATCGACACTCAATTTGTTTGCAATTTTTGGCTTACTTTAGTATAAATTTCTCTCTATATAACGACAACTATCTATAGCGTCATAAAACGTTCAGTCCCTTGAGTGTCGCTATACACCGTGTTTTTATTGAATTCTGTTAACTTCGGGGCATGAATATTATTGGATTTTTTTATAAAAAGTAATTAAATGTTGCATGTAGCGTTGTTGTAATACGGGCCATACATTTAACTCAACCAAACAATTGAAAACTATGACATATCAATGACATTTCAAACATCAACCGTCCGAGATAGTACTTACGTTTAGTAGCAAATGTATGAACTCGTACTAAACACTAATCAATATGTAAACAGACCCTAAGGCAAAGGTACACGCTCGTAGGGGCCTTATAAGATAAAAATAAATTATTGATTATCTCCGAAATGGAGTTAATTAGAATACCGGTGTCTTTGAGAAACTTACTTAATTTAAGCTTAGGAATGCACCCTTGAAATTAACGGAAAAAAAACACGGTGTATAGAGTTTACACTGTACGTACAGAATGTAACAAAAATAGTCCATTATATTCTGTATCGTATTCTTATTAGGAAAAGTAGAAGAACAATTTATATGTTCTTAAACGGATCGCTACTATTTTTGTTACATTCTATATATAAATTAACCAGAATGTCAGACTCGAGTGAACGCTGGTGGCCATCGGCACTCACGTCCTGGACACCAGACAAGGGCTTTTCGTGTACGATGCACTACCACCATAAGACATCAAGTTCATGCTACTAAGCCGAACTAGAATAGATATTAATCTCTAGGGCTTCAGCTTTCTACCCGCCCAATTTAACCAAAATCTATTCAGTAGTTTATTCATGAACCATAGGTAACCGTAAGTCAGAGTTCCTTCCACATTTATAATTAAAACTTATGCTGGCGCCATCTGTAAAATACCTCTACCGGCCAACCCAATCTTCCCAGCAGCGAGTATTGTCATTTGTTCTACCTTATATATAATTACCCGCGCCGGTATGTACCGTTGCCTGATGATAAATCGAACTAATTGGGTACTTGACACATGTTGAATATTATAACAAAATTTAGTTAAATGAATAGAAAATGAGCCATCCATTATAAAAAAGTGGAATTTAAAAAATTGTATTGAGATTATAAAACAATACAAGGCTCCGAAGTCTCAAAAAAAAAATTGTTTTTGTCTTTCTATAATAGAAACGAAAATGGTACCATTCGATTCCTTACATTTTATTGAAAAATAAATGACAACTATACACATAAACGCAATATTTCAGGGTCAAAATGGCAATTTCCTTGATCTTCCATACATTTAGGACAGACTTATATGATGTGACGTCACATCACCTTATCATTTTGTTAGAGGCGTTTCAATCGTCGAGTGCGAGCGATTTGTGTTGCTTAAATGCCATGAGTCCTATATAGACATTTGATCCTCAGGAAAATCAAGATCGTTTGACATTATTTACAAAAAACAGTCAAGTAGCCAATTATAAATGTGGAAGGAACTCTGACTTACGGTTACCTAACGGTTCATGAATAAACTACTGAATAGATTTTGGTTAAATTTGGCGGGTAGAAAGCTTAATCCGGCGGGCAGAAAGATTAAGAACGGTTTTAGTTAGCAACGGCTTCTTGGTAAGCAAAGCTTTACGAAATACCCCTTCCAAAACCCTCGAAAGGGATACCGGACCGGTCCCTGTCATAAACGTTTGTCAAATCTAATAAACTGGTGATAATCGTTTGGACCTAGGTATTTGTCATTTTGACATTTCCGTTTGTTAGAAAGAGACAAAATTTAACGGAGATTTATAAGAGGATGCTAAGTTTTATGAATAAGGTAACAAGCCAAGTATACTTACCTACAACGCGTTGCGTGCATCAAGTGCATTAAAGGCAAGGCGCTCCCTCAGTAGATGTAAATAATCGCCAGTGAGCTAAAATGGACTTGTACTTTTAACTAATTTTTACAAAATCCCTCTTCACTTCCAGAGCCACGCGCAGCTGAAGCAGTACCTGGGCATCATCCGCGACAGCCCCGTGTACCCGGTCATCAAGGACAAGCACGGCGTGGTGCTGTCCATGCCGCCCATCATCAACGGCGACCACTCCAAGATTACGCTCAATACGAAGAATGTCTTCATCGAGTGCACTGCCACGGACTTGACCAAGGTACCTGGTGTCCAATGGGATTGACAACTGTAAAAGGTTTTTATCTACACACATATCATAAACCCTCTATGATGCCTTCAAAATCCGTTAATAATGGCCAACGTTACGATAAACTGTTTTGTTACAACAAATTTCTTATCTGTGATAATGTTGTGATTGCTTCATAACTACGTCAAAATCGATTTGGTTATGACATTCAAATTTGGAATATCTCTGAAAAAAAAGCAATTCGATTTGACCTCTATTCTAATATCAGTAGAGATGCCTTTTTGTTCGAAATGACATTTCAATTGCATACAATTTTGACATATCTCGCATGTTAGTTTGTATCGAATGATACGGAAATAGGGCCCCGACTCTAGTTTGTCTCTGAATTAAAAAAAAACACTACGAATGCGTGACATGCGTGACAAAAGTTTTCATTTGCCGCCATTTGACGTACAGTTTATCTTTTAATTAGTTTTAAGTATAAAATTAATATGTTTTGTTGTTTTTAAAGTAACTATAGCAAAAGTTTCGTGTAAAATGCAAATTTGCTCTAAATTAATTTTTAACAAGCAGAAACGTCTGCGAACGATGCTATTAAGCTTAGAATAAATTTAAAAGTGGAAAAATTACTGTGTTGAGTGAGACTTGAACTCACGGCCTCTGGATCGATACTCCAGCGCTCTGCCATCTGAGCCACCAAGACCTCATCCATAGGCAGCAAATTTTCCACCATATGGGTCTACGGGACCCTAACGACATCTACCGTAAGAACGTTACTCTTCTTAGACGTCTATAATTAAAATTTATTCTAAATTTGCTCGAATTTCCAGTAGTCTGGCTCTCGTGTTAGGTTTAGGTTGGTATTCCACCTGCCCAATTTCTTGGTCCAATCTGTATTTGCGTGTTGCGTGTTCACATTTTGTTGAATCAGAGAGTAAAACGCAATGCACATTGGACCAAGGAATTGGCCAGGTGGAACCACCACCACCATTAGACATGGGCCGGTAGTGCAAGATTTGCGCCGAGGCCGACTACCTACATTCCAGCAACTAGTACTCTTTGGGAATTAGGTGTTTTCGGTTGCTTTAACATCTAAACAATCTCGGCTTAGCTCTAAAAATGCTACTTTATACGTTAGCGAAGTTTGTTTTTGCGAACTAGTGCTTTTTAGTCTTAATTTTTTTTTTTTATCGAGTCGTCTTTTGTGTTTAATTAATGTTCTTTTTTATGCATGGCTTTTCATTATATATGAGACCCCTGGCAGGCAATTTTCAAAAATGTCACGCCGCCGCCGTGGATTTTTTAGTGCCAGATTAGCGAGATTGTACTGTAATAGAATTCCAAATTAATTTCCAGGCTAAAGTGGTCCTCGACACCATAGTGTGTATGTTCGCCCCGTACTGCAAGAACGAGGTGCAGCAGTGCAAGGTGTACGCACCCGACGGGACCTACGAGCTCTACCCGAAGATGGAGACCAGAGAAGAAACCATTAGCGTAGATAAGGCTAATAACTACATTGGTATCAGGTCAGTTCATCATAGTAAAGTCTGCTTCAATCGGGTTGACAGGTCGAAGCTTTGTACAGATGACGCCAGCTTAGGTTTTCCTTGTCAATCTTACCACTCAAATCTAAATTGTTGTCAAATTCTTGATTTTTTTTTATTGCCCGGATTCAAGCCCATAGAACATAACTAGAAACAGGAAATCAATTTTTTTGTATTTCGATTGTTCTCTGTTCGATTGAATTTTCTGTCTTAGAGACCTTAAGCGGCCTTACCTCGGGAGTTAAAGCTTTCTATTTCGCAAAATATCATTGATATCAGTTCCGTAATTTATTTAAAGAGGTAACAGACGTAGTTATTCTTCTTTTATAATGTAAATATATATTTCTTAGTGAAAGTGGCGACAAGCTAGCGGCACTTCTATCGTGCATGTGCTTGAAAACGAAGCACGAGCCCGAGCGAGGGCTTCTGCGCGTCAGCGTGCCTCCCTCCCGCCACGATGTTATCCACGCGTGTGACTTGTACGAGGACATCGCCATCGCCTACGGGTAATATATACTGTATATATATGTGCATATTCTGTACCCCTGTGATGTGCGGTACATATTCGATCTAGGGCTGTAATGTACAGTCACCAAAAGTATCTGATATTCTGGAAAAAAATCTAAATGTAGATAAATTTCAAAAATTCACGTTCAATAGTATATCTTTTACAGTCTTAATTGTTCTACATATAGAACTGTCACTTTTTGTTTGTACATGTGTAGATACTTGAAGCGCTGTTTGATCCGCAAACTGTACGTACGAAATTAGGCAGAAGTTTTCTTTATTTCTCCTTTTCCCTCACAACGATGATGAAGAACATTGTGTTGTCCACGGGCGGTACAGGAGTTACGAACTATTGTAAATATACCCTCGCCTTCGGCTTCGGGCATTAACTAACACTCGTTTGTAGGTACTTGTTTACCATTACCATCTTAAACCTATGTGTTTGGTGGTCAAAATTCGTGGGTTTAAACTTCGGTTGTGCTGTATAGAGCAAAAAAAACATTCTCGAAAAATACAAAAAGACGACTAAATATTCGATCAGGATCCTTATCAAGCATAACGCCTGAATTTAAAGATCCCTATGAATCGTAATGTGCAGGTACAACAACATCCCGAGACGGGCGCTGAACGTGAGCACGGCGGGCGGCCAGAGCGGCCTCAACAAGCTGGCCGAGCAGCTGCGCCAGGAGTGCGCGCACGCCGGCTACACCGAGGCGCTCACCTTCACCCTGGTATGTACACCAACAACATCCCGAGACGGCCGCTGAACGTGAGCACGGCGGGCGGCCAGAGCGGCCTCAACAAGCTGGCCGAGCAGCTGCGCCAGGAGTGCGCGCACGCCGGCTACACCGAGGCGCTCACCTTCACCCTGGTATGTACACCAACAACATCCCGAGACGGCCGCTGAACGTGAGCACGGCGGGCGGCCAGAGCGGCCTCAACAAGCTGGCCGAGCAGCTGCGCCAGGAGTGCGCGCACGCCGGCTACACCGAGGCGCTCACCTTCACCCTGGTATGTACACCAACAACATCCCGAGACGGCCGCTGAACGTGAGCACGGCGGGCGGCCAGAGCGGCCTCAACAAGCTGGCCGAGCAGCTGCGCCAGGAGTGCGCGCACGCCGGCTACACCGAGGCGCTCACCTTCACCCTGGTATGTACACCAACAACATCCCGAGACGGCCGCTGAACGTGAGCACGGCGGGCGGCCAGAGCGGCCTCAACAAGCTGTCCGAGCAGCTGCGCCAGGAGTGCGCGCACGCCGGCTACACCGAGGCGCTCACCTTCACCCTGGTATGTACACCAACAACATCCCGAGACGGCCGCTGAACGTGAGCACGGCGGGCGGCCAGAGCGGCCTCAACAAGCTGGCCGAGCAGCTGCGCCAGGAGTGCGCGCACGCCGGCTACACCGAGGCGCTCACCTTCACCCTGGTATGTACACCAACAACATCCCGAGACGGCCGCTGAACGTGAGCACGGCGGGCGGCCAGAGCGGCCTCAACAAGCTGGCCGAGCAGCTGCGCCAGGAGTGCGCGCACGCCGGCTACACCGAGGCGCTCACCTTCACCCTGGTATGTACACCAACAACATCCCGAGACGGGCGCTGAACGTGAGCACGGCGGGCGGCCAGAGCGGCCTCAACAAGCTGGCCGAGCAGCTGCGCCAGGAGTGCGCGCACGCCGGCTACACCGAGGCGCTCACCTTCACCCTGGTATGTACACCAACAACATCCCGAGACGGGCGCTGAACGTGAGCACGGCGGGCGGCCAGAGCGGCCTCAACAAGCTGGCCGAGCAGCTGCGCCAGGAGTGCGCGCACGCCGGCTACACCGAGGCGCTCACCTTCACCCTGGTATGTACACCAACAACATCCCGAGACGGGCGCTGAACGTGAGCACGGCGGGCGGCCAGAGCGGCCTCAACAAGCTGGCCGAGCAGCTGCGCCAGGAGTGCGCGCACGCCGGCTACACCGAGGCGCTCACCTTCACCCTGGTATGTACACCAACAACATCCCGAGACGGGCGCTGAACGTGAGCACGGCGGGCGGCCAGAGCGGCCTCAACAAGCTGGCCGAGCAGCTGCGCCAGGAGTGCGCGCACGCCGGCTACACCGAGGCGCTCACCTTCACCCTGGTATGTACACCAACAACATCCCGAGACGGGCGCTGAACGTGAGCACGGCGGGCGGCCAGAGCGGCCTCAACAAGCTGGCCGAGCAGCTGCGCCAGGAGTGCGCGCACGCCGGCTACACCGAGGCGCTCACCTTCACCCTGGTATGTACACCAACAACATCCCGAGACGGCCGCTGAACGTGAGCACGGCGGGCGGCCAGAGCGGCCTCAACAAGCTGGCCGAGCAGCTGCGCCAGGAGTGCGCGCACGCCGGCTACACCGAGGCGCTCACCTTCACCCTGGTATGTACACCAACAACATCCCGAGACGGCCGCTGAACGTGAGCACGGCGGGCGGCCAGAGCGGCCTCAACAAGCTGGCCGAGCAGCTGCGCCAGGAGTGCGCGCACGCCGGCTACACCGAGGCGCTCACCTTCACCCTGGTATGTACACCAACAACATCCCGAGACGGCCGCTGAACGTGAGCACGGCGGGCGGCCAGAGCGGCCTCAACAAGCTGGCCGAGCAGCTGCGCCAGGAGTGCGCGCACGCCGGCTACACCGAGGCGCTCACCTTCACCCTGGTATGTACACCAACAACATCCCGAGACGGCCGCTGAACGTGAGCACGGCGGGCGGCCAGAGCGGCCTCAACAAGCTGGCCGAGCAGCTGCGCCAGGAGTGCGCGCACGCCGGCTACACCGAGGCGCTCACCTTCACCCTGGTATGTACACCAACAACATCCCGAGACGGGCGCTGAACGTGAGCACGGCGGGCGGCCAGAGCGGCCTCAACAAGCTGGCCGAGCAGCTGCGCCAGGAGTGCGCGCACGCCGGCTACACCGAGGCGCTCACCTTCACCCTGGTATGTACACCAACAACATCCCGAGACGGCCGCTGAACGTGAGCACGGCGGGCGGCCAGAGCGGCCTCAATAAGCTGTTATAACAATATATTATTAGTTTAGACAGCAGTTTTAATTTTACAGAAAATTTACCACACTTGAAAAATAAAGGTAAGGGTAAGTCCGGGGTAGTTGGCTATAGTTTTTTAGAAAGCGATGAAAAAATAAGTTTACATTTAATCAAACAAATCCTTATTTCGTCATAAATTTTGATCAATTAGCTTTCGGAAATGAAACAAACCAAAAAATATTTCTTTTAAGATCAGCTTAAAAAAATGTAAAAAAAAATACAATTGGCCATCTCTCCCGAGGTGTCCGAGAGTCATGACCATACCATTACAGGAGAGATGGCCATAACGTAACTCTTTATTTTTTTTTAAGTATATGGTTATTTTTCATTTTTATTTTCCGAGTTCCTTTTCTTCCCAAGACCCCGTTTAGGCCACCTAACCTACTACCAGGTGTGTTTCTGTGGTGTTGTCACGTACTGATTTTTGAAAACCACTTTTTATAGATCAGTCAGCAATACTATTCGCTTTAGCACCTTTGCATACAAACTTCTATTCATTCTTTGCAGGTGACTAACTTTCTTTGTTCGGGTCATAGGTATTCTCTAAAAGTTATACGAAGGACGTGGCGACAGAAGTCACTATAACTCACGGTCTGGAAAAATGTGAACGTTCATGGGACGACATCTTTATAATTATTTGACGGCTGTCAATCGTCAGTCGTCTGCCAAGGTGGGGCCACAGTCATGTAGAGCAAATACTCGTACGTTAAAAATAATCAGGCTGCTCATTCTAACCCGCGACGTTTACTAATGGTCTGTTATCTTTAACTTTTTATCTAGACACATATCATAAACCCTCTATGATGCTTTCAAAATCCGTAAATAATGGCCAGCATTACGATAAACTGTTTTGTTTGTTACAACAAATTTATTATCTGTGACAATGTTAATTGCTTCATAACTACATCAAAATCGATTTAGTAACGACATTGAAATTTGGAACAGCTGTGAAAAAATAAGTGTTCCGTGAACAAAGTTTTGTACGGAACACTAAAAAGTAATTCGAGTTGTCCTCTATTCTAATGTCAGTCGAGATGCCTTTTTGTTCAAATTAAATGTCAATTGTATACAATTTTGACATATGTCGCATGTTAGTTTGTATCGAATGATACGGAAATAGGTACCCGACTCTAGTTTGCCTCGGAATAAAAAAAAATTGAATGCGTAACATGCGTGAAAACAAAAATTTCGTTTACCGCTATTTGACGTACAGTCATCTTTTAACTAGTTTAAGTATAACATGAATTTGTTTTGTTGTTTTTAAAGTAACTATAGAAAAAATTTCGTGTATATTTAATAATATTTCGGAGACGCCACCACATATCCACGAGTTCCGGCAAGAGAGCAACGATGCCCCAACGTTGGCTGTAATTTGGGTTAGTGAATATATCATAGAAAGTTTATAATATATGTGTAGATAAAACAGTGTATGTAACTGTACAAATTAGGCATTAAAACACTCGTGAGATCCTTTTAAGAAACTCAATTCGTTTCTTAAACCCACACTCGTGTATTTTAATGCCTTTTATTATTTAGCAGTCACATAAACTACTATTACCTTTCTCGAACCCTCTAACTCGGCGTGAAAATTGAACTGAAAAGCAATAACCTCTCTCATCTCATAAATGAGTCAGTGTTAAAGTGTTTCAGCTTCAACAGTAGAATTTCAATATTTGTCAGGTCACTATAAGGAAATTTACATTTAAAAACACCCACCACCCTAAGTATTTTCGCAATATTTGATTCTAATATTCTTATGCTTTTCGGAACCCATGCTTTACACTTTTTCAGACATGCACTGTCCACCTAACTTTTTTAGTTGTATGTTGCACCTATTTAAATAAAAGCCATTTGTTCCAGTGTTCCCGCGAAGACATCTCTACGAAACTCGGCATCCCCATCGAACAGGTTCCAGCCGTCCACATCTCCAACCCCAAAACCCTGGAGTTCCAGGTAGTCCGCACCCAACTCCTGCCCGGTCTGCTGAAGACCCTCGCCGCCAACAAGAAAATGCCTCTCCCGCTCAAGCTGTTCGAGATCAGCGACGTTGTGTTACAAGATGCGGATGCTGGTGAGCTATAGAAAAACAAATTGTTTTCACAGTTCATATAAGGGAAGCCCTTATAGAAGAGGCTTGAAAGCATTGACATATATATCTAAAGACGGGCCTTACGGACAATATGAATGGGGCCAGTACCGCGGTGTCACGTACACGAATTCGAGCCTATCGTGCAGTCTAACGCCGCAACGCGATTGGTTGATGAGTTCGTATCACGCGCGCGATTGGTCGCAACTAGTTCCGTTAGACTGCACGATTGACTCGAATTCGTGAGTGACACCACTGAACTAGCACCATTCTTATTACCCGTAACCCCTTACGTACCTAATGATTCTCCGAAAATTAATTTGCAGATTATCGATTCGCAGACAACAATTCGCTGAATATCGTTTCGCAGAGTGATTCATTTGTAGATGTAACTTTTGGTCGACTAACATTACGCAGACTCTTGGTTCACATACAGTTCAGTTCGCCTCTGTGTAAATAAGCAGAACTATTATTGGACGATTTTCATTTGGCAGAGTATTCAAAATTCAAAATGTTTATTGCAGATCACATTACACATTATTAGGTGGAGCTTATAAGTAGGTGGGTTCAGGTTCATATGTGACACCCTGCAAGGGCACAGCAATATACTTAAAACTAACATGCCTATATTAACATTATTAATCAAATTTATCATTAAAAAATTCATGTACACTATAATAACATTTGCTGACTAAAGATTTTTAAAGACTGAAGATTTTTAAATTTTTATTAAATATCGGTAATTTTTCAATATTTTTTAGGGAGTTCGGTAAGTGGTTGTATATTTTAATTAACATATAGTGAGGGCTGGATGTAACTAGTTTTAGCTTTGAGAGGGGTAATTGAAGTTTATTTAAGTTTCTATTGTTCCTTTTGATTTTCGCTGCTGTCGGAGTAAACAACTCTGCATGTTTTTTAACAAATTTGCATGATTCAAGGATATACATTGACGGTAGAGTAAGTATTTGGAGTTTCTTGAAAAGAGGTCTACACGATTCCATTTGATCAGTATTTGTTAATATTCTAACACATCTCTTTTGGAGAATGAAGATCTTATCTATGTCATTGCTATTCCCCCATAATACGAGACCATAAGTCATTCTTGAATACGCGTATGCATAGTATACAGAAAGGGCAGTTTGGAAGTCGGTCGCCCGTTTGAGATGTTGTAGTGCGTATATAAAGGAGGACAGCTTTTTAGACAGTCTCTGGATATGCGATTTCCAGTTCATGTTAGTGTCTCGATCGATACCCAGTACAGTAGCTGAATCAACTGATTCCAATTTTATATTATTGTAATTAAAAATAATTGGTAATGCCGGTTTTTGGTAAGGTTTGAATTGGATTATTTTGGTTTTTTCTAGATTGAGTTGCAGATTATGAATATCCAACCAGTTTTCGATTTTTTTCATTGTTACTGTCAGTTTATTTTCAGCTTTATTTTTATCAGAGCACGAGAACAACACCGAAACGTCATCTGCGAAGAGAGCGCTTTGCTCTTCTATTGCATTCGGTAAATCATTTATATAGAGTAATCTTTTCATTTAAGGAATATTTAGTCGATTAACGTTTCACATTTTATACATCGTTATTTGCGAAATATTTTTTTTTTACAGAAAAAAGGAAACCGACTTCAAAACGGATGAAATAAAATATTATCCGTTAATATATACAATTAATATTATTATTATTATTTGTATATGCGTTAAGCACAGTTCAGATCCGAGATCCCCGAAATGTATAAATATACAATGTGCTTGTCCACGTATAGTGGAGCCGTTAACCACGTATAGTACGATGAATTTTATCGACAAATCACCCCCCATACCTATGTTTTTCTTCAACCATTTTAAAACTGCACCCTTTCAAAGTTGTATGGTGCCATACACTACTGCACTTAGTTAATGTACCATTATCTGCCCATTTACCTAACGTACATCTAAAAATCATTCGATAGCTTATGAATTAGGGCATAAATTTGAAGCATAAATGTTGTAAAGAATTTTCCACAATTACTCGATAATTAATAACAAAAATAAAAATCGTCTTAAAAAATTTCGAACGCCTTGAACTATAAAGCTGCTTTAGTTCCAAAGTTGACGCTCATTACAGAATGTCTTGTTTGGACTCGTGTAACTTGTGAAATGTTTTAACTAGGGCTATCATTTTGATGACAACTTAGCTAGTTAATATCCTGTTCTATCATTTAACAATAAAAAAGTACAAATCAAAGACCTCGTTTTCGAAATAAAAGATAAAATGTAAAAAAAGTAAATTTTTCAAGACGATTTTTATTCGACGGTTGGTTCGCCATTCGAAAAACTTCCGCCCAGCCCAGTGGTTTGTTAACAGGCTCTCCCTAGACAAAGACATTTTGATAAATGTTCGCGTCAAAAAGGCAGCCGCCATTCTTGTGATTTTGTGACGCCATAATAGTAGGGAAGTAAAGATATAGTTCGTGTCAGATAACGTGCAGATTTGTCAAATTCAACCGTTAATAACATGAAAATACTAGTCGAGGCGCGCGTCTTCGTGAATAACACGATCTATACGTCAAATGTAAAGTGCAAATTGAACACTTGTTTCTGCTACAATGCGTCACTCATGGGACAAAAAAAGGTGGTCGGCATTTGCGGTCATGTGACATACCGATAGTATTAAAGTCGTATTTCTTATGGACAAAACTATAAAAACAATATACTGCCATGATTTAATTCGATAGATGAAACTCCCGTATTACGTCACTACTATTTCTTTCAGAAACGGGTGCCCGTAACGAACGAAGACTGTGCGCGGTGCACTGCGGCAAGAGCGCTGGCTTCCAGTTCGTGCACGGCCTGCTGGACCGCGCCATGCTGCTGCTGCGCGTGCCGCACGGCCGGGGCTACTGGCTGCGGCCCACGGAAGGTAACGGCAACACCGCCATCCTCGCCGTATCCGACGACGGCGACTCCTGCAACTGTTCTTAAGGGGCTCCCCGCGGTTTTCATCGATTTTTGACAAGTTTTGAATCGTTACTCCTACATTTGCACTATAGATAGAATAATAAGACATCTTTTAGGTAAGTATGTTCCATCCTAGACTGCATCGGCACTTTCCATCAGGTGAGATTGTGATCAATGCTTACTTTTTCGTAATAAAAAAAAGACAAACAGCTATAGGCTCTTCAATCTTTTATCTCCATTTTGGTCTGCCGGATTTTGAAAGAAATGAACACTTATTTTTTGTGTGTTTTTGAAAATTGTCTAAAAAAACATTTTTTTGTTACTCGATTGCTGTGAGGGATTTTACATGTACGAAATCTTCGTCTTTGACGTGTCTAACAACTGATCAGAGATTTTAATTATAAACTAATTAACACAAAAGTTATGGCCAAAATACCAGCTTTTCGGCCTGAAAGTGTTCAACTTTGCTAAATATCTCGAAGACAATGAGCTTTGAAGTAAATATAGGATACTACTCGTATTTTACTTAAAGCCGTTGTTGTTAATATGATAAGCTACAAAAAACATTAGAACACTAAGGGATTCCGATTGAAGGTCATTAGCGCTAGGGAGCCCCTTCATCGGAAACATGGAACGCTCTAATATGACTTGCGAAGCCAAATTTGAAAATACGATCACATGGTGCGCAATGAAGCTGGGTTGTAGGTATACGAGGGCTTCGGTCGCGTCTTACGGAGATGGCGCTTATCCAGGTCTTCCAAGCGCCGCTGCTCGTATTGCTCTACTCTTTTATGAACAGAACTGCAACTTTGCGCGCCATTCCGATCTACGCATCGCAAGTTTCTCCCAGGAATCACTCGGTATACCGCAAGTGGTCAGGTGACGTTTGAGGACGTCTTTATGGCGCAAGTACTGACTTTCCTCTTCATGAACAGCGCACTCCAGTTCATGATGACTACCATGATCTTATCAACTTATCATATGTTCGTTGGTATAGAAGCATCTTAGTAGAATGTGGAGTAAATGGCTACTTTTTTGTAAATAATGTCAATCGATCTTGATTTTCCTGAGGGTTAAATGTCTCTATATAGGACTCATGGCATTTAAGCAACACAAAGGTCAGAAATGAGAGTTAAAGTCTGACGCTCGCACTCGACGATTGAAACGCCTCTAACAAAATGATAATGTGATGTGACGTCACGACATTATATAAGTCTGTCCTAAATGTATGGAAGATCAAGGAAATTGCCATTTTGACCCTGAAATATAGCGTTTATGTGTATAGTTGTCATACAATTTATTTTCAACAAAATGTAAGGAATCGAATGGTATCATCTTCTTTTCTGCTTTTGAAAGACAAAAAAAAGCCTTGTGTTTTTTATTTTTTATATTCTCAATTTTTTTTTTAATTCAACTTTTTTATAATGGGTGGCTCATTTTCTATCCATTTAACTATAGTTTGTTATAATATTCAACATGTGTCAAGTACCCAATTGATGTCTATCATTGCACATCCTTCAGTGTTTATTGTGTCACACGGTTATTATGTACATATGTTGAAGTTGGGTGGAAGAAAATAATTTTAGTTAATTTGAAAGAAAATCTAAACTAGCTGTGGCAGCTATCTCACAATTTTAGTTTAGTTATGGCATTAGATAGATAGATAGAATACTCTTTATTGGCACACGTCAGTAAAAATATACAAGAAAAATAAACAATTGATTAAATTTAGAGGCAGACAACAGGCGGTCTAAATTGTTTATAAACGTTTGTCAAATCTATCAAACTGCTGGTAATCGTTTGGCCATATCCATCATTTTGAAATTTCTGTTTATTAGAAAGAGACGAAATTTAACAGAGGTTTCAGTTTGATGAATAAGGAGGTTAATCGTGACATGAGTGAGATAAAAAAAGGTCTGCCCTAACAACTACATACTGGCGTCGTTTGTGATAGAGACATGCCCAGAATATTATTAAAATAAAAAAGGCTGCATGAGTCTACTGCTGGTGTTCTAGGTGAGACGAAAATATTTTTTTAATGATATTGGAGGCAAACGAGCAGTCAGATCGCCTGATGGTAAGCCTTACCGCCGCCCATGGACACCCGCAACACCAGAGGGGTTGTAAGTGTGTTGCCGGTCTTTATGATGGAGGTACGCTTCCCATCCCATTCCTTAGTTTAATGTGATGCACTGTCATTAAATTAATTAAAAAGTAATGTGATGTTTCCCAGACCCCGCGTACTTCCCCGGGCGCTGCGCCGAAGTAGTGCTGCACTCCGCTGTGGTCGGCCGCGTCGGCGTGCTGCACCCCGCCGTGCTGGCCGCCTTCGACCTCTCCAACCCCTGCTCGGCAATAGAAATTAATCTCGAGCCTTTCCTCTAAGGTGCCTTCCATGGCTGGCAACCGAGTTCCCGGCGATCCGAAGTCGCCCTGAACTTTGTAGAAATTAATACCATTAGGTTGCCAACCAACTACCATCTACTGCCGGAAAGTTACAAGTACTTGTAGTGGGGGCTTGTGTGCAAAGTGCGCTTGAGTGGGGCGTGTGACGTGGCCATGTTAAAAAAACTGCAAAGGCCTCCTGCACACCCGGTGCGTGTGCGTAGACGTATTCTAATGTACAGATACTTATGAGAGACGGCACAGCGCTTGCGTGACGTGTGCGTGCACGGCTCAAAACATTTTTGCGCACGCGCACGTGCACGTCTACGCTCACACAGTGGGTGTACTCTGGCCTTAAATAAACGTATGCTGTATCAGTGTACCTACGCTACTCAAATTCCTTAGACGCTCGACGCTACGCTGCCCCGCTGAACGCTCGTGACTGAGTCCGAACACTAATTGAACGAAGCTATTTGCGGGCTCTGAGAGGCTCCACGAAATTCGCGTTATGTCAGCAGGGATGATTTTATATTTCGAAATACGGATATCGCGGCAGGGCCGTCAGTCTAACTGGAGTGCAAGCAGTGGCATAGTTAACTTATAACAATCACTCACTTTAACCTTATTGGTTTTTGTTAACCCTGCTTGCGTTTGGTATGGCTGGACCTGCCTGGGTTTGAATCCCGGTAACTCCGCTAATAGCATTTATTAGTGCGATGGATTTGTTCCATGATGATGGATTTTGTCTATAAATATCTGTCTACGTAGTCTTGCCATAAATTCTGTCCTACATGAAATGACAATTATTTTGAAAATAAAAGAAGGCTTATAAATAAATCAGGGTTATTTTTATTAATTATATTATACAGATTCTATAAAATAAAATGTATTCAAAATGTCCACCTTTTACTTTAACATACTTCTTTAAACGGTCCGGCCACTCGTCTATGACGGCACGGACGGTAGGTATCGATGGGTATTGATTGAAGCCTTCAGAAGCTTCTTGGGAACTGTGAGCATATATTTTATCATTTTGGCGGTTGAATTTCTGCTCCACGGTAAAGATTTTTTCATATATGAACAGAATATTACGATATCCGCCCTTTGCATGCCGCTGCCACAGCACTAACTCTCGTCGCTCTTATTTTCCTTAGGGCCGCTGTTAATCGCTGTCCTGTGCTCCAACGATAAGCCCCAAGATTAAGGTCTTGTTTTATGATACGCGACATAGTTCTAGGGGGAATTTTTATTTCCCTAGCCATGATTTTCTGCTTGCGTAGCGGATTTCTCCGAATTCGCTCAGCTACCGCTTCAATCACTGCCGGTGTCCTTGTTTGACGTGGTCGACCGCTCCTGGGTCGGTCGTCGACTAAACCCATGTCGTTGTATCGCTTGATAGTACAATAGTTAAATTTCTTCGTTATATTCAAAGATTTCAGCAGTTTGGAAATGTCATTCACTTGGTTGTTGCACTTGTATAACGCTATCACTGCGACACGATTCTCTTTGATGCCCCACTCCATCTTCAGGGAAACGATACCTGGATCTAAATGTACTTTTTCTGGCAGCCAAATGTCTATTTAAGCATAACCAAGAAACAGAAGTAGGTACATCAAACATTCCATTATTGAATTTAAAATGATGAAAAAGTAGGGACAATTTATGGCAAGACTATATACGTAATTATCACCAGTAAATGTTATTTTAGGCGAAGTGCAATAATAATTTATTTGTGTCAGGAGTTCAGGAGTCGGGACTAGCATTCTAGCGATGCTATTAGGGTCACTAGCATCGTCTAAATAAGTTGTAACTGATATTTATAACTGTTATCATTAAATCATTATTTATAAGTATTTGTTTTGATTTAACACTTACCTAATTAATCACCCGATTTTCGTTTTCAGTTATCATTTGTATGCAGATTATCAGGCCAATACGCGGCTTAAATGGATAATGACTTCCTGATAAATTCGTCTGACATGATTCAACCATGATTGGTTTATTTATAGTCACATTATACTCAAAAATTTAATTTAATCGAATAACGACCCATATAAACGTTAACCCGTACAATTAAAACCAAAGATTTTAGTAACTTGTATTTTTTTACACCCATTGCGAAAATGAAAAACTTTGGTTCAAAATACATTTTTTATTGAGTGTAATTGGACATTAGAGCAGCACAAACAAGTGAAGACAAAATATAGAAATCACATCGTGTCTATCTAAATACCATATTTCGTTTCACAAAGATTTAACTAATACATACCTATATATTTTATATTATAATGAGGTTGGGTGCAGTGTAAATACAATCGGCACCCTCTCAACATCTGAATAAATACTTTGTCTCTTTAAGGCACTTTTATAATAATTGACAATGCTTTCAAAAAAAGGCGGAAATAAACAATATTAAAGTATATGAAGTAGTAGTTCTAGGTACAGTCAGCTGCAGATATGTCCGACCCTCACTGCATATAGCCTGCTATGAAGTGGGTAAGTCATCTCTGCAGCTTCCTTCACATTTTATTCTACCATGTAGTCGGTAAACACCTTATCTACTTTAATACTCGTCAATAAGCAAAATACTGAAGTTTATTACTATTATGGACCATTTTAACAAGTAAACCGTCACAAGCACAACCTCTGGTTCACAATGTTTCGTTAAATTTAATATTCATAAAAGAACTTGTCAATTTGATAGCTATCTTCTAATAACAAGATCATATAATACTATGCACACAAACACATTTAATAACTAACTAAAATTTTATCATGTAATATGCTTATTTTAAGTAGAACAAATCCATTATATGGCAAATTTGTTTTATTACAAAACATCTAAAATATTACTTTTACTCTTGTAGTAATTTAAATTTATTAAACACTCAAAAGAATTCATTAAAATTCTACTAAATCTGTATAGAATCATAAGATGAGAATCATTTAGTCAAGGAGTAGTTGTATATTGAACATATTTTCTAACTCTCCTCTGTTAAAACCTGGAGCACAAATAAATGGGCACAAATAGAAAGACATTTCCTCAAGATTGGGTGCACTTGCTTTGATAGCCCGGGCGACCTGCATGGTTACGTGCGGGCAGCGGGAAAGGCTCAGGTAAGTCAAATGTTGGAACACATTATTAGTAAAATAACCAAGTAAAGCTGTGGTTGAAAAATACCCGTGTCGCAATTTGAGAGAACGCAAGTTTTTTAACCTGTTTAAGTGCAGTAAACTGGAATCAAACAGGGTTTTGCAGGTCATGACGTGCAGGACCTGTAGCACCTTGCAGTTGGATATGTAGCGAACTATATCATCATTCAATGTGTCTCCATAAATGTACAATGCTTCAAGAGTAGCTTGCTTGGTCCTCAGCAAGGATTCTAAGAAATCTGCAGGGATGTTTTTCATTTTTTCCATATTAATACTGACTAAACTGGTACAGTCGAGCATGCTGTAAAGGCTGCCATGTGTAAGAGCAAAATTCGAGAGAACCAAAGTTTCAAGATTCTTTAATTTTTCAAAAGGCAAGTGGTATACAAAATTCCCATTTGCATTCTCTGGGTTTTGTACTATTAGAGAATTACGGAAACTCAAAAATTTTAAATTAGGCCAGTATTGTAGATCGTCAAATATACAACTATCAACTTGAGATATGCTTATTTCTAGACGAGTCAAGTTAGGACAGTAGCTAATGAGGGAAGCCCTTACTTGAGAATACAACTTGAAATACTGTAATTTTACATTTTTTAAATATTTTGCTACAAAAGGCACAATGTTTTCACTTATCCTCACATAGTTTTTCATGCACACAATGAGGCGCGTGTTGTCCCACACACATGGAGTGAGGCAGAGTTGCTGCCATCTCAAACAAACTTTTGCTACGGCCAATAGTGATTCAAAATCTATTTTAGAAAAAATGTATATAAGCAGTTCATTGGGCAGATCATTTATAGTTAATGTGCTGCAGCATTGTTGGCCCCCCGTCATCTCGAGGTGCACCATCCTTACACGCAGCACGCACTTCTACAACCCTGAAAGCATTAGGCAACTTATAGTCCAAATAGAGTCATCTCATTGGTAAATTTGGTATGCATATTGATGTTCTAAGGATGTAAACATGATTGCTAATAATGCCACCCAAGTTAAAATTGCTGAAACCAACAAGTGTGTCTGTAGAACGCACGGGCAGGTAACAGAAAGGTCGTGAACCTTGAAATCGGTGCCAACAGTGGCAGCAACCATAAGGTAAACAAGTATTTCATACAATCCTGCCCAAAACAAACCTAATACAGTTGTTAACCGTACCTTGTGATCACCTTGCTTCTTATTCGCGAGAATTGTACTGTTTGCTTTATTAAAATCATAATTTATGTAAACTTTGCTTCTAAATATAGACACGACGATCACAACGTAACAAAACAGGACCCGAATAACCAATCTTCATGTGGGTTTACACTAGACATTTTACTACCAAAAGGAAAGGCAAATATAATATTTAAACTAAATAATTAAAAATAACTTTCATCTTCACATATTTTTTATGACGTTCTATGTTCATTGACAGGCAGCGTTTAGTTGTCAACGGTTCAACAGCAGCGCTGCTTGAAACTACGTTCAAACAAATATGTAGTTCTACTAATTCATGCTATGAGTTCAAAAAAACGGAATTCATTTATAAAATATAATATAATATCAATTATAAAATACATAAGAATATGTAAGATCCAAAACCCAAACGATTTTCCACATAATGCTCAAAAATTTTAAAACTGACAAAATTAAACGTTATAGGTATATAGGTAGGGATGCCATACGTCCGTATATACGGGACTGTCACCATATTTAAGCATCGCGTCCCGTATTTTTAACTGTCCCGTATATCAATGCCGCTGTAGAATATAGGGTGGAAGCGAAAAAAAAATATCCCCTTTTCGCCACCCTAAAAAAAAATTAGTGTTTGTTTTACTGCTTTATTGTATCGTATTCTAATCTATTATCCATGCCAAATTTCACCTTCCTAGCATTAACGATCACGGAGCAAAGCCGCGAACCGACAGACGGTCAGACAGACAGACAGACGACATGGCGAAACTGAGGAGTGGTGGAGGTGGTGGTTGCGGCCAGGACCCACTTGGTTTGAATGAACATTGAAAAACATCTGTTTTGCAATAATCAAAAATTAAAAATTATTTGTGCCTTTCCATGAGAGAAGGGTCCTTATGCTCATTTCCAGTTATACATATATATACGGATATAAACGTTTTTTTTATATAGTTTTTTTTAACATTAAAGTCAAAATCGCTTACCTTCTAAGCGATTTTGAAATGATTTTGAAGTGTCTTTTTATTGAAAAACACTTTTTAAAAATAAGTCACGGCAAATATGTAACAATTATAAATCATAATATACTTAGGTATATGATCACGTGCCATATTGCGGAATTTCATTGGCACCAAATTTTTCATACTAAACTGAACTGTTGCCCTATACATCAGAATAAAAGCGCCCTCTTGACAATGATCTTGATCATATATTTCTGGTCAGCTTTAGGCAGGTAATTACTTCTATAAGAATAGTTACAGATTTTTAAAAAGCGTTTTTAGGGTTCCGTATTAATAAAAAAAAACGCGTCTTGCGGTTCAAAGATGTGTTGAAACGGCATATGAAGAGAGCGTATATAGAGCCAACGAAGTGGGAGAGTCTAGCCAGTGACCGTCCACGTTGGAGGCATATTGTGCAGACTCAGGTGCGTCAGTTTGAAGCCAGGCGGCTCACAGAACTCGACGCTAAGCGCGACGAGCTGAAGGCCAGACCACCTGCGGCCATACTTTACAATTATGTCGGAGGGGTGCTGACTTGCAACGAGTGTGGTCGTACATTTGCTGCAAAAATTGGCTATATCAGTCACCTGAGAGCGCACCAGCGACGCTCTCAGCGGTAGAACGCAGTCGCTGTGGTCGAAAACGGCTAGGAGAGATGATTAATAAAAAGACGTCAAGAATGTTTACCTTTTTTCTAATGCTAAAAAAAACGAACTACCTATAATACATACTTAAAAAAAAATTCTACGTAATAATAATAATACATGTTGGAATAGATGTGTCTTTCCAGCTTAGTTTTACTCGTATAACTACGTTAAGTATTTCTATGTTAAAATTGGTTTTAAAGTTTTGTTAAAAAGGGTCCTTCTGCTAAAGTGCGCACATAAATCATAATTTTAATTAATGAAAACATAAGGATTATAAAGTAATGGACTCATAAAATGTTAATGTTAGTATGTACCTACTTAAGTATATGCCTATATACATTATACAGTTACATTATATAATATACACTGTTGGAAACATGCATTTCACAGCAATGTCTCATATACGGACAGTATTTTTTTTATCTGTGCTATGAAAAAAGAATCGCCTTTTTTATCAAACACTAATAAAAACAAATATAAAAGAAGAGCTATTATACACACAGTAATTAATTACACAATAGAGGTAGATAATTTATTTCTTAAATATTGGTGGCAAGTACGTTGCAGCCGGGGTGGACACGGTGCCTGGAGTTGGCGCAGGTGACGAGACAGGGGGCAAGTATCCAGCTGTTGGGGGAGGTAGCGGAGACGGGGTCCCGGCTGGAGGGGGCGTACCGGCTGGGGGCGGAAACTGAGGGGAAGGAATCGGCAGGAAATACCCGGCGCCGGGATCCAGCCCTGGCGGAGGCGGTGGTGGAGGTGGGGTTGGGGCTGGAGTGGAGGGGTTCGGCGGCAGATACGAGGCGGTCGGAGTAGGCGCTGGCGTTGGGCTCGCCCCAGGAGTTGCGCTTGTGCCTGGAGTCGGGCTAGATCCAGGAGTGGGGCTAGTGTAACCCCCGTGCTTCCGCCTATTGAGACGCTTTCACCCCCGACAGGTGGCAAATACTCCGGTGCGTTAGTAGATACCGTGCCTGGTGAACCTGGTGTTGGGCTTGGCCGTGGCGCTGCGGTTGTGGGTGCATCGTAAGAATATCCAGCACCTGCACCAGCGCCGCCGCCGCCACCGCCACTACCACTACCGCCTCCGCCGGCACCACCACCTGCTCCACCGTAGCCTCCACCGCCCCCGCCCCCGCCCCCGCCATAGCCACCGCCTCCTCCCACTTGCGCTCCTCCATAACTGTAGCCTCCGGCCGTTGTCGTTGTGGTCCCAGCAGTGGAACCCGTGGTGGAGTACCCTATGTCCACGGAGCCGCTCGCGGGCGCCGGGTACGCGTAAAACATCTGCTGCGCGCCACCTCGTGTCCTGTCAACATTAGGGGCTTGAGTGCCTTGTGTAGGTGCCCCCGTTGTCCGAGGAGGTAAATCGAAGGATATACTCGGTCTATTATACACGTACCCGGCTTGTCGCTTTGCTCGGACATCTTCGGAAAGAACACTGGATACTAGAAGCGAAGCGTGTAGAAGTGTTAAAATCAATGATCTTGCAATCATTGTAAGTATAAACTGGGAGTGGTGGCTGACGACCTCATAGATACTGGTGCAACTAAGACGATCTGCAGAGTGCGTAGCCCCTTTTATAATAATTTAAAGGAAGTTGTGTTCGTCAGCCGGGTTGTGAAATACCGCAGTTAACCCTAAAACGCTTAGGTGTCGAAAATAACTAGCTAAATTTAGGTCCCATTGTATTCATGAAAAACAACTGAAACGTTCATGGTAAAGTGATCACCTAAGTTCATGTAACTCATCTTTTGAGCACTAAAGTATAATTTGAATTTTATGGACAGATTCAAAACTCCAGGAGCAGCAATATGTTGTGTGCTTTGATTAAAGTAAAATAGCGGTAAGCGCTATTTTACTTTAATCAAAGTTTGTGTGGTCTAATTTCACTCGAGAAACTAATAGAAAGTGACGTGGCTATTTTGTGTTTGTAGCGATGTCACAGCCGAAACGAATTTTCATGGTTTGGTCATTTTCCTGACTAATCTGATGATAAATATTCAATATTATTGGACAGGTATTTAAAATTAATTGTAAAAAATTCTTTACAGTACATATGGGGCTACTTTATAGCACTAGTGCGAGAAGTAGCATATTACGTTACTGTGTCGAACATTTAAAGGGCCATATGTACTGTAAAACGTTGTACGATACATGTGCGAATAGGTAATTCGCAACTCGTGTCGATTTAAAACACTCCCTTCGGTCGTGTTTTAATTTATCGCCACTCGTTTCGAATTTCCTATTTTTCGCACTTGTATCGTAATGTACTATTATGATGCACACATATATTTATGTGCATGCACACACATTACTTCAGATCAGAATCATACCTCATACCAGCCTACTTCGCAGTTGAGGGTTTTATTATCACAGAACGATTCTGTGGTTAAGCTAAATTGCAAACAAGAAAGCAATTTTTGCCTACCGTTCCTATTTAGAATCTTTGTAACGCCACTTTACTTTCAATTATGCCAAGGATGCGCTCCAGCAACAAAACGACAAATTAGTCACCGCACAACTCTAGAAGTGAAGCGTAGTAGAAAATTCCTTAAAATTGGATAAGTTATTAATTTTGTAGCGGATTTAAAATTTGATGTCATGCGTCATGCGTGATTAATAATTTTGAACACAACATAATATTGTGTGCGGTGAAAGGAGTCTTGCCTCGCGGACTACCTATAGCTAGGTATCTTGCGAGCCGCAACACCGCTCAGCCGTAGTTCAGGTTTTTATCTCATTTGATAAAGACGTAGCGCAGCAGTGTTGTAATTAGAAACAAGTGAATCAGAGTTAGTATCACACCTAAATATTACCTCTAACATATAACCCATAAATATGTCGCTACGCTAACTCATTGTTTCCTGCTTCTGCAATCTGTATAGTTGAGAGGAATTTTAATTACAAAACAGGTCTGCTATTGCCATGCTCGCTCTGGTTACAAACGCCCACTGAATCCACTTAAATGATGCATTTCATAACAATGACATAGTGACAAGTGTTTTACATCTCGTAACTTTCCGTACAATTTTCACCGAGTGTTTAGATCCATCATTTTCACTTTCTCTGTGTTCAAACTTAAAATGGTTAAAGTTGTAACTTGTTGCATCTGAGAAACACGTATTAACGCGGAAGTTATTTGACTCTAGGAGGAATTAGGAAAAGCCAAGGGCCTTGAGTCGGGTGATCCGTTAATGCCGCATCGCAATACGTGCCTAGTGTTGATCATTCATATCGTAATCGTAAACTGGGGGCCTACCGCGAAAATCGAAGTTCGTCGATTGCGGGCATTTTTCTCTGTCACTCTAATTACGTCTAAGTGAGAGTAAAAGAGAAAGATCCCCGCAATTGGCGAATTTCGGTTTTCGCGGTAGGCCCCCTGAGTCATTACCCGAGGTGAGCATAAAACCAACAGGCTAAAAAATATGGTATGTAGATACATTGTATACTAGGCATGATTTCGTAGGTAGGAAATCTGCTCACCTGGTTACATTTACATGCGTTTATGGAATAGGATTTCATTACAACATAGGTAATTAAATTATCCGAGTTTATTATTTTGTGTCAGTTTGCCAGCTTTCCAGACATGGGTAATTATTAGGTATTCTAGGGTTCATAACAATCTTCGAGCATACCATCCTCCATTGTTAAAGACCATGCTAACGGGCTCGATGTTGGGCCCGACGTCGGGCTTGAGCAAGTGTCGTTGTCCGTTTCACGAATCACTAGAACATCTTTAACTATTTTTAACATATAAAAATATTTTGGCTCTAATTGCCAAATAAATAAAATAAAAATGTTCAATGTATGATATTTCTGGATTTTAACAATTTTTTTACATTTCAAATATTGTTAACGGTGCGCTAATATTTCGTGAAATGGAAAATGATTCTTGCTCGGGCCCGTTATCATGTGGATGTAATGGTCAGTTAAAGGGCCACTTTGACCATTCGAAAATCTTGTTGCAAAAACGTAAGGTCCAATGGTCAGCTAAAATTGTTGATAAGTAGAAAAGAAAACCATATCTAAATATACATCCTCAAGATAGGTACATTAGGTACAATCAAGGTTTAGATAAATATCAATACGGATCTTACGAACAGAGGACTTTTAACTGTGGCTAAAATTGTACCTAATAGCTAATCATACAATAAAGTCATTAACCGTAACTTTATCGCAATCGCCGTACCTAATATATGTATAGATAGGTACATGTACTGAATGAAAAGAAGTACAAGAATAGATCCCTGTGGGATCCATTAATAGGTACTTTAGGGGTAGGTTAGACACCTACCCATGAGAACGAGATGTGAATAATAGTTATTTGTACAACAAGAGAGCAAAGTTTCATATTTCTTCGAGTGCTTATTTCGAGTCCCGTGCAAGCGAATGATTCTATAATATAGAATCTTGATCGTAGTAAGGGACTCAAAAGCGCAAGAGTCTTTGATCACGTGTATTACACAAAACTTTTCACATCAGCAGTGAGAACATATTTGGAAGGTAAAAATACACCCTGAAAAAATCGAATCCTTCTTCATCACTATTTCACTCATGTTTTCTTAATGTACTTATTTTAACATTAAGTTTAATTATCAAAATAAAACAAAACGAAAGTATTTGCAATAAAATAATACAGAAATAGTTTCAAATAACGAACATCATTTGACAGTTAAATCGACAGCTTTTTTTGTATTTTTTCTAAGATACTTTTTGAGATTCGGTCCAAATTGCGGATACCATGGCTATAACAGCGAAAATCGAAGTTAGTCAATAACGGGCATTTTTCTCTGTCACTCTAATTACGTCTTAGTGAGAGTAAAAGAGAAAGATTCCCACAATTTGCGAATTTTGGTTTTCGCGGTAGGCCCCCATATTCTTTGTTAAGTTCGTAAAATACATAATTCTACTTCGTTAAAAGTAGAATTATGTATTTTACGTGGTCTTTGTACGTTTTTAGTTGATTTTTTTGACTTTACAATAAAATACTTAAAATATGGTGTATTTATCAAATTATACACTTTTACGAATTATTAATTATTACGAATGATACTCGTGGGGTGTTTCGGAACGATGCGGTCTGACTTATTTTGGGGGTCTATTTCTTTTTGTTTTTGCTAATGGCGTGAAAGGGACAGAGAGAATAGAATCCAAATATTTCGAACTTGTATTAGGCCCTGCACGTAGAAATGACAGTCGAATATAAAGGTTACTTGAATGTCATTTTGTCTCACTCAGTGAGCAAAATGCGATTTTGCTCACTGTTGCTTAAAGCAGCAAATTACCCTTGTTCGAGCTGCTGAGGTGAAAAAACATTTTTTCTTCTATACTTCCGCAACTGTATTTACTTTCTACAATATCAGTGACTTTTTGAGATACGAATCATCAGCAAATAGGTGCAGTACTAGCATTACTACCTATTTAGTTAGCTACATGGAAATAGTTATTTGTACAACAAGAGAGCAAAGTTTGATATTTCTTCAAGTGCTTGTGTGCAAGCGAAAGATTCTATAATTTGGAATCTTGAGCGTAGTAAGGGACTCAAAAGCGCACGAGATGTAAATAACTTTGATCTCGTGTAGTACACAAAATTTTCCACGTCAGTCAGCCATCAAAAAATACAACCTGAAAAAATGTAATCCAGACGGACGGATCACTATTTCACTCATGTTTTCTGAAGGTATTCTAACAATTAACTTTAATTACCGCAATAAAACAAAACGAAAGAAATTTCAATAAAATAATACGAAAATAATGAATTAACGAACATCAATTGACAGTTCAATCGACAACTTTTTTTTTGTAAAAAAAAAACTGTAAGATCCGGTCCGAATTGCGGATATTACTATTTGTCAACTATAGTAGAGATCCTTAAAAGTAGTTAAGTAGAATTATTTACTGCGTAACAATTGCGTAAATTTGTATAAGTTCATTGTTTTGATTGTATAATAAAATACGTAAAATATGGTGTTTTTATTAAATTTTAAACTTTTATTTCATTAATTAATTATTACGAATGAAGACTCGTAGGGTGTTTTGGAACGATGCGGTTTGACTTATTTCGGGGGTCTATTATAAACCGTCAATATACCGTTGAATTACTTATTAACTTTTTTGTCTCTTTCTTTTTGCTAATGACGTGAAAGGGATAAAGACAATAGAATCCAAATATTTCGAACTTGTATTAGGCCTCGCACGTTGAAATGACATTTGAATCTAAAGGTCACTTGAATGTTATTTTGTCTCACTCGGTGAGCAAAATGCGATTTTGCTCACTGTTTTTAAGCAGCAAATTACTCTTGTTCGAGCTGCTGACGTGAAAAAAATATTGCGCAACATAAAATATTAAGTAAAGGATTTCACACTGGCTTTAGATAACATGTGATTATTTTACTCACTAAATAATTGCAATGTGTGTTTGTACAGATGGTTCTAAAACTCTACGTGGTGTCGGATGGGCCGCCGTCGCTGTCAGTGCGGCAGGCTCTGGCCCTGCTTGAGATACCCTTCCAGCAGATTGATGTCGATTTCTGCAAAGGAGAACACATGACCGAGGAGTATGCCCTGGTAAGCTTCATTACTGAAATGGGGTTGGCAACTGACAAAGGATTGTATAGATGGCGCCAGCATAGGTTTTATCTAGGCATCCAGGCCATAAATAAATAATAGGACAGACAGACGGACATGACGAATCTATAAGGGTTCCGTTTTTTGCCATTTGGCTACGGAACCCTAAAAACCGGTCACGTGCGAGGTCGTTTTACTCGCGCACCGAGGGTTCCGTTCCGTACAATTATCTCGTGTAACTTAAAAGCGAAAGACATTTGAACAAAAGTACCTATACTAAGTAAAATTGTGTACAGCGCCATCTATCGGGTAATTGTCTGACTAATTTGCGCGATGTAATGCACGTATGTTGGTTTTTGGAGGATAATTCTCTATTAAGTATGTGAACCGATTTCAAAAATTGATCTTTTATTTGAAAAAAGGTGTATTAGGTAACACACGTAAAGTTGGTTAAATTGAAAAATTAATTCGGAAAGGTTTTTTGTTAATTAAAAACAATGTTAGCAAGATAGAGGTCTGATTATATTTTTCCCGTAAAACTTATTTATAGTAATACTTATTTTCGTCGGTAAACTTCGGAGATAAGAGGGGGAACGGTATTTTTTTACCTTTTTTTCATTAAGCAATTTCTTTTCTCTATGAAAAATAAAAGAAAAAATGTTTTGCAATTTGAACTCTTTTAAATGATATCCCACTTGACCTAGTCACAGTAGTCACTAAAATTTTGCGCCCTCTTCATATTGGGCATTTACCAATATTTCATAAAAAAAAAAAAAAAATACTTTCAATGTGTCTGAGTTAGCGTTGTTCATAACTATTCTAAATTTCAAATCGATAGCTTAAGTGGTTCTCGATATATTTGCCGATGTGACAGACAGACAGACGGACGGACGGCTAGAGTCGCACCATTAAGGGTTCCTTTTGTAACTTTTTGGTGCAGAACCCTAAAAAAAGACAAGAATTTGACACTATTCGAAGGACTGGCTGTAGAACCTATGCTGGCGCCAGCTGCAAAATACTTCGACCGGACAGCCCCATTGTATTAAAGGTACCTAAAGTACGTTGTTTCGGATGGCCGTGGCTATACTTTTCCGGACAGGAGAGCTCATGGCAGCCAAATATGCGTTAACATGTGACATCAATGTCGGGTGGGCTACCTCCTACCATCAACCATCAGTATCGTTCAATTACTTAAACTATTCAAAGATCGTCCTTCTTCAGCCGTTCCCTCAATGCTGAGGATTGTCACATCATGTCTTTCTGATAAAGAACAGGGTACTCCATACGCTTCTATTCCTCGCCGAGTGCATGGCCTCGTGCAGTTTTAATTGCACAGGTGCAGAAATTTGAGCACACCTCGTATCGTAGGGGGAAGGCTCTGAGGTGCCATCAACTTTGCCCGTCATAATAACTCCCTCCAGGCTATCAAAGTTCATCTCATCACACCCTTCTTATTATGACATCTCTCACTCTTACCTCCTAACAATGAAGAGAACTAAGTATACAGATTATGATTAGCTGCGAGTTAACTTGTTCCCTTGAAAACATAAAATTCCAATAATTTTCAGATGAACCCACAAAAGGAGATCCCGGTCATGGATGACGACGGTTTCTTCCTAAGCGAGAGCAACGCTATCCTGCAGTACATCTGCGATAAGTACCAGCCCGGTACGCCCCTTTACCCCCTGGATCCACAGATAAGGTAAAACATATGTACGGTCGCTTCCCCATTTGGGCACCTCTGCCAATCTGCATCTCACACATATGCCAATCTGCACTAGGTACCTCTGTAACAAGCACAAGCCAGGCACATGCAGGCACTCTTTTATACTATATTGTCAGGAGCTCACGACCTTCTAATTGCGACTGTATCCTGTATCTGTACTATACTTTTAACCTAAACCTATTTTTAGGGTTCCGTACCCAAAGGGTCAAACGGGATCCTATTACTGAGACTCCGCTGTCCGTCCGTCCGTCTGTCAGCAGGCTGTATCTCATGAACTGTGATAGTTAGCCAGTTGAAATTTCTACAGATTATGTATTTCTGTTGCCGCTATAACAACAAATACTAAAAACAGAATAAAATAAATATTTCTTTCCAATCTCGAGGTTCTCATCCAATCACCGAATTTAAGCAACGTCGGGCAGGGTGGGTTTGGATGGGTGGCCGTTTTTATAGATAATGGTACGGAACCCTTCCTGTGCGAGTCCGAATCGCACTTGGCCTATTTTTGTATTTTCATCAATAATTCAAATTAAAAAAAAAAGACATTTGATGAAGTGGAACTGCTAGATCTGGCCCAAAACATGTTGAACAACAACAACAACCTATGTATATTAGCATCGACAGAAACTAAAGGATATAGGGAGCGTGCATGAACTGTAGGAGGCAGCACAGGAGCCGTCAGATTTTTAGCGCGAGGCGTAAATGTGTTTTTTTTTGTTCCGATGTAGCCCACAAGATGGCAGAACCTACTATGCGCACGGTCCCTAAGTCCCTATGGCCTTCCTTATTCATAGACGCCTGTTACGTCAAACAGTAACAAGAACAAGTCATTTTGACATTTGCGTTTGTTAGAAAGTACGGAATTAGAAAGGAACCAAATTTAACAGAGGTTTTATAAATAAGAGGATTAATATCCTCATAACCATACATGAGGATGGAGGACGTACCAAAAAATGCACTCGTCACGTCTTTTAGAATTAGACAAGATTTGTCAAAAGAATTTAATCTAATAAAGCGAATTAATATCTACGGTCAAGAATTGTTAGGCAACTCCTAGTGAGTATTATATTCTTTGGGCAAGTCGTTTGGGTTTTTTGATCAACGTGACTGCAGCTATCTAGTTAGTCATTTTATAATTGACCACTAATTGGTTTCTGTTTAAGTAAGTACTAAATTAGTCAGGTGGTTGTAATTTTTGTGGTTGCGTTATTTCGTTACAAATCGCTTACATCGTACCTAGTTATAAAACGTAATTAATGAACGGAATGATGAAGAAGAAACAATTGCCTATAATAACATTAATCTAATTAATTCCCATAGAACAACATAATTAAGTATATTGCCCTCTTGTACTACTATGAATTGAACGTTTCGGCCGATTTCGCACATGGCGACCACTGTCCACTTCGACTCCTAGTTAGCTCGGCGCTCTTGCGCCCGAAGATGGCTGATTGATGTATTAATGGTCTTGATTGTACCTTGTACCTACTATAAAATAAATAGCCCTTAATATGTTTTGTGTATCCCTTCTAACCTACCTACCTACTACGATTAAGGTAAATAATATTAGAAGATAGTTTGATTTCCAAGAAAGAAGAACCAATTACCATTCTACGCAGGCGAAGTCGCGGGCAGATGTTAGTACATAATATTTCATATATTGCTAAAGAAGGTCGTTATCGCGAGCATCAAAATTGGTATTGCTCAAGGTACATGATCATATGACTCGGTTTCTAGAGCGGAACCGGCCGGGGACAGTTATGACCTTTATGACCTCATCTTTACATGGGCATCGTCACTTTTTTCTACGATAACATTGATTTTTTATGAACAATTTTCGTCATCTATATATATGCTCTTCAACTTGGTCCGCGAGCTGTAAAACTAATTGGGATCACAAGTCCCAGTCTGCAGTCAATTCGCGTTTAGTAAACTAAAAAGTATTTTTTTTTTAAATAAAAGCTTTTATTTAAATGCTCTAAAAAGAAAATAAAATTTTCCATTAAAATTTTAATCATCAACTTATAACCTCATTATACACAATTTGTATGTTCACAAACTAGTACCTCTTTAATTAAGTAACTTGATCTGCTAAGTTTAAATTTTCAAACATTTTAATTTAATTTAATACTTATAGGTACTTAAACCTCGCTTTTTACTTTTATTTTATTTTTTACTTTTTAGTTATTTTGAGTTACTCTCAACAATCCCTTTCATTTGGTACCCATATTGTAGAAGTGCATTAAAAATAACTATTCTTCTTTCATGTTGAATGGTCCGCCATGTTGGATTTAGAATGACGTCACATAATTTATCATGCATTGTCATCCAAACTAAACGTGTATACAAAATTTCAGCTCAATCGGCTGAAGATATGTGCTTCAAAATTGAGTTGCAAGATTCCACCCGAACAAACATACATACATACATACATACATACATACATACAAACATACATTGCAAGTTAAATAAAAGCTTTTAAAATGGCATGTCTTCCGATACTTTCGAATCTGACAATATCTCGAACTCTCTCGAACTTTTTAAGATAAGTACACAATTTCTACTTCTTTTTAACCCCCTTAGGACATGAATTTTCAAAAATGCCCTTTCCCCTCTGTAAGAAAAAGCGACCTCAATATAACTTTTAACTCCTTTTTAACCCCCTTAGGGGCTGATTTTTAGAAGCGCTGAAATTAATTTAATAAAATAAATACCTTTTTACGAAGTTTCTCATTCCTAGCATAAAACCTAAAATAAAATTTGAACCCCATACATAGTTTCTTCTCCTTCTTAACTCCCTTGAACTTCTCAATATTGCTTTTTATTTTTTAGAACACAATATAGATGAAACCGGATGTAATTTCGGCTCTGAGTTGATGAATCAGCGCAAGCAATCGTATAATATCAATAAAATATATTTTGAGAAACAGATTTTTTCAGATTACCGCTCCGGACTTGTGTGTTGGAGTCTTGGACTATTTAAAAGTAACGTTAAACTTATCAGATATGTGTAATTATTTCAGGGCCGTAGTAAATCACCGGTTATGCTTTAACCTCTCCACCTACTACGCAAACATATCGGCTTACACGGTGAGTGTATTAATACCTATTTTATTATTTATTTATGATTACGGACAGAGCTCAATCTATGCATGGAACTCGCCGCTCCTTTTTCCTGTCCTAGCGAAGGGGGGGGGGGGGGACTTGGCCCTACCCACTAAACCCACCCCGGCGTTTCACCCTCTTTGCCGTTCTTGAGGTCGCACTGGGATCAGAACATTCCACTACGGCGCCCTCCGGCAGCCCCGGTTCACCAGGGCACCAATAGAGGGGGGTAATATTAGAAACGCTTGAATCCTCCAAAACGACGTGTATTGGGCCGTGCAATGCCCGCATTGCAAATGGCCACCGGGTACGCATTTTGGATTTGGATCCTTTGTGTCACTCCAGCACTGTTTTACTCCACCTCGATTGCCCCTCCACAGAGTGATCCTATCCTATACGAGTACGAGAATACCTATATTGTTTATTTCTTTCACTGGCCACAACCTATGCTATTTAGATTTCATTCCTCAATTTACCGCGGTTCAAACAAAACTTTCACTTTCACTATAAGTAACCCATTTATTTGACTATACGCATTCCTAGATGGCACCCATATTCTTCGATTACGAGCGGACGCCACTCGGCCTGAAGAAGGTGCACATGGCGCTGGCTGTGTTCGAGACGTACCTCGCCCGCGCCGGCACCACGCACGCAGCCGCAGACCACCTCACCATCGCTGACTTCCAGCTCATCAACTCCACCATGACCCTGGAAGCTATCGGACTTGATTTCTCCAAATATGAAAAGGTACTAATAACAACACTATTAAGAGGCCACAGGAGTGGTCATTTCTCCATACAAACGTACTCGACTGTTTCCTCCGTGGTTTTTGAAGCTAGAGCCAAAGAGAATTAAAAAGACCAAGAGTGCTCACTCCATACAATAGATGTCGTGAAACAGTACTGAAAGTTCCGCTACTTGCCGCTAGATGTAGACTACGAAACTAATAGTATTTTGATAACGAACCCATTGTATGAAGTGAGCTCTCTTGGTCTTTTTAATTCTCTTTGCTAGAGCAATGATTTTTTCAACACAGATTATTATTATTAATATCTGTGTCGAGCTGGTTTGCTTTTTTTGATATTTTTGTTTCTTAAGGCGCTAGTGCACTTCAAATATTCGCACAACCGGCCTAATTTACTAGGCCGCAAACAGAAGCATGGTATTCAAAACTGACATCAATTACAAAAAAAAAAAAAAACAAAATAGTCCGACACAGTTAATTTCAATACCATTTAGATCTCAAAATTTCTTTACATCTGGATAAGATTTGAAGGAGGATACAGTCGAGTAGGTACGAAACATCGTTTATTGAGATTTTTACGCAGGATTTTTCGCCTAACCTATTCGCACTAGTTTAAGGAGTCGTTTCCGTTAGCGAGACGGATATATTCAACTAAAATATTTAAATCTCATTTCCCGTATCCTCTTAAGAGTCACACGAACCCGCCGACAAAAAGCCGCTCCCATACAATCGAAATTACGCTCTCATTATAAAACGACGATATTTGCGTGCCGTGGGTTCACCAAGCAGAGTTTTTGAAAAATCATAGCGCTGTTTTAAATCATACCTAAATGGTTGCCAAAAAATAGCATAAATAGCTATCTTGAGGCATTTCTCTAGGAACTTCATAGATTGGAAACCTGATTAAACAATATTCGCTCCATAGAAAAAAATCACGAACAGGTCTAAACTTGTGCTCAGCGAGCGGTGACCCGAGGGCCTACCGCGAAAAACGACAGAGAGGCAGATACTAGATAGCGAAATTTCGATTTTGGTCTTTCGCGGTAGGCACTCTGAATCTGAACTCACGGCGCACGGTGGGCTGAAAATCGCCTTTCATAGAAATAGACTAAACCCAACTTTTGACGTGTTAGTTTTTTATTGAAAGAGCTTTATTTAGCTATAATTACATTCCAAAACGAATATAAGTGAATTCGGTCGGGAAAATAATGTACCAATTATAATTTTTTGACGAAAAATTTGTATGGAATGTATGGGAATGTACGAGTAGTATATAAACACCCCTCTAATGGAACAGGCACCAATAATGCGATTGTATAGGCAAATCCTGTAAAATAAGTATTTACCATCAATTTTTAACCGCTGGCAACATTTTGCCATAAACAAGAGCTGTATAAGTTCAATTTTTTCATTGATTATTAGTTTGAAAATTAATGGCACCATACATCCCATGACTGGAGCAAAAAACCATAGTTTTAATTGTAATAATATTGAAACGAATTTCAATAGCTTTCATTAAATACATAGAAAACATAAAGGACGAATTGGAAAGGAAAGGAATTTTACAGATGTCGGTGAAATATCAAAAATACTCCAAATTTTCTCATGTCATGTCATGTCTTAAATTTTTTTGTCCCATGATTGGTGCCGTTAACATGGGGTTTTCTCTGGAACTAAAAGGTAAACCCTAATATTCTCGTAGGTGCTTATATTAGTACCAATTATTTGTGTTTTTTTGGCATACTTACTTCGAATTCTTGTCTATAAAAACTTTTTTTATTTGTATTTTTTTTTTTTACTGAAAATAACTTGCTGTTTGCTATATCAACTATAAATAATAATTTTAAATCGAAATTTATTAAAATTGCGAGTTGAAATTTCAGAAAAAAAATAAACAAATAAAAAAAAGATTTAAAAAAGTGCACCCGGTACAAAAACTCCACGTATGCCAAAAATCACATTCACGTCAAATAATTGGTATTATGAGCACCTGCGAGGATATCAGGGTTTACCTCTTAATTCCAGAAAATAATCCCATTATTCCCATACGTTACAACAATTATTATAATTAATTATTTTCCCGAAATTCACTTCATTGTGTGATGTATTACTCGTATACCTAAATAACAAGCTCTTTCAATGAACAAACTAGCACTTTAAAATTTGTTTTTTTATTTCTATGAAAGCCGATTTTCAGCCCACCGTGCGGAGCCTTAAATTACGTGAAACCTATTTTATCATCATCATCATCCCACGAATATGAGGGCAACAGCTAGTAATCTATACAGTTACAGCGGTGCACGCTTGCCATCAGCTGGTACCAATACCTAAACACGTCCTTCTGGCTTGTCCAACAAACATAACCAGATCGACACGGCACTCTTGGCTGTCGGAAGAGACAATTCTAACAACTTATCGAGAGAATTCTGACAACCCCAAACATAATTAGTTTGGGTTGTTATATCACAGAGTTCCCATGGCCCCCTCTTGTCTCTATCGGCAGATCAGCTCTATGTCATCAAATTATTGCATTGCCATCTAATTTACATATGTATGCACAATTTCAGCTCAATCAGAAATCGGGAAGTGGGTCAAATGTAGTTTCCTAGATTCTAGGATTTCTAGGTTTGACCCACACTAACTTACTTTACTCTTTTTAATTTAAGATTAGTAGTTAAGTTAGAAAAATGCATGGTTTTTTTGGTATGAAATAAACAGATAAAAAATTTATTTATTTTTTATACAGAGAGATTAAATAAATGCTTGTAAAAAGATAAATTTAACTAACTTTTATTTATAAATTGTTAACAGGTCAGTCAGTGGTAAAGGATAAATGTAACTAACTTTTATTTATAAATTGTTAACAGGTCAGCCAGTGGTACGAGGACTTCAAAAAAGACTACCCAGAGCTATGGAAGATCTCGGAAGACGCAATGAAGGAGATTCAGCACTTTAACGCCAACCCTCCAGATTTAAGCCACATGAACCACCCAATCCATCCCATTCGTAAAATTAAGAAATAGATTTTGTACAAAATGGTAAACTCGAGAGAAAATACATTTACAACATCATAGATTTATACAACATTATCATTAGCATACGATTGCACGCTGACTTGCTCTTGTGCTAAACCTAGGCCGTCTGCTTGCGTAGATAAAGGAGTAATATTTTCTTTATACAATCCTCCTTCCTATTGACGAGTTAAATCAAGGAACAGAATAGCTACATTCTTCTGGGTAAGGCTCGGACCCTGTCTCACTCTTGTTCTCATTGCTTAGAATTCGTGTCTGCGATTGTTCTATTGCTGCAAATATGTTTTCTCTAAAGTTTTCAATAACTAAATAAATGTCGAAGCGACGCTAACCGGAGCCGGAGACGCATCGCCTCATGTATCCCAGACAGGCGTTGGAGCAGCATTCCGAGTGGTTGATGCACTGTAAATAAATTAAGAATATAAGAACAGGTGCCATCGTATTATTCACCTACATCAACCTAGTTAAGCCTAGATCGGTGCAGGATTTTAAATTATAAAGATAATTAATATTGGCATAGGTTGTTGCGGTAAGTATAATCTTTTTAAGAAAAACTGAAAATATAGCAGATAATGTTAAAAAACGGCATTGGTTCAACTCTACTGAGGCATCCATATAAAATAGGAAAGGTACTCACGAAAGATCCGATTTCAGCACATTGAAGAGTGTTATTCTCTTCTATCTTATCAGCTACAGCGTCTACCTCCAGCACCTCAGGAATCTCCGATCCGACATCCATATTGTTATCCTCTTTCGGCACAGGAACGTCTTTAGTGGAGACATCTTCTGTCCTTATAGAGCTTGCATTATTTTCCACAAGGAAAAGCACGGAGAGGACAAGGGCAAGTTTCCAAATGCAGTGCATGTTTGCGGTTGTTTAGCACACTGAGGTTGCGGTGCGTTGGGCAGCGCTTATATTTTATTTATGGCTGATATACGGCCAGGGTGAGGTGACGACACATTTGTGAGCTCATGCGTACAAACCCTGCATTTTTGTGATATAGTCGAGCAATAATAGTCTCTATATCAACGAGTTAAGTAGTTAGGCGTTTCACAGATCAATCAGTAGTGGAGCTGTGCCCGCATTAAGTGTTGTAGATAAGGTATTGCCCTAGTAAACAGATTTAACAGGGCGATTTATTTTAGTTTATCATTACAAAGTTACGATGACTCAGGTAAGTGCCCCTATATGTGCCCTATATGTAGGTGCAATACGTACCTAGTCATAGATATTTTTTTCTCTGTCTATGTCTGTGGTAATGAAACTAGATAGGTACTAGGTACATAGCTTATCTATGTAGGGCATCTAAGAAACCTTGTGTGTTTAGATGCCCTGGTTAGGTAGTATTCTAGGTACCCGTGTAAAAGCACTTTCAAGTCGTTTCCGTTAAGTGTACCTAATAGTTGACTGGTATTAGAGAATACCCATGTAATAATAGAAAATAATCGAGCGAAGTTCCTACATTGGCTACATTATTTCAACTTGGGAAACACCTGTCAGCTAAGGTACCTTCAAGCAATTTAAAGTTTTTCCAATGTTTATGAATTATATTAGCTTAAAGCGAAGATAAATATATTTTTCTGCTCGTCGACTGTAATGGTTTCAACATTAAGGTTTCGTATAAGTACATTAATTGCGTACTTTTCATGTATGGGCTCCCAATCAACTATGTATAAGATTCCTTTCGATACGCTGTAGTCAACTATAAAAAAAGTGGCTGTGACAGACGGACATGACGAATCTATAAGGGTTCCGTTTTTTGCCATTTGGCTACGGAACCCTAAAAAGCGGCCAAGTGCGAGTCGGACTCGCCCATGAAGGGTTCCGTACCATTTATGATGTATTAAAAAAAACTACTTACTAGATCTGGTTCAAACCAATTTTCGGTGGAAGTTTGCATGGCAATGTATATCATATATTTTTTTTAGATTTTTCATTCTGTTATTTTAGAAGTTACAGGGGGGGGGGGGGACACACATTTTTTCACTTTGGAAGTGTCTCTCGCGCAAACTATTCAGTTTAGAAAAAAATGATATTAGAAACCTAAATACCATTTTTGAAGACCTATCCCTAGCCAAAATATACCACACACGTATGGGTTTGATGAAAAAAAAAATTTTTTTTTAATTTTTATGACGTATTAAAAAAAAACTACTTACTAGATCTCGTTCAAACCAATTTTCGGTGGAAGTTTGCATGGAAATGTATATCATATATTTTTTTTAGATTTATCATTCTGGTATTTTAGAAGTTACGGGGGGGGGGGCACACTTTTTACCACTTTGGAAGTGTCTCTCGCGCAAACTATTCAGTTTAGAAAAAAATGATATTAGAAACCTCAATATCATTTTTAAAGACCTATCCATAGATACCCTACACGTATGGGTTTGATGAAAAAAGATTTTTTGAGTTTCAGTTCTAAGTATGGGGACCCCCAAAATTTATTGTTTTTGTTATATCTATTTTGTGATAACATCATAATGCGGTTCATAGAATACATCTACTTACCAAGTTTGAACAGTATAGCTTTTATAGTTTCGGAAAAAAGTGGCTGTGACAGAATCGGACAGACATACGGACATGACGAATCTATAAGGGTTCCGTTTTTTGCCATTTGGCTACGGAACCCTAAAAACTGACCAATTACGTGCCGCCGCGCTCCCATAGTAAAGTCTAAACGGGCGCGGGGCGCGGGAGTCACGCGTTTATGTCTACATTTTTGTTGAGATACTTACCAATTTTCGTTAAATATTTAGTTTTTATGAAAAAAAAGGATTATTTTAGATGACTTGTAGCTTTTCAATCTCGTACCTTACTTAGGCAACTCAGCAAGCCTTGTTGCCTAAACACGGCACTCAACTAAAAAGCTCTCTAATATATCACGATTGTATTAAATACTATTTCAACTTCTAACATGAGGGATCGGGTAGGGGATTTCGGGATTAGGATGCCTATAAATATAACACTATACACGGCTTAACCATAATTTCCCCTTTGCCATGTTTTCCAGCTTTGAATGAACAATTTCCCCTTTATAACTTTATGTGCGTCATTATACTCATTATTGGGGAAAAAAAAGCTTACTTGACCTTGAGAAATCTGAATTAAAATTTACATCTTGACGTCTTGATGACATGACTTGAATAAGAATGGGTTTTTATGAGCAACCTGTACCTAACTTAACTAAGACTACTAAATATAAATAATCGATTGTAGGTACGGTAGGTAGGTCCTTGCGAACGCAATAAATCGATACTTACGTTGTTATCTTCTATGTAAATTGCAACACCGCAACACAACGTTTCATCGTAAGTGTTGCTAAATATTGATTTTGATGTCATTTGCCAAGATATTCAGCTGTTTTTCAGCATGCTGAATAGACGTGGATCGTAGGAAGGCCCTCAACAAGTTGGGACTGATCAAGAAACAGCGTTGTATGAGGGTAGCGCACGACCGGTCGTTGTGAGACCGACTTTGGGAGAAACCTTGGTCCATCATATATTTAGCATATACAGTTTGTATTTTCGATATAAAACTAGACGTAGGTTTTAGTGCTGCAAAACAATTCTGAATTTTTTTTTTTTATTTCGTGTTAACTACCAGAGCATAATTTGACGACCGGTCTGGCCTCGTGGGTAATGACCCTGCCTATGAAGCCGATGGTCCCGGGTTCAAATCCTGGTAAGGGCATTTATTCGTGTGATGAGCATGGATATTTGTTCTTGAGTCATGGGTGTTTTCTATGTATTTAAGTATTTATAATTATTTATATATTATATATATCGTTGTCTAAGTACCCTCAACACAAGCCTTATTGAGCTTACTGTGGGACTTAGACAATTTGGGTAATAATGTCCTACAATATTTATTTATTTATTTTATAATGAGTTTTTGAAAAAAATTCAAGCTGCAATGTATTTTGTACATCATGGTCACTTGTGACAGTTGTGACGTCGCGTCATTAAATGCAACGTTTTGAGTTAAAACAAAGTAGTGATACATTGCTTGCAGAATTATTTAGCATGGAAAAATAAAAGTCGTCCATTTTTGATAAAAAGCTATGAAAGTGGTGGTATCAAAAATACACGCTGTATAACTCTTTGCTTTCAGCAATCGATCCACCGGCGCTTTATATATTTTTTTATTATATGAAAATCGGTGCTTCTCCTTGTTTTGAGGTCGGTTAATAAACAAATTTTATTAACAAAATTTATTTCATTATTTTATTTTTCTGTACAAATTTTCAAAATCTAAAAGGCAGATTAGGGAAGTTCATGGAAGGTTTCTGCGTGGTAGTTTTTGGTTTCTGAGCCGTTTGTCGCTGACTCTGTCCCATGTTCCCTCCCACTAACCCCCCTAGGCCACCTAAACCTCCCAACGCATTGCCCCCGGGTTTGCCCAAACCTCCCAACGCGTTGCCCCCGTTGTTGCCTAAGCCGCCCAAAGGGTTGGGCACGTTGGTAGGCACCTGGATCGGGAGTTTGATGTCTGGAGTCACGATTGAATGCAGGTTAAGCAGGTTGCCGATGAGGTTCTTGCAGAGCGCACCTGTGAGACGATCGGCCATGTTGCCCCAGAGGCCCATTTGGCAGTATCTGGAGGAAGGAAGGAGTATAGATATAAATATAAATCAATAGCGAAAAATATTTTTCCAAAAAATTGTGATGTCGATAACTTGGTTGACGGAGATATATGTCAACAGTTTCAACACTGGGTATTATTCCTTGAAGTATTAAAGGAATAATACTTATGTTACTTATGCGTATTTTAATACCAACCTGAAGTCCTTATCAATCGTAACATCCTCGTTGATCTTCAAGAACTGCTCGTTGCCCTCCGAGAAGGGCAGGAAGCCTGCCAGTCCGGGTCTCCTAGAGTCGTTCTTGGCGTCGACTGGGGTCAGCTGGTGAGCAAACTTAGAGATGATGTTAACGAAGTTCTCCCGAGCACGCGCGTCCGAGGCTGGAATGGAAATCGATCCGTCAATCTGCTTTCTTACAAACGATTATAATATTATAATTATCGACTCGATAAATCTAATAGACAAGATATTATGTAGGCGAGTTTTTCATTTGTTACATAACAAATGAAACTGGAGTTGGTAATCCTAATTCTAATTACATATGTGCCGGCCATAAAAAAATAAAATTTAACCTACCTGACACTTCTCCGGTGATAGATTTGCCGTTCTCATCCAGAGGCTCGAATATGTAAGCCAACTCGTCTCCATGGGAAGGTCCTGGCTTCATTTTCGAAGTTGTCTCCCTTTTATTTCTAGTGTTAGAATCATCCTCTGTAATTAAGTAGATAGCTCAGCTTATAAAATGTAAAGCTAGAACGTTTTGAAAAATTACGATTAAGTTTACATTATTGAAATTGATACTAGAGCAAACGGTCGCTTTTCGGTGAAGGAAAACATCGTGAGGAAATCGGACTAATCCCAAAAAAGGCTTAAACTAGGCCTAGGTCAGATGGCAGTCGCTTTCGTAAAAACTAGTACCTACGCTCATTTTTGGGATTAGTTGCCAAGCGGAATCCAGGCATCCACGAGGGCCATGAGTCGTAATAAAATGCCGGGAGAACGCGAGGAAGATGATGATGACTTTGTAGCAAACGGTCATAAAAGATAATAATAATCGAAGGCCCGCCTTGGTTCCATTGCTTCACCCTATAACTCGCTGTATGCTGGTGGCTGTTCAACCACACAGTACTGCGTACCCTGCGTACCTCATAGTGCGTACGTGCTTGAAGCTCCATTGCTCCCTCTCTGGGAACAGTACATACTAAACAGTGTTAATGTTAGGCGCCCGCCTGTCTCCATTACTTCCGCTCTGGCTGGAACAGTACTAGATAATGTTAATGTTACCCGCGAGCGCCACACCGGGCAGGAAGTGTGAGCCCTTGCTGAGGTTGCCCACGTGCTCGAAGCTGTGATAGAGGTAGACGCCTACTTTGGCTCCATTATTCCCGCTCTGGTTGGAACAGTAAATACTAGACAGTGTTACCCGCGAGCGCCACGCCGGGCAGGAAGTGCGAGCCCTTGCTGAGGTTGCCCACGTGCTCGAAGCTGTGATAGAGGTAGACGCCAACTTTGGCTCCATTATTCCCGCTCTGGTTGGAACAGTAAATACTAGACAGTGTTACCCGCGAGCGCCACGCCGGGCAGGAAGTGCGAGCCCTTGCTGAGGTTGCCCACGTGCTCGAAGCTGTAGAGGTAGGCATGCCCGCCGCCTTGACTCCACTGCTTCACGCTCTGGTATGCGGGGAAGTTGAATAATGCGTCGCCTGTAAAATCGTATAATTATACAATCTCACAACGAGGAATCTTCTGGGTTCTAGTCTTGTTATATTATATCCCATCAAAAACATTTTCATGTAAAATGTTGCCAAGACCAAACCATAAGGCTCGCACTGTCAAAAAGTTATCAGATCTCCTGTAGAGCCAAGCTTCGAACTCTACAAGCTCTTCTAACCTTAGTCAAAATATATACTTGTATGGCTTGGCCGTTTTGCTACCGTCACATGGGCGTAAGGTGAAAAATTTATGCACTATTCATTATTTTTTATTATACAATACTTATTCATGTAGTTACTGTTTTTGATGGGATTTCACTTCTGTTTGTAAGTTGCTTATGACAATCATCCATCCTCTTATTTAAAGGGTTGGGGGTGACTTACTATTTAAAATCCCGAAATACGTATTTGGGGTCATCTTTTATACAATCTGCTTTATTTACTGATTCCCCATACAAACTTAACCCCTTTTCCCTCTAACGCCCTGTTCCTCCCCCTTTTCACAGTACCGGGGTCATTTTGGAGTTTAAAAATTATTGTATATCCTTTCCCGTAAAATAAAACTATCTACATACCAACTTTCAACTTAATCGGTTCGGCGGTTATTGATTCCCCATACAAAATTAAAACCCCCTTTTCACCGCCTTGGGGGCAAAAAATTTCATGTTTTGAATTTTTTTGTTGTTTGTGTATTAATACTATCCTAGATCCTACATACCAAAGTTCAACTTCCTGGGACTTCAGACCTGACGGTTTTGATGATCATCAGTGAGTGAGTAAGTCAGTGACGAAATCGGGTTTTTTTTAGATATGAACAAAATTTTAAGTATGAGAGCTATGCAATTGAAATTTTTTATGCTTAATAAGTCCTATATTATATCCCGTTAATTTTATTAATCTGGTACAATCCAAACTGAAATTATAATAATGGTTCAAAAAACGACAAAGCGCTTCGAGAAAAGGTATGTTGTGGTAGATTTTTTAAAGGTAGTGGCAGTAGTGTAAAACATATTAAAATAAAGTGTCTTGACACTCTGAACCAGTGGTAGATATGTTATACGCGCTCCAAAGTTGAAGCACTTAACTTGAGGTTATTGTACACTGTTTGTTAGTCGCGCCTGCCTGGCTAGGTACTAGATGTGTTTCTACACTACATAAAATAGTACATTACGATACAAGTGCGAAAAATAGGAAATTCGAAACGAGTGGCGATAAATTAAAACACGACCGAAGGGAGTGTTTTAAATCGACACGAGTTGCGAATTACCTATTCGCACATGTATCGTACAACGTTTTACAGTACATATGGCCCTTTAAATGTTCGACACAGTAACGTAATATGCTACTTCTCGCACTAGTGCTATAAAGTAGCCCCATATGTACTGTAAAGGCCATTACGGCTTTCTCTGAATCAGAGGTTTCCTTTCGCAGAATTAATCTTTGTGTAACAGAATTAATCACCTACATTTTGATAGAGATAAAATTGAATCTTGCTTTTGGAAATATTCCATTAAATATAATGAAAGGGTCTTTTTGCCAGTAATCAGCCCCTTGAGTACCAATACACCCTTTAAGTACCCAGTGTCCAGGCATCCCATTTTAATGAGTCCTGTGATCTGTGTCCAGTGGCCAGCCACAAAAATCATAAAGAAGCTAGCTCCATAGACCGATCACATTACTTAATATACTTAATGGGTAAGTTATGCGAAAAACTAATTCAATCAAGGCTACTAGGCACAATCGACAAGTTGCAACCGCCATTTCAACATAGCTTTACCAGATTCAGAGGAACCGCCACTCAGATTCTACGCACTGGTAAAATAATAACGGATGCTCTGGCACCTGGGTAGAGCATATCGATGATAAGCACAGACCTAAAAGCAAAGCGTTTGATTCTATTAACCACAAAGGTCTGATAAAAAAACTGCAAAATGCCGATGTCCCTGTCAACATTATAAAAATACGAGGTCTCAAGTGTCCCAGTACGCCGATGACGTATGTATCTTAACTAGAGCAATGAACCCCGACCACGCCACCACGAGAGCTGAATGGGCAGCCGATGCTATTGTGAACTATTACAATAGATGGGGCCTTAAATGCAACGTAGAAAAAACAGAATGCATCTTGTTCACGAAAAGAAATAAATTCAAACCTACGGTTAAAATAAAAAACCAGACATTCACATATAAAAACAAAATATTTGGGAGTCATTTTCGATAATACCCTCAAAATGAACCCACATACTGACAAAGTAGTCAAGAAACTAAAACAGGTAAGAGGTGCCCTGGGACCCATCATCGGCTTCCACGCCAAGACAGATCTTGAGGTCAAACTAGCCATAATTCAAGCCTGCATCCTTCCCATCATGGACTATGGAGTGGTACAGTTACTATCCAGGTACAGTAACTCGAACCTACAAAAAATCGAGGGGCAATATAGAATGGCGCTTAAGAGCGCAGGTCAATTCCCCCGACGTCTACCTACGGAGATGCTCTGGGAAATAGCCTCCGACCTGAACTACAAAATGCTAGCAAAGATCGCATCGCTGGGAATAGAATGGCGCACGGAGAATTTAACCCATTGCTAAAAAATAATAGAATAGGAGAAATAGAATATACTATTAATAAAGACATGAGACGTAGGCCTCGCGGCGCGGCGGCTCCTCGTCCTCTTAAAATTAAATAAAATTGATAAGTGTAACATATAAAACACAAAAGTGTGACATGACACCTTCTGCTCACACAGATCTTTTTAGACATAAGTTAGCTGACACAATCCTGCGGGAACTAAAAGATGTACACACTACACACTAATAGATAATAAACGATTTCTCATTCTCATTGGCCAGCCACAGGGTGACTACTGGGTATTTGATGTATTTCAATCAAATAAAGTTCTAATAATGTAAATATTTAAATGTACTGGATTTTACGACTTACAATTCATTTGAAAAAAAAAATTGAATCCTATGGTCAGCCTCCCTCGGCTGACTTCTGGGTTTACGACCTTTTTGAAATCCCCAGCCAGGGGAGGGGCAGTGTTGTGGATTATGCTAGATATTTTTTTTTAATTAAGCTATTTTTCAATGAATAGTTTCTCAATCTATAATATCACCTACTTTTCGTATGAAAATTAGAAAAACTTTGGTAATTACAGCCAAAAATAAGCAAGAAAGGCTGACCACTGGTGCATGGCTGACCGCGGTGCCTTTACCCTATTACGCTTTACTGCCCGTGGAAAGCCGGGGCAGGGGTTTGGCACCATGTGCCTCCTATATCCCTAAACATAAGAAACGGCTCAGCAAGTCATAGCTGCAATATAAGCATATTTTTAAAGGTTTTTCAATTCTTTTTTTTAGGGGTTGCAAGAGCTGGAATATCGTTGGACGAAATCGTGTTGACCAAATGTATCGTGTTGAAAGGAGATTATGTAGAGATGAATAATCAATAAAAACTTTCAAATATATCAGTTGGTAACGCATATACTTAAACAAAAACCGGCCAAGAGCATATCAGGCCATGCTCAGAGTAGGGTTCCGTAGTTACTCTTCCATCACAATAAGCTAAACTGGAGCTTAAAGTATAGTAGATTGTAAACCAAGGGTGAACTGTGAATGTACATCTTTTTACTATGAAGGGGAAACTTTTTGCGATTACTCAAAAATAGCTAAACTGATCGTGTCCGCTATAGTTTTCATTTACTTAATGTCTTTCTTAAGCTATACTTCTACGATTTTTTTCATATTTTATGTAGAGTCAAACTCGTAGCAAGGCTACAGTTGCACTACATCAAATTAGTAGTTTTCGAGAGGAAATACTTGAGTTGCTTGAGGAGTTGAGGATACAGTCAAATTACCAAAAATATTATGGGACCTTGGAGGTAACTCCTTTCAAACAAAAAAAGAATTACTCAAATCGGACCAGGGGTGTCGGAGTAATCGGTGAACATACCACATTAAAATAATCATTATCATCTTAAAAAAATCATCATCATCAGATCCACTTCATCAAATAGATCGTTTTTGAGAGAAAATGCTCGATTTGCTTAAGAAAACACCAAAATCAACATACACGTGCCTTTAAAAATGAGGAGTTCCCTCAATTCCTCATGGATCCCATCATCAGATCAGAACCAAATTAAAATGGGATCAACTTGAAGATACATAACTTCTTTCAAACAAAACAAGAATTACTCAAATCGGACCACGGGTATCGGAATAATCGGTGAACGTACATAAAAAATAGCTACAATCGAATACAGAATCTCCTCCTTCTATGAAATTGAAATCGGTTAAAAAACTGCCCTTTTTAGGGTTCCGTAGCCAAATGGCAAAAAACGGAACCCTTATAGATTCGTCATGTCTGTCTGTCTGTCCGATTCTGTCACAGCCACTTTTTTCCGAAACTATAAGAGCTATACTGTTCAAACTTAGTAAGTGGATGTATTCTATGAACCGCATTAAGATGTTCACACAAAAATAGAAAAAAAAACAATAAATTTTGGGGGTTCCCCATACTTAGAACTGAAACTGAAAAAATCTTTTTTCATCAAACCCATACGTGTGGGGTATCTATGGATAGGTCTTCAAAAATGATATTGAGGTTTCTAATATCATTTTTTTCTAAAATTAATAGTTTGCGCGAGAGACACTTCCAAAGTGGTAAAATGTGTGTCCCCCCCCCCGTAACTTCTAAAATAACAGAATGAAAAAACTAAAAAAAATATATGATATACATTGTCATGCAAACTTCCACCGAAAATTGGTTTGAACGAGATCTAGTAAGTAGTTTTTTTTTTAATCCGTCATAAAATTTTAAAAAAAAAATTTTTTCATCAAACCCATACGTGTGGGGTATCTATGGATAGGTCTTCAAAAATGATATTTAGGTTTCTAATATCATTTTTTTCTAAACTGAATAGTTTGCGCGAGAGACACTTCCAAAGTGAAAAAATGTGTGTCCCCCCCCCCTGTAACTTCTAAAATAACAGAATGAAAAATCAAAAAAATATATATGATATACATTACCATGCAAACTTCCACCGAAAATTGGTTTGAACGAGATCTAGTGAGTAGTTTTTTTTAATACGTCATAAAATTTAAAAAAAAAAAATTTATCAAACCCATACGTGTGGGGTATCTATCGATAGGTCTTCAAAAAAGATATTTAGGTTTCTAATATCATTTTTTTCTAAACTGAATAGTTTGTGCGAGAGACACTTTCAAAGTGGTAAAATGTGTGTCCAAAGTGGTAAAATGTTGAACAAGATCTAGCAAGTATATTTTTTTTAATACGTTCAAATGGTACGGAACCCTTCATGCGCGAGTCCGACTCGCACTTGGCCGCTTTTTTTTTCCTCAATGCCACTGACTTATGTTCTTCGGTTCAGCGGTTATACATAAAATGCCAAATATCAAAATAGCCTTGATAAATTGACAACGATGTAAAAACTATTACGCACTGGCTTACGTGAGCGAATAACTCGCGAACGCGAAACGGCGCGGCGCGGCGCGGGTCAATAAATCATTTAATACCTATGGAAGCATTGACATATTATACTGAGGACGGCCTTACGGGCAATAAGAATGGGGCCAGTACAGCTACAGCGGTGTCACGCACACGAATTCGAGCCAATCGTGCAGTCTAACACCACAACGCATTTGGTTGATGAGTTCGCATCACGCGCGCGATTGGTCGCAACTAGGTGCGTGCGTTAGACTGCACGATTGGCTGGAATTCGTGAGTGACACCACTGAACTTACACCATTCTTAGTGCCCGTAAGGCCCGTCCTTTGATATATGTCAATGTATGGAAGTGTCCCACGTGGGCGATCTTGTTGCGAACGCGAATGCTGTGGGTCGCCGCTCCGCGCCGCGCCGCTTCGCGTTCGCGAGTTATTCGCTCACGGTAGCCGCTGCGTTAGAACTGTTAGAAGGCAGCAACATAAAACATTGTATAGTATAGACCTCGTTTAGACGGTCAATGAGGGCGGCTTATCATACTTACACGGCTTTTGTAGAAAATGTTCAATCACATATTTACAGGAAGGAACTGGCACAGGAAGGAGAAAATCTGAGAAATCAATAATTTTGTATCCCGGGAAACTGCTGAAAACTATTTAGGGGCATCTCCCTCACTTTAAAACGGTTGCCATTGCCAATTTCCGAAAAATAATTATATCAAAACAAATCAGACATCGCTTGCATTTCGATCCCAATTTATTCGTCCTCGAGGATATAATTTGAAATTTTTCAAATTCCAAAGGGCCCCTTTGTTAAAAAGGGAACAAAAAATGACTACCTGGGGCTGGCAGGGGATAACGAAATTATCCACCCTAGTTTAGGGCTTTCAAAAAGCCCTTTTGAGCTCACCCCTCGCCCTTGTCGGCCAGGCCAATACAAGGAGGGTTGATTTTAAGGTAGAATTATTACTTTTGCGCAACTGTGGTACGTTATTATTACTTAAAGAGTCATCCAAGAAACGTAAAAAGGTAATTGCATAATAAAATTTAAATTTTAGGTTTTGATAATTAGCTTTCCTCCTCCAGTAAGTTAATTCTGAATAAGTAGGATGAGATTATTTTTTATTTTATCTACTTACCGCAACCTTCCTAATCCTAAAGTAATTACGGGATATTAGTCATTCGGTAGGTAATTTTTATCAGGCGTTACTGCATTATGTCGCGGTCGGAGTGGTCGGACTGATAACAGGTTATTAGTAAGTATATTTAGTAAAGTTTTCTTGGTTCGTCGGATTGCGGACTGCTCTGAAATATGTAAGTGTATTAGTGTATTGAGAAAGTCTTCAAGTAGGCATGTCGTGTCTGTGTTATAACGTACAAACGAGACCAAGGATTTTACCTAGCTACCTATTCCATCCGACACCATGTGTTTAAACATTGCCTGCAGCGGCTGCAGCTTCGGCAATCTGTATAAATTCGGACCATCGACAACTTCGGAACTTCTGAAGAGATATCGAATATGACAACCCTAGAATGTCTAGTATAAATTTATAAGCGTTCTGTCTAGCTGTAAATGCTAGACATAATTACTCTTTATTTTACACATTACCTGTAGCCTCAGCTATCTGTATCAGCCCATCGACAACGTTAAAAGTGCTGTCGAACAGCGTATGGTAGTAGTCGAGCTGCGGCAGTCCCGCAGGCAGCTGACTAGTCAGATCAGGGATCAGTCCTCGGACATCGGACACGACTCCACGGAGCCCACCGATCAACTCGTTCTTTATGAAGTTGAGGTCGTTTAGCTTGTTGGTTAAGAAGCCTGCGTATTTGCCTGGAACAAGTGTAACAGTTTTAGTTGACCGTTTGTTGCTATGGAATTTATGCAGGCGTTTAATAAGTTGATAAAAACATTAGACCTATAGGTACTCTATACTTCACATACCACCCATATCAGCTTTAATTCCATTGGCGCTAAAATGGTATTACTTAGTTTGCGATAATGTTTAAATAAATTGTCGTAGGTAAGTACTTAAAAATATTTCGCTTCGTGGAGCCTTTTTTATAGACATACATAACATGATTACGTCATAAAAGATTTTAAAAAATGTACTTTGTTTATAATATCATTTATGTTACGCCATTAATTCGAGTCAGCATGGATGGCTTGTATTTCACAAAACATGACGAAGTATAGGTATCGTTTCCAAGCAAAGGGTCCCACTTTGTCGCTTGCCATAAGGACGCTTTGACAGGTTATTCGTATAAAGATACAAGCAAATCTCGTCCTATTGGTAAGCAACAAGTGGGACCTTTCACTAGACTTTGACACGTATATTTTACCTATGTATAGTATTTGTAGTGTAGAGGGTACTTTTTTTTAATTTTTTTTTTTTCGTTTGTAGTTATTGGTGTGAGTCAAACGGCCCTCGCTAGAATTACGGGCGGCCGGTTGCTCTTTGTTTCGTAGGTACTGTCTATTGTTGTGGTTATTGGTGACTATGTAGTAGCATTTTGGTGAGACTGGCCCCCGATGTTACGGGCGGCTGTGTTCGAAATTTTCAAGTTTTCGCCTTGATAGGCGGCGCTAAAAGTGCGATCTGGTAAGTTATGTTTCTATGTTTTGTTGAAGGTCTTAGTGTGTCTTGGTTTGTGTGTGATAAATGAGTCCAGCGTGTCTTCTTTTTCCATTATTTGTTTTACGTTGAAGGGATCTATGCTTTGGTATTTTCCACAGATTGTCTCGTGGACGCATCTGGCATATGTTTGGACAGTATTTAATTATTTTTTTTTTTATTACGAGCATTGGCAACTAGGCCATCAGCTCAAGCATGAAATACAAAAGTAACATAAATACTTTACTTATAACTAATTCACATAAAAATGAGACACGAATCTAATAGTTACATGAGATATTTACAATATTTACAAACTACCTATAGTATGAGTAACAAATTGATAGATTACAGGATGTAATTGTGGATATTTCAAAAGGCCCTGTAATTGAATTTGGCAGAACTTGCAAACCAGTATCCATACACATAGCAACAAACAATAACCTTTGTAAATTAAATGAAGGACAATGGAAAAAAAAAATGTTCAAGATCACATACATCAAAATTACAATGTGCACAAACAGCAGAATCACTTAGCTCTAATCTAAAAGACAGTATTTAATCAAGTGTTCGATGGATTGTTTGGTCGTTTCAGATATGTTCTATTGTAACCATGGCCTGTTAGGATTTGTGTTAATTGAAAAGTGATGGTTGTATGCTTACGAAGAAGTTTAATATCGTCTAGAGTAGGTAACCAGTTTTTGACATGTTTTCCTGTAGTGCTCTCGGTGTGTGTATGTTATGTTATGTTAGGTGTAATGTATGAGGTACTTCGGATTTTTGTTTTGTGGTATGATAGAGGGAAATAGTCGTAATCTGGTTGTTTGCGTAACGTAGCCGCATGCTTGGCCGTGTCAATAATTATAGAATCGAGAGTTAATTATCAGAATGGAAATCATACAACAAATCCATATTTAGATCCAAAGGGTCTAGCTGGCTAAGGAAGGAGAAGTGGCCCCTGTGACGAATATCGGATTTTTATTATGTCATTTGTTATCTTATATTATAATATAGAAACACCTTAACTTTCAGCCCCCTATCTTGAACCGTCACCGAGATAATGTCAATAACGTCATTTAATGGACACATTTTTCAGTATTTTTTCGTTTGAACTATATAAGATAGAGCAATCAAACCAAATCATAGCTACAAAAAATGAGTAGGAGTAAAACTCAGATTTTAAAAAATTAATTCCCTGAAAAAAATAACGATTAAAATGTCAGAGATTTTTTTGACAGCTCTTGAGAAACTTTTTACTGGACAACCCATTATCAATAAGTGAATTTTTTGACATAACTGTATAATTTATAATTGCATAATGATTTGACATTGTGTTTGCTTATTCTTGATATTATTTGACGATCCTTTTCAGGTGAAAATTTTCATATATATATATTATTATTGAAATTAATTTATTTGGATTATCTTGTTATTATTTAAGTTTATTTCTGACGATCACAATATAGATTCTTATAAATTGACATTGATGTAATTTGTACTGTAATCATATGTTGTGAAATAAATAAATCTAAATCTTTTCAACAAGTATTTGTAAAGGTACACCTATGGAAAAAATCACATAAACTGCAAATAGTATAAGCTACTACCATACGAAAAATCAATTCAATATAATTGGAGCAACATACTTAAAAAAAATTAAATGTTAACGAAAGCATTTAATTATTAAAGGCGTCTGTCATTTTGAAGGAGATTTTCTGTTTAAACGAGGATTAATTTCGTTGCCTAGCAACAGAGAGAGTTTATTTTGAACTTTTGCGATCTGCTCATTATGAGATCTGCACATTTTGCGATCTGCTCATTATGAAATCTGCACATTTTTCGATCTGCTCATTATGCGATCTGCACATTTTGCGATCCGCTTATTTTAAGTACGTAGCGACATATTTTGCGACTTGGACATTCTGCTATGTATCCCTATCTCGGCCCTAGGTTCGAAATGTATTAAATTTAATTGGCTATGGCTACATATATTAACAGATCCTTCAGTATGAACTTCCAGAGCACGAGAAATTAAAATGGTTGTATTTTACCTTGTACTGCACGTGCGGTCTCAGCAGAGACTACGCCAGTGAGCATTGGCACCCGTTTGGTTTTCTTATTTAGCGCATCGGCAGGTTGCTCCTCTACGATCGGCGGTAGACCCCTTAGGTCTTCCTTGCCTTCTACGCGCGCACCCGCTCCTGAAAAATTACGCCATATTTCATTAACCATGCCGGATACCATCATCTGACACAAAGATATTGGGAGCTGTAAAGAGCCGAATGCTCTGTGTTTTCAAAAAAGAGAAACATCATTTCTGGGGCTGGTAAAGAAGCTGGCGGGAGCCTGCTGCGAAGGCGAACACCTGGCGCGACGCAGTTATTAGGTAGCAATCAAGATATACTAAATATAGTTGTGTTACCTACCTGACCGGCCAGAGATATCCTGTAAGAATTTTTCCGTGTCTACCATACTCATACTTATTTCCGAGTCCGCCTGAAATGATGAATTTGTGAGTTGGTTATAATCAAATGAAAACTAATGATTTCATCAGATAAATAAAGCTACGTTCTCACCAAAACGATCTTCTCCGCCGGTATACTCCTCAAACATAAAATCAATCTCTCAGGCGGAGACTCGGGACAGTTGGTCTCCTTTGCCAAAGCTTTGGCATGGCTGGCCGGGTCTGTCCTCACAGCGCCGGGGGACAGCGGAGTCCCGGACAGGGCGATGACACCGGTTGCCGCTCGGCCTTCGGAGGACATCGCCATAAGAGACGCGGCGCTACCGCCGGATCCCTGACCCATTACGACTATGCGCTTTTTGTCGCCGCCGAAGAATTCAATGTAGTCGTTAATCTAAAAGAAATGTGTAATAGAAGGTATAATTAATATACCAGCAAAAAGATTAAGTTAAGATAACAGTTTTAAGTCAAGTTAAGATATTTTTAGGAACTTCGAAAATACATCAAAGTATACGCTATGATGTATTTTTGTATAACAATAATTCTACAGCCAGAGTACCTAAAGGGTCCAAATGCTTAGCTTAAAATTCGATTTGAAAATAATGGGTTTCATACAAAAGATGGGTTAGGAAACTTTATCACTAGTCCTTACCCACGCCATAGCTGATCGCAGATCAAACAGCCCAGCGTTTCCCGAGGCATCTCTCTCACCCGTACTCAGATATCCAAGGGACCCCAGCCGGTACTGTGCTGACACGATGATAGTGTCCTTCTGGGCTAAATGCTGGCCCTGTGGAGAAGTAAAACTATTTTACCGCCAGGCTCAGGAGGGGAGGAAAGTAATACCTATATATTAGGTAGAATATACTTACACCATAGGCAGAAGTTGACCCTGTTCGGTAATTGCCACCGTGAATGTAGAAGATGACGGGACTACCTGTGAATAAATTACAAATTATAAAATTGAATAAATTAACTAATGAGTAATGATAGTCTTAAGCTAGCTGTTTACCAGTATATGGTTCTTCGGAGGCCAGGGTTGTGAGTAGGGTTCCCAACCGTACTATATTATAGAGTATTGTACTATATTTTGGCTCTCTATACTATATACTGTTGAAAAAATATATAGTACGCTAAAATACTATATTTCCGACATCCTTCTAATTTGTTCAAGATCGATTATTAATTTAATTCTAATCAAATAAAATTATTTCAAGTATGAAGACAAAATGGCGTGAGGAGTGCAACAGAGCTGACATAAATTTAATAATAACCGGCCAAGAGCATGTCGGGCCACGCTCAGTGTAGGGTTCCGTAGTTACTCTTCCGTCACAATAAGCTAAACTGGAGCTTAAAGTATAGTAAATTGTTAACCAAGGGATGAAACGGTACCTTTCACCCGAGTTAAACAAATAGGCAAATTTGCATAATCAGTACCTAATTAAAGTAAGTCTTTTTACTATGAAGGGAAAACTTTTTGCGATAACTCAAAAACAGCTAAACTGATCATGTCCGCTATAGTTTTCATTTAATGTCTTTCTTAAGCTCTACTTCCACGATTTTTTTCATATTTTTTGGACCTATGGTTCAAAAGTTAGACGGGGGGGGACACAATTTTTTTTTCTTTCGGAGCGATTATCTTTGAATATATTCACTTTATCAAAAAATGTTTCTTGAAAACCCCTATTACTTTTAAAAGACCTTTCCAACGATACCCCACACTCTAGGGTTGAAGCGAAAAAAAAAATTCACCCCCACTTTACGTGTAGGGGAGGTACCCTAAAAAAAATTAAATTTTTAGATTTTATTGTACGACTTTGTCGGCTTTATTGATTTATATATCCATGCCAAATTTCAGCTTTCTAGCACTAACGACCACGGAGCAAAGCCTCGGACAGACAGACAGACAGACAGACAGATAGACAGACAGACAGACAGACAGACAGACAGACGGACATGGCGAAACTATAAGGGTTCCGTTTTATGCCATTTGGCTACGGAACCCTAAAAAGTGAGCTATTAAATTGTCATAAATATTCAGTATGAATGTTCTGAATCGTTTTCTAGTTTTAATTAGACATTACTAAAAAGTGCACAAAGCTCAATAAAAAATATAAATTTAAACTTTAAATAAATATTGTTATTAAAAATATTTTTTTTGAGATGACGAGTGAGCAGTTTTACATATATGACTAACTGATGATCATGCCATCAGTCTGCTGGAGTCTAGGAATAGGATGATTTTGACAACAGAGAGTGGTCTACACAAAAGAAATAGTTAAGAGGCCGTTATCGATTTTAGTCGCAACAAATTCATAGATTTAGTCGATGCAATTGTACAACTTCTGTTAACTATTAGAAATAACAAGTACTGGTTTCTATTAGCGCGTCTTGTAATCTTTTTTTTTTAATAGACTCATTTAATTAGTAATGATTGTTTTTCTGATAGACGTTTAGGTAAACGCGCGTAAATCACAGATTTTGTTGATCTTATTTGTAAATTTCGTAAAGTTTGGACTGCTAAAAATGGTAATTTTGTATTACACATATCCTGTACTTCAACTTTAATAAACTACATTTTTGCTATTATAAATTTGAATTTAGTTATTTGAATGAAAGTTAGACGTAATCAATTTTCTCCAGAACTAACTTCAAAACAAGTGACAATTTCTCTGAAAATCTTAATTTCAACGTAATTTTGATACTTAAACAATCTACAACATTTGCTAAAACTGTTCTTATACATAATTTTGTATAATTTACTACCATAGTTTTTTGATGAATTTTTGAAAACTGTCGCTTCTCGTCACATATTACCGGGGACGCACGCTTGCGACCTCATTATTAAAAGGCAAGATGAGAAGACGTAACCAATACTTACAATTTCAACGACTAAATCTATCAATTTTACTTTTTTGCTCTAAAATCGTTACCATAACTAATCTTAACAGAGTGCTAGTAAGTACCTATGATTAAACGTATATTACACTTATGTTAAGCATTTTATCTAAAAGTACTATATTTTTTGAAATGGACTATATTTTTAATGCCATATTCTGGAAAATACTATATTCCACCAAAAAAGAGTTGGCAACCCTAGTTGTGAGTGCCGGGTGACAGTAGCGGCAGTTGTATAGAGTACAGACATGTTAACAAACTAACCTTCCTCCTCTCCTGGCACCTTCGGCGAAAACACATTGAGATTTGAGACACAAGCAATCCTTTCGAAGATGAATCGACCAGGGTTGCAATTGTCAAGTTGGGAAGTAGCGGGAGTTGTATAGACATGTTAAAAAACTAACCTTCCTCCTCTCCCGGCATCTTCGGCGAGAACACATTGAGACACAAGCAATCCTCTTGGCCGATGATTCGGCCAGGGTTGCGAGTGTCGGGCTGGATACAAGGCGGGCAATAACGGGTGGCGTTGACGTCTCCTGTCAGCATGCGACGCACCGGACGCTGGAAGCGCCGGGGGCCCACGGGCGGCTCGGCATATCTGAAACAGTTTTATTCTGCTAAGAATGACTCACACTAAAACGGTCCGGGTCCGACCCGAGGCGTCCGACACTTATTTTTCTATAGAAAGAATCACGTGACCATCAAGGCACAGTATCAAGGCTCGGAAGAAAACAATCTACAAAGGAATGAAACGAAGTGCCAGATGCCTCATCGGGTTATTCCCACTATTTACCACCAACTCAGTTTGGTGGTAACTAGTGAGATTTTTTTTCCCAGTAGTTACCACTGGTAAAAGGTGGGATTTTTTTTCCCAGTAGTTACCACCAAAATGTTGTTAAAGTTAAAAAAATCCCACCTTTTACCACTGGTGGGAAAAAAAAAACCCAGTAGTTACCACTGGTAACAACTTGATGGTAACTAGTGGGAATAACCCACCTCATCACTTAGTTTACTCTTTGGCCTCTCGTCTCGAATCCCGACCGTTCTGCCGATCTAGATTACGTTGATTATTAATTCATGACATCTAATATAATATTTTATTTTTTCACTTTGACTTTGACTTCGAAAAACATATTATAACATAATGGCGACATTGGCGACTCCGTGGATTCTAGAACCACGGCGATCATCCAAAAGTCCCAAGCCTAATTATTATTATTACTTACCTATCAAAAACCTATGCTGTTCTTTATTTAGTTACCTCACTCAACTGGTGAATTATTATTGTCAAAAATATTCGTTAGTACTAATCAGCTGTTGATAAATCATGGATTGATGGTGTACCTAATTAAATTAAAAAGCGGCCAAGTGCGAGTCGGACTCGCGCATGAAGGGTTCCGTACCATTTATGACGTATTAAAAAAAATCTACTTACTTGATCTCGTTCAACATTTTACCACTTAGGACACACATTTTACCACTTTGGAAGTGTCTCTCGCGCAAACTATTCAGTTTAGAAAAAAATTTTATTTGAAACCTCAATATCATTTTTGAAGACCTATCCGTAGATACCCCACGTATGGGTTTGATGAAAAAAAAAAATATTTTTTATTTTATGACTTATTAAAAAAACTACTTACTAGATCTCGTTCAAACCAATTTTCGGTGGAAGTTTGCATGGTAATGTATATGATATATTTTTTTTAGATTTTTCATTCTGTTATTTTAGAAGTTACGGGGGGGGGGGGGGACACACATTTTTTCACTTTGGAAGTGTCTCTCGCGCAAACTATTCAGTTTAGAAAAAAATTATATTAGAAACCTAAATATCATTTTTGAAGACCTATCCCTCGATACCCCACACGTATGGGTTTGATGAAAAAAATTTTTTTTTTTAATTTTTATGAAGTATTAAAAAAAAACTACTTACTAGATCTCGTTCGAACCAATTTTCGGTGGAAGTTTGCATGGCAATGTATATCATATATTTTTTTTAGATTTTTCATTCTGTTATTTTAGAAGTTACGGGGGGGGGGGGGGGGGGGACACTTTTTACCACTTTGGAAGTGTCTCTCGCGCAAACTATTCAGTTTAGAAAAAAAATATATTAGAAACCTCAATATCATTTTTAAAGACCTATCCATATCCATAGATACCCCACACGTATGGGTTTGATGAAAAAAGATTTTTTGAGTTTCAGTTCTAAGTATGGGGAACCCCCAAAATTTATTGTTTTTTTTTTCTATTTTTATGTAAACATCATAATGCGGTTCATAGGATACATCTACTTACCAAGTTTGAACAGTATAGCTTTTATAGTTTCGGAAAAAAGTGGCTGTGACAGAATCGGACAGACAGACGGACATGACGAATCTATAAGGGTTCCGTTTTTTGCCATTTGGCTACGGAACCCTAAAAACGGAAGTTTTACAGACTTGCATTCTGTTTTAGCAACTTAAGCTGTCGTATCAGAGCGAGTCTGACAGGAACTGCTTATCGCAGCTTCCGCTCGACCCGTCTGACATTGGATGATGCACAAACACGAACATATTTTTCTGTTTATTCTGGACTAAAAATAGTTTACAAAAAATACTGCTTTTCTTATGGCCTCGGATTATCACAACCTCGATACTCTCGAATATCTCGATAGCTCAGCTTTTTAGCGATGGCTTCATCAGTATACTATACTCTACGCGTCACTTACTCGTAAGTGCAGTTTTCAGTTTAAAATTACAAGGTCTAGACCGCGGGCCAGGAGCATATTTCGTCAGTCATCGCCTCCCGACTGATACTTTGTCAGATGATAGTTTAGATGCTGTTTTAAATTTTAAAAACCGTCAGCCGGTTGTATCACGGTGGAATAACCGTTAGCTGTAAAATTAACATGTAAAAAATATGCGCCTTACCACTTCATGTGCGGCAAAGTATGCGTAATGTGTAAATTGCGTAATCCGTTGATGGCTTTTCAGGCGTTTACGCTTGACGAAATGCTAACATAAAATGGTATACCGCTTATTATGTTCATGCGACCAGCTGATGTTCTTACCATCGCGATATAACCGGCTGACTATTTTTTAAATTAACAATAGCATCTGAACTCTCATTTGACAAGGTATCAAACGGGAGGCGATGACAATTTTTTTTCGTTTTACGTATTTCGTTCATTGCCATTCCTCAACCCACCAACGGAGCGGCAGCTGACGTCCACGAGGGTTCATCATACTCAGCCGTTAACCCGGTTAACCACTACACGAGTTTTCGGCCGGGATGCGATTGGTCATGGAAATCAGTTCCTGGCTCGCGGTCTAATCTGCGCGTCTACCGGAAATGTGTGAGGATGCGCAGCGAGGAATGTTGTGTATGTGTTTGTTAAGATGAGAACCAATAGAAAATTACTAACTAGAGCTGCGCTGAGCGAAGATAGGTTCTTAACAAACATATCCCTAGCTGCGCATCCTCACACATCTCTAGGGGAAACGCAGCTTAAGTATGTCTCACATTTTCACAAGTCGACTGTAGGTATGTATTTAATGTACCTACCTGCTCATTCGCTGAAGAATCTAGTTACTATAGTTCTGTCTAGGAACATACTGGGATGAATTGACTGTGAGAATACCAACCAATTACAAATAGTTATGTTATGATAGTCCTGTAGCATTTTTGACCAACGCTGCTAGGCCATTTTCTATATAAGTATATATATTAAAAAGCAATGAAACTTACTTGATGCCCATGAAACTGTAATATCCAAGCTTATCATTCTTGATCCCTTCAAGTCTCGCGCTCCTTCCATACTTCTGCACGAAGACCACCGCAGAATCAGGCTCTGGCGGCGCCGCTGGAGCACCTCCTACCACGGCTTCCACAACCACAGGGCTACTCAGTAGGGTTCCTAGTGCGCACCACAACATAAAGAGCATGGTAGACAGGTGTCAACGCCAAGAAAAGTCACATATACAAAACCAGGATATACAGAAAAGGGTAGTCTAATGTTTAATTTGGTTGGTGTAAGAGCGAAGCTTACACTATGACATATACATGGCTAACTGAGCTGGGTGGCGGAAACGGGAGTGATTACAGGAACCGAGTTATCTGAGATGTGTCGGTGTTTTATGCTGTGACATAAGGGTTGTTTTTGCTTAATTCGTGTGGCTAAGGGCCCAATCACACTTGCCGAGATTGCGCGAGCACGCAACGATTTCGCTGCGTAATAAATAAGAATATAATATACCGGGAGTTTTTGAAAATACGTTGCGCGCTCGCGGCGAACTCGCTGCGCGCTCTCCTCGCTATCAACTCGCTCGCAAACCACCAGTGTGATATGCCTAATAATTTGGTTGATGGGTTAAGTATATAAGTTAATATCAGGGAGACGGAGCTTTGCTCGGAAAACATATAAAAATACAAAAATGCCCGTTTCCCCAAACATAAGACCTAGCTTGATCGTTTTTTCGCCTCTAAATACACCCTTACATCGTTAGAGCCGTTTCCGAGATCCCCGAAATATACACCCCACTAATATAACCCGACAGATTTTAGGCACGCATTCCTCAGGTCATTATTATTATTTCCCATCACAAAGTTATTTATTTACTGCACTGTTGATTTGTTTTATCATTTATCAATATTTTCTTGGATAGGAACCCCTATTTGGGTATAGGCCTCCTCCAGTTTAATCCAGTTTTCTCTATCTTTAGCTTGGTTTCCTGAGGTCATAAGGAGCCCTAAAATTTAATATGACTTTGCTAAGTTACAACTTGTTTCAATCAAGGTTTCGGGCGCCATATCCATGCCACCGTGACAACCTCCTTAACCCCATCTCACGTGTTAACTGTGTAACATATTTAGGTCTCAAAGTAGATTAACACTTTTCTTGGACGCACCATGTAGATTTTATTTATAACAAACTCAGAGTATTATTAGGAAAATTTTATTATCTAAGATTTAAAGTTCCTTTTTTTTGCATATCCTAAAGTATTTATATATATCCTTAGTTGAATCTATAATTGGTTATGCTCTTGACTGTTACGGATTAACAACTAAAACTAACTTAAACAAATAGATATATTAACAAATTTTAACGCAGTTTTACCTAATATTTCCGTTCATTCCAAAATATCCCTCACCCTTTTAGGCTCACCAATTTTTGACCAATCAATCGCACCCTTTATTAACTGTAAATTAAATGTATTCAATAACACATCAGACCTTCTATTTAAAATAAATCCCCATATGGCCCTTTTCATTATCCGTTTTTGCTTATTTACACCCAAATTCATGTCTTTACTCCGCAGTTGGAAATTTCCGTCCATCTTGTCTTCAATCGACTCCTCTCTTCAATCAACTCTTTCCAAAACTCTCAACATTCATCTCGATACCAGTTCATGGAGCCAAGCGGTTCTCCCCATGAGGCTTGGTGGACTGGGCGTTCGCACTTCGGGCAGTTCGGCTCTACGCGCATTCCTGGCTTCTGTATACGGCTCGCTGTCTCTCGTTGGTATTATTCTAAACCTTCCTCAGATACCTGACGATGAGATAGCCGACCTAAAGGAGGCCAGGGAGGCCTGGTGTGAGTCGTGTCCGGTTGCGGACATCCCAGTCGCCCGTCACATTCAGCGGGCTTGGGACTCCCCCCGCCTAAAAGCAGCCCATACCACACTTCTCCAGGATAGTCCGGACGACTTCGAACGTGCCCGAATTCTAGCCGTATTAAGCTAGACTTTCGTGGCTAGCGGCCGGTGCGACAGTCGCGCGCGGCTGACGCTCGCGACAGTCGTATCTGCCGCGCGTCAGTAATAATCAGTATGAAACCAATGGCGCCACTTTCGAGGGTAGCGGCTCGAGTCGCGCGCGGCTCGCGTCAGTAGCGACAGTCGCGAGCCGCGCGCGGTCGTGTTCGGTTGGTCTGTGTATGACGCGTGACGCGCGGTCAAAAATGGCGAACATTGCATTATTTTCTTTGCAAGAAGAAGAAATTCTTATCAATTTGGTAGCGCAGCATACTTTTTTATACGACCTTTCTTCAAAGGATTATAACTTCTCTTCGGGACAGATTGTTTTATGTTTTTGGTTTGATTTCGTCATATATTAAAGACAAAACAAAATTAAATTGCCTTTTATTTAATCGACAATACTTACTGAATTTCTCTTCATCAGATTTTAAGTGTCTCTCTATCTAAATACGATAAAATCCTTCATCATTTCTGTTCCAGAAAATTGGTTCAATTGGACTTCTTTGCTTGAAATAATGTAACAATAGCAAATCGTCATGCTCTCCTTTTCCTAGCATCGCTAGCAAAATATATTTTACAGTACATATGGGGCTACTTTATAGCACTAGTGCGAGAAGTAGCATATTACGTTACTGTGTCGAACATTTAAAGGGCCATATGTACTGTAAAACGTTGTACGATACATGTGCGAATAGGTAATTCGCAACTCGTGTCGATTTAAAACACTCCCTTCGGTCGTGTTTTAATTTATCGCCACTCGTTTCGAATTTCCTATTTTTCGCACTTGTATCGTAATGTACTATTTTAGAAGTCATTGAAGATCTCACAAAACTGCACTGGACGGACACTCACCAATGCCAGTGGCCGCGACTGACGCATCGGCCGCGACCCATGAAAGTCTGGAGCTCTGCATCGGCCGCGCGCGTCAGCCGCGCGCGACTGTCGCATCGGCCGCTAGCCACGAAAGTCTAGCTTCAGCCCCCGAGTCGGGTCATTGGCTGCTGGCGCTGCCTTTCCGTCAGATAGGCACCGTTTTGGACCCAAGTATCTTGAGATAGCTATATGCTTAAGGCTTGGGTCCAAAATATGTGTGTGGATGGGGTGTTTTTTTTATGATTACGTTTTTTTTGTGTTAATTTTAATTTATTTGTAGTTTTAGCTTATTTAAGTTATTTTATATTTATGTTTTAGAATTAAAGAAAAACGTAAATATTTTAAATGCTTTTAAAATTATTCGTGCATGTACGTATCTTTTTCTATTGGAAATAAAAGGCTTAAATAATAAATAAAAAATAATAATGATAATAATATTTATGTTATTAATCTTAACAGAGTGCTAGTAAGTATGATTAAACGTATATTACACTTATGTTAAGCATTTTATCTAAAACTACTATATTTTTTAAAATGTGCTATATTTTTAATGCCTTATTCTGGAAAATACTATATTCCACCAAAAAATAGTTGGCAACCCTATCCCCATCCCCACCCTTTTTTTTGTAACCACCCGTAGATTGGCGATTATTGATTTTAATAAAATGGTAGATATGTTTTCTTAAAGGGCTTTAATTGTGCTTTCAAATGATACCAATATTGATAATATTTGCTTGAAACTAATTTTGCGCGAGGTGCGATTTTTTTGACGCCGAGTGTACAACATATTAAAGAACAATCCGAAAATTATTTTTTTCTTAATTTCGTTCTTATAAGCGACTTGCTCTAATCAAAGGCAGATTCTTTACGACCTGGAAGCTGGAAGTCAAATAAACCGTAACTTAATTTTAAAGAATAACACCTTGTGATATAATCATCATTTATGTAACTTCCAATGGGAACATACTTAAAATTAGTTTCCAACTTCTTTTAACGATTTCTCAAAAGTGCAATTTTAACATGTGTAGGTTTGATGTTTTTTTTAGTAGGGTCATGACTCTTTTTGTATGAGATAGCTCATTTAACGTAGATTTAGGAACCATACTTAAAACAATAGAACATGTACTAAGGCAACCTAAAAAAAAACATTATTGCGTAGGTAGGTATGTACCACTTTTTTCCCCAGCTATGCAATAATACAATGAATTTTCCCCAAAGAATAATATTTATTTCATGTAGCAACATTATTGTGGAATATAAATGTATTCAGATTAGAACGTTATTTGTATAAGCACAAAGTCTATTTTGTAATAAACCAAGGGTAAAGAGCTTCTAAGCTGTAGTTGTTTCAAGTTTGCGGCGTCAAACGCTGATGGTGGTTTAAATAATACTTTTTACTCAACATTTTATTTCGTGTATGAAGATTATTTCTTTTTGGATTGTGTTAATTGCTACGGTATGAAAATATATTATTATGTGGCATGGAAAATTATTATACTTAGTAGAGAGTCCGTGTAGTAACTTAATGTTTTATTTACAAATTGTTAATTGTTTTTATCTTACACACAATTAACAGAATATACAATGTTAGTGATAGAAATATTTACGTTAGTATTTTTGTATTCATATTATCATCTCGAGAAAATGAAGATGCGACAACGCGAGGAAGATGAGATGACTATATCGAGAAAATATAATTTAATTAATTATCCTTATTTCCATGAAAACTATACTATTTCAGTAATTGTTTTTATAAAAGTCAGTTAATACCTTTTACAAGCCATATTACAAATAAGGATTTTTTGTTTAACCTCGTCGTCTTGGCGTTATAAATTATAAGTATTATAACTTATAATACTTAAATAAGTTCCCGTATAAAGACCAATGTCAATGATTAGTAATTAATCGATAGTAAATAAAGTATTACTATTTATGAACAATAAACGTCAAAATACAAATTCCTGAAATATATTCCTATGCCTCGTCCGGCTACAACCTTTCAACAAATGGCAGCGAAACATTATTTTACTTAATTCGTTCTTTTCATATTGTACGATCTTATTTTATGTGGAATTTAATATTATAACTATTGCACTACTTTTTATTTAATTTTAATGCGTATTTTGGCAAATTTTGAATAAATTGTTTTTCATCCCATATTGTGGAATCTCCCCACTCCTGTGACGACACAGTATACGTCGCGTTTGCGTCATCATACCGTGAACAGCGCTCAAACGGGGAGGACGTGGGATGAACAAGTGTGCAGTGCATTATTAGAAACATTGTTTTATTTTTTTCAAATGTTTCTAATATCGGAATTATAAAGTACAAAGTATTAGGATAGGTAAATATCTATTAAGAGTGAAGTTTTCATTTATAATTACTTTATAGTGCCTGTAGTTATTTAAGTGGGTTTTGTATTAAATAGTTTGTTCTTGTTTCAGGGTTCAAGAAATATACGTCGCCATCATGGCGTCGGACGAACAATTTTCATTATGTTGGAACAATTTCCACGCGAATATGTCAGCAGGCTTTCACGGCCTGCTGTCGCGTGGAGATTTAGTAGATGTCACATTAGCTGCCGAAGGCAGGCTATTGCAGGCACACAAATTAGTCCTATCAGTATGTTCTCCCTACTTCCAGGAGATGTTCAAAATGAACCCAACTCAGCATCCAATAGGTAAGGATCTTCTAATATTTTCGTTTTTGATAGTTTGTTTATTTATTAAACAGTGTACTAATGAAGTGTTTTTCTATTGCAGTATTTTTAAAAGATGTTAGTCATTCAGCGTTAAGGGACTTATTACAGTTTATGTACCAAGGTGAAGTTAATGTTAAGCAAGAAGAGTTAGCGTCGTTTATTAGTACTGCGGAACAGCTTCAAGTGAAAGGTTTAACCGGTAATCAAAATGAAGAAAGTTCCACGCCATCCAAACCAAAGCCGACCTCAAGGCCAGGCCCGAGGTCGTCACAACAAAGGCAATCTGTTATGACTAAGTTAGAGACTGATTTAGATTCTAAGCCCTCCTCAACTCCAGTAGCAATTAAGCGACCAAATAGGCCATCAATAGCATCAAACAATTCGTCATCGTCACAATCTGGACCTGTGAAACGAAAATGTGTGGACCCATTAGAAGCCGGACCATCTGGATCAGCTAAAGAGGAATTCGTTACGATACCTGACGAAGATGAAAACAACGCTGTGGCACCCAAAATGGAACCCGAATTTGTTAATGAGAGTATGTGGGATGATGACGATGACGGAACGAATAATGATGAAACAAATTTCGGCGAAGATGACTCTAACATGGAAATGACTGGTAAATATTTACTTTCTTTTATAAAAAAATATTTTACTATTCATAGGGGTATATCTATTCAGTTAAATTTGTTGTTGTTACAGGATTCGATGGCTCGACGACTGGCGATGGCAATTTGACTGGTGGTGCGGAAGGTGGAGCTGTAGGTGATGCGCAAGGTAGGTTTGCACACTCCGGTTAAACTGGTCGGGCAGGGCATATTATCTTTAGGCATGGTATGTCGCGCCCGATCGGCTAGATATGATAAACCTCTTTAATTTTATAATTTTAATGAACTTCAAACTTGCTTAAGGTTTATCATATCTCTAGACGTAGAATGAAATTTGTAAGTTAGCCTAAGTAGTTGTAGTTAGTAACGTAAATTGCCTGTTGCAGATTTGTTTCCTATTTCTTAACTATCCTTCAATATGTTGAAGAATAGTTTGTATGGGTACGTGAAATTGTTGTGGTATGAACTTTGTGGTAATTGTTAAAGGTACATATGGTAGTAGGTAAATGGTATTGGTAAGAGGTAGGTTTCTTCGAATTGGTATGCCGTATAGGTATTAGGTCCTGGTACAGGTATGTATAACAAGGCCATCCTTTGATGTAGCCAAGGCTTTCATCAGAAGATAATATAGCCAGAGTTAATTTATGGTAAAACCCATGGCGCGTCGGTGAAGCTAGATTTCATTTATGAATCTGGCTCTACCGATGCTTCCCGTCAACTCTAATTGAAAATTCTTGTTCTGGTTCCTGGACAGCAACAATTTTCGATTTCTGCAATTGCTTCAGCGTTACTTTTATACTGGCCGGTAAATTGGGGTAATCTGGTTTGGTAAAAGCTGGCCATACACTTGCGCAGTTCCTGCAGTGCTAGTTTACGGCCAACTCTGGCGTGCGAGTGGGACCGCTGTTATTAGCGGTTTATTCATCGCGCAGTAGATAACTTGCGTCAGTAGGCGGGTCCACGGCGAGCAAGTACGTGAGTTTCCTCTAACCGGCCAGTGTAGACTTGCCACTGCAGAGGCGAGGCGCTCGGGCAAGGTAAACTCGCGCCGCCTGCCTAGGCACGTCTACACTGGCCGGTTTGTGCGTGAGGAAATTGCCTCGCGCGGTATGCTCGCTTTGTGGGCCCGGCTCAACTAGCCCTAGGCTACGTACGCACTAAGCGGCTAGCTTAAGAATGTATGAAACTGCAACTATAAATAATGAACGCACTAAGCGGTCCGCCGCAACCGCACGCGGCTGGCCGCATAGTGCGTATGGGGCCTTTCACTGGCGTCCGTCTAGTTTTTGCTTGGCGCAACTGCTCAGCGTCACGCGTGGTCGCCAACGCTCGAGACTAGCGAGTTGGCCCCCCTTACGGGGCCGTTAAGAAATTTCTTTCAGATCTATTGAACGCGAACAAGGGGTCCAGACTTCGTACGATTTTGCAGTTTGGAATGTAATTAACTGGTTTGTAATTCGAAATAATACGCTTAAGGGCCCACGCTAGCTGACGCGGGTGCACGGAGCGGACGAGCGGGTTAACGAAAAATAGTATGAGCAACGCTAACTGAAGCTGACGCGTGCGGCGGATTTCGCCTACAAATAGCACCCGCGTGCATGCGCACGCGGCGGGCGTCCGCGTCAGCTAGCGTAGGCCCATAAGGTTGGTCCACAGCGAGGACACAAGGCAACATCCCTCACTCGCAAGCCGGCTAGTGTAGACGTGCCTCTGACGAGGCTGTGCGCTCGGGCGAGGAAAACTCGCGCGCCGTCTAGGCCGAGGCACGTCTACACAGGCTGGTTGGTGCGTGAGGAAATTGCCTGGCGCGTGTGCTCGCTCTATGGACCCGCCTATTGGCATCGCGTAGAAAATCTATTTCTATTGGAGAGGCTCGCACTAGCGTCTGAACGTCTGGGTCTAATTACAATGACACCAATTTCCATAGCGCTGACTAGTTGCCGACGCTCATGACGCTTGTGGTGTGCCCTTGAGGGCCTACGCTAGCTAGCGCGGGTGCACGGAGCGGACGAGCGGGTCAACGAAAAATAGAATGAGCAACGCTAACTGAAGCGGACGCGTGCGGCGGATTTCACCTACAAATAGCACCCGCGTGCGAGCGAACGCGGCGGGCGTCCGCGTCAGCTAGCGTTGGCCCTGAAGCCCGTCACTGAGCGATAATATACCAAGAGATAAAGGCATTTCACGATATATTTATTCTACTAAGTGCCAGTTGCACCAAACAGTTAACAGACTGATCAACGTCACGTAACAGAGATCTATGAAACTTCCCATACAATAAAATTTAGCGAACGCTTTAACGGTGACAGACGGTTTGGTGCAACCGACCCTTAGACTGCTACGAAGTATTTGACGCTGACTGTACATAAGCGCCAATTACATGCATACTTCCCGACATCGGGCCCGAAATGGTGTAATCCCATCTGTGCTACCGCCATACGGGCACTGGGTGCCTACCGGGAAAACCAAAATTCGCAAATTGCGGGGATATTTCTCTTTTACACTAAAACAATGCCCGCAATTGACGAACTTCGATTTTCGCGGTTATAGCCCTGACAATCTTTTTTCCGTTTCACGGAATATCTGCCTTTGAACGGCGTCGTTACGAATCGCGCCCACAGCGCCAAGGACTACTTGCCGTACGCTGTCAACGTAACCTGAGGGCCTCCGCTAGCTGGCGCGGGTGCACGGAGCGGACGAGCGGGTTAACGAAAAATAGTATGAGCGACGCTAACTGAAGCGGACGCGTGCGGCGGATTTCACCTACAAATAGCACCCGCGTGCGTGCGCACGCGGCGGGCGTCCGCGTCAGCTAGCGCAGGCCCTAAGTGATTTACATTTGCTTGCTTGTGCATGGGACCTTGGCGTTCGAGTGATTGTGTTTATGACAAATCGTTCAAAAGATTTTAAATTTAAAAATACTTTGTCCCTAAATTGCCAAACTTAATCAATGTTTGATATTTTTGCATATGAACCGTTATTACATTTCAAATATGTATTATGAACGGTTTGTTCCTTTATGAACGATGTACTGATATTTGGTGAAACGGAATACTCTTACTCGGTCCCGAAATCGGGTCTGATATCAGAAGGCCTACCGCGAACCACGTTCGACGTGTTGCCTCCCTGTCACGCTTACGTACGAATTTACAAGTGCGACAGAGAGGCAACACGTCGAACGTGGTTCGCGGTAGGCCCTCGGGCCGGGCACGACTAGTTACAATCGTTAACGCTCCGTAGCGTAGCGTAGTCGTCTCTCTATCAATCTTCCATATTAGTGCGGTGCGACTGTGACAGTTTCGTTTCGTTCGCCACGGAGCGTGAACGATATGCACGTTGGCTACGCGGGGGCCTAAGATACCTTGCGAACTTGCGATACATAGCTCGGTATATTACAAATACAAATACGTTTATACTAAACCTTAAATAATTAAAAAAAATGACACGTTAAATTAAAACTCGTAAAAAATAAATTAGGCAATATTAAAACTTGACGGCACTACATTAATAATTTATCATAAATTAATTTTAGATTCAATATTTTTGATATTCTGTTTGTTGGAATAAAATCAAATACTGCCCTCGAACGATTACTACTTTCAGCAATAGATGGTGCTATTAGTTCATTAACTGGATTGTGCACATAAATAATGTATCCTGTATTTTCCTAGTCCTGTGTACGAGAAATTAATAATACTGAATGAACAATTTACTTACCCTTCTAGAAAAAAAAAAAACATTCAATAACTACATTTGCCGCGAGTGGTGGTAGTATCGTTTTAAAGGTATAAGATTCTTGATATCTGTATGTGTTATTTTATTACTTTGAATAAATAAATAAATGCATGTTTGCATTGATAAAAAATTGTTTCATTTCGTACCGCCTGTATAGGCGGGAATTATTTTCATATAAATGTATTCGTCCTATTTATGATTACATTTCCACGCTTTGTCATTGCAAATGCCATGCAGAATTAACTTGGTTCGACTGTAGCTACTAATTCAATATTTACTGTAAATTAAAATATGGCATTTAAACTAGTTGATAACGGCCGTTCAAAGGATTTTTAATAAGTAAAGGTAAAATAAAAGATGTAAACTTAGATAACAAGTCTTAAAAATTAAATAAGTAAAATTAAACCTGATAACCTCACTTGAAATATTAACATTTCCAACAGATGGCGCCAGTAGTACTATACTGAGAAGCGTTATATGTTAAGCAATCAGTTTTGTTTATTAGGAAAAGGATATTAAAAACAAAAATCATGAATTCATTTTTTTGTTCATTATTATTATAGTTTTGTTGGAATAAAATCAAATATTGCCCTCGATAGATTACTACGTCCAGCAATAGATAGCGTTAGTAGTTCATTAACTGTATGGTGCACAATGTATCCTGTATGTACTTTCCTAGTCTAGTATATAATAAATTATTTAACTCTACCGAATGAACAATGTACTTCTCCTTCTTATTAAAAAAAACATTTAATAGCAATATATCTGGGTACATTTACCGCGGGGTGGTGGTAGTATTGTGTTAAAGGTATGTAAGATTCTTGATGTCTGTATGTGTTTCTCTTTAAATAAAAAAAGGAAATTAATGTTTACGCTGATATACAATAGTTTCATTTCACCGCCTGTGATACTCCGTTTTATTAAAAACTAGCTTCTGCCCGCGACTTCGTCAGCGTGGAATGATGATGATGATAATTGATAAAAACTTGTTCTTTTTTTTATACCACGACGGTGGCAAACAAGCATACGGCCAGCCTGATGGTAAGCAGTCACCGTAGCCTATGGACGCCTGCAACACCAGAGGTATAACATGCGCATTGCCGACCCTTTTGAAAACCTGTACACTCCTTTTTAGGGTTCCGTAGCCAAATGGCAAAAAACGGAACCCTTATTGATTCGTCATGTCCGTCTGTCTGTCCGATTATGTCACAGCCACTTTTTTCCGAAACTATAAGAGCTATACTGTTCAAACTTGGTAAGTAGATGTATTCTATGAACCGCATTAAGATTTTCACACAAAAATAGAAAAAACAAAACAATAAATTTTGGGGGTTCCCCAATAGTTCGGTACACCATACTAAATATATGGTGTACCGAACTACTTTGGTTGCTACAAACTATTTGACGCTGACTTTGTAGAAAGAAAAATTATTTAAATAGATTTTCTGAAAAACATTTATTTCGACCTCTTTCCTCTTTGGGCCAAGATTTTGTCAACTAAATGGCGATATTTGAGTTACAATGGTTTTAAGAAATTTTTAGAAACAGTTTTTTTCTCCAAAACGACACCTTGTGTTTTCCATGAACAGAAGCTTTTATTAGTTATCTACATTCTATCTAGTCCCGAGGTCTTAAATTAACCTTAGGGAGGAAAGGCACATTGGTGCACAAATAAGTTTTTATAATTTGAAAAAAGACAACGATACATACTTATATCAGAATTCATACCTTGGTGAAAAGGGGGTTACCGACGAGTAAAAATGAGTACAGTAATGGTTACCCTAAGTCGTAAGTGTACGGTAAGTTCACCTGGAAAAAGCGGGTAAGGTCGTCCTAGTATTACTTGGAGGCGCACAGTGGAAAAGAGGCTTCATCAGTTGGCATCAGCTGGGCGGAGCTGGAAGAGGCCGCGCTGGACCGTGAAAAATGGATTTCTCTTCTGGGAGCCTTATATCCCTGATGGGAGTTAACAGGATATCATTTAGCATTATCGTCACGGTAACGGTTTGTATGGGAATGCGATGAGGTCTAATCTAAGCCAGTCCAGGTTTGTTATACAATTTATTCTTTATTGCTTAGTAAAATACTATTTAAACGAAACAATATAAAATGGTTATTTGTATTACAAGGGGACAAAGTTGTTGAGGAGGGAGGGCCTTTACCAGTTGGTGTGGTGAAAACATAAAAATTATAAACAGTGCAGGAATCCTTCAGTAGTGGTCACTGTAGTCAGTGGTCAATTAAAAAAAAGATATGTAGGTGAAGCAAAATAGAAAATCGGCAAAAACATCCAGCATATAGCACCATTTCGTCACTCGAAATTCTGTGGAAAACGGCGAATTGACATTTTTGAAATACGAGCAATAGAAATTGGGAATTTAGTGGTATTTGAAGGCTTCCATTGAAGAGAGCCACACGAAATCGAGCGTTCAAAATTCAAAAATCTGTCCCCAGCTAAATAAATATTTAGATTTTTAAGACATGATATATACAAAGGTACCTAAATATGATTTAATGGCGCAAGTGTTAAGGGAGTTACTGTTACGGCACTAAAAAGGAGGTAAGTGATTATTTTTGAAAAGCCATTATGATGACATCCGTTTAATCTGATGATGGAGATTGTTCCCGATTCGCCGGGTTTTTGTTTCATTGGAAATATCTACTATATATGAAATAAGACCACTAGGTAAAGAAAGCGTTCGGCTATATTTTAGTATTGTACCAATGCCATGCTGTTATTGCACAGTAGGACATTTTCTGTAACTGAGAAATTCCGCCGAAATAAAAATCCAACCAATTATGACGGACACCCGAGGCGGCCATAGGTTTAAAATACGGTACCTACACAGTACGGATGGCGATAAAAGCTTGTTATACAAAAATTAAAACCATATTTAGAGTAGGGTAGGGACCCACTAGCAGCATTAAGATAGATCTTATAGAGATCTTTATGATTTATCCGTGTTTGGACTATAACTACTATAAGGAAATATGGCGATGTATACAAATGTCACGTATATACTTAATATCACCTCACTGGCAATATTGATTGTCCACAACTTCTTTCTAAACTTTCGTTCAATACGCCTACTCGGTCTAAAAGATTTTATCCCCCCCTTTCAGTTAAACGCACTTTATCTAATTATAGGCAAAATAGTTTCCTGTGTCGCGCAGCTCGTAACTTGAATAATAGGGTTGTTTCCATCTACAAATCTCAGGAATAAATTATTATAGATTATAAGAACATTTTAAACTACCTTTAGTGGACCTCTAATAAGCACATTTTTGTAAATATTGAATTTAAAATATCTTTTAACACGCATCACGTGACCCACGTCGAAACGACATTGAAGATTCTGATGACGTCACAACTCTGGGTTTGACAGTTCGATAAACCAAGGCCCCGTTGTCTGTTCTCAGTACAAAATTTAATACTCAAGCCGTAGCCATTTTGGTGGTGGACAACCTGTGTATGGGTGCGTATAGGTAAATGTGTGTAAACAGACAAACCGTAAACTGTGACGTCATACAATTTTCAAAGAGCGTTTTGGGCGCGAAAGCATCTATCAAAATATATTTTGTTTAACATATTTAACGCCGTTTTTAGGGTAAAAGTTGAATTTTAGTACAACGTGTGGTTAATATAGAACGTATTATAAGCGTTTAAAAAAATTTGAAACAACCCTATTTGTCGAAGGATCTAGATATTGACGTTTTTAATTGCTAAATTCCTAGTGTAAAGCGCAATCTAGTCAATCAGTGCTTTTAAATAATATGTTACAAGCAGTGATATGCTATGGAGTGTGACCTGTAACTTTAATGTATTTGAGCCCGGTCCGTGTTGTTCATCCAAAAGCGAATTTAAGTTGTTTAGCTTAGTGTATTTTCATAAATTATAAGTGTTCTTACTTATTGCTCATTTCTATTTTTTTGCTCTCTTTTTTAAATTGTAACTTTAATATATTCCATATTGTAATATCTTGTACCACATGTGCTTTTGTATCTAGTGTGTACTGTGTAATTATGTATACAGTTTCTATTTGCGAGTTCCTGTAATTGGCTCTGTATTACTATCTAAAAAGTTCAATTAATCTTTTACAGCTGTTGGAATTCCTTGTATAAATAAATAAAAATGTCTCTGTATATTTTTGACAAAGTATAAAAATGTCCACAAAAAAACGGAAGCTCGAATAAGGTGGGTCTTGCAATAAATGGAATAATAGTATTTTTTCTGCTTAATTTCCTTTAACATCAATAAATATCACTAATTATTCTGGTAGATATGTTACTTACTTATCTATAGTAGAAATGTGTCCGAGGCTTTGCTCCGTGGTCGTTAGTGCTAGAAAGCTGAAATTTGGCATGGATATATAAATCAATAAAGCCGACAAAGTCGTACAATAAATTTTTTTTTTTTTTTATATTTACTCCCCTCCCCTACACGTAAATTGGGGGTGAAAGTTTTTTTTGCTTCAACCCTACAGTGTGGGGTATCGTTGGAAAGGTCTTTCAAAACTAATAGGGGTCTTCAACAATTTTTTTTTAAATGTATATATTCGGAGATAATCGCTCCGAAAGAAAAAAAAATGTGTCCCCTCCCCTCTAACTTTTGTACCATAATTCTAAAAAATATGAAAAAAATCGTGGAAGTAGAGCTTAAGAAATACATTAATTGAAAACTATAGTGAACATGATCAGTTTAGCTGTTTTTGAGTTATCGCAAAAAGTTTCCCCGTTATAGTAAAAAGACTACTTACTACTTTAATTAGGTACTGATTATGCAAATTTGCCTATTTGTTTAACTCGGGTGAAAGGTACCATTTCATCCCTTGGTTAATAATTTACTATACTTTAAGCTCCAGTTTAGCTTATTGTGACGGAAGAGTAACTACGGAACCCTACACTGAGCGTGGCCCGACATGCTTTTGGCCGGTTTTATTCTATTTCGACTTGACAATACTTAAACGTTCTGAAGTATTGGCTTTCTAATACTCAGAGAGAAACAGAGATTTATGTTTTACACCTGTAAAACACACATTCATTTATTATTATCTTTACATTTTTATACATCGCCATATTTCCTTAGAGTCCATACACGCATAAATCATCCTTATTTGCTTACCAGTATGACAAATACATGTACCCTGGCAAGGGTGTAAACAGTTCACAATATCACAAAGTTCACTTATTATCATATTAGTTATTTATGACTTATACTTAGGTAGGTTAGGCACTAATAATTACTTATAAATTTTCTAAATTGCACTTTTAACCAAGAAACAATATTTTTTCTCAGTTATAACATAGAAAGCCTTTTCTGACTATATTTATTTTATTACCTATGATCAAGAACTTATGAAAGAACCAATTGACTACTAACTACTTAATTCCGTGGTGCAACGAAGACACAAGCAAAAAAAAAGGCTGCGACAATTGAGCGAAAAGTTGTCCTATATACAAAAGCCTAAAGAACGCCTTACGCCTTAGCGAGTGCTGCCCTCTACAGGTTCCGTACGGTTTCTTATGCATTGTAGGTGCTGCCATCTTGTGGGCTATATTGGAAGCTTAAACTTGACATTTACACTTCGCGCCAATAAACGGGGCTTCTGTGCTGCCCCCTACAGTTCATGTACTGCACGTTCTCTATAGGCTCTAGAGAGTTAAATGCAGAGGATGCCTATGTGCAAACCGGACCTTGTCCAAAGGACGCCTACGCCTATTGTCTGCGCCACGTAAGACGTAAGTAACAAGCTACAACCGAAAAGCGTACCCTACTTCTACTATCACTAGCAATATGAGCTGAAAGTCTACTTACCTGGCTTATGCCTCTAGCAATAGGGGTCGGGGAATACATGCGAGTTATCTACCGCATCCTCCTGATATCATTTTATTTTAAATTTATAATTTCGCTAAAGGAAACATGGCGAGGAAATATATAGGTCAAAACTAAAGTTTTTTTTTTTCACCTATATGCAAGAGTCATAATAGATAGTCATCAATATAGCTACATGGCAGTTTTTAGTGTTCCGTACAAAACTTTGTTCACGGAACACTTATGGATTCACTTCGGTCTCGCAAATTGGTTAACTTCGATTTTTTATATATGAAAAAAAAAAACCGCCTAAATCATATACTAAATCGTCAACTTTTCCGCCATTTCGTGTTAAAGCAAATGTAAATTTTTAAAACTTAAGTACTGCGCAAATTTGATTTAAAAATCGGAAAAGTTAATAATTTACTTACTATCGAAATTATAATTTTACAGGAACCAATGAATTTTATCTAATTATGGGTTTTTGTTGTGTAAATTGCATCCATCGCTATGCATTTAAGGGTTAAGTTTTTTTATGATAGAGAAGGCAAACGAGCAGACGGATCACCTGAGGGTAAGCTATTACTGCCGCCCATGAACACCTGCAACACCCGAGGGGTTGTAAGTGTGTTGCCGGCATTTAAGATGGGAGTACGCACTTTTCTTGAAGGTTTGAAGGTCGTCACGGTCACAGTGGTTTATTTCCACATTGGAAATGTTGTCGTGTAGGGCGATGGCAATAAGGAGCGGCAGGGATTAATCCGAACAATTCCTCGGAGCACTCCCCGATATGTATGCGATAGAAAATGCCGAGCGAGGCCACATCTCTACACAGCGCTAAGGAGTCAAGCCGATCCGAAATACGCTGGCAGTCGACAATTCGAGTCGCTCTTCGTTGGACGCGGTCCAGAGGGAGAAGCTGGTACTGGGGTGCCCCTGCCCATAGATTAGAACAGTATTCCATGTGTGGGAGCACCTGCGCCTTATAAAGCTGCGGCGGTGGGCCGGTGTGAAAGGGCTGTCTCGATCCGTTGAGCACATCCGAGCTTTCGCTCCCTAGCTAATTTGGTCTTACTCCCTAAATGGGCGCGGTACTAGCCTGTACCGCGCCCATTTAGGGTTCACTCGAGATCTTGACGCCAAGGATTCCGATACCGGCTGTGGCAGTCATCAGGGGAGTGCTCTCAAAACAAAGTAACACGACAAACTATAGCTTTTTAGCGGTAAACGCGCAAATTTCAGACACAAGTTTGTTTCGGCTCTCGATGACGTTTTCCCGAAAGATATTGGTGCGGCCAGTGTAAAAGGCATCACCTTTACTATCATCAGCATAACAATGAATGCCGCTGATTTGCAGTAAGTCATTGATATACAGAAGGAATAGCGTGGTGATTTACGAAAACTCCTAAAATACTTATTTTATTATTTATAACAAGGAGTCCCTATATACATTTTCAGACCTCTAGCATCCAAATTTGAGAAAGTCACATAAAAACTTTTATCCCTTAGTTTAAGGGTTTGGGGGGTAAAAGTTCCTAGTTTTCGATTTTTTTGTTGTTTCTGGACTAATACTAGCTTACATACCAAATTTCAGCTTTCTAGGAATTCAGGAAGTACCTTAAGGGTTTTGATGATCACCTGTGAGTGAGTGAGTCAGTGACGAAATCGGGGTTTTTAGATATCAATAAAATCTAAAGTATAAGAGCTATATAATTGAAACTTGACTTCTAATTGACACTGTATCCCCAAAATTTGGTTTATCTAGTATAATCCAAACCCAAGTTATGAGGGTTAAAAAAAAGGACGAAGCGCTTCGAGAAAAGGCCACTAGGTGCCTTGCATTTCGCTTGGCTCGGCTTGGCTGGGACACAACCGTTCCCCCGGCTTTAATCAATTCCATATTGTATAGTTAAATGATGTATTGCTTTTCATTAATTCTGTAACTACACATTAAAATAAAATCAAAATCGTCATGTGATTCGTTTAGTAGTTGTTTTATTTGTTTGACCGAATAAAGCGTACTGCGGAACGCCTGCGTTTTGTTGTCGTATCTGTGGTCGTTTACGCCGTAGGATCTATGGTTGCAATTGTGTCACTGGATGATTGTTTACTAATTTAAGAATTATTAATACATAATCTAATAATTGTGAATGATATTATGGTTTATATGAAAAAGAACAATTAAATCAGTGCCAGAGACTTCAGTGTTCAAAAAATGTTTGCTATTTTCGAGTAGCGTTATCGTTTCAGCCTTGAGCGTGTTTACGTCAAATGTTTTAAATTATTTAATGTTTTGAAGTGATATTAGTGTTGAAAATGTGAATAACGAATGTGCAGTGATGATTAATGTGTATTTGGCGTTATCTGTTGGTTTGATTCAACGCGTGAAATATGGAGAAAGTCGACAAGTAAGTTAACACGACATGTAAACGATTGCAGGTTGTCATCTCTGCTACCACCGTTAGCTTTCAGTATTTTACGGGAATCGAAGTTATCCGCCGTAAACTGTTCTAAGGGGTCTACTTTAATTAAAGTATCCTCATTCCACGCCATGTTCTTCATATATTGCGCGCTTGTTTTGCAGCTTGTAAACATAACCTACAAAATTCCACGGATCGTGTATTTACTTCTACGGAAGAATAACTTAAATTTTGATACAAATTTCTATCACTGAATCATTAAAAAATATATATTGATATTCGTCCAGCTTCTAGTCGCAAACACCAACTAAATTTTTACTACTATGCTCTATTTCACGTAAACATCTCGCAAACTAGTTAGTGTTTAACGAAACGTCAAATAGCGTTTTCTTAAATTGATCGTATATTCTTTATAAATGTAATGTCTTGGGATAAGTACGAATATCTTATGTAATGTGTAAAGCATAGGAATAATTCATTCAAGGTAAATACATGAATTATATTTTGTTACCTATAATACACATATTTATTAGTCTGAGCAATCAACTCTCTTGGATAAATACAACACAAGAATAATGAATATAATTTTTCTCATAAATATTTGTTTACTAAATCTGCATAATATGTATGCATGATAGTGATAGTGACTACCTGCATGCATGTGGTAGAGTCAGGGGCGTATTTTAAAATTTGGCGACCCCAACCAATAAGTTTCGTCGCCCCAGAAGTCATGGAAAAAACAATTTAAATAAAAGAATATAAAAATTTCATTATTGGGTCCTCCCTGCCGGATTGGCGCTCAGGCCATGGCCCGGTTGGCCCTAGGGTAAATATGCCCCTGGGTAGAGTTGTTTCAGTAATAACATATTAATTTATTATATTTCTGTAGATCTTTTTCTTTTTTAGGTTGCAATGCGAAGTGATTTGGCTACCACATTTTTATTTTTGCACTAAATTATTGTCAAATTTCAATGGGTGTATTTATGTTTAGCTTCCAGGTTGCTTGAGCTGCAACTCATATATAGGTATTGTACAACCAGCTGCAAATGTGCATAACCACTTAATGAATGAATTCCATTCATAATGTGTCCATGAAATTTTACAGCTTGCTGTACAAGTAAGAGCATCAATGATGCATCAAAGATAAAAGGAGTGTTTGTATAGTTTGTAGTAGCTTGTCTTTTTATTTGCAAGTAATACTTACACACATGGGTTTCATCTTTGAAGACCGGTCTGGCCTAGTGGGTAGTGACCCTGCCTATGAAGCTGATGGTCCCGGGTTCAAATCCTGGTAAGGGCATTTTTTTGTGTGATGAACACAGATATTTGTTCCTGAGTCATGGTGTCTACTTGTGATAACTGAAGACTTCAATAATAAAGGCTATTTACATTACATTACATTACATGGTGTCTACATACCCACAACACAAGCCTTAATGAGCTTACTGTGGGACTTAGTAAATTTGTGTAATAATGTCATATAATATTTATTTATTTATTCTCTTTAGCTTTCCACTGTATCTGCGTTTTTAACTATCTGGGTTAATGCCTTGAAGCCCTAGGCCACCCCGCCATAGCAGAACCAGTCCCAATTTCTTGGCTATGTCATCTTATTAAGAGTGCTATTAATATTGGTAGTAATTACTGTCAATGAAAACTGAATAATTTTTCATATCAGAAGAAAGTGAGTTCTGGACCAGAGTTGCATTTGATTTGGTTCTTGGCAGAGAAATTGCTAATGTTTGTGTAGGTACATCAAACTTATTTGGAATATAATTATCAGTGATCCGCACGACCCGTGCCACATGGTGTCAATGACCTCAATCACTATGTTAATATGGATATTCCCCGGGATTCCAGCATTCGAATTGGTAAAGGAAAATAATATATTCTCATTTCAGTAAGTATATAACGGGGATAAGATTAATGATTTTGTATATAATCATTAATTAATTAATCACAAAGAAAGTTACAGATAACCAGTAGGCACAATACAATATAATTATGAACTCATACAATAAATTAACATGTGTTTTACAATAAATATATAATATAACTATGTTTATAATCATTAACGTTTCACTTCTCATTTGCCTGTATAAAATTATAATAGCAAATCATAATTTTTTCGATGTTTTCTATTTTCAATCTATTTCTTTTTACATCTAAAATGCATTTATATGCCAAAAAACATCTTTCTACTTCCACTGACGTGAGTGGAGCGAATTCTTACAAGCATTCTTCATCGGTTGCGGACTTATTCGAAATTTTATCTGCATTAGTTCTGATGTCATCTAAATCAGTTCATCTAAAACACTTACAAATTGTATATGAGTGCACGTAATATTTTACAGGGTATAAAATAAAACCAAAGTTTGTCAATATTTTCTTTAATGAAAAATTATATATTTTATGAGTTTATTAAATATTATGGCTATAATATTATTATTATGGCTTCTATTTACATTGATGTGCACATATCAGCTATAAGCTGCCTGTGCATTTATAAATAATAATAATAATAAGCCCCCAGGGCAGCTTGTGGCGAGCTGAATGGGAAGTGACGTCCCTTGAGTCCCATACCCCCGAGAGTCGGCCAGGTCCCTCTCTCCGGCTTGCCTTGATTGGCCGGCTGGAGTGAACACTGAGCAGGGGCCGCAGGACTCTCACCTCTGGCTTGCCTTTACCGGCCGTCCAGAGTGGGGTGTCAGAGCTATATGCTCGCAGGGTGGAAGTGAAATTTGCATAAGACGCGAGTTGGCACAGTGGCTGCTGACAGCCACTGGGTAGAAAGCGGCGCACACCTCTCCACACCCTGAGCCGCTCACGCAATGTTGTCCCCTTGTCGCTCCGTGCGAGCGGCCGTTTTCGGGGACCCATATTGTGAGTTGGCAAGTCACCACCTGCCCATTTTGTCGTGTTTTTAAAAACATATGATCAGGGCAGGTGCCATAGTATTCTCCATAGTCCCGGTTACCAGTCCACTTGCAACTCAACCCAATAGCCCGGTTTATTTTGGTATCCTTTTTTTTTACAATAGTCCTACACTAACCGGGGCTTGTCCTTGGGTGCACTGCTATAGTGTGAACAGGGATAATCGTCGGTTGGTGTCAAATTACTTTTAGAGTAAATTGTCTTATTACAAGGGGCCTCTACGTGTTTGCTTCGGCCCCACGCACGCCTTCAAAATGCCCGGGACCACATGGTCCCGAGAATTTGTAAGAGACATACAAATAATAATAATAATAATAAATAACTCTTAATTTTTGGGAATCATGTCATGTCCATATTATTATTTCCTCTTTGAATTCCGCGGTGTGGCACGGGTCGTGCCGATCACTGATAATTATGTAAGTATGTAACAGGTATGAGTTGTGGATTACTGTAACTACACTACACTCAGTGTATGCTAGCACTTGGAAAACAACCCCACAAATCAATCTATATTATCTATTGGGTTGGTTTCTAAGTGCTAAGTATATTGCTATCTTTAGCACTTAGAAAACAATGTCAATCCCTGTGAATGTGACAGGCAAGAGAAACTGTGGCCTATTTCACATTGGGCACCGTATCAAAAGGTAATTTAATAAAAGGAATTATGATTTCCATTTGTAACAGGTTGTTTGAAGGTACTGAATTTTTTTGTACTCTACTGAGCAGGCTTTAAGATTATTATAATTTAATTTTAATCCAGGTATTGGCTGTTGCATTTATAAATGTTGCTATGTATTTTTCATGTCACTATATGATGTCACTATAAATGTTGTATTGACTTGTACAAGAGCCCTTGATGCCTGCTTGTAGAACAAGTTTTTGAATTTTGAATTTTATTCTTGCTGATTCAGGGAGATCATGATGAGGAGGTGAATTACTGTCCTTCAAGTTCAACATATATCGGATTAGGTTGTGCTCCTGGAACTGGTTATCTATACAAAATCAGTTCTGAAAATGGGAATTCCTGGTTCTCACCATACAAATTCAGTCTCGGGAGCATTTTTGAATGTACTATACCTTCAGCTGTTGGCCATTGTGCGATACAAAAAGGAAATAATTAAGCCCACAGACACTACAGCCTGGTAACATGTTGATAGTCAGATAAGGTATATTCTGGTATTTCCAAATCACATTCAAATTTTTGGTATTTCCAAAAGGGAACTTTGACCACATTTGGATTTACCCAATAACACCTTAGTCAATTTTCTGCCAACCTTTTTATTACTAATATATCTTCATTATCATTGTGGCCTTTTAGTGATTGAATCTCGTATGGCCTTTTCCTTCTTCTTCCACTCTTGTCGATCTTGGCCCGACTCATCATAATGATAATTAAGATCGAATTATTTTTTGCGTATATTGTTGTTAAATAGATAACCATTATCATCATCATCTTAAAGTCCATTACAGACTATAGGAACAGTGTCAGGTAGGGCAACGTTTTTCATGGCTGTGTAAACCAATCTACTTCATCTTCCTCGGCCCCTCATTGCTGAGGATCACAACCATGTATGCTCCATCTCCATATTGTGCGGTCATAAGACTCATAAGCCATATGGGAAACGCACTGAATGTCCCAACTGCATGCCGCCAACCACTCTCTTCACAGTATCAGACCATCTCATGGGTGCCTGCATAACCTGCCTTTCTATGTCATGCTTTTTAGACCGCATGATATGACTAAAAAAGCTGAGTGCGCATTCTTGACATATTGTAGAGAGCCGTGTGCTTATTTTCGGCTCCTCTAGGATGGACTTATTAGTTAGTTGTGTAAGCTAATATGGGAGCGGTAAACACGCCAACAAGCCTGGCAACAAGGTGTAATGTACAGGAAGATAACCATATAAATAAATCACAAAACAACTTATAAATACTCAGAGAATTTCCATCCTAGTAAGGGAGTGAAATATATATTTTGGAGGTAAGAACAAAAAAAGTAGTTGAACCCACAGTTTGTTCAGGGCCGATGATACATTATGGCTTAATTTTTTTTTTGTCACTGGTGTTACCTATCAAAACTAGTACCTACGCCAAATCTTGGGATTAGTTGTCAAGCGGACCCCAGGCCCCCATTAGCCGTGGCAAAATGCCGGGACAACACGAGGAAGAAGAAGAAGACTGGTGTTAACTATCAAGTTTTCTAATGAATTATGTAGGAACCAAATCATTATTTTCGCAAAAGGGTTGAATGCCATTGACCTTGGTTTATGTAGACATGGGCATTTCCAGCAGAACAAAATGTATCACATAGATAGTGTCATTCTGTTGTTGCCTGGGAATGAAAATTATATCTTCATCACCAGCCTACATACGTACAGTCAGCGTCAAATACTTCGTAGCAGTCAAAGTAGCCAAATAGTTCGGTACACCATATATTTAGTATGGTGTACCGAACTATTTGACCACTTTGACTGCTACAAAGTATTTGACGCTGACTGTACTTAATACTGTCAAGCAAAGTGGCGGATTAGGCAGCCTTGGCCGCCCTAAGCCTGGTCCTTCTCGAGCCTTAGGGCAAATTCGCCACTGGACAAGCAGAGGCCTTCTCTCATGCATGAGAGTGGGTTTGGCATGTCTCATACAACTTTTGAAGATTACTTTTTTTTTCAAGTACATTGTATGTATTTATTAAATTAGTTATTACATTTCAGCCGTTTTAATGACTCTGCCCACAAAGTTAGTAGTACTGGGCTAGGTGTAGTAAGTGTCAGTAAGTGTAGTGGTAGTGTAAGTGTTTGAGTATGTTCCGAAAAACTCTTTGGTATGAGCCGGGGTTTGAACCCGCGACCACCGAATTGAAAGTCGCTGGGTCACCCACGCGTCGAAAAATACAAATACGAGTAGGTAGGTACAAAAAATACAAATAATTTATTGTATGAAAGTGAGTATTAATTAGAAATGATTATTATGCTACATAAAGTGCGTCACAATCAGCCAGTGTTTGGCGTACAATATCTTCTTTCAAATGTATGTCATTGAAAATCTGATAATTTTTATGCTTATAAATGTCAAAATTAATAAAATAGGCAGATGTAAAAAAAAAAAGTTTTAAAGTTTAAGAACCACTGATCTAAGTATTCCTAGTATTTCATCAGATTCCTTTGGTTCCTGAGATTGCCCCTCTAGACATGGTGCTCTCTTAATCCCACTTGCAGCATCCCACTAACCCGAGGTTAAGCGGTTAAACTTTAACGGGTTAACCTAGTGTCTAATTGTACGGGTAACCATGGTAACTCCAGGTTTAACCAGTTAACAGTGGGTTAGTGGAATGGTGCAAGTGGGCCTTAGACTAGCAACTGCTTGGTTAGCTTATTGGTGCAAGTCCAAGGTGCCAAACAATTGTTTTTTTAATCCACGTTAAAGGAGAATTTAAATTTTAAGGTATTTTTCTTATCTAACACCTTAGGAAAATTTCTGTTTAGATACAATAAACATGGAAACCTATTTATATAGTGTCATAAAAATAATATTATGATATTAAATGAATAAACTATTTCTGAAATAATTTAATTTTATTGTTACGCTATGTTTTTATATCCCAGATTGTATGTCAGTTCGTTTGGCGAATCTGATAACTAATCTAGGTTGTATATAAACTAAAATGATAGTTGGGTTAGGGTGATTGGGTTGTAGATTTGCCATTTGATCTGTCATTATAGTATGTGGGTTATAAAAACACAGTCACCTTTGTGCTCAGGCTACTTTAATTTAACAGTACCAACATTAATTCTGTTACTATAGAGTCAGTCCAAGCTAACTTTGCAGCGACGTGTCAAGTGGATAGAAGGTGGACTAAACCAAAAAAGTCGGCGCAGAGTTAGGTGAGACGGACTCTGGACATAATTTATTAAAATTATTTTCTCTTTAGTTCTAGGATCAATAAATACCAACGTAAAACGTGAACTCCATTTTATTCAAACGAAAAGTGGGCATCTGCAGTTGATACACGACACGTACATTTTTGTGACGGATAGCGTGCGGAGCGGCAGGACGTTCTGGCGCTGTATGGAGTACGGTAAACGCTGTCGCGCCAGAATCACCTCTAAAAACAACGTCCTAAAGGTCACCAACCCCGTACATAATCACGAAGAGAACCACCTGGAGAAAATAACCCGAAAATATGACCTCGGGGAAGTAGTCACTTGCCCTTCGGTTTAGACTTGCCATCGACTCTACCCTACCCTAAAATTATTTTGTATTTATTTTTGTTTAATGTTTGCATGAGTGTCAATTATTTTTGAAGTGAGTGCATGTGTGAGGAACTTTTGTAAAACTATGAATTTTGGTTTATTAGCAATCATGCGTTTCATGAAATGTTGACAAATAGTTGAGAGAACTGAAATTTCTCATAGTGATTCAAGGAATTACGATTGGAATAGGTCGCGTGTTTAAAAACCTATTACTAACTTTGTTGTTGAGAAAAATGAGCAGTCACGATGAGTGTTTTTTAATATTAAATGTTCTAATTGTAATCAGCATTGTGATCCGTTAGCCTTAAGAGTGTAAGTTAGGACTTGAATAAATGAATTAAGACTTATGTATTCTTTACTTTCCCCTGGGGCAAAATAGCTGTGTCTCATTTGATTGAGACTGTCAGGTAGAATAAGCGTTTGTTCCATCGTTATAAGTTACCTATGAGAAAGGAATATAGTAGTAACGACAGTGATACTAATTTCGATGGTGGTATCAGGTTCATAGCTAAGACGGGAGGTCTTGTATCAGGAGCATTTTGTTACGCAGCGTCGGAGGTGCGTTACACAGTCACGCGGCGCGGTGCGCCGTCGCTGCTGCTGGACGGGCACGGGTTCGTGGCGCGCAAGCGGCGCGGCGCGCGCGTGTACTGGTCGTGCCGCGCGCGCGCGCGAGGCTGTGTTGCGCGCGCGTTGACCGCTGACGGCCGCCTGCTGGCACGCGCCGGCCATCACAACCATCCACCGCACCCGCCGCAGCTCGATCAGCACGCCACCGTCGAAAGTCTCATTGAAATCGTTGCCACTCAATAAATGCTTCGTGTCTATGGAAAAATACCAGTATATTTATGTATTTAACCAAAAATTCTAAACTATATGGGCGGCTTGGCTATGTCGTGTTTTTGTATCGGAGATATCTGTCTTCAAAACTTTTATAATTGACACTATTTGTTCCAGTAAGAATGCCACTAACGGCGGCAGAAAGGCAGAGACGGTATAAACAAAAAGTTAAACTTAATCCTGAAATGTACGAAAAGTACAAATCTAAGAAAAGAGCGAATTATCACGCGAAAAAAAGGCTAATTAATGATCTAACTCCCGATGAGAAGTACAATGCTCGGGTGCTATGGAGACTTAGGCAACGAATCTTAAGGCACAAAAAGAAAAAAATAGAATTTAAAATAAACCCTAATCATTAATTGGCTTAGTCTAATAACGTACTAAGAAAATGTTATAATTAAAAAATTTACCAATTAAGTTTTTTATTTTTTATTACCTCTCGTACGTAAGCATTTCAGTCTGAAATTTAAGAGATCGTTGCTTCGATCCAATAAGCAGACAGAGGTTTGTTATATTTAGTTGGAATAAGCGATTGTAGCTTTATCAGTACGTCAGTGAATCCCGTCTATTCTCAGGTTATAGTTACCCTTAAACATATTTTTTTCTTTCAGTACTTCATGCTTCTTTCACTGCGTGTCAATTTTATTTATCATCTATTAATTACTAATATCTAACTCCAATCTGCATGCTAGCATAACATAAGGGCGCAGTTAGTGACGGTGGTGGTATTTTCCAGTTGAGTTCGTGATATCGAACCGCGGGCGGAGGCACATGAAGCTAGGCGGGTTCTCGTTCTACGCTGAGAAGGTGTTTCCGGAGAAGAACAAGGTGCGGTGGCGCTGCACGCGGCGCACGTGCCGCGCGTACGCGCACACGCTGCACGACCGCATTTTCGCGCTCAGCAACGTGCACTCGCACGACCCGCCCCAGCCCTCGAGCGCCAGCGCAGCGCAGAGAGCCCTCACCCACGCCGCTCTCGCTGCTCAGGCGAAGGCTCTTCTAGACGAATAATCTAACCAATCACGTTGCCTGCTTCACGATCTGGAGTCGAAATTGAGAACACATTATTTATAAGATACGTCGCTAATATTTTAACATTTATTGTAACGTAGTTCAACTAGTTCAGTTAATTTAATAATTCCACTAACATTGATGAAATGCATGTCGTGCTGGTGCTGGGTTTTGTCTAACCGTTTCACATGTGGTGTTGAAGAGAGTACTTACGCGGGCGATTAGTCTTAGCTATACTTATATGCTGTCATACTAAGGTATAGTTGTAGAGAATAGGTACCACCCCTGCATAGAAGTTTACCTTTTGTACGGGTGGCACCTTTTCTCTGCAGCTGACCCTACTAAAGAAATGCCTGCTCGCGTTCTCTGAGATAAGCATAGCCATTAAGCTTTTAATTTGTTGGTTACTAACGAGAAAAGCTGGTTACCTACATAGTTTCTGATAAATTAAGATTGGTTGGTCAAAGGTAAAGTCACAAAGATGAATTTTGAGCAAAAGATATTGCAACCAGTTATGATCCTATTGTTATTGACTCGTGTGGCAGGGTGCTCTCAAATGTGACGCTTAGGCCGTACTAAGCGATTTTGGATCTCGTTGTATGTATATACTTAGATATTTTAGTAATTACGTAGCAAATATTTTTTTATTAGTAAATTAGGTAAGTGTGAGGATTTCAGTTTCTAGTCAGCTAGCAATAATAATGATACCACTAATTGTACTTATCTGATTATTAATTAATTTGAAGTTAAAGAGCTTAATCAGCAATAATAAGCTGTTTATCTATGGTACGTCTAGTCAGTATTTACGTGGGACATAATAAGTGATATTTCTTAATTTGAATTTGATACTTAGCAAGATCATTAAAAAAGCACAATTATGTAAGCGTTTGAAGGATTTGCGATGATCTATGGGTAAAGTACAGATGGAATGAAAGCAATAATGTAGCTAGAATTTAATTAGTAAGCAAGAAATTTGGGTCAAAATACCGGGTACTATGGTTGTAATTGTAATGCTGGCGTACTAGTATAATGTAAATACACTGTTTTTGTGTTCAGTGTTTAAAAAATAACCTCATATCCCATACAACGCTTTCATTTAACCTAACTGACAACGATTGCATGTTGCTTTGGGCGTAATAAGGGTGAAACATAGGAGAAAAGGAATTTGAGCTTCAAAGGAAAAACACATTTCATTTAATATTGTAATGCTGAAAGTTACTGTAAAACTAAAAAGCCTTTTCTCCTATGTATACATACGTGATGCATTGCATGTTGTGGGTACGGTCAAACAGTGCGTAAGGGTACGTTTTGTGTGTGTAGAGAAGTACGTGCGGCTTTGCGTGGGGCCGGGCGGGCGGCCGCGGCTGTGGGTCCGCGGACGCAGCTTCTACGCCGCGCACACCATGCGCTCGGGCGTGGTGCGCTGGCGCTGCACCATGGGCGGCTGCGGCTGCAAGGCCTACACGCAGAAGGGCACCCTGCACAAGCTGGTGGGCGAGCACAACCACGCGGCGCGCTCCGGCCGCCGCCCCGCCAAGCAGGGCGAACCGCCGGTGCCGCTGCTCTTGCCGCGTCCGCCTCGTTTGGATTTCGATAATTTCGACCCAAACGCTTGGGTAGTCAAATACTAATACTTGTTTAACTACATTATGATTTTTTCAATTCCTGTAGTGACCACGTTCCTATTGCTGAGCTATAACTACGAATTCTCCGAGTAATAATGTCCTGTTTCGTATTTTTTTAAACTCTTTTTCATATTTTTAACCTCTTAACTCTCGCGGACGCGATTTTCCGTCTTGAGAAAGGCAAGTCTGATGTATGCGATAACGTTCAAAACCCCTGAAATGTAGAGGTTTTGGACTTGTCTGGAAATCGAGGCGTTAAGGAAAATAAGTGAAGGCATCTAATTAATTTCTTCATCTTCTCTGAAGTGAGTAGGAATGGTATGTCTATTCGACAACGTCATGTGTTATTAGTTATAATAGAAAAAGGGATATAATACTGGTTTACAAATGAAGTCACAAAGTAGGTAAAGGCTTTATATTTTTATAGCATAATTTATGTATATGATGTCCGTTACTCGGCGTAGTACCTACCATAACTACGTGGTGAAATGCCGGAAATAGTAAAACGTCTACAGTCGAATAACTAACCAGTATTTGATTTACCTTTATCCAGTGCCAAATAAAACCTACAATTGATTAATTTCGGTTTAGTTATTAACCTAGTCACTATGCAAAAAGTATTTATTTACTAATCATGGAAATTAGTGTATAAGGTTTATACAAGGCTCACTGGTGAATGATCTCAATTTTCTAATGTAAAATAGGTGCCAAGTAGCTAATTTTGAATTGTTATGTATGGTGTTTGATAAGTACCAAACAACCTATTTATTTTAAGATTAAATCGGTACAAAGGTAATTTTTTAATGTCAGTATTAAGTAAGTAGGTGGATGATAAGATAAGCATAGGTAGTGTTCATCGAAGTTAGTCTTCCATTATTTTGCATTATTTTTTGTTTTTGTGTTCTATGTTACGACTCAATAATATTATTTTATTTATTCATAAAAATCAACTATAACGCTCTATATTTAAGACGGGTGTTTGCAAATTGTATACTTTGTCTTCCTTTCCTAAACCTCGTGTTTTAGGGTGAAATATTTTGTCCCAATGATTTAAGCATGTGCCAAATATTTATTGCTCATTTAGTATTATTGTCTCATAGAGAATCAAAAACTCTTTTAAGTTATTTTATTAGTAAAACTTATCTAATGTTGGAACCGAGTGTACGTGTTATTTGTGCAAGTGAAATAAATAGGCCAAACCTCAAGGCGTTTTATTTAATCAATTGAAAAATTTAAATAATAAAGTTTACATTATCAATTGATTGTTTTACTTAATATGGTTTACCTACACAAATTACCCATATTATAATATTAGTTCTCAAAATGATGTAAAGTCAAACGAGTTCTGCTCGTGTCACCTTTATGCATGTTAATACTAGTTAAGTATTGGCTATCAGAATTGCTAGTTTTACAGGCAATACTAATGAATGATTTTTTTTAGCAAAATTCATCCGCGCGGGCAAGGGTCGGCTGTTGCTGCACCGCGGGTATACGTTCCGGCTGAAGAACAACTTGGCGCACGGGCGCAAGCAGTGGTACTGCTCGTCGCGGCTCACCTCGCGCTGCCTGGCCGACGTCAACACCGAGGGCCCCGAGGGCCACGAGCGTATCGTGCGCTCCCGCTACTCGCACAACCACGCGCCGCCCAACGTGCGTCGTTTCGCCGACGGCCGCTACGTGGTGCGAACACCGCACCAGAGCGGACACCGCGCGCCCGCGCCTATCGACCCCCACCACCAGCTGCTTCAGCTGCAGCACGCGCTGGCGCTGTACGCCGCCACCGCGCACGCCACCGCCACCGCCACAGCTTCCGCTAACGCCAACGCCGCGGCAAACGCGGCCCCCGGCGGCCCGGCGCAGGCCTCACCCAACTCGCTGGCGCTGCCGGCGCCCCCGCAGCACAACTCGGCCGCCAAGCCACTGCTGGTCGATACCCCTTGCAATGAGGAGGATTAGGCGAGATCTTCAAAATCGCACACGACTTTTGCTCTGAAGTTCGATGCTCGCTCGTGGATGAAACATGACTTGGCTGAAAATCTTTAAGTCATTTAAACGAAATCGTGTACGATTTTATGATTGAAAGAAAGTTCTTTTACATGATATTGCCGATTGTTCAGCCGGCTCACAATTTGAGGCGCTGTTCACGAAACTAAAACTTTCGAACTTCGAAAATTTTCTGACAGCCTATTGGCACACGAAATAGCATAATTTATTTAGACTAGTGATTATATATAAGGGGATAAGGTGTCGTTTGCTTAGATTTGAGCGGTGGCTATTGTCAAGTTACTTAATGTTGGTAATATGGATGTATGTGAAACGTCATTTAGGTCACGGTATATGGTAAGTTATGTGGTGTTTCGGAATTGCGACCAGTGGAAGGATTATACCTGATGGATCCAGTGAAAGGTCATCGTCGTGACGTGTAGGTTAGTATATCTTCGAGATCATTAAGATAGGTGTGGGCTATTTATCGAATCGTTTAGAAAGGCTAAGGGGTGTTAAATGTGTAAGAAATCTGAATGTTAAGTGTCAGCTCGTATGGATGTGAAGCTAAATACGTAGGTTTTTGTCAGGATATGGCCATTTTTAGCGTTTCGTTTAATATTGGCTCAATCGATCCGAGCATCATCGTCAAGGAAACAGAAACGCGTTGTAGCGCAAGACGAGGAAGGGACGTATCAGGTTAGCAAGCTGGTTAGCAGTCAGGATAGTCGTCAAACAGGATCAGGAATAGGGATGTACACTGGTAGGATAGGAGTCAGCACAGGTGCGAGGCCAGGCCGGCGGCCGCGGCCGTCGGCGACGCGACGGCGACTGAGACATGTACGAAGTTCGGATGAAAGCAATATGTGTCCCCGGACTGAATGTACTTAAGATACTTAATTTATTTTGAGAGTTTATACTTTACAATTTCGTACTTTTATAAGAATAAAAGCTATTGCTACTTAGAGAATTAGACGTCCGCCTCAATGAATATTGTCCGGGCGTCCGGCGCAGACGCCCGGGGAGATGATATTCGCGCGCTCGCGCTCCTCGACACTGAGTTAAGTCGATGCAGTTGTGCTCTTAAATGGATCGATTTTAAGTACTTAAGCTCAATCAACTACCTCTTCACTTTTTTATACGGGTTATACAGTATATTAGTTTAATTATACAATTTTTATATACATGATTGAATACTCAGAAGCTTTACTCGAGTAAGGTGTGTAGCGTAGGCTAGGGTAAGCTAGGCTAGTGGGCGCGCCGGGACGGGGCCTCGGGCTGCCGCGCAGGGTCCGGCGCGCCCTTCATTTACCTATTATAGAAACTCAAATACCTCTTTACTTAGTTTTAACTTGTGACCTACTCGATCGTTAGCTGTTAACGACGTATAATATAAATAGACTCTTTTTGTAACTGTTGTCTAAATATATTTTATTGATTGTTTTTTAAAGAAATAATTTGTTACTTGTCGAACTATTATTCAATAGGAATATGGCCACTTTTATGTCTACGTCTCCGATTCAAGTACAAATTTTACTATTTTCTATTGTTATTTAGAAAACTTAGTGGCTATAGGGTCTTGACTTGTGAATAAATTGAATAAATTATCTAGAACGTACTATTTAGACTTTAAGGTGACTTCAAGGACGGTTGTACACATGGGGGAAGGCGCAGGTTGATAGGCTTCAGGTGACGCGAACGACCGCTCATTAAAGTCACCAACACCAAACTATTTCATTTGTGTTTTCGTGGATTCACTAATTAGCGCTATGATTCTGAAATTTGCCTCTCAATGCAATATATTCTCGGAATGCAATATAAAAAGTTCTTAGTTTTTACACGCGATTCATGAATGCAAATGTATTGTACCGTTGCACCTAAATCCTATGTCTGCCCGCCCCCATGGAATAGGTCGTCCACTCTACTTCTGTGTACCTGCATATAGCCAAGTGCGGATCACTCGCCATTTATTTTAAACAACTATATTTACAATGTTTTACGAATTAATATTACACGGCTCTAATGATTTATTTATACACATTTTATTTACTAGCTTCAATTAAGTTTTGATCAGGTTTGAAGAATTGCAATTAAACAATGACGTAAAATAATAAATTTGGCTTTCTAATCTGATATAAACTTAATCGTGGCTATTGGAGCTTTAGTATAAGCTAGTGTATTTTAATTTGTATTTTCCATATGATTTAATCGCAATAATCGTGTAAATACCTGGGAGTGGTCGATACCTAAGACCATTGGTGAACATAATAATAAACTAGACCAAATACTTTAGGCGAATCGTTTGTAATCTAATGAAGCCGTGGTGACAGTTTATAATAAATAGATTTAGATCTAGATGCTAATTAGGGTTAATTAAAGGTTTAACATTAGGTATACGTCTCTACTCTCTTTGATCACTACCTAATATTCGTCAATTATTTAAATGATATGAACTTTAGTTGGCACTTTCACTAAAATAGGTGTGTGTATTCGAATCAGATCAAATAAATAAAATAAACCTACATACTTAAAACAGAGTTTACAATAAGCACTAATTTAATGAGTTCATAATGTTATTCGTTTATGAATATCTAATCGTCTTAGCCATATATTTTTGAACGTAGCTAGGTGTACTATTTATAATGTGAAATTACTAACATTCACTGTTTTCCATTTATTAACATTATATTTGTGAATCGATGTAGGTAATGTAACTTTTCTATATAAGTTTTGGTCTGATCGGAGATTGCGGTAAGTGTGTTGAATTGCTCATGTTGTTAAATAATTTATGAATCTCGTAAGTGTATGATGTCGTGTTTTTGTCGCGCCCGCTCCGCTGTCGGACCCTCCGGCACGCTAGCGTTTATCGACGTTGGGGAAGCATTCGCTGCTCTTGGCATATATCATGTCCAACAACGTCCTCGTGAGCGCGACGAACACTAGCCTGGTGGTGGGTGAACAAACGGGTGGGACTATACCTTTACCTCACAATTTATCTACCTCATTTTACTGTTAACTACTCGTAAATCTACAATTATTATTAATAGTGTAATTTCATACCTACCATTTTAATGATAAGATTTTTGTTCGTGTACGGGGTATTTTGTGGAATCATATTAAATTGTACTTATCAATAACCGCTAGTTTTTTTTATCTCGTTAGTTTAAATCCCGTTTGCATAAAAGAACATTGAATTTTTCGTGTTTTATTCAATCACCTCATCCTTTTTTAAAGAGGCGGTGTTGGGTGGAGGTAGTTTTGTACCATCTAGACCTTTTACATATATTTTGACCGTGGTATGTTTCTCCGCAGGAATTAAATTTCTAAAATCACGGCGAGGAAAGATAATCATGATGGTAAACACGTTTCCATTCTGCGAGGAGTCGAAGTTGCGAGACAAGGTGATCTGGCGGTGCACGTCAAAGAAGACAAACTGTAAGGCGCGGATCCACATGCTGGGGTCGAGCGTGGTGGCAGTTAAGGGCATGCACAACCACCCACCGCGCGCGCTCGGCGCGCCCGCCCGCCGTCCTGCGCGCAAGCAGCTGGACACTCCGCTGCACACGCCTATCGGCGTAAGTCTCGATGCCATGGCTATCATGGACGCCTCGCTCAATGAATAACTTGTTGTTCTAGCTGGATGAAAATATTTAGAAACGTAAACTTTGATACCAATATATGTGCGTTGCGCTCGTTCCGATCATATTGGACTCATATTAGCCTCTCAACTTAACGTTTCTGAATGCAGACTACTGCCGAATTTAATACGCTAATAAGATATTTACGCGACGTAAGACAAATGTCAGTAAGTCGCGTTGTCGTGTTTGACGGTTCAGTTAGGACAAGGTCTAAGCTTTACAGAAGACATTATTACTAGGTTACTGTTACACTTAGATATAAACGTTCTTATGAAAAGCAATGTAGTTATGTAGACGAATAAACGCTAGTTTATAGATTAGAATATTGTGATAGAATGGCGAATTTCTTTTGATTGGTGACGACGTGCCTTAAATTTATATTATGTGTAGATTTAAGGTTCTTTTTGACTCTAGTATTCTGATAGCATTCCTCTAGTTGGAGTTGCGTTCTCGATATTGTCTTTAATTGTAGGTCAATTTGCCTAGAATTCATCTTGTGAAGTTAATATGTTATAGATATTAGCTTGTGTGGTGCCTTTGGCCAAGATGAGTGGTATAGTATGCAGTAAACATAAAAAGACTCAATACCTACACAATAATTACATTTCTTGATAGTAAAGTCGTATTTGACTTTTTCAGGATCTTATTTCTTGTCGATATTAATTGCTACTCCTGACTGTAAATATAAGGTGCCCACGAGGAATCCGAGAGATTTTAACCACGCATTTCTGAGGTCAAAAGAAGGAAAAAATGTTACATGAGTTTAGGTCAAATTCACAAACAAAATGTATTTGTACATAAAATGTAAACGATATTTGTTAAACTGTAACTCAAAAACATTTTGAACTTTGTTTTTGTGAAACCTATGTTTTGCCAAGTGTTAAATGTCACTTTGACATCTATCAATACGGATATTTGGGACTAGGTGTCATAGTGGCACAACACGGCAATCAAGAGAGTAACTTATATCAAATGAGCCATAATCATGGCACCAGGTCTATAGCTGCAGGTAAGTATGCTGTTCTCAGAGTAAGCAATTACTATGGAGACAGGCTCATCGAGAAGCGCTTACCATACTTACTCAACACCTTACCTGCAACTATCAGACAGGAGAAAAATAAAAATAAATTTAAAAGAGCTTTGTTCCAACATTACCTTGATAGCATTTAACACATACCTATCCAATTTTTGCCTCTACAAATAATTAGACTTTATGATTATTATGTACCTAACCTAGTATAGCCCCACGCATCCCACAGTCAAACTGTGCAAACAGTTTTGTGGGACGTTGTATTTAATATTAAGTCAGTATCCACTGTATTTTATTGAAATAAAATAAAAAAATAAAATAAAATCGCCATCAAAAAGGCGTTTTGCACTAAGTAACAATAAAAAGATGTTTTTTTTAAGTGGCTTTAACTCTGAAATTAGGTGAATTCCATAAAAGTTTATAGGATATTTTAGTCTTTAAATATGATCAGGAATATACTGTTAAAATCTCTCGCAATACTCACGGGTACCGTGTATAATAGGTTGTTGCTTAGATTGTATGTTTCAAAGTAAACAGTTAGCCTACGTGACCCTAAACTTTATAGTTGATACTTTGCTATGCTTTTATAAACATTAATGTGAAATTTCTTTCCTTTGCACACACGAGACAAGTTGCTTCAAAGACGCATTAAAATGATACGTTTTAAAAGTACGGAAATAAAAGCCAATCCGACTATGTATATCTTTTGAAAAAATATGCAAATAAGAAATTTATATCTTTATTACAAAACAAATTTTACTGACTTTTATTATGTACTTATCGTATTGTTAAGAGTTGTATGATTTAAGCATATTTATTCCATGTTGGTATTAAGTAGATGTATTGTTAAGTAAAAGTGCCTTTATTGTTAACAATGGGTCCATTGTCAATTATAATAATTGATGTACTGAAACATTCCTATATAAATTTACCTGGGCTTTACAAATTTACATATAAAATATATAAAAAGAAAATGAAATTTTGATACCTTTTATATAAATTTAAAAGACATCGTTACATTTATCACGAGTATTACTCCTTATGGTTTAATTAAAGTTAATGTTTAAATTTAACGACTCGTTTTATTTCTGTAAACTCTACAGATATCGGTGTACAGTTTAACTGAGACTAAAGATGTCATACTCGTATTCTGGTTAGCAGGACGTGCTTTCATCCTAACTATCGCTAATCTCCGTAACTGTTAACTACTTAGTGTTATTTGTACATTTAGTTAAGCAGTCGAAGTTTTCATTTTGTCTGCACGAAAATAGTTATTTGTTTTACAAGGGGGTAAAGTTGTTGTTTAACCGCTCGTGCTAATATTGATACCCGAGCAATCGAAAGATTCTATGGAATCTTGAGCGTTGCGAGGGTTTCAATGCACGAGGGTTAAACAAACTTTGCCTCCGAGTGAAACACACAATTTTTCACCGCACCAACACGAGGAAACTACTACTTAACTAAGAAATACCAAAAATTCAAATAGAAATAAAATCCAAATTAACGTAATAAAAAAATAATCATTCAAAATCATCATTTAAAAGTCAATTCCACTAGCTAACATAATGAAACAACTCAAAATTTGCATCTGATTACTTTGCCCCACATGTGTATAAAATGCAACTCTCTCATTCGTTTTTGACCAGTCAAGAGGGCCTTTACCAGTTGGTGTGGTGAAAAAATAATGCCAGAGGCCCTTATCGACAATCGACATTCAAGTAGAGTCAGTCAGTACCCTATTGACTATGGGCGGGCCGGGTATGGTTGTCTCAGATGTTGGTTGTCACAGGCGTCACAGCAGTTATAATAAACAACTAATAAACGACCTAATAACTTTATGTATATACAACAACTGTAATCTGACCCTATTCACGCAAATAAATAATTTATGATTTATCTACCGGTGTCGAAAGATCGCAAGAGGCCTTCTTCTTTACGTAATGAATGACTCTATGAACTTTTTCGTTAGTTTTGAGGTTTACTATGGCAGCTGTGGCGACCATACCGGGCCTCCCCTACTCATTAACAATTTATAAATCTTTATTGCAATGGCGCTTTATTGAAGTACTATTTTGTTTGAATATGGTACATGTACTATTTTGATTGAAAATGGTACATATTAACTTCAAAGTTTTTGTCACTGAAGAAAAATATAGGTACCGAAAAACCATACTTAATAATAGATTCCGATTGTGAGTTTCTCTTAAGGCAAGGTAGGGCAAGGCATTCTCCATACAAACCTTGTGCAAGTTTTATTTGTTAGTTTTGGCACTATAGCATTTAATTTCATTTTTTGCTTGTATATATTGGATATACGCAGAACTTGATGTAGAAATTTTTCTTTATTTAAAAAAAAACAATTTAAAAAAATACATCAAGCCCTAGCTAACAAAAAAATAAGCATATTTACCAAAAATAATAACTGTAGCGCAAACACAAACGAAGAAAAACTCGCACAAAGTTTGTATGGAAAGAGCTTGCCCTACCCTTCGCCTTAAGGGGTATTTTGTTTTTCGCCTCATTCAAGGTTTGATGACATGTCACTGTACTAGTTCTTCTTTGTAATGTTATGATTCCCAGGGCGATGTCGTCGTCGTCGGAAGACAGAGAACAAGCAAGAAGACAAATCAGCTGAGAACAAACTGAGCGAGAACATACCAGAGACAAACAAAAATGTCCCAGACCTACAGTTCCGCTTCGGCATAACCTCGCAGTGCCAAGATCCTGTCATTTACTCTGGCAAATTCTGCTTCGCCAAAGACAGGGAATTATCCAACGGACGCACTCGATGGAAGTGCACGCACACTTCGGGCTCCTGCCCTGCGTACATATATACTATAGAGAACGATGTTGTGATGTTTTATGATAAACATAACCACGATGAGACTAGTGACGAGGTTTACATGGTATGAATTAAGATTGTTGTGTCGTAGTGATATAAAAAAATTATTGTCTTGCAAATGTCATTTGGATTATTTTTATATTATTTGTAGTAAGAGTAGGTACGTATGCATTTAATAAGTTTAACTTAGGTTTTCAACTTTCAACAGTTAATAATAAATAAATATAGGTTTATAAGTACACGTAAGTTAATGCATTGTATAGAAATGTCTCTCAATTGGTTCGATACCGGTACATTAATCTATCCAGTATTTTTAGTACGTACTACGTAGTCCCAGAATATGTCTTGGTAGATCTGGCGTTTAACGCTCATTCTATTTTGTGCCATTATATGCATAAATGTATGTCCAGCCGTGCTGATACATTCGAGGAATTAAACCAGCATACGCATACTTGAAACATGCGTTTTTAATCTTTTAGTTTTGACCTGCATATTTTCAAGATCCAAATCGCCTAGGTAAAGTAAATTCTCAATATATAACTTTTAGGTAAAATAACGGCAGCATACATTCCGACCGGGCGCGGCAAGAAACACCTAGTTTTGGAAGGGTTCTCATTCATCGAGACCCCGCCGACGTACTGGGTGTGCTCGCGGCGTAAGATGCTCCAGTGCCGCGCCACCGCGCGCACCAACAAGAGGGGGGAGGTCATTCAGTACCACAATGAGCACAATCACGAGAAACCCAAATTTTATCAGAAAACTACTAAAAAGATGATACAGCTTTAGATTAGTATATAGACCTCGTTCATGGCGACTATGCCCATGCACTGAGTTTGTTTGCGGTATAAGATGCGTCATTGTCGCGCCACCGCTCGTACTATTAAATAATTTACCACCACAACAAGCATTAATAGCAAATTAAAGATTTAACAGAACGTTACTAAACATATGATATAGCTTTTGATTATAGTAAATGTAGTTTTTTAGATAAAATTTTTGGTTACGGATTGTTCGGTTTAATTTTTCAATAAGATAATTTTATACTTAAGGTAAGTATTCTTATTTTACCTTGTTCTCAAAACAAAGCTAAACTTTATTAAGGTGGATTTGATATGATAAATAGGTAGGTAGATTTGATGGTAAGTAGGTAGGTGATTGTAAAGTCAAGTCTTCAATTCCTCGACAGTAAATTCCATGGCGTAGATAAGTTTATTACTCAGCAGCATTAAATTTTAGAAGAATAAAGACCTTATTTTAGTAGTTTTGTAGCCCGTTTTTTGAGGTATTCCTATTAATATATGAACTATCTATGTATATTTATTTTCGGTATCGATTCTAATGTGTATTTACGTTTTTCAGAGGCATTTTTCTTGCCTTCGCGAGCGGGTAAATCAGTCTTGATCTTCCGGAACAACAAGTTTTGGGTGAACAACCACTACCGGGAGAAGCTGAACTGGGCGTGCCGCGACAAAGACACCAAGGGCTGCCTGTGTAGGGTCCAGACTACCATGGATGGCCGGTTCGTAAGGATCAAAGGCTGGCATAACCATACGCCGAACTTCACACCCGAAAATTTCGACTCTCCATCACCTATAGAGAAACCATCCAGCAATCAAGTAGGTGCCTGGCATCAGGCAGTTAAAGTGGAACCATCTAAAGCCGCTTTATAGCATTGTTCCAGTTTTGATGGATTTTGTACGAAACCAAAACAACCCGCTAGTTCGCATTCAACCATTCCCGACTTATATTTGTAGGTAACAAGTTCTGTAAATCCACTCCAACTTTTGTGGCTGTGATAGACGACATTCGTATTACTGTTCTGTTTTCAAACATACATTCCGTCGTAAGTTTAGCTTAGTGATTTGTGGAAGTTATTGTTGAAGTTGAAGCGAATTATTAATTGTATTTAAGGTTCAAGCGAAAAATAAAACTAGAAAGTTACAGCCTTTTTAGGGTTCCGTAGCCAAATGGCATAAAACGGAACCCTTATAGTTTCGCCATGTCCGTCTGTCTGTCTGTCTGTCTGTCTGTCTGTCTGTCTGTCTGTCTGTCTGTCCGAGGCTTTGCTCCGTGGTCGTTAGTGCTAGAAAGCTGAAATTTGGCATGAATATATAAATCAATAAAGCCGACAAAGTCGTACAATAAAATCTAAAAATTTAATTTTTTTTAGGGTACCTCCCCTACACGTAAAGTGGGGGTGAAATTTTTTTTTCGCTTCAACCCTAGAGTGTGGGGTATCGTTGGAAAGGTCTTTCAAAACTAATAGGGGTTTTCAAGAAACATTTTTTGATAAAGTGAATATATTCGGAGATAATCGCTCCGAAAGAAAAAATAAATGTGTCCCCCCCCCTCTAACTTTTGAACCATAGGTCCAAAAAATATGAAAAAAATCGTGGAAGTAGAACTTAAGAAAGACATTAAATGAAAACTATAGCGGACATGATCAGTTTAGCTGTTTTTGAGTTATCGCAAAAAGTTTTCCCTTCATAGTAAAAAGCCTTATTTTAATTAGGTACTGATTATGCAAATTTGCCTATTTGTTTAACTCAGGTGAAAGGTAGCGTTTCATCCCTTGGTTAACAATTTACTATACTTTAAGGTCCAGTTTAGCTTATTGTGACGGAAGAGTAACTACGGAACCCTACACTGAGCGTGGCCCGACATGCTCTTGGCCGGTTTTTCTAAAATAATTTGCTTTGTATATCACTAGTGTGTATTTTGTATTTTGTCAGTTTCTAGTATTTTATTGAGACTTAAATGTTTTTGTGGTTAAGGTCGGTTTTTGTTTTTACATATAGCTTTTTAGGGTTCCGTAGTCAACTAGGAACCCTTATAGTTTCGCCATGTCCGTCTGTCTGTCTGTCTGTCTGTCTGTCTGTCTGTCCGAGGCTTTGCTCCGTGGTCGTTAGTGCTAGAAAGCTGAAATTCGGCATGGATATATAAATCAATAAAGCCGACAAAGTCGTACAATAAAATCTAAAAATTTAATTTTTTTGAGGGTACCTCCCCTACACGTAAAGTGGGGGTGAATTTTTTTTTGCTTCAACCCTACAGTGTGGGCTATTGTTGGAAAGGTCTTTCAAAACTAATAGGGGTCTTCAACAAACATTTTTTGATAAAGTGAATATATTCGGAGATAATCGCTCCGAAAGAAAAAAAAATGTGTCCCCCTCCTCTAACTTTTTAACCATAGGTCCAAAACATATAAAAAAAATCGTGGAAGTAGAGCTTAAGAAAGACATTAAATGAAAACTATAGCGGACATGATCAGTTTAGCTGTTTTTGAGTTATCGCAAAAAGTTTCCCCTTCATAGTAAAAAGACTTACTTTAATTAGGTAATGATTATGCAAATTTGCCTATTTGTTTAACTCGCGTGAAAGGTACCGTTTCATCCCTTGGTTAACAATTTACTATACTTTAAGCTCCAGTTTAGCTTATTGTGACGGAAGAGTAACTACGGAACCCTACACTGAGCGTGGCCCTACATGCTCCTGGCCGGTTTTATTTATACTAATATTACCTTCCTTTGCTGGTGATAATTAGGTCACAAAAAGACGATAGGAATCTCATTTAGGTGTCCACAATTTAGGGCTTTAAAGTATTGTGTCATAATGGTTAAAATTTTTAAGACAGTTCGTTTTATTTACATGTGCATTCGTGTGGCTTAATTTTAAGTTAATTTAATAATTGTGAATTTAAGTTACGTAATAAATCAACACATCTCAATTTACAAAGTATTGTATACAAATTGTCAGGGACAAGCAAAACTCACAAATTACCACCACAAGTTCATAGCCATAATGAAACATATTACTACTGAAATAAGGTTGACTTTTGTTTAATTATTTTTTAGTAATTAGTGAGTTTTGCTTGTCACCTGACGAAATATAAACTCAAATTTGTCAAAAATATCTGAAGTCAATTATTAGAGATATAAAAAATCACGATGTTAATGAACTTGGCTGGCATATTTCCTAGAATTTGGTCTAGAGCTTTGTATATAAGTTGAAGGCTAGCTCGTGCTTCGGCTACAAGCAAAAACAAGAGTAGGTACCGCTACACGAGGCAACCTAGCTTGTACAAAAAACCTAAACTAACAAAACATTTGTCATACTAAAGTAAATAAGCTCTATGTCTAAAGACCTCGATATGGTGTGCCTAAGGACTTTGGCAAATGTGTTCTAATTTTTTTAGATAATAATTAAGACACTAATCTGTAATTTATATTCGTAAGATCATGACATTATTTTTAAATAACTTAATTTTTTTATTTTGAGCGTTTTATTTTACTACTTATACATTCTTCATCCCATCTTGATTTTTTTAATACTAAGGTATTTATTAAAAAAAATACAAAATAAAAATAATGTACATCTTAAATGAATCATGGTATCACTAAACGTGGTTGTATTATGAATTTAAGATGTATGTCATTAAATTAAGGCTGAATTAAGAGTAAGAAAAAACAAAGGTAGCGTAAAAGTGTGATTTCAGTGGAATGGGGCGTGTCTCGACACGGCAACCCGGTGGTGGTCGTGGATGGGCACCGGTTCCGGCGCTGCGGGCGCCCGGCCGGCGACCGCGCCACCTGGCTGTGCATCAAGTCGGACACGGGCTGCCGCTGCTACGTCGTCACGCTCTGCGACAGGGTCGTCGCCATGGGCTTCTCGCATATGCACAACGTCAAAAAGAGGAGGGCGAGGCTGCCTAAGATTTCTAGGGCTAGACGGCAATCCCCTTGGGGCAGGTCCCTTGATACGTTATTTGATGGATTCTTTTCTTAAGAGGAAATACGAGCTGAGCCCCTTCCCAGATTTAAGAAATTTAGGCAAATATCGCCGACGCGCTGACTGGGTGTCTCCTAAAATTAGTGCAATAAAGACAACTGCAGCGTAGGCGAAAAATCCTGCGTAAAAATCTCAGAAACCGAGAAATTTCGTTCTCGACATTTTCCTCCTTCAAAACAAATCTTAACGAAATTGTGGAAATGGAATGAGAAAGAAATTGTCTGTGTCTGTTTTGATTTTTGCGTTTATTGTTGCCGATTTCGTATGCTAGACGTCTGTTTACGGCGCATTTTTTTTGCCGTTTTTAACTGTGTTTGAAGTAACCTAATTCTTATAAAAAACAGTATATCTAAAAGAGCAAAACGTAATATTGAAATCATATAAAAAATATTCATCTACTAGGACTAAATCCAGAGGGAAATGTAGAGAACGTTTGTATGAAAACGGACCACTAATATTTCCTCTTTTATTTGAAACAACCGTCATGTTCATGATATAGAGCAGGCTCTTACATTACTTTTGCGTTAAATAGCTATATTATTTTATTAATTATGGAAGTGATAATTTCGTTTAACAGGTTCGAGATATTAGGTATCACTTGTTACAGAAAAAAAAGCTTAGTCATATTTTTTGCGTTGACTTTTTAGAAAACTTAATTCTTAGACTGATGGTTCTTGTTTAATAAAGAGATGTGATATTTAGTCAAAACTAAAAACTCATATAGGTTGCCAGGTAAAAAAAAAACTGGGTAAGAGTTCCGTGTTCCAAAAGCGAGGAATGCCAATGGACGAGCACGGTTCTATGCCAAATTTTAAAACTTCATTTACGGCGTCGAAATGCCTGACAATAAACAGTTTGTGCTATAAAATTGTATATAAAATATACATTAAGTATTTTATGTTTACATAGTACTAATGTTGGTTAGGTATAACTAGTTAAACCTTATAAAACAGAGTCCCCCGCCGTGTCTGTCTGTATGTATGTTCGCCATAAACTCAAAAACTACTGAACGAATTTTCATGCGATTTTCAGCTGGAGTGATTCTTAAGGAAGGTTATAAGGTGTATTTAAGGTTTATTAAGGTTCTGTGTAACCCGTGCGAAGCCGGGGCGGGTCGCTAGTGTGCGAATAAATTTTGCGACGTGGATTTGGTTGTCACTACCTTTCTCGTATACCATTTTGTACATATAGATGAAACACCCGAATCACTTGCTTTGTTATTTACCTTTTAGTTTGAGGGTGTACATGCAGAAAAAAAAGTTATGATGTTTACTTAACTTTACAAGTCTATAACAAATATCGTGTACATACATATATATTTTTTCTCGTTAGTCTGAGAATATTTCTTTATTGACTTGAGCTTACTTGAAAGTACTGTTCATTCAAAATTAGACTAGTGAAGTATTCGTGATGCTGTGGAATAGAATTCTAGTCTAAAGGATCCTATTTTTATGAAATTATATAGTTAGTACCTATTTAAATAGTTTTATTACAGAGTTGCGTTTAAATTATTCCCACCACTCCTGTAGTTATTGTTTTTGGGAACGCGTTGTCCTTATAGTGCGGGTTTTAACCAACAAGTGTTCAGTTGCAGGCAACGAAGTGGCCACGCCCACGACGCCGACGCTGGGGCTTCCATTCCCATTCCCCTGCTTCCCCGGGCAGTTCCGCTACTGCTTGAGCAAGCGTGGCAAGCCGGCCATCGAGGTGGGCGCGCACCGGTTCTGCTTTAACGGGCGCGCGGCCAGCGGGAAAGTGTGGTGGCGGTGTTCCCGCAACCCTCGCTGCCGCGCCGCCGTGCACACCTTCGGCCTGCGCGTCGTGCAGATGAACAGCGCGCATACGTGCGGCGTTCGCGCCACCCCGCTTAGACCCATGTTCTAACCACGAGCTCGCCCTCAAATCCAGGCGGCTTATTACGGTCGCTTTAATGTCACTTATCGCTGCGGGTAAATATATCCCTTTCGTCGCCATTTCGTTATCGGACCGTGACGATTGTCCTGACAATGGAAATAAGCAATGAACTTGTTGATGATCAAATTTTTCGTGCTGGTGACGTAACGTTGACGAGTCAATTTAGCCAAGACCGCCGGCTTTTAATAAAAATGTTGGTTAGGCACTGATTGATGCTTTAGATGGCAATTCACAGTTTTCACCGTCAGTCTGATTATTCGGTGAAGATATATTTGGATGGTTGAAATCTTGCTCTCGTGCCTTAAGCCGGCGGTAGATTACATTACTCTTATTGTAGATTAGTCACATCATGTATACGAACATTGACATGCGAATTTTAGTTCGCTATTATCGTCTTTGATATTACTCTCCAAAGAGATCAAATGTGTATTACCTATATATTTAATTGAGTACATTAAATAAAGTAAGTAGATATTTTGCGCTGTGTAAAGTATACGAATCTTTTATAGGATAGAAAGGCCGTCGTGAACAAATAACTTGAGACAATTCTAGAGCGGAGAGATTCCATTCCCATGGGCAGCTAATATAAAAAAAATTATACAAAATGTATTCTCTCTTATATCTCATCATTGACAGTATTTAATATTTAAGCAGGTTCAATTTTATAACCAAACACATGATCTGAAACTTAGTGCAACAGTAATGGATCGCGCTCTCGAGTCTCAGATCTGATCTTCCGCACACAACGGCCTTAGTTGTAGTTATTTTATTGTACAAAGTGATAGTTCTCTTATGATATATTATCCTAAGTATTTTTATACATTATTTTTTTTACGATTTTATTCGTATATTGCGAAGTAAATAGAAGGTTGCCGGAGCGTGCCGGCACTCGGCAGCTCACACGGGTTGGTTTCGGTTGCAGTCAGAAGTAGGAGCTGTGCTTGTCAGGGAGTTTATTATGGATTATGGATCATACGTTGTATACACGAGTAGGACTGCCTAACGACTTGTTAAAGTAGGAATCTGCATTTATTAAACTTGACTTATAATAATACTCATTGTATACGTTCTAGTTGTAAGTTTTTTTTAGTGAGATTTTATTATTCGTAGTTATTTTTTTGAAACATTTTATATTTTTAAAAAGTGAATAGGTACTTATTAAACAGATTTTTTTATTTTGGATGTATGCCTCGAACGTACTTTAGGTACGAGTATTTTACAGTATCGGCAGGTTAACCGGATTATGACAATTTACCATGTTTAACATAATATTTTACACTGATTTTATTTTATATTTAAGTGATAAAGATGTATACGATTCAGTGTAACCTACGAAGTATTATATTGGAAGTATTATTTTGTGTCTTGTGATAAGATATTATTTTATGGTTTAGTCCAGAAAGTACTATGAATAACAGTAGCTCTAAGCGTCAGTCGTGGATCGGAATCGTCTTACTGTGGAAAGAGTTGTGTACACTGTGGCCACGAGAGCCTAGGCCACAGCTTAGGATGGTATTCCACCTGTCCAATTTCTTCGTCTAATGTGCATCGCGTCTCACTCTCTCATTAAGCAAAATGTGAGATGCAAATACACATTGTACCAGGAAATTGTACAGGTGGAATACTATCCTTAGTGAAAAACATCTGCTTAATGGGGTTCCAGGTTTCCCAACTGTTTTTGTGGGCAGACGTGAATTGTTTATGCTGTGTAGTTGTACTGGTAGCTGGAGACTTGTGTATAGGTACAAAGAAGTGATTATATTGCGCTGATGTAACTATTTTGTGTTTCATTTATTCTTGCTATTAAACTGTTTATCTATTTGTCAAGTGTATATAGCCTAGGTTTCACTGCAATTGGTATAAAATTAAGAATTAGTCATGGTACAGAATAAATACTGTGCACCTAAAACCGAAGAAGATAATGATGTGAATAAAAATTATATTACGGAGAGTGAACATACGAACAGACCCAGATCGCTAAAATGTCTCGGACGGATAAGATCAGTAAAGTATTAAAATAAGAGACTGAACATACGACGTCGTATAACTACGGATTAAATCAGTAACTCTTTTGTTTTCCAATCTAGAAGTTCGGCCATCTAGATTTTGTAAAAAGGATGTCATAATTTTCTAGGAACGATATCAGTACCATTGTCAAGGATATTTCAAGAATAGCGATGATGCTCAGACTTACACAATCTATCGCGTGTAAATCTTTCACGTAAATAGAGAAACAGATATTGTCGTAATTAAAGACTGGTTTAATACCCGCAGACTTTGTTTTTCGCATGTGGTGACCTTAATTATACTAAGTGTAGGCACATAGCTGGATGTAGAGGCGAGTGGTATTTGTCAACGTTATTTAAAATGTGGTACGTTGCCCCAGGTTGGTTCTACATTCGATCAGCGCGAGGCGGGCTGCATCTAGTCGCCGAGGGTCATATATTCTACGAAGATGGAGGTTCTCACCCACGCAGGGTAACCTGGCGTTGCGCTCGTTCTTACCAGAAAGCGGAACGCTGTCAGGTCGCGCTTTGTCTGAGGGATGGAAGACTGGTTTACTTCAGAGGATCGCATAATCATCCGCCGACGTATAACCCTTCAAAGCACGAGTCTCGGAAGTTCGAAGTGGATCCGATGGGCAAGTACAAGATAGTGGCGCACGCGCCGCGGTCGGCCGTGGTGACGGTGCCGGCGCCGCTCGTGCCGCCGCCGCCGGCCGCGATGCTGCTCTAGGCCTGGCGCGACCTCCTGGTGCGCGGTCTTCTTGATTCCCGGCAGTGACCGCACACTTGGAGCGTCGCACATTTAAAACTGGTCCAATTCCAATGGTTCCTTTGCAGTATAATAAGAAATTATTTGATGTCATTGTGACTAAAGTTTATTAAAGATATCAATCTAACATCCATTCTTTCACGATTTATCTGATGTATAATGATTATCATACTGCATTGTATCAATAGACATGGGGAAGTTTTGGCATTATTCAAAAATAATAATAACCCATTTTGACTGGACTACACCCACGTAAATAATCACCGGTTAACGTAAATGCATTGTATAATGTAGATTGTTGCGTTTATACACGTATACCTTTAGACTGATACTTTATATTGTTAATTATGCCAAAGGTCATGATTTTCTTTTGTTGTTAGTTTTAAGTCATCCTTAATTAGTATGCTTAGATTTGAAGTATCTTGAAACCAAATTTAATTAAATCTTCCAAATCAAAGTAGGTTTTCAGAGGGGATACACTACTATTATATTTATTTTCGTAGGACTAGGTCGGTTGGACAGTTTTTTAAGAATTGGCTGTTGATGGCTGTAGATGAATGTCGAGCGCTAGTGTAGTGATTTAGGGTTTATCGAAGCCTTAAAGTCTCAAGCCGTACTATAGAAGGCTTCTCTTTACCTTCACGATTTGAGTCTATAAGGCTCAGTCGAACCTAACACTATCGAGCGCAGTTAGTAGCGATATGATATGAAGCTTTGAAAGTCGACGTCGGGAAGAGATCCCTCATAACGCTTTAAGGTCGCCTTGTACCAATGCCTTAGCGGCTAAATTATATAAGACGCGGCAATGACTATAATAATTATACTCATTGATATCGTCGATGTGCAATATTCTCTTAACGGTTTAGAAATTATGTATACAAAGTGTATAGCTTTAAGTCTAGTGTAGCCGTCTTGTTGAAGCTTTTTATAAAATTCTATTTATTGACCGCGGCGTAGAGTGCGGGTTGACTGATCCACGATGTTACGGAAAACTCCAATATTTATGACAAGTGTGTAGCGGTTCATGTTGCATCATTCATTTCACACACTTCTGTATTGTTTTGCTTTTAGAGTTGATACTCGGCTAAGGCGTATTTTATTTATGCTAAATCAGGCTATTAGGTCTAAAATCTATTATTTACTACCGTATCTACTAAAGTCATATTATTATTTATAGGCAAGGGATCGCCTGCTAGGTGTAATTAATGGCCGAGAGTATGCGAGACGGTTTAGTACATTATACGAGCCAAACGAGTTATCCCTTGTCACAATATTTTGTCTTATTTATCATGAAAATAAGTAAGGGGCCTATTTTTGCGTCTGACTATTTAGTATTTTTTTCCTAATTTCATGACAAATACTTGTTTATAATTTAAATGATGGTACAAATATGAAACGCTACGCACCGATTTATGACATGTATTTAGATGTAGTGTAGTGTAGGTAACGTAGGTGAAACTACAGACATGTATCAGCTTATGATTATTAATAATGAGCGATAGTTTTTATATTAGAGTCTTATGAATACCTATTTAATAGTGTAACATACAGAGTACGATTTGCGTAGCGCGAGAGGCAACTTCAGAGTTTATCACAGAAGTACATCGGATTTCAACATTATGTCCTTAACTCGGAATTCTATCTGGTTTATCTTGTGGGCAATATAAAATAGCAGCTTGTCCTGCAATACCTATTAGAATTTATGGTATAGCCGTGAGGAAATTCGTCTTGTATTTTTGCGAAACGAAACTCTCCTAGTTGCAATATTGACTTGGGACTTAACAGTAACACCTGCGTAGATATTTTTTCATGTGTTTTACGACATTGTGAACTGATGGCATAGAAATGAGACCATCTAGACTATCTAGAGTAAGCGGCTGTAAGCAGAAAGTAAAGTACATTACATTACATATACAATTATTTGCGTATACCTGCAGATACGCCCTAAGAAGTCTTTTTTTCAAATATTTTTGACTTTGTTTGTGCACTAAATATAACGGCGCTATTGATGGACTCAAAAATATCTTGACATTGACTTTAAATCAATTTACTTGGTGTTTAGGTATTTTGGAACGCGTTAGTAGCTCTGTTTCGGTTACTTATGTACTACTGAGCATACATTGGCGCAAGTCATAAGAGTGTTGAAGACTTGTAACATTAAAGCCGCAGTGCAATACGTTCAATTTAGTTATTAAAGTGTAGTAAGTTCGTGTTCTTCTCTCACTCTCACTGAGCGTAAGCGTGAGCGAGATGGAAGTGCGCGCCCGGGAGCGCGGATATCATGTTTTTTAATTCTAATTTTTGTGAATTTTAAAAATGTTAAGAAGTAATCGCTGAGTTCCCTCAAGAATAATATTGCTCATTTTTAGAAATAATTTTCATATCTTCAGCTTTTGTGATTTTTCTTTAATAATATTTTATAGTGCTTTTTAGACCTATGATTGTGATATTTTTCTATAGAGCGAAAGTCAAAAACTCAGGATTCGAATCGCTGAAGTCCCTAGAGAGTTTCCTAATTAAATGTATGGCAGCCGTATTGTGATCCAAAAATGCGATACGAACTTTTTAAATCCGTTTCTGAACCTACTGCACCTTAAATAAGTTAAAATGTATTATTAATATAGAAACAAGCTTATTTACCAAAGCCAATACTTATACATTTACAATATTATTTGTGAGACATTTGTGAATCTAGTTTCCTTAGCAGTATTTTTATTTGATAAACATGTTTATCCAGTGCCTGTTTTTTATTAACATACCTATACCTACTGATAAGTGGTTTTCAATTTAGCAAACTGTAGGTAAACACGTTAGTTAGGTATCAATCTGTTTGGCCAGGAAAATATTATGATATGATCAAATTATGAAATACAATGGAATATTTGTCTATTAGGCTTTTATATTCATTGAGGTGAAGTAACAATTTCAACCTACATATTAAGGTCAGCTAGATACCAAATAAAGCCCTTCGAAATGTAACATCGACAGATTTGACTCGTTCTAATGATGATGCGTGAAGGGGCCGCGATCGCTTCCACTTTTATTGCGCTAACACTACATTTGAAGCTGTTTGATTGGATATACTGGGCAAAAAAATGCTTTCGTTAATAGATTTACTTCTGCTACGCTTCACTTAGACTCAGAGACATGTTTCTACTAGCTTTTGAAACTGTTAAAAAACTACTGTTAAGTACAGTCGCCATCAAATATAACGGAGCGTCCAAGGCGCTCACAAATATTTGAAGACGACCCTATTGTTAAGGCGTTAAACTGCTTCTTCTTTTATGAGCACGTTGCCATATATCTGATGGCGACTGTGTTACGATGGCGTAAACAATGTTTTTGCACCATTAGAACATGTCTTCCGTGGAAACGTAGCACTAGTAAGTATAAAAATAACCTGAAATTTGACTTGTTGTTTTCTACAGATCTCGCACTGGAGTAAGGTGACGTATGTTGTTTGTGATTATCTCAATATATGTGTTTTAAGAATGTGGTATGTTGTCAGCGCTGAGCGAGGGCCCACTGCTCAAGATGTCGGGGTACTGGTACCGCCTGGACGCGTGCTACGGTGGCAAGCGACGGTGGACGTGCGCGCGCGGCTGCGCGGCAAGACTGCACACGGCTGGGAAACGGCTCGTGTTCTCGGATCTGCGGCATCGCTGTAAGATCAACCACACGATCTGATCCACCTTCGAGTATGTGGCTCGAGATAGCCAGGTATTGTTACTGTTTACTGTTTTGATGTTTCCAACCAAGGCGTCGGAGTCATTAGCGCTGCTGGTAAACTGCTGGTATGCCCATTTTCTCTGACCTAAGGCGTCGGCACTAAATTGGGCACATTAGTTTTTTCATCTTTTTATCGGATAGATCTACCTATATGCATTGTAAACCTTTGTTTCATTTTGGAGCCGACATATAATGCAGTAACATAAGTTTATTTTTTTTTTGTCTTCCAACTTCCAAAGTGTATGCCATTATAAGTATTTTCTTAGTTCACGTAGATGGCAATGTGTAGATTACTAAGATAGCCAGGATTATTCAATCAAGGCGTGAATTAAATTCCATCATAGTTTTAATTACAAGCAGGACTTGTTTCGTATTTTGCTTAAAAATATGTATAGGTAACTTTTAGAACATATGAAAATGACTGATAATGTAAACATAATAAATAATTTTAAATATTAACCTCATTAAGCTTAAATGAAAATGTTTTCTATTCGATTAGAGCTTTGAACGCTGTGTAGGTTTCTCTTCTTGGTAATGATTATTTTTACCTTCCCAGCTTCGGCAGTAGGCGTAGTGATAAGATAAGGAAAATCAATTGATTTATACGTATCGTCTTGTTTGTATTTCATACATGCTTGTAAATAATTTGTTTTAGCATTTGTAACATTACGTTTCTTGTATTCTTGTGAAAATACCACATTTATATTTTATACTTGTGTAAATGGATCAATCAGACAATCGTTTTTAATCTGTATTTCGTTACATCTGAATACTCAATATAAAATTACTGATTGTTCTTTCATTAACCTCTACCTATTTTTTTAAACCGTAATCATTATTTTTTGTTTAATCTATCCTCATGAGCCCCTGCTTACAAAATGTTGTACATCTTCCACAATCTATTCCGAACTTTAATAGGGTAACTAGAAATTCCAACTTCAAAAACAAAACAGTTGCTTCTGGCTCTCAGGAGGCATAGTTATTTAGTAATTTTATATTAACGGTGGGGGTTTTCCAGTGCGCGTGATATACAACGAGACGGGGTACCCGAAGCTGATGCTGGACGGATACTTGTACCGGCCGCACAACGCGTACCGCAACCAGCCCAAGGTGCTGTGGTATTGCGCGGCGCGGGGCCGCTTCCAGTGCACGGCGACGCTGAGGACCTTCCATCGTGAGGTTGGTAGTGTCAAATACAACTGTAGTAGACTCCAACCACCCTAACTTTGACTTGGCCGTAACAATGCACTTATATATCCCAAAGGAGTGCTATACATGACAGGAAAACTTAGCGTGGTCCGACTCTAGTTATACACCCGTTTCATCATGGGCCATAGAATATACCGCCACTGCACCAAGAGAGCGCGACGAGGTTGGTGACCACAGGTGTAATTTTGTTTTTTAATGCTTCACCGCCAGCAGTACTATTGAGTTATATTATATTCGAGACCATTTTATACTATTCTCCTCAGAACTCCTGTACAATTTTTTGTACATAATCACAAAATATTTTAAAACTTTTATTGTGTTATTAAAGGTTCTAAATTCAAAATCAAATCAACTGCTTCTGGGTCTCACGAGGCTTGTTTCCTCACTCACGGGACAGAAAAGTAGATGATCCACTATACCACTAATTTATATAAGAAAGGTTACCTACTCAGTTAGAGAACTGTACTAAAAGTATAAGGGTCATGCCCGTTTTCAGGTTATATTGGCCTGTCATAGATAGGTGTATTCTACCGTGTGTGAGTCACCCGTCTATTCTACCATCTCTTGATGCTCAGTTCCTTCCTGTTTATATCTACACACATTCTATCGACTGTTGCTCTTAATACAGACAGTGTGATGTGTAACGTTAGATAAAGTTTGTCTTCATCTATGTGCAGGTGGTGGCCGTAGGGGGTGCGCACAACCACGCCGCCTGACCGCCGCGAGCGCGGGCGCCCGCCGCCTCGCGCCAGCTGTCCATGCGCCATCTCCATGAGCTGTTCAGATTGTACGGCGAGCGGCTAGCTGCGCCCGCCACTGGCTCCAGTACTTAGCTGCTCATACATTCCATAGCTGTTTCAGTCATGCTATGTCGTAGAGACATACTTGCCCAATAGTACGATTACAACTGCCACGAAACGCACCCTCGGTCGGTGTCAGTATCGAGCTTGTATTCCGTACTCTTCGGGTAAGTCTATTAAGAAATGGTAATCTTTCAACAGCTCGACATTTTTTCATGAGCTGCAAACGTAAATATCTATCGTATACTCGTCGAGTATGTCTCTACGGGTCGATGTGGCAAGAAAATCGTCTGTTTGCGTTGCGATATCTGAATTGGCGTCCTAATAGTGGTTCCTAGTCTAATCCATATCCTATAAAATCAGGGTACGGTTGTATTTAAATATCACAATTTTTATTACAATATGAGATATTCTGAAAGAATATCCTAATTGTATTTTTCTTAAATTACAGTTTTAATTATAACACGTCTCTCAAATTGGTATACTTTATACAGTGTCATCCCTAACGGCTGGATTCCTCCGTCATTATATCGTTCGTGTTGGGGCCCTATCGATAGGTACAGATCACTTGACAGTTCCTATTAATGTTTCATGTCGTGTGTTATTCCACCGCAAAGAAAAATTATGTGCCACAAATAATAAAATTATATCAAAATTTTACGAGTATTGTGTATACAATAGGTATTATTAGTAATTTAATACCAAGGTCTCGTTTTATCTTGTATCAAAATAAAACCATTTATTATATTTATATTGTAATAAATAATAATCGTATGATTGGACTATCAGATTTAAATTGTCTATTAACTACTAGTATAATGTATATTTTGTTATTTTTGACTGTCTTCGTTGTTTTGTTACTATACATTTTTAGATGGCAACCTATTTATTATTAGATGAATATTTAAAAAGATTCGATACAGGATGAACATGGTTTTAATTCACTCCTTTATTTAATACCCTATAGAAGTTATAGAACACACGTTGTACATTTATATTAGATACTAGTTTTCTTACGAAAGTGAACTAGCGTTCACCTTTCATTCGTAATATCCCACTAATTAATGAGTTGTATAGTAATGTAGTGAGTAATTTAAAATTCATTAGCCCTTACACGCCTCCCACATGCCAGGTTCCCACAGCCATCTGTAGCCGAACCCGAGAGGTTATTGACTGCTCAGATCAGGTTTTAGGCACCCGGCATGGTCACTAAAAGCGTGACCAATTTATAAAATGGACTGATACGGTCGCTTGATACAGCCCCGGCGATATACGTGCCTTCGAGGACGGGGAAGAATCTGTTGCTGCACGACGGGTACACGTTTTATTTGAAGAATTTGCAAGCTCATGGGAGGAAGCAGTGGTACTGCTCATCGCGGGACATGGCGGGGTGCCGGGCAGACGTGATCACGGCGCCGGCGGTGGGCCGGGAGGGCGACGTGCTGTTCCTGGTGCGGGGCCGGCATATACACCGCCCGCCCAATTACTACTTCACGCCGGATGGCAAGTACGTGCGTCGGAAGGACGTGTACCATCGGTACAGGTAGCCCGGACAAGCAGGGATCTAGAGCCCTTATTAAAAAGGCCTAAGCCTTTCTGCTGCAAAGGCCTTTTTTATAAGCTGAAGGCTTGACTAGTTTGGTATATTTAATATGCCAATGGATGGGTGCATTGATAAAAGTTGTCAAGGTTGATTGCTAGGTAGCTGAAACTTTATTTTCATTTGTGATATTTTATTTTGTATTTTTTTACATTTACCACAAATCGATTTTTTGGACTTTTTTTAAAAATATTAGTTAATTAATTTAAGGATAACTAAAGTTGCAATCATATGTATTTTTTTTGTGTTTTTATACTACTTTTTTATTGTATACATAGTTACGAGATTTTTATTGTTTTTTTTTCTACCAAGCAGCTTCTGACATTGTGATGAAAAATATTATTAAAGTTTTCATGAAATTTAGCGAAGTTCCTATAAAAATGAAAAGGTTTAAGAGAGTAAAGTATTAGGATACTTAATTAATTCATACATAGGTACTTAACGTTTTGTATAAATAATTAAATTATAATTTAAAGGCAGATTCGAGAGCAAACTGTTAAGTTTTTTATTAAATGACAGGACCTGTATTTTTTATACGAGTTCAAAAATGTTAAGTTAAACAATGTATTATTTTGTGTTACTTCGCTCATGTGACAAGTTTCAATTACATAAATATTATGATTAAAATATTGTTTTTTTAAGCTTTAACTTTAAGCGTTTCAGTCATCCCAAAATTATCATAGCTCCAGAAGCCGATTGAACGTGGGAGCCGCGCGGAAGCGAGCGCCGAGCGCCGACAGAGCGCGGCCTACACAGCCCCTGAAACATAATAATATAGATCTGTTTAGGCACAGTTTTCCTGATACTGCGTTGCAATACCGTATCCGGGAGCGACATGATTTGCGCAGTTGTGTCGGATCAATACGACCTATAAAGTTATGAAAGAAGAAACTTCGGCAGGGCACGGGATGTGGGCGTGCCAGCCTTCCGGGTGCAGCCTAGTTACGTTGAATGCCCTAATTTTGATATTTAGGTTGCCGGTTGTTACGTCCCCCCTCCCTCCTCGCCGCACGTGCGCGATGTTTACTTGTTTAGCTGCTAAGCTAAGATCATTGGCATTCCGTAGTTTGCGTATTTACCGGTATCTTACACGCGTATCGAGTTATGTAGGTATCTACACTAGTTAACTAGATGCTGGTTTTTTGTTTATGACAGAGCTCGATGTGAATGCCCGATGTTTAGGTAGGTATACTAGCTCGAATGACGTGGCCTACAGATAGCTATTAGTTGTGCCTACACAAAAAAATTAGGTAGTTATGGTAATCTCTGGTTAATTTATTATACGTATAGGGCTTTATAAGCCGGCTTTTTGTTTAAAATATGAATGTGTCTTTCAAATCGCAGGGTTTAAATGTTTAGTTAGAAACATACTATAGAACTATCACCACATATTATAAATAATTTCATTAAGTGTAGTAAATGGACCTATCCATTGAATTATTAATGTTAAAAATAGCAGTTGTCATAAGGTTTATTGTTAAAGTATGTCTCAACATCTAAAAACAATTTGATACTACGTAGGTAGTACGTACGATATTGTGTAAATACAGGCGTGCGCAAACCGTGAATGAATGGCAGTAGCCAACGCCAACATAAGCGGAGCCCTGTTCGCACGGCGCGTAGTAGAGTTGTCAGGCCGTTATCGCGCCGTTGCTGACGCTCCGGGACCACGTGAGCGAGTAAACAGCTATTTTTACTACACATTTCCTCCCGACAGTAACCTCTTCCCTAGTATAATTTGACCTTTAGATCCGTAATATCTGCGTAATCGCCGATAACGCATATACTGGTTCGCTTATGACGCAGTGATACGTGAGATCAGTGAATATCAACTCTGCTAGTAACTCACTTGTTACCTAACACATCGCCTTTGCTTAGGCGTACCAGCGTAAGGGTGATATCAGATTACTCACGCTTGTAGCAAACCTCTAGTTCAACTTATACCAGGGCCTAGTAGACAGTCGAGAAAAAGTTCTTCAAATTCGCTAGCAGGGCTTTAGGGCTAGGGTGTAGGTGTAGGGTGCGTAGAAGATGCGTAGGGCGTAGGGAGGCGGGTGTAGGTACTATATAAATTATGTAAGTCTATCTTACGTTAGGGCTATATTTAGCGTTGTATCAAACTGTGTTGCGATCACAACTGAAATTTCCTGCTACACATTTAATATGAAGACTAGGTACGTCGTTGTATTGTTGTAGGTTTCTTATTTATTTATCTTATTTAGTATCATTTGCATACACGTGGTGGAGTTCCAGTTTTCATTTGCATTTTTAGCCTACTGTTTTTTGTTGAAGTCTTTTAGGCACAGAACGGGTAATGAATTAGTTAACGGCAACCAGAAACCTGTTAGAAGATAAAGCTCTCTATTGGGCACTAAGATAAATTTTTTTGTATTTTTAACCCGTAACCTAGCGTAGAATAATAAAATAAAACACTTATCCGATCGAGGCCTTCCTAAATAAAACACTATCGCCACACGTGCTACAACTGTTTTATCTATACAAAATAAGTACGTATAGGTATATTATCTAGTCTTATAACTTAAAAAAGGACCAAAAAGTTTTTATAGGTAGGTTGCCAAGGTATTGTATCGGTCGGTCATTAAACCTCTATCCATGTTCTACAAACCAACACTTTCTGTTACGTAAACGGTAACCTTTCAAAAGCTTCATGTAACTACAAGAGCCGCGAGCCTAAGGTTTAGGTTATGTTTACGCTGTGGTGGTACCACCCTACGCGTGCGCGAGTGCCGCGAGTGGTGATGGGGCCCCAAATCGATAACGACCCAGAATCCCCAGCCCGTCTCCACTCGTCCCACGCGGGAGGGCCGTCTCGCGACTATAAAATATAACATCCCAATGCAATAATAAAGTCCTTTTTACGTTACCCTTGTTGTAATGTCTCCCCGCGAAAGTTTCTGAATGCGAAAATATGGCACTACATGTGTTTAGGAAGGAAGCGCTTGCCACCGCACCTAAGTCACGTAGACACGGTTTTATTTTGATGCCTTTGCCTGTTACAAATTTTATTTAAATGTAATAACATGTTTTGTACATAGTTATGGCAACTTTCTTTATGTTAAAAATTGATTCCATAATGTTTTTGGTTGCTGTCGTTTCGACCTCAATTAAGGATAAAACTTACGATTACTAAATTTGGTACCTTGGTTAGGTTAGTAAGGGTTAGTTAGGTAATGAATGGGATTCATTGCTCAGTTAATATTCCCTCTGAAGAACGTACCTACCAACTCAATAAATATTGTCTTCTGATTATAATTCACTCCTGCAATACTTTCCCGCAATAGTTATCGACGAAAAAGCCCATCAAATAAACAAATACTTAGATAACGAATCGAAAAAACCGCCGATGTGAAATCCCTCTGAAATATCGACAAGTCCTGCCATACTTATTGTTTTTGAATTTACTTGTTAATAAACATATCATAATTTATTAAGGAATTGTTTTATTTTGATACGTTGTTATTAAGTTGTCTTATAAATATGGTGTCGAGATTATAACAGTAATAAATATTTTACTAAGAAGCGAACGTTTTACAGCCAATACAAGCTCAGCCCCAACCCAAGAGGAAGCCAAATCAGTGGGGATCGTGACTGTCATCCCAGACGACGTAGTCAACTGCATTCTGACGGCGACGGATCAGAAACCACGCAAGCTGACCCGCGCCCAGCAACAACGACGCTACATGCAGAAAATCAGGGAAGACCCCGTGAAGGAAGCCGAAATGAGACGAAAAAACAAAGAGAGATACCACAGGACCAAGAAACTTGTAAAGGACTTGACCCCCGTCGAACTTAGGCAACAGAGAAATAGATGGAAGGCTAAAGCGAAACGGGCGTATGAAAGACTACAAAAACGTCGCACCTTGTGACTGCGATTCCCAAACTTTGTTCCAGTTAGGTTAGACTCTGACTCTAATGACAGTCAAGGGTTAACTGTTGACCCAGAGCTAATTAATTCCATACTAAACACTAGACACCAATCCGCACCAGGGCGACTCGAAAATTAATTATCATCCAAGCATAATATTTCTAACTCTAGAATCTAGATTCAACATGATAACCATTGATTGCTCAAAGAAATTTAAATTACACTTAGACTTATATTTTTTAATCTTAAATTTAATTCTTATTTTAGTAGGTACTATTACGATTATAGGAAATATTATTTGTAAGTTATGGGACAAAGTTATATGGGCATCGAATATAATTTTTGTTACTAGGCAATTAAATATTCTTATTATTGTTCCTGCATTAGCGATTGCGCATAGTGCTCGAATCGTATCTCGAAAATATCCACTTTTGAAACCGAGTCGTTATTAGTACGGAACCCATTTTTAAACCGTTTTAAGATTAATGTTATTTGCGCTATCGTGGAAACCCATAAGATTTGTAAGTTCGTGAATAAATAGCATGTCTACGAGAACCTTCCAGAAATGGGCCCCTGGAACAGGCTTCAATCTCTAAGTAAAATAGCGTTTAGCATTGGGTCATTCGTGTCACGCAACAAATGGCATTGTTATCGTTCGTGTTGGTCCCGCTGTGAAACAAGTGATATTATAAAGCTTAGATCGTTCTTGTATTATACAGGATGTTTATTCAGTTAGGGGAATCGGAAACTAAAAGAGAACAAGTAACCAGGGCGACGAATGCGGCGGCAGGAGCACGGCACACCTGTCATTACATTTTATAGGCGGTTAAGCATAAATACAGCTAGACTTCATTTTATTTTTTCGGTTCTTTTTCTCTGTGATTTGGTTCTGACATTGTGCGTAATTTTTTTAAGTTTAGGCCTTTTATTTTGAAGTTCACGATTTACATTTGATGATTCGGTTATACGATGATTATGTATTATGACTAATGAATAACATATTTGTTTTGTACTTTATTTCGTCGTTATCGAAATTGCAGTAAATTTTAGAAGCGTTAAGCATCATTGACATCCGGTAAGATGTAGCTGCGAGATGAGAGTTAGGTAAATCTGTTGCGTTTAGCATTTAGCCATAACGACTGCAGAATTAAGTTTATTTGAATTTATTCTATAATAAGTAACCAATTTGAACCGAGTGCAAAGTTTGCGTAAGAGACAAATTTTTTGTTCAATATATTATAAAAAAGAAATCATTTCAAAAGAAATTATAAACCCCCAGAGGGGATTTTATTTCAAACTGGTTACTTGTATTTTTTTTTTAAAGATATGAGTGAGGTTAGGTGGGCCGAGGATTATATATTATGTTACATTATTGATTCGATTTGTTATCCAGCTTTTTTAACGATATCACACTAATTTAAGTTCCGTAACTATTTGTTTTGACAGCAAAAATGTGTCTGATCGTCTGCCTACCTGCACCGTTTTTGCATTTTACAATTATTTACAGACAAATTGTTTTTTTTTGTGCGTTATTTTAATAACGTTAGTTGAATGTTACACTTGCTTGTGTTTAGTTTGAATTTAGTGTTAATTTGAAATGCGACATGAAATAAAATTTCCATTGATTATATTAGACTCGATTTTGATTATTTACTATCCCGTTTCACTAAAAATTCAAGTTTAAATAAATACTATAATAAACAGGACTGGATTAAGCAAACCATGCCATGTCTTTGTTGTCAAACTAGAAGCTTCATAATTTAGTAACTCGTACACTCATCTGCAAATATCGATACGAAAACAGTGCCATAAACATGTATACTCGACCTTATTGCCCATATATTATGGTAGTGTATACATATTTTTGGCACTTTGTCTGTATCGATATTTTTAGACGTGACCGTACCTACCTACACCACGACCAAAACCGTATCGATTTAAATTTTAGTTGGATATATTTGGCCACCGTAACGTTCTAATGCGGTGGTCGGCAAAAGTTTAAGAAGCGAGCCAATTAATTACAGTAGAAATCATAAATTTTTAGGAAACTCAAAGAACCGCAACGGCTGTTTCTAGTGGTCTAGGAATGATTAAAGCCGGGGTTTGACGACCCCTGCCCTCATCCAAATGCCGTCATTTTGAGATGCTTAGGTTATATTTCTTTACGTATTTGCGAGTGGAAGCTTGGTAGGTTAAATTGGAAGGTGTATATAGTACATTGACTGTTGTAGTGTTGGTTTCGTGGCGCACTTGCTGGCTGGTCGCGCGCCGCCGCAGCACGGCGCTCAGGCACGCTCCGGCGTGCCGGCTCTCGGTGCAGTCCCGCCGCTGTGACTGCCAGCTCAGCAAACTGGCCAACGGATTAGGCAAAGATATATTCGAGAACAAGTAAGCCCTAAATGTGTTTAAGGGTGATGGTGGTGTTTTATAGCTGTAAAGGTGAAGGTTGATTGCCATCGTCATTGCGATTATGGAGATTGGAGGGTTGTTATCGCCGGAGAGACCAGGGGGCCTAGTCAAGATGATAATCGTACATTGACAAACGCCAAATGAAAATAAAAAAATATGATTGGGATCCGGATCGGGATGACTGATGCTACGAAAAGTCAAGTGTACATTCCCATATATTATTTGAGTTTCGCTTCGACTGGCGTTTTCTATCAATGTTTGTCATCTTGGCTACCCCTAGTACCATAATAATCATGCTCATCGGTTTATACCTACTAGCATACCAGTAGGTACAGGTTTTATGATCACATCTGTGGTCGTATCTTAAGGGACAGAGATCAAGATCGATGGCAATAACAATTAACTGTGTCACCGCACCGTCGTTACAACTGTTGTTAGACAGAGATCAGTTTGGCTTTAGAAGCCAAATAGGTAGTGAGTATATTATGCAAGTTAAAATAAAAATACATTCCATGATAACTTAACCGTCCTATTCTATATTTCGATTGCGAGTGCTTAGCACCCTTTGATTTTATGAACTGTTTAGCACTGGACCGTTAACTTGTTAAATACCATAGGTTGACTGCTATTCCGATCCATAACAATGTGATAAATAGGTATAAAATAAAATAACAAATATCAAGTTTTCTGCTAATTTTTACGTGCGAAAGCTAGGCTATTGGAATTTGGAATAATTCCAACGGTTTGAACCGGATCACTTAATGAAGTTTGAAATTATGTAACTCGTATCTGGTTTAAAGCCTGAAGCCAATTCCACTGTTTATATCAAACGAGTACCTTCACGTTATTTCTGGTACATATTTACATCACTTAGTTAAATTAAGATTAGAGTAATTCTATCATATTTGCTACAACGATAAAGTTATAGACATCTTCACAGGCAGTCATTAGACTTAATTGGCACAGCCACATAAATGCACTTTCGATCGATAGCGAGCGTTCAAGTAAAATAGTGGAAACTTATCTGCAATGGCCTTTTATTTGTTCCTTAATCCGTGTCATTAAAATTAGTCGACGGTGAGTTTTTTTTTGTTATTATTCCGAAGTTGAACTACGTATGAGAACGATATTACAGCATTTGTGCATTGGTTGTGTGTAGGACGGGCCCGCTACCTGATGACAGCGCGTGGCGGGCGGCTGCTGTTCTACGAGGGCAACACGTATTTCATCAACTGCAGCCGGCGGCGCAGCAGCACGCGCCAGCTGTGGTACTGCTCCTCCCGCAAGTCCCGCAACTGCCCCGCCTCCGTGCTCATCATGAACAACACCGTGCTCGGCCAGGCGCCCATACACACGCACCCGCCCAAAATATCCAGCACATACTTCGGGGCCAAAGAATACTGCTGAGCTGGTAATTTGTTTAATGCGGGCGTGAAACGCAAATTAAATTGAGTGGGGGACTCCCAATGTGTTTCTGAACGACTACGCGAAGAGCCTCTGGAGAATTACAATCCTTTATTTACACGTACGTATTTCCATATTATCTTGCTGAAGCTAAAGGAATAAAACTATGTGCCAAATTAAGTTGTGAATCGATTTTAAGTGCAATAATAGGAATTATATGGATTTAAAAACCCGCCACAGGCCTGAGTTAGTCAAGCTATATGTAGTGTTAATGAATTAAAACTTTCAATATTACCGCCTCAAGCATGACATGTTTATGCCATAAATTATTAAACATTGAATATGTAAGATCAATAAAAACATTGTATTGAGATGCGCTGAAATAGCGTTATCATTTGCGAGGGATAGCGCGGCAGGGAGAGATCGGGGGCGTGGCCGTAATTTTCTAGTCTTAGTTATAGAAATAGGAAAGTACAAAATTTATATTAGCCTATCTTGGTGAATATTTTATTGACAGAGCTTAGTAGAGAATTAGTTAATACGTCGATGTTACAGTGCCAAACCCTTGCCAATATGTGTATTGTTGTTAGCGAACTTGATGTAAGATAGTATTAAGATTAAGGGCCTTAGAAGTAAGGCAAAGCGCATGTTTTTATGTGAGGCAGATGCCTACCTGCCCGTTCGGGGAACTAACAAAAAAGAACGTCTAGACGTCCTGTCTTTGGGCGCTTTTTCTATTTAAAAGGTTTTTGTGAAAGACTTCGATCGCATACAATGTTCTAGGCCCAGCCCAGGGCAGGTAGTCGAATCGTCATTGAGCATTAAATACTACTTTATTCAGTAGATGTAAAGCTTTCTTTTCGTATAATGACGATCTCAGACGCTTAGCAGGCTGGATGTAGTCACGTTTTTTGTCATCGCAGCCCTTATTTTTGTTACCATTTCGTGAATGTAAAAAAAAAATCGATACACCTGCCGTACTTTAAAAATACGTACTTATAGGTATTGTTAAGTAAGTTTTAGGGTTTTGTTGTTTTTTTTTTAAATATCATTCTAAATGATGTTTTACATTCAGCATCCCGTTAGCGTTTTTGTGGTCTAGTCATTATGAGAAGGAAAGTAATTTAGAGCAATTTAAATGTAACTTATTTATGATAAGAATGTTGCGTCACTTACAACATGTACATAAAAAAGATCTCTACCGCATTTATAGCTAACCCGTGAAACTAGTGGTATGGCCAGTGTATATACCCGTACGCATTTGCCCACTAATTATATGTTAAAAATAAGTTAATTTGCCGCGGCGGACTTTAACCTAGGGCCGGCCGTGACACAGCGCTGGGTTTCGTTGGGAACCGTGATTACTAGCAAGTACAAAATCTACTCGACGTACTCTACTGATATACTCATGATAAATCTTAACGCTTCGTTAACGTTCCCTTGTTCTAAATGGTTTGTAGTAATTCGGTATGGTGTGTTGTATGATTTTAATTTTATATACGAATTTATGTCACAATTAGATTGGTATACATTTGAGATTAAGATTATTGTCATTCTCTTTCAAGTGTATTTTCTTTCTAAATGTAATTTACTAGTACAGTCAGCATCAAAAGTAGCGGATCAAGCAACGCTTCAAAAGTATCTACCATTCTGTAACAGCTTAACAAAGAGTGGTGATTCTATATGAAGAACAATTTAGACTGTAAAATACTCGTATATACTTTAGAACGTGAATTTTAGAGATTTTCCTACATTTAGAAAATTTATCCGGAATATCAGATACTTTTGGTGCGTTGTTTCATTCGCTACTTTTGATGCTGACTGTACACAGGTAGGCACTTAAAGTTGTGAATACGGTAATGAAAAAAAACATATTAAACGTGTTAAACCAACATGTTAATTCATATTAAAGCTATTGTTAGATGTTTAGTATTACACAATGTCATTGTCGCGATAGAAGAAAATCATAAGACGTGTGGTATAAGCGCGACTAACAAATCTGATGGTAGCGCGTATCGTATACTGGCTCTATCTGACAGTACCTATACCTACTTGACAAGAGGGTTATGGGTTAATTTATCGGTTATAATGTGATAAACTTATGCCTCCTACATTTTGGGCAAATTAAACCCACCAAACACGTTTACCAGGGCGGACTTTACGTATTTTGACAGTAAATGGCTACAATAATGTTCACTCACGGAGGCGAAAAATTGGGGCGTGTACACGTGGCTAAATATAATACAACAACATAGTATTTTAACGACCCCGACTAACTACACGCTTTGGTTATATTTAAATTAGTAATTGAAAATCAATGGATGAAGTAAACGTAGGTGCTTGAGTTTTAAATAACCTGTTGCTAGTCATTGTTCACCTTGTGTTATTTAATAATTACGATGGTCATTGTAGAATTTTAATAATAAATATTACCAGTTGTTTAATTTTAATCCTTGTTAGACTTATTTTTAGCCGTTGAGATGATTTTTACGATGTTTAAGTTAATAATGTACGAGTGAAATCTCCTGCATGCTATTTTATGTATAAAATCACACTGCTGAATTTGGGATTTGTCATGTATTGGCATGTTGTATTTTTATGGTTTCATATTATAGGGTGCGGTCACGTCTGAAATAATCAATACGGACTAAGTGGCAAAAACATGTATACACTAACTTAGTATATGGGCAATAAGGTCGTGTATACATATTTTTGGCACTTTTTTCGTACCGATATTATCAGACGTGACTGTACAAAATTATACATTTAGTATGAAAATCATCTGTCAATCATAAAAGTGTACAGATTTCAGTAATGTATTAAGAGCTCGTCTAAATTAACTTCGCATCGATTCGAATAGAGCAAAGCAAGGGAGTGCCATTATAAACATCATATCTTCATAATTTGACATGAATGAAGATATTGCCACACTTTTTCATTACAAATGCCGTGGAGAGTTATCTCTATAATTTATACATAGATGTCATCGTGTTCAAGTCGACATGGTATGCAGCTTCATACAGTTGCAGTCTTTACTGAATTTCATTGTAATTTTAAATCTCGATTGTACGGCTATTTGTATTTGCGCAAATATGGCTGCGTCACTTTCATTTCTGATATAAAGAAAATATGTAGATGCAACACAAACAATGCCATATGACTAGCGAGTTAGTGACGGCATAACAAATGCGTCTATGTTTATAGTATGACTGATAATATACCCATTAATTTCGTGTTTGAAGGACCATAACAAAAATATCTGGTACAGACATCAGCATTCATATTCTGCTGTTGTTATTTGTGATATTGTACCTATTATACTTATCATTTGACCGGTTTTCTTATTGATTTTCCAAAAATTTCCGAGGTTAACGACACATCAGGAAATATTTAAAAAAAAAACCTTTAATACTAACAACAATACGAAAGTTTTACGTTATCGGTAATGGATTAAATTATAAGAGAATTTTAATTTCAATACCATTACGTGTTACGTTCCAAGTATTTGAAATAAAGTAGTCAACAGCTGTATCGGAAGCAAGGGCCGAGAACTGGTAAACATCTGGTACATAGTACTCAGGCATTCTGTACCGTTACGGTGAATAAACTATAATTAGTGCGTGCCACCCGTCATATTTAAATGTTCGTAACGCTTTTTATGTCAGAATATCTATATTATACCCGATTTACCATTATGATTACATTGTATGGAATTTAAGTAGGTACAGATATTTATTTGTGACACAAGCAATACGACATAGCAACGGTTGATGCATACGTCTTATCTCATCCACAGGAGTCAAGGGGTTTGTAACTTTAAGTATAGTAGGCTAAAGTTGCAAATCCTAATTTCCTTGAAATGGAGTTACTAGGTTTGTGAGTGACGATGATACATATGTGTATGACGCGACGATTGAATTGAACGTGAATTGGAACGTATTCTTAGTTGTTTGTACAGTCAACTGCAAGTCAATTTGGTTGTTAAGTCAGCAAGCTAAGCAACTTTTGTTGCTGCTTGTACTTTGTACCTATTATTAAGTATTAAAACAGTACCAACACTACCAACAGTATATAAAATACAAAGGAGAAGTTATCCCTTTGAGTCAAGCTTTGCAATCTTGCCGTAATTAAAATATTAAATGTATGTATGCAGACATATATGTATATTGAATCTCAAACTTAGCGTATAAAATCGTTATCGCAGTTTTATTATTAAGTCTAATGAAGCAATAGTAGTGTAATACTACAAACACTTTGATAACTAGTTATTATTAAACTATGATGTTTATTTCCTGTTGCCTAAATGACTGATAAATGCTATATTTTGTATCCCGCCTAAAGTTTTTTCTGTATTATTGGGTAGCGTAATGATTGTAATATGTTATTAATATAATAGTTGTACCATGTCAATATTTTCGATAGAATTTTGATCTCATTACAGTGATCTAATTTTCCGTTTTTAATGTTGTTTTATTTCACACTATCTCTTGTATGTATATATTGAGATGAAAAAATAGATTTGACCGAAAAACCTTATAAAATTAAAAGTTTTTTATTGATTAACAAATAAATATAGGACTTTATCACACAAATTGACTAAGTCGCACAGCTCAATAAGGCTTGTGTTGTGGGTACTTAGACAACGATATAATATGTAATATATAAATATTTATAAATACTCAAATACATAGAAAACACCCATGACTCAGGAACAAATATCTGTGCTCATTACACAAATAAATGGCCTTACTAGGATTTGAACCCACAAGGCCAGACAGGTCGTCAAATAAATAAATGAATGAAATCTTTAGGTACCTACCTATAGTTATTAAATTTCGTGCCTGGAGCAGTTTTTGATTGACGTTAATATTTTTGTCCATTTGCTAGATTCAATTGACAAGTGTTATCGAATTTTCTCTTTCTATATGTAGGTGTTTAATTGTTTATATATATCTACGTATCTAATTATTTAGCCTCTTATTATCCAAATGAGTCAATTGGCAAGGTTAGCGTGTATGCATAAAAGAGACTCAATGTTTTAGAAGTAGGTACCATAATTATTATACATGGATGTAATTGTATGCCTTTTAACATGGGGTTCCCTTAGCTAGGTAGTGGTGATGTGGTGCCCTAAAAACCTTATAATTTAGGACCTACCCCTTCAAAAACAATTGAACACCTGTGGTAGTGAGTAACTGAAGCATGAAAGGTGCTTGTGTAAAACATTTCAGTATTATTGTCATATTACGTCCTTACTTGACTTAAAGCATTTCAACGGGACACAAATCTACGAGACTTATAAACAATAAAACATGGACCGCATGGTATTGGCAACGTTTTATTCCTATCTCGCTATTACAGAGAAATCAATATAATCAGTTCAGATGAAAACTAGAAAAAGTGAGTAGGCATGTTAATTGAGAACACATGCGTGAGAAAGCGGTATTATCAATATGTAGACTATTCTAGCTCACATGGCTCGCACAGTTACACAGCTGTTCTTATTACTTGCCGAAGAGATTCATAAAGTCCTACCACTGTAGCTGGGACCGTAAGAGGGAAGAAAACCACGCGATCGTCCATACAAAAAGAGAAAACGTTTTTCCACTTCTAAATATTTTCCATTCTCCATGATTTTTTAGTATGTTATTGACACAGTGAAAAACTTGGTTTAAAGGTTTTCCTTTTTTTTCAATTTTTACAAAACAAAAAAAACTATTAAAAAAAAAGCGTAATCTATAAACCTAGAAAATATTATGCTGAAGCGATCGACATCAAAATCAAAGTGATTTGTTAAGATTTTGTTAGTGGAAACCGTTTTCTGCCGAAATGGAATTTCATAGAAAATTACCGTTACTTCGTTCGATTCAACATTAACTACCTCTCGTGTCGAATAATGGTCCCTCTGACAGTCTATTTATATGGAGTAGCGGTTACGTAACATTTTTTTTTTAAATTTTTTGGAAGTTTAGCTCATTATCTTATTTAGAAACCAAAGTAGTAAAGACCATCATTCGACGGGAGAGGAATAAAGGAAACCACTGTAACTATCAGAAAGCGCACGCGGGTTTACGTGAGCATTCTTATGTATTTATTTATTTAGGTTTGCAAACAGGTGTAATACAAAAAATACTTATAAATGACAAGTTATGAAATAAGATTGCTTGAGAATACCCAATTACAGGCAAACACGGCACGCGTGTAACAAATGTTGCTTTATACATATGTTTTTTATCCTAAGTACTTATTATAAATAAGGTAATGCTGGAATTAGTAGAATACAGAAAATAAGCTAAGTAACTAGTGACATTGGTGCTATCTGTAGTCTAAGTTAGTACAGGTTTACACTTTTTACGTTAGGTTTTCTAGGAAGCAAGTGAGTGCACAAATGATAAATTGTAAACAATTACAGCACATGTTTTGAAATTACGATTTTGTCTTAATTCTATGTAATTTATTTATTAGATTAGAAATATAGCGTTAATAAAGAGGTAAGAGTGTGCGACTATCAATCCAGAGGTCGCGGGTTCAAACCCCGGCTATATCATTTGATATAAACCAGTCGCTTTTCGGTGAAGGAAAACATCGTATTACCTTATTGAGCTTACTGTGGGACTTAGTCAATTTGTGTAATAATGTCCTATAATATTTATTTATTTGTGCCAACGCCGATTATCGGGATTAGTTGCCAAGCGATCCCAAAGTCCCATGAGCCGTGGCAACAAGCCAGGACAAACGCTAGGAAGAAGAAACTTATAGAAATAACCCGTAGAAATAAATGGCTTGGGTGTTTCTGTAGCTTACCAAGCATTCTTCGGCGAATTATATGTAGGTCTACCATATCTGAGCTTGTTGGTAAGAAATTATTGTTGCTAATTATGGAGCCCTTAGACTCGAAAGCTTGCCTGTATGTAATTTATGTCTGTTACACAAGATTTAGTTCCAAAAGTGTAACAGCGACATCCTTGCAACCTTGTGCATAGAGAGTTATACTGGTTTGGTTTTCGCTTACCATCAGGTGATCCGTCTGCTCGTTTGCCTCCTCTACCATAAAAAAAAACTTACCCGTAGCAAGGTGTAGAAAGCACTCGCCTAGCCAGAGTAGTAAGTCTTGGCTTTGTTATTTACAAAACTTACCGATTCTGAGCGATTTCACATTTTCTACGGATCGGATTTCGGATGATCCTTATGGCATCACGTCCTTTTTTGGTTAAAGGCTATTTTTGAACACTTATTTGTGGTCGTATTCGACATTCCGATATCGGATCGAACAATGAGAAAATGCTCTCAGTCTCAGGACTCCCAGAGGCAAACCGGTGTATGTATTGCCATTGGATCAAGCATTATCGTTATCAAATTAGGGCGGTTCCAAACTAGCGTTTTATACGAGCGTACGCGCAAGAGCGTGTAAGCTCGCATAGATCAAATGTTGGGAAAAGTAACGCGTGCGTAAGCCCGTAAAATTTAAAAACTAAATGTCGGGAAATTTAACGCGCGCATAAGCTCCCATCGCTGAAACGACCGTATACACGTGTAAAATACGCTAATCTGGATCTATCACCCTTAAGGGTTCGGTTATACCGGGCATAGTGTCGAGAAAACAAAATTACGGATTATTTAGCCAATCAATGTACAGTCACGTCTAAAAAATATCGGTATGAAAATGTGCCAAAAATATGTATACACCACCATAATATATGGACAATAAAGTCGTGTATACATATTTTTGGCACTTTTTTCGTATCGATATTTTCAGACATGACCGTACCTACATACAAGTTTTTGGGTAGATTATGATGCTTGGACTTGTGTGACAAAAATAAGTGAAATCAAAAGCTTGTACTTACAATTCAATAATCATCATTGCCAATTTGGCAATAAATGTAGTGACAACACTGACAACCACTCTTTGAGGCAAGTATCCAATATCCAAACAGATGTATATCAACAGAAAAAGAGTAAAGTACATGAAATAACAGAAATTGGCACCCAATTGCAGCAGGAATTTCCCAATTATTATTGTGAAATAAAGTGTAATGTAAATTGAAGGCGTGCTTGGTGCTGGTAATAGGTAAGGGTTATTCTGTATTAATCTACGTTTGCTGTAATATACCTAGTTGTAGCTTATCTGATAACTCTGAACTGAAAGTAAGTCGATTGAAAGGATGAAATAAATAAGATTGATTTGTTCTACTGTTTCAGTATACATATTTATTTGTATTTGTTTTTGAGACATAACTAATTACGCTAAACCTTGGTTTTTAGTTCGGTGGAATTCTGACATCTTCTGGTGATGTCAGGCAAAATAAGTTTTTGGCAAAAATTTCATTTTTGGTACAAGCTTTTATCGCTGACTGTACTTTTCTTTCCACAGGCAACTAATACTCATCGAGCAAATTCTAAAAACCCTAAGCACAATTAGGTTGCGTTGTTTTCTCACAGAGTTCCTATGTCCACCTCTTGGCTCCATCATCAGATCAGCTCGATGGTACCATTATATTGCATTGTCACCCGACTTACATATGTATGCAAATTTTCAGCTAAATCGGAAACCGGGAAGTGGATCAAATTTAACTTGCAAGATTTGATTACGAACACAAACAGACAACGGTCAGGTGAAAGTAAATAAAAGCTTGTAAAAATACTCCTTGAATTTGTGGTGAGAATTACATATCAAAATAAAACATTGCAAATATATTTGGACATGCTTATTTTTAATTACAATCATCATAATACTTTATTCTTGAAAACAAAGATAGGTAATTTAATTTTAAAGTGCACAATTTGGACATGATAAAATATCAGGTATTTTTCTGGGGTGAAAAATAATTGTTACTGGTATCATTCTAATGACTTATATATCGTAAACCTTTGGATTAAAATTATATTTTTTATACTTTGTACTATCTCGTCTCGTTTTAAACAAAAAATGATGTTCAAGTGACTTTGTTTATACCGTGGCAGCTCCTGCTATACTCCATATCCATATGTAACCTCTTTTTACTTTTGATTTCCTCTCTTTAATTATGAAAAGTGTCAATGTCACGTACTTAATATTATTGCCATTCTTTGCATTTTCCTAAAAGCAAAAAGTATAATTGATAGAGTTTCATCGCCGCTGCTGCCGCCTGCACGTTATCGTACCCAGGCGTGATAGTGTTCTCCTTACATCTATCTACCCTCAATTTAAAAAAAAAAAAATGCTAAATTGTTTACTCATGTTATTCGGCTTTCACCAGTTATAACGTGCGAATGTGTTTGCCCTCCTTAGTCCGTATTATTTTTGTTATTTCATCGTTATAGTTTGTTGAGTTTTTGTTACGTTTTTGTTACCTGGTTTTGTATGCTATTGCATTAGCCTTGTTTTAATTAACAAGATGGACTCTCGACCAGGCTCTTCGCGGGAACAGGAAATTGATTTCCTCAGTCCTAAAAAGAAAAGGCCACGTGGCGCTTTTTCTCCAAACAAGAAAACAATAATTGTGAATGTTTACAAAGGAGACTTGGCCACAATCAGAAAATTGGAGTTATACGGACTGTGTCAAAAAAACTGGAATTGACGGGAGTTATTCGTATGTGCACTAAAAAAAAATGTTTACTATCCCTGAAACATTAAATTATGACAGCTGTTAGAATTCCACCGAACTAAAAACCAAGGTATAGTAGAAGCTACTATAGATAATTTAGGCTAATTTTTGCCTACATTTTGTACAAGTATCAGATGGAAAATATGACTGTGACACAACACTCGCCATAATTGTTTGATCTATTTGTGCCGCACATGCTTCCAAAGGTTTTTATCAAATAAGTATTTTGGCACCAAAATCAAGTTACACTCAGGGCGGGTAGATACGAGTCGAGCGCGTGACCAGTCGGGCGCACGGCGTTGTAGTAGAAGGCCTTATGAGGGTCGCGATTATGAATATAACATTCCATACCTAAGGATTCTTTTAGAAAAAACTATCAATAATACCAGAACTGTTAAAAAAAATTACACGTCATGGAATTATAATATCGATCGTTTTGAGGCTGCCGAAACATTGTTCTAGTGTCATAGTATGTATGTATGTCACTTTATTGCGCATAAACGTAAAACAGACAAAACAAAACAAATAAAATGTTATGTACAAAGGCGAACGTATCCCTAAAAGGGATCTCTTCCAGCTAACCTTGTTATAGTTGGTTTGTTTTTAAAATTGCAGACAGATACGAAACGATTTTTCAAACAGCTGTAACTCCTGTAGATGGTTTCGTCCGGCTGAAGCTCAAAATGTTTTAAAAGTGCACGCAAATTTATTCGGAATACAACAAACTCCAAGGTGTTTAAAAGGTGCGATAAGCTTTCCGAACTTGAGAGGTCTTTTTGTGCATCACAATATGCTTTGAAGCGTTCCAAATCGACTTTTCAATAGATCTTATTGTCATTGGCGGTGGACTATACTCGAGACTTAGTTTGAAAAATCGGCTTAATTCGATTGTGAATAAACTAGGTAAGTAGCTAAGGTCACCGACATGCTGACATATTACTCCTACATATATTATCAATAGGTAATTTTTAAAATTGCAGGCATGGAGCAAAAAACATTACAAGCAGTAGGAGTATCAACTTATAATTTTGCCGGGCACACGCCCGAAAGGATAGACAAGTATCAGAGATGCAAGCATTGCTCAATTAACAGAGAGCGCAGGATGACGAGATTTGCGTGCAAGCATTGTGAGGTCTATCTGTGCCTTGGGTGCTTTGAACAATTCCATAATGGATTTTGCAGTGTTTATTATAATCCATAACACGAGAAAATAATAAATGAATATCAACACCAATTAAATCAAATTTCATTCACATAAAATAATTACAACTAATTTAGACACTAACACTTATGTCGTGAGTTGTGAGACACAAAGAAAAAAATACGCCTTTTGGGTGGTAGAGAAGTTTCAGAGACCGCCAAATCGCCGAAATTGAGGATCTTGTGGCTGCGCTCCTAGCTTAGACAAAAGCCTACTGCCGTGCCGCCTCGGCCTGGATGAGGTTCTAAAACTGTTAATAGGGCATACCTCCACCCGAGGTTTCCTCTGTTTACACCAGGATAATTTTAAGATTTTTATTGCTGTGCTATAACTTTAATTTGCCTGGAAATTTAATCTTGAATATTTGCTGTCGGTATTCTCGTAGGTGGGTCGACCGTATCTCTTATTGAGATATCTGTTCCTAAATGATAATAAAATCAAGGGACAATTTCCTGCCCTCACCCTCGTGCGTAACGAAGGCAACTAGTCTATCAAGTGGGCTTGATAGCAACCTGCAGCAATAGCTAATTAGAGACCAATCTGACTTACAAAGAAGGAAGGTAATGATTTCTGTGTATGTCATTTAATGTATGTATGATGTATGTTCTTTGGTATGACTGTATATGCATTATCTATCTAATCAGTTGGATATTATGTGATTAATTTTTACACAAATTTCGTGGAGCAATAAATTGTCTAGGGAAGAAATTTACGGAATACAATTCAGTAACTCCATGACACACAATTTTATCGTCATTATTTCAATTATATTCCTTAAATAGACTAAAGACAATATGTATTTCAAAACAATCGAAAAAATACTCCCTTTAAATATGCCTTAGTTTAATGTCATTGTTAAAGGTTAAGGTTTATAACTTATCAGTCATAGTTTGTCGCTTATTTTACATCGAATGAATGATTATAAGTAAGAATGTAATTTTATTACTAATAGGTTTATGTCACTGAAAGACAAATAGCTTCCTTTATCATACGTTACGAGTAAACCCGCAATCCCGTGGTCGCCAAAAACTTTTGATTATGTGCTATATTATTTTTAAATATTGTCTGCTATTACATCATGGGAGTATACACTGTTAATAGGTTTATTTTTTCATGAGTTCTCATATTTTTAGGCAAAGTTCAGTTTAAAATTACACACTAGATTTGCTCGTAAAGATTAGTATTTACCCCTTTTACGATCGGAAGATTCTGAGTATAAATAACATTCATTATGTTTATTATTGAATTCTAAAAATGATAAGGCGCGTGGAAGTAACATGACATATGTACGTAGGAGGTTATTTTGTATAAGAGCAATACTAAAATTCGAGGCCACTTGACCAGGCTCGCGAAAATCTTAATAGGTAGTAACTTAGTTGTTTTTTTTACTGATGATTATCCAAGATTTTCTGGTTGAGGCGAGGTTAATTCGCTATGTTGTTTACGATTTCATAGTTATAGTTCTTATACAATTAAAGTGTCCTTTCTGGTGAAGAATCTAAGTTGCATCTGACTCGTAATATACCTACTGTGAGCACTAATAACTAACCACATATTTTATTATATTTGTTCAAAATATACACAGCACTATAGTTTCACTTATAAGTCATTTTAATACCAACCAACCAACTTTTTTTGCAATGTTGTAGCCAGTCTATTACATTAGATATTAACCTTATCCACCTAGGTCTATACCTAGAGTCTTTCTTAGTTTTTTTTTACTGATGACTGTGTAAGATTCTATGGTTGAGGTGAGGGTATTGCGTTATATTGTTCCTGTTGTATTAGATATCATTGTTTGTACTATAGTAATCGTTCTGATGAAGAATCTGAGTTATATCACTAATTCAATGGACCACATACTTTTTTATTTACAGGCGACACAGAAACTTTGCTTGAAATATATTCACATACAAGTAAGTAAATCAAAGTGTAAGCATAAATGAGGAAAGCAGGAATGGAAGTAAGAACAACTATAGTTGGACGGGAATTGGCAAAGCACATACATGCCAGTACAGCTTTCCAAGTTCCAAAGGTGCTGACACTGCGACCCGAAAAAAACGCACAAATACCCCGATTGACGTATGTCACCTGTAGAGCTCACTTATGTGTTGCCTGCTTCAGGACGTACGATGAAACAATGCCAGTCATGGTTGCTACGGATGAAGGTATCAAAGTAATAAAATATACACAGCCGAGTGTAGAAACAGCGAAGCCTCAGTCCAGTAGTAGAAAACTGACTAATAATAAAGAATAAACAATGTATCGGGTGAATTGAAAAGTTTTAATGCGTAGCTGATGCAGCCCAAGTTGTGTTTTGGACAACACAGAATTCATAACAGAAGTGGCATAAAACAAGAGATAGACGTATGCACAATTATTAAAATACCTATTTGTTGCCCCCTGACTAATGTTTATTTATTAACATTATATCAGCATAAAAATTTCCACTGTTGAAAAAGGGCCTACTCCCAGAATCAAATAAATTTGTACCTACCTATTGATATAAACTAGTAATTATTATGATAACATTAGATAACCAAAGATTTGTGTTACAAAAAATAAACTTTTAGCTCTCATGAATAACAGTGGGAGTCAAAAAGGGAGGCTTTGTGTTCTAAATCATTTAATGTAAGTTACAATAATATGTTTTTGTTTATGAAAAAGGAGGCAAACGAGCAGACGGATCACCTGATGGTAAGCGATTACCGCCGCCCACCAAAGGGGTTGTAAGTGTGTTGCCAGCATTTAAGATGGGAGAACGCTCTTTTCTTGGAGGTTTGGATGTCGTATCGGTCCGGAAATACCGCAGGCGACAGTGCATTACAGTTTAGCTGTTCGAGAAACTGCACTGAGGACTGCCAATCTGCTCATCTAAGTGGTGAGGATGGAATAGAATGTACAAAGAAAGTTTAAATGTTTTTATGGATAACCTTATTTCAAAATAAATCAATAAAAAATCCATTTACCTTTTTATGTCACGTGTGTACAATGCGGATTGATTAATTTCCACGAAAAAACCATACCACAGTTAAAACACTAATAAAAACCGTTTTATTATGACTTATAGTTTTATATTTATTTTTGCATCATTTATTTCATTTAAACGTATTCATTTACCCCCTTATTCATAAAAGTGTACTAAAGTTACGATGCCGCTAATAATCATTTGTCCCTTTCTATCATACCAATATGTCGGAAAGGGACAAACGATTGTTAGCGGCATCGTAACTTTAGTACACGTTTATGAATAAGGGGGTTAGACTTTACCGGTGAATTTAAAACATTGATGTTTTATAATAATAATACTTACTTCTACAATTAATATTTTCCACTGGGCTAATGGGTTAGGCAGATTCGGACGGAAAACTCTAGCAGCTCAGCTGAATATATAAAGGGAGTTGACAGTGAATACGTTTTGGCAAATATTCATTTTCATTCAAGCTTTTATCGCTGACTGTACTTTTCGTTCTACGGGCAACTATTACTGATCGAGACAATCCTAACAACCCCAAACACAATTAGTTTGCGTTGTTTTATCTCTAAGTTCCCATGGCCACCTCCTGTCTCCATCATCAGATTAGTTCCATGTCATCATAATATTGCGTTGTCATCCGATTTACATATGTAGGCAAAATTTTAGCTCATTCAAAAATCGCAAAGCGGGTCAAAATAAGCTTCCAGAATTTGTCATCTCAACATAGTTTTGCGAGATTTGTCGTTATAAGGTTATACATAATATTATTATGGAGTTGACACCTGTCAGTCCTGTCACCGTACCCTTCGAGTTTGAATAATACTATAGCGCAAGAGGTATTAGAGTTAGACATGGACTGGGCTCTTAAACAGGTTGGGTTAGGTTAAGGTGGACACTGAACAGAAACTGACTATGAAAGGCAAAAGACCCAGCAAAAAGTTCCTACCGAAAGTAACTACTAATTCGCTTCAATTTGGCCGATACCTCCCGGCATCACCCCTCTGACGTTTTTCCCACTCGGCTAGCATAGCTTTACAACTACTTTTATTGCTCACATTTAATACAATCACTAAAATTCTTAATTAAAGTGGGCGTTTAAGAATGTTTTTTGTCGACAGTACTAGTAATTTTACCTGTGACGTTTTCATGTATCGGTCGCCGACGGGCCCGACGGCCAACTTTAAGTGAACCAGTAATACACTAAATCATCAAAACAATGAATTGAATTCAAATAGAAACAGAAGCGTTGCCGGAATCGAAAATACGATACTTAAGAGAACTAACGTAAAGAGTAATTTTGTGCAATCTTTTTTAGGTTTCCGTACCAAATAGGTACATAAGATCCGTCCGTCTGTCTGTGAGTCACATTGTTAAATATCTATATAACAACTTGAGCTATCGATTTGAAATTAGGAATAGTTATAACAGCGCTAATCCAGACACAATGAAAGGGTTTAATTTTTTAAAGTGAAAAGGAAAAAAAATTGAAGGTAAATGTGAATTAAAACTTACTTTTTTGTGTCTTACGCGTGGAAAAAAATGTTTTAATATATGAATAAATAAAAAAGTAGAACAATTAATAAGTCAATCTAATTAGATCCATAAAAAGCGTTTTGAGGAAATAATTCCTTTAAAGTAATTTTGAAAAGGGAGACCTAGGCACTCCGAAACATGTCGCGCAAGTGACTAAAAAAACACGTAAGTGAAACCGTGAAATTAACATAATGTTAGTATCTCTCATTTAAATTAAATGAATTCCCAGCAACTTAAAATCGTTATAATACCTTAATTTGGTACTAAATACGTATAATCCGAGTTTGCGCAATTCCAGGATGTGTGCATAAATTTTTGCTCTTTTTCGGTTTATTTTTTGTAGCTCGAAAACGGTACGTCCGACGGAAAATTTCAAATCATGATGAAAAACGATTTTTGGCTTCCTGGGAATTCATTCTAATCAAATAAACCTAATTTAATTGGCCTATAAATAATAAAGTAATAAAAAAATAACTGATTTTATGTTTTCTTTTTTTTGTTTTACTTGTTTAACTGTTTCTTTTCTTACATATTTTTTAAATAATATTTGATCAAAAATTACACGGCAATTTTGTTGCTAAATTTTAATATAACTTCTCAGAGTTCATTACAAAATTATTTGATTAGTAGTAGTAGTAAAACACTTTATTGTAGAAAAAGAAAAACAAAACAGCTTAAACTACACTCATCATCAGTACAAAGGCGAACTGATCCCTATATAGGGACCTCTAGTTAATTTAGTTAGTACCAGTTAGTTGTTAGTTATTTTCGATATATCTGATTAAATATTAAATCAACTTATAACATTACAAGATATCATCCATTCCTTCCTATCCACTTTTGAGTTCCTGGCTCGGGAGACTAATGCCTCATCGTAAGTGTGCTGGTGTTATAATAATGCAGCTATTTAAATCTTATATTATATTACAGATGTTTCAGTGTGGAAATCTACTGAAAGTATCTTCACAGAAATCAAAAAGAGGCCCATTATCACATGGGTTACGTTGAAAATCGAAATACTTAAAAGCGAAGCCAGGTTACCTCTCCGAGAAATGTTAAATGATTGCTTCGGCAACACAATATTATTATAATATAATACTCCACAATGCAGGCTTCGTTATCTTACAGAAAGCTCATCCCTATATCGATATAATACTTGGGGAATTTTATGTTTACAAATTTAATGTATGCCATATTCGCTAGAGCGGCATCCATTTTACGTGCTCATGCAATTTACTGTAAATGTATTAGCCGTGATGATGTCTTTTTAGGTGCAGGTTGGCGTTGGCGGTATAAAAATGATGATAATGATAAGTAAGTAAAGCAATATAGCTGTGGCTCTAATATAGGTACAAGTCTCTTGCAGCTCCGATGAAAAAGGGTACATTTATGATGTAAGTCTAATAAATTAAACTTGAACCCTTTTTCATCTGAGCTGCGTGAGTTGTGGCTTTTTTACTAAAGCCACAGATTTATGAGCAATATCAGTATAAAAATAACTAAACTTGAAAATATAACCATAGATCAAGTTGGTACAGCCAACCAAATGGACATTTTTATACTTCAATTAAAAAAAGAGACAATTCCAGGCTACCAAAGGACCATCTTAAAGTGATGTTCGTATTACTATAGTCATAAAGATTCTTTTTCTGGCAATTGAAAATGATTCTTCGTTAGTCTAGAGTTCTAATGACAACTGTCTGGTTGTGTTAACTTTATATGATAAAGGCATAAGCGGTAAAGCCTCCATAGAAGCGGAATGCAGAAAATAAAATAAAAATGAGTTAAGTGTAGTTTATAGTGAAAATGTGCGACGCTTTGCCTTTTACAAAGAATTAAAGATACATTTTTTATCATATTTTATCTGATATTGAATTAATGACGTGCAAATAGTATATCCAGTTACCCACTCATTTGCAAAAAGTACGCCACATACGTGTATATAATGTGACACAATTTTCTGAAAATAATGACTATAACAAGGATCCAAATTATTGCTTGAATTATAAATTGCACTACGTGTTTTAATAAAAACGTCATTAATTAATATACTCAGTACATAAAATTGTCTTGATATACTTACGAAGTAGGTATGATAACATATTCGAACTACTTATAGCTTTAATTAATCGAACCTATAGTATTTATGAGCAATCATTCTGCTGTAAAGTATCAGACAAGAACCGATATAAAACCGGTAGGGCTTAGCTAAAGGGCATACTTCTGAGCATCTGCCCAGTTCAAGGCAACGATGTAAAGATAACGATACAAGCGATACTAACTCCCTCTAGTTACCAGCGGCAAGTCGTCTTAGTACGCCAATGACCTGGATGTCGCCTCCTTACCACGCTGGTAACGTGTCGCGCGAGTTTGCCGATAGATGGAGTGAACAGTCTCGAATATCACCAGAAAGTCATACATTGCATATGATAAAGTTATACATTTACAGGCATTTGAGTCAATGGAATCGTATTCGATTTAAATACTTTAATGATTTATGTTGACATTTTTTGGTGTTTATAATTCTACTTCGTTCACATTTTCGGTCGTCATACAACCTGAAAGCAAGCGAAGCGCAAGGTTTTCTTAATAGGCTTACATTTTCTTCTAAGTATGTGGAAAAAAGTGCTAGTCTGTTGTAAGAAACTACTGACAACACAATTAAGTACTTACTCAAAGTATAAATAAATAAACGGGAAAATAAAGATTGGGTTAAAAATAAATACCGTCTTACTTTTATTATTTATGCCAGGAGGTTATCAAGGCTAGGCTTGGCAAGTCCTGGTTACCGTAGTGAAACTAGTGAAGCCATTTATTTAAACAATAGCTTTCTATTAAAGTTTCGCCCTTTACTCGATACCATCACCCACTAGTCTACCTAGACTACTAGGCTATGCAGATCTTATGCCTCGTTGTTTACGTATTTAAGTACTTTTACTATGAACCTTCACATTACGAGGATTCAATGATTCTAATGCCCTCATTACGCTGTATCTTAGATACCACAAAGATTGAAAACGGACGGATTCGAACCCAGATACATCGGCTTTATAAGCAGAGTCTATACCGACTAGGTCAGACAGGTCGTCAAAAACTCAAAACGTACATTTTAGTATCTAAATGATGTAATTTTGTTGTTATTAGCCTGTGCGTATCGCTCGTGTATTGGCACGAGATGTACGAATTACGAGCGAAATGGACACGTAAAAATTATTATAAAATTACATCAAAATTTATGTTCGAATTGGCCTATATCTTTGACTTAACATTAATTCCAGATTTCCGTTTTGTGCTATCATGCCGAGGCAACCCCATGATCCGGATCGGCGGCAACAACTTTATCAAGGAGAAGTCCCGGGGGCCGCGCACGCGCTGGGTCTGCGGGCGCAAGCGGCGCCTGCAGTGCATCGCCAGCATTACCACCATCGAGGGGCGCGTCGTCAAGATGTACGGGTTCCATAATCATAGCTAACAAAGGGCGAATTCTGCACACAGACTACACAGACCCCACACTATGAGCGTTTACAAAGAGCGCAGGTTCGCCACACCGGTGCAAATTTACGTGCAACAGCACAACTGAATTGTTTTCTACACCCACTACTCCATTTTATAATATACAGCCAAGGTACACCTATAGCTTAATTTTTGTAAATATAACATGAGTACTGGTTTTAAATTGTGGGCGCAACTGAAATGTTGAGGTGGTGTGTGATTTTGTGCCACTATATAAAGGAGATGCGTCATCTGAAAAAGTGCACATCGACAGCATCACCACCATTCAGGGGGCGTCGTCAAGATGTACGGATTCCATAACTATAGACTTCATCAAAAATAAGTCAAGAAGTTAAATTGCTGTCCGGTCGCGCAATGGCGAACTCTATAGAACGTTTTCATTAGCCAGTAATATTTATTAAGAGGCAACGGAAGTGGTCATTTCTCCATACAAACGTACTTGACTCCTCCGTGGTTTTTGAAACTAGAGCAATGATATTTCAATACAGATTATTATTCTTAATATCTGTGTCGGACTGTATTCCTTTTTTGTAATTTTTGTTTTTGTGCACTTCAAATTTTCGCAAAAACGGCCTAATTTACTAGGCCGCAAAGAGAAGCATGGTATTCAAAACTGACATCACTTAGCCTAAAATTCAAAACAGTCCAACATAGATAATTTCATTACCATTAAGATCTCAAAATTTCGTTACATTTGGTTGAGTGTTGGAGGAGGAAACAGTCGAGTACGGAACATCGTTTTTTGAGATTTTTACGCAGGATTTTTCTCCTAACCTGGTGTTGTCCTTGTCGCACTAGTTTTAGGAGCCGCTTCTGTTAGCGAGACGGATATATTCGTCTAGAATATTTAAATCTCAGCTCCTGTATCCTCTTAAGTCTGAAATTTTGTCGGTCAATGGACTTTTTTAGTGCGCACGTAAAGAGCAACAGATTTGACACAGTTTTACTGTGTCTGTTGCGTACGCTGCTGTTACGTATTTAAGTCTGAACTATCATCTTAAGGCTGACAATGACATAAGTAAATGAAGGATGTATTCCTTTCATTTTCGGTGCTTTCAATGTAGGTAAGGATTGTTGGTATGGTATGTTATATAACTTAAGTAATGTATGATAATGACTCCAGTAGGTAAAACAATAAATTTATTTAGGCACAGGGACAGATGGATTATGTGTGATAAAATCATGTTGGATATTGTAGGACAATAACTTATTTTTTATAAATGTTTTAAATTGCATGATGTTAGGGATGCTGCAACATATACAACGATATGAAATTTTAACTATATTTGAGTTGTCGATGTTAATAATGATAATGTTGTCATCGTCATGTTTGGCTTTAGATAACCACAGCTGTTGTGTGATAAGGCCATAGCCGTATTCCGCTTTACTCATACAGCGCTTAGATATCGAACACAGGCTAGTTAGATACAGGAAAGTTACATTCAAGAGCAATGACAATGGTTTAATTTACATTCCTCCATTTCAAACGACTTGTTTTCATTGACCTTGAGTGTATGATATAAAGGCAGCAGCAAACAAAGGGAAAGTGGTTTCAGTAAAATCTCACAAAATATTATATTTATTTATTTATATTATATTATTTATTTAATATTAGCACTAACAGATAAACCTTACATGCTAACACTCAGATGACATTTAGGTATATTTACTTCTTAACTTATAATAGCAATATACATTTAATTTTTTTTTTAGGTAGTTTGTTACATATTTAATTTTAACAATGTGAAATATAATTAAGTTTATAAAGGCTTAAAGTATAGCTATGTTTATTTTGTGTTGGAAGGTAGACTAGTAGTTAACACAGTATAATTATATTAGAAGGTAATAGAACTTTTTGTGACTAGTATCTCCAGGTAATGGCTTGATGCTACCAAAAGTTTTGATTCAATTACAATTTGATGATGTAGATTTAAGTATTCCTCAGAAGTATACCTACTTTCAGAAATAATCAAGTTATATTTTTCTAGAGGTGTTTCCTAAAATCGATACATTGAATTGACAGTAATGACACATACTGACAGCTTATTACAGACAAAACAAGGATTTCTTTGCTGCAGTCATCTGTTGTTCTTATTTTAATAAAGAAGTACTGGACTTTCCTACGCAGTCCAGTAAGCTCAAGAAGGCTTATGTTGTGGGTACTCAAACAACGATATATATAATATATAAAAACATAGAAAATACCCATGACTTAGGAACAAATATTTGTGCTCATCACACAAATAAATGCCCTTACCGGGATTCTTATTTCGACCTATTTTCTTATTTGTACCTACTTTGCTTATTTTAATTCATGTACGTATAGTAACGTAATTATCGGAGATTAAATATGATCATAATGATGTTTCTGTCTCGTTGACATCGCATATTAACAGTTACCTATGTTACGAACGACGTGAATAACAGAGCAAAGAGGAGGATTTACGAAAAATTGGTACCCAAGTATGTAAGATATATTTTGTATGGAACAACTAAGTTGATTATTTCTGAAAGTATACGTCTGAGAGATTTGTGCCCTTATAAAAAAAAAAACAAGGTACTTAAATCTACATCATACTAAAATTTCGTAAGATTTGACTGAAACCCCATTTTTGCCTATGTTTGCTGCGGGGTCCTTTATGACGAGGTATCTTAGACTGAATGATCACCGGCATTGATCGTTGTAAACAGGGCAAGGTCAGAATGCTTGAACACAATCTTTAAGTTTTGGTCATATTGTGACATATTTAATATGGTTTACTGATGACAGTTTATTCTATAAACAAGATATCATTTAATGATGCTGTTTTTCGTTTTTACCAAACACGTATATAAATAGTCAATGGTTTAGGTTTGGTAGATCATTTGTTAAAACTATGTATTACTGTAAACATTTATTATACATTTTATGATGTTTTTATAATATAATGTTTATTTTTTACTTATTTGTTTTATTATATCTATATCGTTGTAAATATTCGTCTGATTTTTTTCAGTGGGTTATAATCCCCCTTATCGACAGCTTAGTTAGAAATTATACTTTTTATACAAAAAGTTTACTAATTTAAATTATCTGGCGTTGATTATATGATTATAAAGATAAAGGAAATTATATTTACAGATAATTGTAGGACCTCCAGTTGAAGTGAACTTTTTTTAGTTACATGTATGGAGTGCCCCCCTCCACCTCACGTAGGAGCGTAGCGGCTCACAAATAACACCTGTTTTCTAAATTTTATTACAATTTTAATATTTATTTACAATAACAATTTACATAATGGATATATACAGATGATTACTATAACTAGCTTATATCTAAAATAGGCCCTTTGAGGCATTGTACCAAGGATGCTGGCGGCACTTCCTCGTTGTATCACAATACGTTGTGCGAGGAAGCCGCCAGCTCTTCGATCACCAGTTACGTCAACCAGACGTTTCGCGATTTCTCCAAAAAGCTTGTGCGCGCTGGGACCCCATGGACCTAGAATTTCAACGTCAAATGGTACAAAATGGTACTCTCTACCGAGGCTCTTATATTTATTACGTTTCAAAATTTCGGCGCTTTCCGCCGCTAATTTTATTAAAATATGTCTCATAGTTTCCGAACAAGACATGGACAGACGGACGGATATGACGAAACTATAAGGGTTCCGTTTTTGCCATTTTGGCTACGGAGGAACCCACAAAATCCAGTAGGTACTCACAGTTAAAAATAAACAATGATATTCAGTAATACATTGAAAAGAACTAACAACCAAAATTTTGAAAAAATGCATGAAATTGTACCCACATGAAACTGAACTCCTTGTCATACCCCAACTTTCGTGGAGTTGTTATTCCAAAAACATTTAATAGGTACAATATTATTTTGAGGTCAAACGGACATTACAAACAAAGCTTTAAAACTACTTATCTTATAACCTAAGATTTTAATGTAGTACAACATTTACAGAAGTGATAATGATCCCATCCCGCAAAGGCAAGCAAGATCTGCTCATGCTAGATGGCTACACGTACTCGTTGATGAACAAGACATCGCGCGGGCTGCAGTACTACTGTTCGTCAAAAAAGTCGCAGGGATGTCGCGCCACCGTGTACCGTCTTGCTAATGGTCAGGTCGAGCGGCAGGACACCACGCACTCCCATCCGCGCCCGGGATATGTTTACAAGAATGGCAACTATATTAAAATATAACATTATTGATACCAGTCACTCGCTATTGACGATTGCAGTTACCATAGCAGTTGCTCGCCTGGTAACACCCCTGAACTATTGTAGTTAAGAGGCTGTCAATAACTAAAGCGCGCACACTGTCTATTTGTATCGGAGTAAATGAGATAGCACTGTCGCATGTTACTGGGCCTGGGCAAGGGAATAATAAGAAAAATATTTAAATAAAAAAAAGTGGATTATTAGTGTAATATTTTACTCAATAGCGGTTTAGATATAAATGTTTTGAAATTGTGATTTTAATTGCAGACCCATAAGTCAAAACAATAAAGACATAGAACCGTTTAATTGTGATTTTAAGACCAATCTTTGCAATTATTTTCTATCGAGCCGATTTCGTTCAATCATGTATCGAGTACAACCACGGTCTTTGAAATATAATTAATATGAACATATATTTTTCTTACTTGACTAAAACAAATCGTCTTTCTTAAAAAACTGTTTAAGTAACATCAATTTCAAGGACATTGGGTGTTGACAGCCTCTTAAGAGTTATACTAGCTAGCTAAGAGAGATACTCCATAAACCAAAACCGACATTACCGACCGAGCCTGATTGGAGCATAAATTATCAAGTTATGATTTTATTTTCCCTTAATTTATTTTGTCTTTATATATTGTTGCTCTAATTTTCAATGTGTGAGTTGTGTTTGTGTAGGTGATCTATTCGTTCGTTTGTGTACTTGCTTAAGGCAATCAATTACTTATGAGTATAAACTATGCCAAAGTTGTATTCATTGAATTGAACTATTTATTTCAGGTATTATACCCATATATATTTATTACAATCACCGTGAGTGACAACATTATTTTCTTAAGTATCTACTTAAGAAAAATGTAGTGTTAGTAGAAAGTATTATTATTTCCCGAACTCTTCTTTATACTTCAATCCATATTATGATAGCACTGCTGCTTTAAAAATACTTTCAGATGTTATTCTCCTACCTACGAAGTCCGGTAAAAAGTTTCTTCTCATGGTGGACGGGTACACATACTCCCAGGTGCACCACACGAGGAATTACTTATGCTCGTCGAAGGCAATGGGCTGTAAGGCGCGTGTGCAGTACTTGGGGAACCTGCGCGTGCGCCGCGTCTACACCGAGCACATACACCCGCCGCCCAAGTATATTTTCAAGAACGGGAATTATTTCAAGATCTAACCATCCTGATGGACCGGTATCCATCTTAATTACTTGTGCTTGTGTTTTAAGACAAGCTTTCTCTAATAAGATTTTTTTAGGTTAGGTACCTATATCTAATATTTGCAATAAACATAAAATAATGTTTGTGTAAAATGAACTAACTTAAGGTTTTAAGGCACTTTTCCTCCAGGGCCCATTATTTTTTTCCACACTGAATAGTACGGGTGCCCGCTGGCTGCCAGTGATATATATCTTCACTTTTGCTATCCTAGATGTCACGCCTGGAACTAAACGTCGGCTATGGACGGAAAATATCTTCGCTGAAGCTCGCACAAGAATATTCAATGGAGAGTCCATAAGAAAAGTTGCTCGTTCTTTTAAACTTAGTGAAGCGGGACTTCGTAATCGTCTAAAGAAAGGAAAGCCAGCAATGTGCGCCGGTAAACCTATGACATTTAATCTTGACATGGAAAAAGTCTTTTGTTTTTACGTTAAGGATATGACTGGACAAGACGGCCTAACTTCGATAAGATTACGAGAATTAGCTTACGAATTTGCTGTTACACATAACATAAAACATACATTTAATAAACAAAACAAGATGGCAGGGGTAACATGGGCTCGTGGATTCCTCCGAAGACATCCAGAGATTACTAGACATTCGGGCAACGTGACTAAGTAATGATATCACATATGTACACTCAATAAAATTATATGCCAATGCTATGAAGTTAAGTCTGTCCCTTTTAGTTATTTACTGTCCGATTATACGTATACCTATCCACATTCGTATTCCAGATGTCGAGCTACAAGACAGACATCTCATTTACTTCAAATTATTGAATAAAAAGATTATTTTGATATGAATTTAATTATTTGTTTATTTCGACGATATCGCGTCGCATCGTAGAGCATTGTATCGACTCAATGTAGTAAGATATTATTAACTAGTTTTATTTTTAGGGTTAATTTGTCACTTTAATATCTAGGTGTCACCACTCGCACTAAACACGTCTTATGCACCGAAAACATACTCGACGAGGCCCGTGAAAGAATTTTCAATGGAGAGTCCATTAGAAGAGTTGCCCGTTCATTCAAAATTAGTGAAGGGGGTCTTCGCAAACGCCTTAAGAGTGGCCGGCATGCAACGTCTCTAGGTAAATCTATGACGTTCTCTTCTGACATGGAAGAAGATTTTTGTACTTACGTCAAGGCCAAAACTTGTGACAATCTGACTTCCAGAAGGCTAAGAGAATTGGCTTACGAATTCGCTGAAATACATAGCATCAAACATACATTTAACAAAGACAAGAAGATAGCAGGGTATGATTGGTTTCGAGAATTTCGTCGGAGGCATCCAGAAATGATTTTGCAAGGACGTCCTTAGAACTTGAATAAGTAATGTGTCCAAAATTCTTCGAGTGTATATGCTAGGTGCAAAGAGATTCGTCGATTGTTAAAATATTACAGGTCACGGTGTTGTTGTATAGTTGTAGGTTTTTCTAATAAAAAATGAAATCGTGTCTATTATAAGCTTTTCTTTCATGAATTTCAAATGGTTGGGTGCTCTCAGTTTATTCGTGAACTACTGAAAATTTGTTCAATTTTGAAAATTTGCATAAAAATCTAATTATATACAGAGACTTGTTGTTCATAGTAATCAATAGCTCACGATCAAGGGTACTCTCTTGCGATAGCCTGCTATATTAAAAGTCTATACCTAAAACGTCCTAAATAAATGCCTTGTTAAGAGGGAAGAATAGCTTTTTGAATCTAACAAAATAACGGTAATTTTTATATGAAATTTCATTTCGTGAGAAAACGGTTTCCATTAACTAAATCTTAACAAATCACTATGATTTTGATGTCGATCGCTTCAGCATAATATATTCTAGGTTTATAGGTTAAATAAAAAAAAGGAAAGCCTATAAACCTAGTTTTTCATTGTATCAATAATATACTAAAAATCATGGAGAATGGAAAATATTTAGAAAAACGTTTTCTCTTTTTGTATGGACGATCACGTACGGTATACTTCCCAAAGAGAGGGACGAAGAGGAAAAACCTGCTGACAGCAAACAAATAAGAAGGAAATGTAACCAGTCCATGTACGTTTTACAGACGAAGTGATAATGATTCCGACGCGAAGCGGGAACAAGTATCTGCTGATGCTAGAAGGCTACACGTACTCACAGATCAACGAGACTCCGCACTGGTGCTGCTCGTCCAAGATGCGCGGCTGTAAGGCTCGTCTAAGACGCAACGGCGACGTCGTTCTGCGCATACATACTGAACATACGCACCCGCCTCCTAAATATGTCGTGAGAAACGGACAGTATTTCAAGATTTAACTATAATTAAATTTAAATTCTTAACCCCTAAGAACAGCATCTCGATGTAATAGTTATACCTGGCTCATCTATTAAGACTTCAACCTGACGAGGACTCGACTGAGTTGAAGGTGTTTCCATGGTTTACAAATGCAAAGCATGGTGTGCCACAGCTACAGACAGTAATGGTATGAGTAGAAATCAGCACATCTGCAAATAGCGGCCATGTTGCTATGCAGCATGTACAGCTCTGGAATTAATAATGTGAGGATGGTTTGAGTTATAAGTATTTTTTTCGTATTATTTTATACTTTTGAGATAGAGTAAGGCCCTCAGCACACGGAACGTAAGCGTAAGCGTATCGTAAACATATGATGAGTATGAGACGCGTAGAGTTCTGAGCACCAAGCGTCGGGTAAGCGTAATCGTTCTATTCTATAAGTGAATGAAATCTCGTTAGTTGAAATTATGGCGTCATTGGCGTCAGATGTCTTCAGCGGATGTATCGACCATCTTACATTATTGTTTGATTATGTCAGAAGTTTTGTTTTTTACGCCTGTCGTAATTACGACATAAATCTCATACGTTACGCTACGATGACGCTTAGTGTGCGACTGTGCGGAGTTGTTTGAATTTGTTCGTGCTTGTAGCGCTCTCGTTCTACGCGCGTATTACGACAAGATTACGCGTTTCTTACGCTTACGCTGCGTGTGTCGAGGGCCTAAGACTTTAATGAGTTGGTCGGATTAAAACACAATGGTTTACAGTGTACCTGTTTATTTCTTCGTATCGATTACTAAGTACACATGCATAGTTAAATAAGGATAAAATACGTTATTATCAAGCCGTAGTTCCTAATTTATAGTACATAAATACAAAATCACGTATTAACTATGATTATTTTTTGCAGACGTCCAATTTATACCGACGGAGAAAGGCAAATACATTCTGGTGTTACGTGGATACACGTACTCGCAGGTAGGGGGTCGTTTCTTCTACTGCTCGTCCAAACACATGGGCTGCCGCGCTCGCGTGCGGCTTTCCAGCGGCAAGCTGGTGGCTTCCGGCGACAAGCACAACCACGTGCCACCGTCCCACGCGCGCTGCGGTAACGGCGCCTTCGTCCAGCTGCGCCCCCGCACAATCCCCGTTCCCACCTCCACTTCCACGGCGTCCGCCACCTCTAGCCTTCTCGCCACAGCAGCTGCACTCCTTCCCTCCTCCCTTACGTCACCCCGGGCACCCTCCCTCGCCCTTCCCTTGAACTTTCCCAGAATACTCCCCAGAACTGACCTTTGGCTCCGACCCCCCAACCCTGAAGATAAGAAAGATCAATGCGAATAGAATTCAGCGCCAGAATAAACAGTGATACGTTGAGAATGAGCAATAATTTATGACTATCCCGTAAGATAGTAGATAAGTCCAGTTATACATTAGGTATATTATATGATTATTGTTGATATATTTAGTCATAGCTTACTTTTAATTGTTGATCTCTAATTATCTCAAAATCTATGTATATTTCGAAAATTGTGCTAAGTATAGGTAAGCTAAGCTTAATGATACTTTTACTCAACGCGATACGTAAATCGGTGATATTTTATATATATATATTCAAATCGAGCCTTATTATAGTTACAAACCTGTTAGGATAAATCTATTATCTATAGATTCAATTTATTTTAGTTATTCATTTTTGTATAAAGTTATTTTAACTTAGAGCAGCTTTTACGATTATTAAACGATTTTTGCTTTTAATCATGCCTTTTTCATTTTGTTTACTAAGTTGAATGGTAATCAATTCAAACACCGTAACTTTAAAATGGTAGTACATTTTATAACGTTTTCCTTGTTGCAGGTAGCACTGCAAGGACTACGGCCGATAAAGATCCATTAGCTGACTTCAATCAGGACAATCAGGTCCCTGTAATCCATGCCGCTTCACAAAAATCGACTAAACAACAAAATCATGTCACGTTACAAGTGGATAAATCCTTATTAGATACTATTATTGCTAATCAAACAAAAATGATGAGCCAGCTATCGACAATTCAGTCTACTGTAACGAGCTTAAGAGTCACTGTCGCTAGACATACATCATCTACGTCTGAAGGACAATCTTCCAATGAACAGGCTACGTCTGTGCCGCTTCTTAGAAGTCGTGAACCTGTTAAAAATGTGGAAGAGTTAGCTGAATTGGAAGCAAATTTAGGCAATGATGAGTTTTTTGCACAGGTGGTCGCTGAAATGAGTGTTATTTGTGGTTCTAGTGGGACATGCAGGGGCCTCGCGGCTTGTCATAGGCTTATTGACCATTTTATTACTCGTAAATGCCTCTTACATTGCTCGTGGGCGGGAAACAGTAAAAGTGATATCCAAAAAGTTCCTTTCAAACATTTTAAAAACTTTAGAAATTGTTTCCTTACGCTTGTTAGAGAAACTGACTCGACATTCACCGAGCATGACTGCGACGATTTTTTCAAAATCATATTAAGAAATGCAAAGTCGCGTCTTCAAAGTAAGGGACAGAGAATGTCAGCACCTAGAAAGCGACAGAAGAAAAGCGACTGGAATTTAAAAAAGGAACTTATTGAACACATAACTGGTGGTCATACCGTAATGGCAATTTTAGAGGAAGATGTTGACAATTTTCATAAAAGAAATACAATTCCAGACGAGAACGAGAAAAATAACACAGAAGCCACCGAGAATACTGAATAACATTTAAGTAGCATTTATTAATTTTCAGACCTTGTATGTAATAAATATTGGCACCCTTTTCAATATTGCGGTCATAGTACTACATATAGGTACTGGTTTAGATAAAGTATGTCGTAAATTATTTATAAGGCGTCGCAGTGTATATCTTTTTGCCTAAAGGTAAATAAATAAATATTAATCAAGTTGCTTTGGTAATGTTTAACTTTTGTGTACATGTAAGTAAGTATACCTTACCACTACTGAATTAATGTTATTAATGGTCAAACAACTGATGAACATGAATGACGTATCGAAACTTAACTAACCCTCGTAAACCTTTTAGGTGTGGTTTTATTACCGACGAGGTCAGGCAAGAAGTTCATGCTCATGGTAGACGGGTACACGTATTCGCAGGACCACCAGACGAGGCACTACCTGTGCTCATCGAAGGCGAGCGGCTGCAAGGCGCGCGTGCAGTACCTGGGACATGGGCGAGTGAACCGTGTAAACACGGCCCATACGCATCCGGCACCTAACTACGTTTATAGGAACGGCCGCTATATTAGAGTATAGTCTTGTGTGTAATATGTGTTTGTAATCTAGTTAAGCTTACAACGATACTGGTAACTCTGAAACAAAAGTAGCAAATACTCTGTAGTAAATGTAACAAGTAAAAAAAATATATATAAAAATCATTGTACAATTGTACACGTATCACTTTTTAGCGACAAGACTGCCTTCTGTCACAAATCTTACTGAGCTCTTTTATATCGTATAGTTAATAAAATCGTATAGTTTGTACACAATATTCATGTACCTGCCTTCACTTTTCTGGCGAAACATGGATGAAACTACGTTGTTAAAATAAAACTTGCACAGCAATCGTTTTTATTTAATATTGGCATATCAATTGAACGAAGTAAATAGAGTGTTTTGAAGAAGTTGTATTTTTCATTTACAGAAGTTCAATTTAAAATTTCGTGAGTCATACTAACATTATATTAAGGCCTGCACTGAAAAAAAAACTGTAAATTTCAAACCGCTGGAATTTTATTTCTAAGCTCTTGCTTACGGCATTCTTACCGCGATAAAAAGTCTTATTATTATATTATATATTCCAATATAAATAATTCTGGTTTTATGCTGTTCGACTTTACACCGGTAAATAGAAGAGATCACTGAAAATTGCTCTTTCAAAATAGCAAGAAAATTTGCAACATCCTACATGACTGATTTCGAAACACTCAAAATTACCTCGAAGTTTCGTGTATTTCATAATATATACGTAATTTAGTACGTTGTCTCTTGAACAGAGGCCTCGAAGCGACAGATCAGAAGCGAGACTGGGCCCATCACAAGGATAGCTAATATAATTTGCGAAAACGACTGTCATAATTATCGTAAAAACTGGGGTAGATATGCGGCTAAAGTGCAACGAACGACGATGAAAGTCAGTTACAGCAGTACCCCTAGTGTAAATAAATTCGATTTTGAAACGTGACGTACGCGTTTGCGTTTAGTCTCATTTTGTATTGGATTTAGAAAGAGCGCGCCAAGCGGGACGTTTTGGAAACTCAAAATCCTATACAAAATGAGACTTTGAGAAAATCCTATACAAAACGAGACTTGAGAGAACGCAAACGCGTTCGTCACGTTATGATGTCGCTCAAATTTACACTAGGGGTACAGTTCTTCGTACGAATGTTAGGATAACTATAGTTACAGAAAATGTGTGTTACTTAATTCTAGGCCAAGTCGAAAATCATACAATTTCCTTTGTACAAACATCGCATTTGGTAGTTGACATAGAATAGAGTAAGAGCTCCAAACGTCCTGCAGTGCCGTTCTCTTAACTATTATTGGGCTCAAATCAAAAGTGTATTAAAAGAAAAGGATGAAAAAGCCAAAAAACATAAACAATTCCAGCAGGTGACGGGCTGATGCAGGCAAATATGAAAATCGGGTCCGTAAAAAGCTGCCACTGAATGCTCTAGCAAGAAGCTGTCTATCACTCCTACAGAAAAAATAATAAAAAAAAACTGACAAAAATCTAAATTAAAAGTAGCTTTTTATTGTAGTTATTCTCAAAACGTTAGTTTGTTCTCTATCACATCAGTTTTTTTCATTTGAAGTTTACAGTTTTTTTTTCGGTACACCTCTTAATTGTATAGTCACGTATTTTAATTTACTCGTATGACATGTTCCAATCCGGAGTAACATTTTTCATTTTCAATTATTAAGGCTGCTGAGAAGACCCTCTTACGTTGACAGCGCACCTCGTAATTGTCGCTCAGCGCACAGATAAAAAACTGGAACGAAAATATATGAAACCGTTTAACTTATTTTCACCACACCAGCTCGAAAAGGCTCCCTTTGTAAACTGATTAGAAAGTTGTATTTTGTCCATATGTGTGGCAAAGTGGCCTGATAGAATTGAGTATTGATGATTTTGAATGATAAATAATTATCGTTCATTTCAATTTGATTTGTAATGTTTTACAAATCATACAGTTAGTATTTTCTTCGCGTTGTTGTGGTGAAATATTTTGTGTTTTACTCAGGAGCAATTGTTTTTTTCTTCGTGCCTTGAAACCCTCGCAACGCTCAAGATCCCACTTTTCGTATCTACTCGATTTTTTTAAATCCTTCACTTGCTCTGATATCAATATTAGCACGAAGGGTTAAACAACAACTTTGCGCGTAAAACAAATAACTATTAATGTTGGAATCAATTAAACACGAGATATGACCAGAGAAATGTACCTTAAAACATTTATTTCAAGATAATTAATAAAAAACATTTTATTAACCGAGTGTGAACTTTTGTTGGAAAATCTACTGCTGCCGAAATTGGTCCTTTAGCAGCAAATTATACACGAGAATATGACGTTCCGGTTTCACGCAATGCCTTAGATGGCAAACGGCATTCTAAAATCTTATGGTTGTTCACTCAATTAATAAATGCCTTTTTTCTATTATTTGAGATATACGCGTAAGAATATAGCAGAGGGCATATATTTGTTCGTGCACTTCCATAATTTAAGTTTTAAGTTAACTTAATCATAATGTAATTTATTTTAAGGTGATGCTGTATTTTACTCTACACAGAAAGGTAAATTAGGAGTCAAATACAACAACAACACGTACATACCACAAGAACTATGAAGGAACCAACGGCGTCATATCTTGGAGATGTACTTTTAAAGGGTGCAGAAATAGGATCAGGACGCAGGATTTGGCTGTTATAAGTAACTTTCGATCACATACTCGACCTGACAGACGACCGGTTTGGCCTAGTGGGTAGTGACCCTGCCTACGAAGCTGATGGTCCCGGGTTCAAATCCTGGTAAGGGCATTTATTCGTGTGATGAGCATGGATATTTGTTCCTGAGTCATGGGTGTTTTCTATGTATTTAAGTATTTATAAATATTTATATATTATATATATCGTTGTCTAAGTACCCTCAACACAAGCCTTATTGAGCTTACTGTGGGACTTAGTCAATTTGTGTAATAATGTCGTATAATATTTACATACTCACGATGAAGAATAATTTCAATAGTTTGGTCCGTTTAAATAATAATTTGTGTATTACTTCATATTATTTGTTAAGAGAAAATATAAGACCTGAAAAAAAATGCGTGTCGAAAATATTTATGTTTAGCTGCTGTTAAGGTAGAAGTACTAGTGCTCGACGTTGCACTAGTACTCGACATGGGCAATTTATGTCAAAGTGACAAGGATTAAGTTCGAATACAGAAAAATCTTCGTTGTTCAAATTTAACCTATATTTCCATGAAATAGAGTGCCCATGTCGGTGACTAGTGCAGCGCCGAGCACTAGTACAGAAGTTCAACAAAGGTAGAAACCTTATATGTAATTTAATTTTTATTACATTTTTTAACTTTACCAATAATGGTGTTATTTATTAATAGTTTCATCGTTCTAATTGGTATTTCTGATATGGATGATAAAAAACTAAAAACAATTGTTCTTAATGTTTGACTTGTTACCGTATTGACTAAATTGCTTTAGAATGCGTGCCCTGGTTAAGTTATAAGAAAAATTATTCAACACCAAAAAGATTATTTTTAAAAGAAAATCAGAATATTAACTCATATAAGCTACCTGTATAAATAACATCATATTGTGTATAATTTTAGGGGAAGCCGTATTTTACACGACCAGCAAAGGTAGATTAGGAGTGAAATACAACAAGAACAATTATCACAAGAATTACGAAGGAAGCAACGGTGTTATATCATGGATATGCAGTTTTAAAGGATGCAATAATAGAATCAGGACGCAGGGTCTAGCGGTTATTAGCAGTGCCCGAGCCCATAGTCATAAAGAGGCCCAATAAAGCGGCTTGTGAAACCATGAAGTAATGAGTTAATGAGTATAATCATATATGTGCCCGTAGATTTGAGAAAATATTTTCGACAAGTGATGAATTAAATACCTATATGCCATAAAATATTACGTGCTACCTATCCTACCAGCTGCGCCATGTTAAAGTACTTGGGAAGCGACAGTCTAACACCAGTTTCAGATCAAGACTAAACTTTATTTATTGTACGCTTACTCACAACATGCATGAATACATTAACCAAATTACCTACAATGTTAGAAGTCGATATACGAGTTTTTATTTTGTTTTTTCAATATCAAGATACAATTTGTCAGGTACGAAATGTCAATTACTGATAATAAACAGTTCTATCTGACGAGTAGAAACGTAACACCAATTATTAACTTTTCAGTTGCAGTGTTTTACACAACAAAAAGAGGGAATCTCGCTGTGAAATGCGACCATAGCGTATATTATAAGAATTATGAAGGCAGCAATGGAGTTACGTCATGGAAATGCAGTTTTAAAGGATGCAATAGTAGACTTAGAACTGATGGTTTAACTGTTGTCAGCAGCATCGGCATACATGAACATTTCGAGGAGTAGACCTGTATTAGGCTTTTGTACTTGTTAAAGTTCACCACCTTATTGATATTTACGTAGTGCGAGTACTGATATGTTATTCGCCAGGTTATGTTGTGTGATGATTAAAACGTAGGCAGCTTAATTTATTGTCCAGAGTGTTTTTGATAAAGGGTATCCCAACAAAAACATTTTCATGTAAAATGTTGCCATGACGAAACCATAGGTACTATAAACGGCCAAGCCACACATTTTGACTAAGGTGTCGTAGGTTTATGAAGTTAGGGCTTATAGAATTAGAAGCTTGGCTCTACAAGAGATCTGATAACTTTTTTACAGTGCCGAGCCTTAAGGTTTCGTCTTGGCAACATTTTACATGAAAATGTTTTGTTGGGATTTCACTTGTTTTTGTAAGTTGCTTTCCATCCCCTAATTTAAAGGGTTGAAGTGATTTACTATTACAAATCCATAAATACGTATCTGGGGGCATCATTTATACAATCAGCTTTTTTTACTGATTCCCCATACAAACTCCTTCAACCCCTTTTTCCCCCTAACGCCCTTTTCTCCCCTTTTCACCTTTGCGGGGTGATTTGGGGGTTGAAACTTTTCTATATCCTTTCCCATAACAAAAACTATCTACATAGGTACCAAATTTCAACTAAATCGGTTTAGCGGTTATTGATTCCCCATACAAAATTTCATCCCCCTTTTCACCCCCTTAGGGGCAGAAAAATCATGTTTTTGAATTTTTTTGTTGTTTGTGTACTACCCTGCATACCAAATTTCAGTTTCCTAGGACTGCAGTGAGCGAGTGAGTCAGTGACGAAAGCTATGCAATTGAATTTTTTTATGCTTAATATTTATGTAAGTCCACTATTAGCATTATATTCCGAGAATTTTGTTTATTTGGTATAATCCAATCCCAAGTTCTGAGGGTTCAAAAAAACGACGAAGCGCTTCGAAAAAAGGTAGGTGGTGCCATTGCGCTTCGCTTTGCTCGTCTTAGCGGGAGCACTATCGTGCCCCCAGATTGCACAATAATTTTGTATTTATGGCAGTGTTTGTTTCTTCCTTTGTATTTATATTTTCTAATCATGGGTAGTTATCATTATATGCAATTCTTGTAATATTTTTATATTCCAGTGGTGGCCAGGTTCGTAAGAAGCACTAAAGGAACCTTGATACTCGAGTACGATGGGAACCGTTATTTGAAGAATTATCAGAACAGGGAGCGGATTTCGTGGCTCTGTAATAAGTACAAATACGGGTGCAAAGCCCGCGTGTGCACGCTCGAGGGAATGATCGTCAGTGTCAAGAATCACCACACTCACGAGGACAAGCGCTATACATCCAAGTTTGGTGGTTTTTAGAAGATTTTTTATCTATTTTAATATACATACTATAATATAATACTATGTATAGGTATTATTATTTTATTTATTTTTCTTTGCATGTAAATTTATCTGTTTTCTGTGTATTTGGTGAAAGATTTCTTTCATTGCATTTATTAATTTCCGCTACCTAAAGGTTCTCTGGAAGAGATCGCTTTTTAGCGATAAGGCCGCCTGTTGTTTACCTCTGCTTGTGTTTCTGTTTTCTTTTATAGAGGTGTGCAGTATTTGTATTGTACTGTATATACGCTTAAATTAGTTTTGTAATCACTAGTCATATAGCAACTATAACAAATTAAAAACAATATTTGGTTTAAAATTATTTGACATAAAATAATGAAAAATTATCCTCGTAGTTTGGTAGTTTAAAAAGTTAATAATGAATATATTTGTCCTTCTAGTAAACGCGTATATATTTGGAATTGAATTTTTTCTTAACTTATGAAGTATTATTTTAAGGTTTCCTATTCGTTTATTATAGTTTTACACTTTTTTGATTTTTGTGAGTAACTTACATAGATGATTCATAGTGGCAAGAACAATTCGATATATGTGGACTTTGAGACTATTTTAATAAACTTACGTGGACTTTGAGACTATTTTAATATTTTTTTTTATATGTTATTTGACAATCATGTAAAATTGTGATATATTTGCAAATATAACGTATTTTTAGCTTTAGATCAAAAAATGTAAATTATATCACTACTTGTGATGATCGTTTTATTTCAGACTCGTAACTAAAAGTTTAATTTGTTTGATATTGGTTTGTTTTTTGTTTTGTCATACAATGATTCTGAATAGATTCCAGGTTTATTCAGACGAGTAAAGGCACCACGATGCTGGTTTACGGGGGTTACCGCTTCTCGAAGAACTATCAGAACAAGGAGAGAATCTCCTGGAAATGCAACCGGCCTGCTTGCAATGCGCGCGTCTGCACCATTGAAGGGCATATTATTGGTCTCAAAAATAATCACAACCACGCTGATTAAATTGTTTTTTAAGATAGAAACATAATTATGTCCCAATTTTTCGTACCTATGTACCTATTTGTGTTATGTGATGCTTAAAATTAGGCAGCTAGATTTATGTAATATGTGTTTTTAAGTCTTCATGTCCATTGCTTTTCAAAAGTGATTAAATATGTAATTTTACTAGACCTAAATTGACCGGAATATGGACCGTGACTATGTAAAAAGTTAATCACGGTCCATATTCCGGTCGATTTAAGTCTAGTGAAACTAACCGTGAATCATTCAAAACTGTTATATGTGTTTTCCTTATTCTTATGTTTTTTTTTTTGTGTTACTTGTAAGAATAGCATACCGGGTGTGGCCTGTAACAGGAGCAAAAAATGAAACTGTAGGCTGTACTCCTCAAAATGACCAACATTAGTTCAGCAACTTTTGAAATAACTTTTCTTTTGATTTTTAAAACACTTTAAAATTTATTATGACGCAATGTATTACGATTTTTGTTAAGTTTAAAGCGTGACAATCAACGTCAATTACACTGATGACAGCGTACATTGAAGTGATATTTAATTTGTATGAAAATAGGAAGTCTAAAATATTCATAATTTTCAAAAATTGCTGAAAAAATGTAGGTCAGTTTGAGGAGTACAGCCTACAGTTAAATTTATTGCTCGTGTTACAGGCAATACCCGGTATATATTTAAGAAAATAAGTAAAATCTATATCAATATACTTAGCAATTTACCTCTAGTTTTATGTCAACCTAAATGTATGGTCCTAAGAGTATTAGAAACATATAAAAAAAGTTAGAAGTTCGAAATGTCACGGAACGTGTAGTGACTTCCCTAGATTTTGGTGAATTTTGAAAAAAATATGAAGTGATGTTGCAAGAATTTATATCAAATATAAAACACTTATGCCTATTTTAAGTTTAAAAACATTTATTTCTCATAAGAAATTACATTTTACTTACACGAGAAATATGTATAACTAACTTAATATTATTTTTATATACAAACCGTGAGCTTGGCCTACATACAATACTGTTTAAAAATTGTATGGATGTAACTATAACGACTTTATATAATTTTAAACAACATACATTTTGTAGAAAATTATCTTTACGACTGGCAGCCTATTTAAAGTTTTTTTGGAACAGCAACACTGTGCTGTTGTCAGATTTGCAAATGGCTGAAGGGAGAAGTTTTCTTGAAAATTATTTGGTTGTATTTGAAAAAAAAAACGTATGATTTTAACACGAAAGAAAGAGTTTGAGTTTTAAAGGTTAGTACTAGTTTCACGTTATTGTTTGTAAAATAAGATATACCTCATACATTCGAGATTAAGCTAATTATTTAACATTTGCAAAGTCAAAGGTATTTTTTAGGTAATAAGTACTGACCATGTTCCAAATTGTCATGACCGTGGCCTCAAAAGTCTGTCACCGCCACGGACTTTTGAGTTCACGTTCGTGACATATAAACACGTGGTCCTGACATTCTTAATTCGTTTAATTAATTTAGAGGCATATGCACTCTTTGGAAATTGATTATTATTAGTTTATTTAAAAATGTTTTTCGCGTGTATGTATTTATGATGTGTATCCAATTCTTTGCCACGCTCTACAACATTTCTAGTTTGACAGACTTCAACGTCTGGGCTGTCATTAGATTTGTCGTAGTCATGGAAGTGACTTAGGCTATGTTAAAATTATTATATAAATCAAAATAGTGGAGTTGGCCGCCATAATACTGAGGGACACTTTGTCACAGCCGTGATTATGTACTCATTTTATTTACCTTTCCTGAGGGTATTAAGCTTAATCTTATGCATCAAAATTTTACTTTTTGCATATACTTTTGATATACGCAACAATATGTGAAAAATAAAAAAAAAAACTTTAATAAAAAAACGCAATTTAAGAATCACCCATATGTATTTCTTAGTTTTGCTGTGTCTAAATTCTTTACCGAGAATTTCCTTAAAATCGGTGCATAAAAGGTATGTCGCATTTCTACCAGTCTATTCTCATATTCCATGTACCTCTGTATCATTACAAATTCTTTCTTTAAAGGTACCAGTGTGCCGTGGTTTCAGACGTCAAGGATGGGGCGGCCCCAGCTGTGTATGGGACAGTACCAGTTCTGTGAGCGGTCCCGGCTGGACTCGAAGGTGACCTGGAGATGCACCAACCAGCCGAGGGGCTGCCGCGCCAGGCTCGTCACTTTCAACGACCAACTGGTTAGGGCGGATAATGGACATAATCATTGAAGAGTTATAGGAACCAGTCTGCCGTGGTGTCGGACGTCAAGGAGGGGGTGGCCCCAGCTGTGTATAGGGCACCGTTTTTGCGAACGGTCTCGCCTGGACTCGGTGACCTGGTGATGCACCAACCAGCTGATCGGCTGCCGCGCTAGACTCGTCACCGTCAATGACGAGCTGGTTAGGATGGATAATGGACATACATAATCATTCAATAAAACGATATCCTTTAGATTGCTTTTATCGCTCATCGGCGATCAGAAATTCGAAGAAAAATTCACTCCCCTGACGTTATTTTTAGTAATGGCTGAAATTGAAATGTTTTGCCATCTAAGTAAAAATTATAAAATTAAATGAAAAAAGATTGGAATTAATAATTTAATATAGAATATATGTAGAAATAAGCAAGTGGTTTAATACCCTTAGGATAGGCAATAAGAAGCGAAATATGAGAAAGAATATAAACTAATTTATACTTATGTTAAGAGGGAAGAATAGCTTTGCGACCCTAACGAAAAAACGGCACTTTTTCTATGAAATTTCTATTTTGGGAGAAAACGGTTTTCCACTTACTAAATCTTAACAAATCAGCAAATCACTTAGATTTTGATGTCGATCGCTATAGCATAATATATTCTAGTTTTATAGGTTTGGCTTTAAAAAATAGTATTTTATACAATCCTGATATAATAGAAAGCTTTCCAGTCGAGTACCGTGTTTAGGCAACGAAGCTTGCTGAGTTGCTTAAGTAAGGTAAGAGATTCGTGACGTGGTAAATTTTTTTTCTTAGTCAACTGTACTACAGCGTATCGATCTGAATTTTATAGTGGAGAGGGGGCCCGTACATGAAAGGTACGCAATTATAGTTTGGTATACGAAATCTTAATTCAACTATTACAGTCGACGAGTAGAAAAATATTCTCTAACTCAAACTCAAACTTACTTTATTTGCCATAAATGCACGTACATAATATAGGTCTTAATAAATAATAATACACAAGCATCAGTACATTTGGCCCAAAGGCATGCAAATTAAGGTACAAACAGAACTTAATAACCAAAACTACCCATGCTTATAATAATAACATCAAAATATTGAAAACATGTTAAAATAGAAGGTAGGGGGTGGCTGTATGGCTCATTTTCATTATCGTTCGCTTCATTAAAAGCGTTACAATTAGAATAAAATGTCTGTGGTTAAAAATGTCAAATACAATAAAATAAGTTATCCATTATCCATAAAATGTCAAGCAAAGTACCGAAATAAATTGTTGATGGATTAGAAAATATCAGGTCATTGCTTAAAAAAACAGATACAGAATAAAGCATTCTTTTTTTTTGTATTGCAAATTTTAAAAAGAGGAAAACCTATAAACCTAGTTTTGCATTGTGCAATAACATACTAAAAATCATGGGGAATGGAAAATATTTAGAAGTGGAAAAACATTTTCTCTTTTTGTATGGACAAGTACGTGGACGTGGTATACTTCCCTCTTAAATCCTACCAAATGCAAAGCATTAAAATATATCTATGTTTAATCTTGTGAATTTATGATTCATGGTGCTGCAGATTCAGATCTATATTTTATTTTTTAAACAAATTAAATGTTTATTTTGGCTATTAACAATTCTTTACTACATTAAATATACCACTCTATACCTACGCGTTGAGCGCCTCTTAGCCTAAAACTATAAACGACCTCTTAGTCCAGGCGGTAGTGACCCCGCCATGAATTTGGGGGTCCTCGGTTCGAATCTCGATAATATCTGTTCCTGAATGTTTGGGATGGGACGCCTAATATAATCCGTAATTTGGTTGCGGTTATTTAGGGCGATCTGTTTATTATTGTCCCTCAAATATTTATTTAAAACAGAAAAAACCACCGCCATGCATCTCATTTCGAACTTGCAGTACTAGAACACTGGTCCATTTCTCTACCAACTGAGCTATTATAACTTTATAATAAACATGTGGAATAAAATCATAGAGCTGAAATAACTAGTTCAAACATATCATTGGGTTGAAAAAAAGCATAAATAACGCTTACGTTATTTAAGATTTATATCAACTCAATTTTAAGCCCTTAGGCTTCATCGTCAAGAACCGGCCCGAAGGCAGCTTGAACCATCATAAGAAGTTCGTACAAAACCGGCCCACCATCAAGATACTTGCAAGTTGTTGACACTGTCTACTATGCTTCTCGGTAAGATTTATTTCGTCATTTTCTTTAGAAGGCTTTTTGATTTGGTTGGTCGACCCCAAGGTCAATAACCGACTTGAGTTGGAACTCACCTCGCCATCACTAAAGAAAATTCACAGGATAGATCTTGAGAATTTTTGCAGATCATTACTCAAGATACTATGTAACTGTAATTTTCAGGAATGACACAAGGTATCAAGTTTGAGACGACAATATTCGGCAACCCGATCATCTGCTGGGGCAACTACCGGTTCATCAAGAAGCTGGGGCGGCGGAACAAGACGTGGTGGGAGTGCACGGCGAGGAAGACCCGCGGGTGCCGGTGCATCGTGGTCACCTCCGAGAACAGATTGGTTAAAGTCAACGGGTGGCATAATCATTAGAGATGATCTAAATAAAGGCTGTAAGCCTGAATCAGTTTGCCATATGTTTAAGGGACGCCTCACTTGATACAGACCGATTTTATTTGATTAATGTTACATTTTGCAACTTTTATCTATTTCTATTGTAAAAATAAACATAACAAGGCAGTTTAGCCGCCATATTCTTGTTAATCTCAAGATTTTAAAAATTGTGTCATGGGACACGATTAGTGTTCTTACCTTTACAGTCATATTTATTGTTTCCATGTTGGCCTTAGTCTTCAGCTGTAGATTAATCAAAACATTTATGATTTTCTACATTCAGATTTCATTTTTTAAATTTAAATAATTTTATGATAGACGCTTCAATTCCCATTATGTATAATTGTTTTGAAAAACTACATATTTATACAAAACTTTAAAACCTTTTTACTGCCTGTATTTCTATAGTTAATGTTCAGTTGTTCTGTAACAAATAGAAAAAAAAAAACACATCCCTTCCCTTATACAGAATCATAGTCCTAGACATGTACCCTTTGGAATACGTATTAATAAATAATTGATGTTACAAAATGATACAAAATCCATTAATTTTTTTTTATTGAATAATATTAAATCTAGAATAACGGTTTACAATTATTCTTTTAGACAAATGGTTTATAATTCTTCGAAATAAATATATTTCTAGTCGTAATCTCTAAAAAATTAAAACATAATCTCCACCGTCTATTTTATTATTTCTGTTCTTTAAGTGAGCATTATACTGTTAGTATAGCAAACTAACTGGAGCGGCATGAGATTTTTAAAACATTATAGATTTTATATAGATGTGTTTTAACTCTTAGTATATCATTAAAATTTAAACTTAAAAGCGAACCCAGGGTTAACTGATTGCCTTTTCCAGAACCTCAGTTCGGGTTGTCGCAGCGAGGCAACCTGGTCGTGCAGATCGGGGAGTGGCGGTTCAACAAGCACGCCTGCTGGGGCTCCAAGGTGCGCTGGACGTGCATCAAGAAAAAGAGCGGCTGCACAGCGGCCATTACTACTATTGATAACGTTATTGTTAAGACTTTGGGTGCCCATAATCATTAGATACTTAGCTTGATTGGTTTAGGTAAGGCCCGTGAGGACCTGGCTTTATATGGTCACATACGTTACGTTACGTTAATACGTTTAGCTGTTAAAATAGTCGGCCATATTGTTTCTAGGACATAGAGTTTTTCTGTCAGTAATAAGTAATTAAACGTAACTTCGTTCTAGTATGGTTGCTTTGTAGTTTGAATCTTCCCTTAATGAAAATGTTCTGTAAGAATACTTATGAAGCGATATTTAAAACACACCACTCATTTACACATAACACTTTATGAATCTTTTAAAAATATTGTTTTATACATAACATCTAAGTTAAATGCTACTGCTTACACATGATGGGGATAAATGAAATTTGCTATCATATTTACAGGTAACTTAAATATAATGTTACCTTTTCTGTAATAGATCAATAGTACAAATAGACTGACAGGTTCAATTAATTTATTATTTTTAAAATTGACACAAATTCACACACACCGTACTTAACTGTTTTAGGTTTAAGCTACATTATTGCATTTATTACTTAAGTATATAAGATGATAAAATTAATGTAATTCCATTTTATGTAAACGCTAATTTTAGATTTTAGAAGTAGTAGTTCTTTGAAAGAATGTTATAATGTTCTGGTACTCGAATTTCTCTTACAATTTTACGTAATAAATAATAGGTAAGATGAGTGGTAGCTCATGTTATATGTATCGTTGGTTATCATTGATGCCGCAAATACAATTGTAGTTTTAGATTTTCAATCAATAAATCATGAATAACAGCCTTGTTATTATTTAAAACATCATCCAGCAACATTAAAAAAATATTTGTATCTTATATTAATTTAATCGATTCTTTTCATAATTAAATTTATTAGCCCTATTATTAATGATATTCCAGGGCAGCAATTTAACCAAGATTATATTTTTTAGATCTGAGCCCAGTATTTGCCCAATCTCAGCGCGGTAACCCAGTGATCATGATCGGGCAGTACCGATTCAACCGGGTGAACAAGTACGGCAGCCGCACGCGCTGGGTGTGCGTCAAGGCGAAGGCGGGTTGCCGGGCGTCGCTGCACACTATGGACAACGCCATCGTACGCGTGTGGGGTTTTCATGATCCGATGGCGCATACTAGCGCTAATCGATTTTAAATTCTAGTTACAAGTCCACACGGTATAGATTCAAAAATTTCACAGGGACATGCTGTTCCACTAGTTCTTTAACTTTAGAGAAAACAGATCAGTATATTTACTTTATCTATGTAGGTATTGTTGCACCCTTAGGGCACTGTTTTGAGGAAGTATCTTATAAACGTAACCCTCGTCGTTTCATTACAGAATAAAATCTTAATAGGCTTGATATTTTGTTTTTATGCCTTGTGGACTAGGCCTGTAGCCTTATAAATTTCTTTTATGAAGCTCAATGTTTCGATCTTGATGGTACTCAAGTTTTTTTTATTGGATAACGAATAAGCATTTGACCACAATCCCACCTGATGGTAAATGCCGATGTGGTCTAGGATGGAGCAGGCTTACATATACCATTTATAAAAATGCAATTGGAATGCAAAATCATACGTTGCAGCTTCATATTGATATTGGGCCAAGAACTAATGACAAAATGTAATGATCAAAAATTTAGCTATCTCGCACACAATTTTGATGTTAATGCATATCACGTGCATATGCAATAATACATTTATAAGTACATTTTAATCATGGTATAATGATACATTCATTTATGGTATTTTGTTTAGAATCAGATGGAGTAATAGATAAAAAAAACTTATTTATGCAATTATCTTGTATTAAATAATTTTATAAGCCTATTCAATTATCTTAAGTAACGCTTAAGTATTAATTACACGTCGTAATCACGTCTATATTATATTAGTTTTTTATGATTTGTATTTGTTTTTTATGTTATAATTATGGCCACTTTACATGGCTCTTGGACAAAGTATTTCAAAGTAATTCCTTTGAGTTGAATGGCTTAGAATCTCCCAATCAAACCATGACCTCGGTGCTTTCCAATTCGCAAAAGATATTATACACGGTGAGGCTTAAGGCAAAATATTAATAGATAGGTAGTTAGTGTTACTTATTATCACATTAAGTAGTTTTTTATTCGAATAAATTATGCTACGACGCTAGTACATAAGTGTTATAGTATAAGACAATCCAAAATAATTATAGGCCAATAAACTGTTACTTTTAACTAGCAAATACAAAGTTACTATCTTAAAATTAGTGGTGGCGGTAAATAAAAGGGTTGCTTTACTGTCAGACGTCAGTACCTATCTAATAATATACTTGGTGATATATAACTTATATCTTGACTTAACGTATCACAGCCTGTACAAACGCGTGGGGCACCTAAATACAAGTATAATTTGAAGGGGTGTTTTATTTCATACCTCATTTGTAACTCTTTCGTCATTGTTGATTTATTTCATGAATAGGAGTAAACTCACCTTGGTATAAATGTAAATACACTCAAGAATTACAAAAACCAGGTCACATTTCTTGGACATATTTAAACAAAATAATCCGTTTTTATTTCTCCATACGAGATAGTATGTACGTAGGTACACAGCACTTGCACATTAGCGGCTGGGTGTAGACCCAGCCGCAAATGTGCAAGGCCATTTTATGAATGAATTCCATTCATAATGTGTCCATGTCATTTTGTAGGCCGCTGTACGCAAAGCGCACTCAGTACGTATAATCATAATCAGTCGCATTCATAAATATAAATACTTTAACTTAATTCATTGAAATATTTGTACTATCTCGTCTGTACCTATCGGTCGTGGTAATTTTGCTCAGATATTTTGTCCAGGAGCAAATGATAGATTTTGGTTACTATAATTTAGACAAGACATGTAATATGTTTCAGCGTATGATCCACAAATAATCTTCGGCATGACTCGAGCGGGCAACCCAGCGTTGCACGTGGGCCCGCACCGGTACAACCGGGACAGCGGGTACAGGGGCTCCAAGATGCGTTGGCGCTGCGTCAAGACACCCACTGGTTGCCGAGCTCATGTGATCACCATCGAAAGTACTGTTGTAAAACTTTTTGATGAACACAATCATTAAAGTGTTTGTGATGTACCAATGTATTCGAATTTATAAATTGGATGGCCTTATTAGAAGTAATTGGCAGTAATTAAATGGACTGAGATAAAAAATAATGCTGCATTATCAATGCATTCGGTTTTATTAATTTTATGACAAATATTGATAGAAAACGCCAATCGAAACTTTAAATATTTAGCTACGTGACTTTTCGTACCATCAGTCATCCCACCCACATTTGTCAATGTATGACTGTCATCGGGAATTGCAATATGTTACCAACAAATATGATGTATGTAAGGTTCTCTAAATCATTGCCAAAAATTATCTTGCTGAATGTTATTTCCCAACCAATATTTCGCACAATTTCATTTCGCCGAGTGATCAAGTAGCAACTCAACATAATAATTCGTATTATGTCCCAACCTAAGAGCAACTGTATGCTTAGACAACAACTCAAAAATACACTTTTTAAAACGCAATATTTTAGGTAGTTTCTTTAGGTACTCATAAAAAGTTTCTGTTTGTAATCTAACATCGTTCGATTACAAAAATAAACTTTTGTCAAATTTGTGAAATTCGGTCAATTAAACTTCGGCGAAAAGAAAAAGAACATCAAGACTGAATAATTACTAGAATGGTATATGGCATAACGTTTTAGAGCCAGTATTCATGATTACCCGTTCTAGCAACCCGGTATTGCAGTTAGGGCCGTATCGCTTCAACCGCATCAGCGGCTACAAAGGGCTGAAGAAACGCTGGAGATGTACCAAAACACCTCACGGCTGCCGCGCCAGCATTATTACTATGGGAGACGATATTATTCAGATGTTTACTGAGCATAACCATTAAATGTATTAAAATGAAATGACTAAAAAAAATGCATGCTTCTTTCTCTAAAGTTTTTATATTTGACCGCCTCCAGGATTTTAACAAGACTGCCGTTTTAGTTTATATATATATATGAAAAGCTTATTGCCTTTTAGTAAACAATTTATTATGGTTCTAGAAGCAGTTCTCATTACGAATAGGTCTGGCAACCCGATGTTGCTTGGCTCCTGTTGGTGTTATTTTTGTTTATTTATTGACGAGTATATTTACCGAGTTGGTATCCTATATTTAACGAGTTGGTATCCTTTTAGAAGCAACTTTCATCATTACCAAGTGTAGCAACCCGGTGTTGCTAGTGGGCCCGTATCGTTACAACCAATTCAGTACCAGGGAAGGGTTCAAAATACGTTGGAGATGTATCAAACGGCGACACGGCTGCACTGCTTCTGTGATTACTTTAGAAAACTCTATTGTAAAGGTGCTTAACGGACATAATCATTACATATGTTTTGTTTTTGTAAGTCATGTTTTTTACTTGTTGCTTTGTGATAATTGGGTGAATTTATTTTTTATTGGGTGAATTCACTCGTTGGCATGGTTACGTACTGTTCCCCTGGGCAACGCTAACAACCCAGGTATATGGTATTTAAATTTACTAAGCGTGTCTTCAACGTACCTTAATTAGGAACAAGTTATAAGCCTTCTCTTGGACCATCTACTAACGATGTTATTGTTAGCAGAACATGGTTCAACATTTATTCTTATAAACTGTGTTGTTCCACCCAGGAAATTTAACTAAGAACTTTATTCTCGTGTCATCGGCTTTTATCGCCGCCGAATTTGCTTAAAATGATGAAGTTTCATACTTCAAACCTTATAGGTACGTAACCTACCGGTCATGTTTTGCAGTGGTAACCTTACTTTACAATTCAAACTCAATGTAAAATCACATAGAAACTATTATATTTGTGTTTTTAGGGTTCCGTACCTCGAAAGGAAAAAACGGAACCCTTATAAGATCACTTTGTTGTCCGTCCGTCCGTCTATCTGTCTGTCAAGACTCTTTTTCTCAGGAACGCGGGTATCAAGCTGGAATTTATATCAAATACTCAGGTCTACTGTCCATTGGAGCTGTGAAAAAATCAAACTTCTAAGCTAACGCAATCAATAGATATAGACTTTTATGCCGCAAATTTTCGACACTCGCAAGGGAACGAAAACCTACAAGGTATTTGCCGTGAACTCAGAATCTTGAAATTTGGTACGAAGCAACGTCTTATAGCACAGATAAAGGTAAAATGACGAAAACCGTAAATTTTTAGTTACATCATGTAATAATATCCTACAGGTTTGTATGGAACTCTCGGTGCGCGAGTCCGACTCGCACTTGGCCGGTTTTTTCTTATTAATCTAAGTTTTATGTTACCTATATTATAAATTGTTACCAATGAATGCTTTTTAACTATTTTCATATGATTATTCACGCAAAAATGCGTTCAAATGTGGATATGATTACAGGGATAGTATTTACCACAACTCGAGCCGGTAATCCGGTGCTTCAGATCGGCCCGCACCGCTTCAACCGGCACAGCGGCTACAAGGGCCCCATGTTTCGATGGAGGTGCGTCAAGCACCCGAGCGGCTGCCGTTCTGTCGTCAATACCTTCAATTATGATATACTCAGGACATTAAATGCACATAATCATTAAGATTTTATTAAATAGTACTTACAAGTGTATGATAATAAATAATGAATCGTTTTAAATTCAGATATAAAATTGAAAATAAGAATTTGAGATTGCGAATGATATATTCTTCACATTCCTGAATTTGTTTTGATCCCATACTCTCTTATGTGGGTTTAGTTCCGTCATTAAAAAATAGGTTATTGGTTCGCTTGAATTGAATTGAGCAAAATGTATGCTGGGTTTGATAAACTCATACTGCAATCCCCAGTAATTTGATCCCCCTCTAAAGATTAACTGCTCGTCCTATGCAATCAACTAGACCCATAGTTTGACCATGAGTTATTAAAATATATAAATAAAAAGATGAAAAACTTCAAGCACGTCAATACCAGCCATAAAGCTATAAGTTTTTTTTTAACTTTCAATCACCAAATCTGTGCGTATTTTCCATGGTATCATAGGTATAAGGAACCTGCAGTATTTTTATTTTTGGTTTCATTTTAAATAACCCCACCTCAAATAGTCTACCAGTATATTACCACTTAAAAATATTACCATTTACTGGGAAAAATGTAGTTCAAAAGTGATAGTTTAAATTTCGAACGCTAAAAGGGCCTGCAACATCAATGGCGTCATGATTGCATCTTCCCTATTACATACCATCATCAATATCACTTTTTTGCTCTAGAGCACTGTACTTTCTAAGTATGTATTTTGCTTTTTTTTACGATAAGCAATTAAAATCTTGGTTTGAAATGGCCTTGTTGTACAATTTCCATTTTGATCATTAACTCCACGTTCCATAAATAACGATATTTTTACCTAAATTGTTAATTGAAATTACCCCCAAGAAATACTACTGAAGTTTATACTTAGCCGTCTTTTTTAAATGCATATGTATTTTACTTTCTAGTAGAGTGTTAAACTTGGGTGAAAGGCACCATTTAAGTTTCGGACTATTGGCACTCCAACTGCTTTCGCGCGCCAAACTACCTCGGCAGAAATGGTTGCCATTCATCCCAATCTGCTATTGCGTATTGTTAGTTTTGAAGAAGCAAAAACTTGTTTATTCTGTAGGAAATTATTACTGATTTACTATGACTTCCGTTACATATTTTTCGAATTAAAAACTTATTACGACTACGAACATAATTTTCTTAGTTACTTACTGACGTAAAAATTAGTTAGGTACACTTACTTAACTTAGCCTTTTCGAGATCGAGAGCAAGATGCTAGCTTGTAGATGTAAATATTGTGAATAAACAAATAAAATAACCAATGCAGTTAATTCATTTAAGATCCATTTACAATTCATTGATTTTGTAAAAAAAAATTACTTTATGTATACGCTATAATTTAGTTTGATTGAAAACTCTTTACAATAACCAAATATTTTGTTTTTAGAGGCACGCCTTAGTAAGACCCGTAACGGCAACCCCTTACTCATTTTGGGCCCCCATCGGTACTACAGGACTGGTAAACTTGACCCGAAAGGGCGGTGGTATTGGTACTGCTCGAAGAGATCAAACGGGTGTAAAGTCAGAATAATTACTGAAAATGGAGTATTCATCGAGATGAAGAACGAGCATGTTCATAACAAACCCAACTGGATGGAACCGTCCTGGTTGTTGAAAATGAGAGAGTCGGAGAAATAACACATTAGTATTATTTTAAAGATAAGATTCTATGAGCATATTTTATATATAATATATTTTCTATAGTACATATGGCGCTACTTTCCCGCGATAGTGCGATAATTAGCATATTACGTAACTATGTCGAAAATTTAAAGGGCGATATGTACTGTAAAGCGTTGTAAGATACAACATTGTACGAATAGGTAATTAGCAACTATAGTGAATTTAAAACACTCCCTTTGGTCGTGTTTTAATTTATCGGCACTCGAATTTCTTACTTTCCGCATTTGTAACGTAAATAATTATTACGAAACAAAAGTCTCCTTCCAGGAAAGTTATAAGAATTGAAACTTCTTTTTGAAACCCGATGTTGATTTGTAAATCGTTATAAAAAGACATTGTTAAAGAATATCTTCGTACCTTTATAATTAAACTTTACTTTATCAAACCATAGTGAATAAATAATAATTATACATATAAAATTAAACTTTGCTTTTACCTTACTGCAACTGCTTTTCTTCTTGAGCCTGTTTTTTACCGTTACAGGTTCGAATCAATTAAGTGTGCTTTTGTCCGCCGAGCTTTTGCATGTCAACTTAATGCATAACTATTTTCCGTACCGCACTAACATTTATTTTGTTTTCAGTACCAGTATTTGGTTCAACCCGAACCGGCAACCCGATGATTGAGATAGGCCCGTACCGCTTCCACAAAACCGGTAAAACGGGCAAGCGCGGTAAAGTGCGCTGGATCTGTACCCAGTACCGCAAGGAGTGTCGCGCCTCCATCACTACACTCGATGACGTCATCATTCATACCAAGAATGAGCACACCCATTAGCCTACATACTTAATCATAATCAGGGTTTCTTAAGACGTGAACTTGGTGTGCAAAATGAGAGGCTAGATGCGCTAGAATAAAATTCGATTATTAAAGTCAACACTTGATCTCTACCGATCCAACGTTAAACGATAGAATAACGATAGATACGATTTATATTTTACCTCAAAAACTGAAGCGCCGCTGACATCTCTGTTCTAGGAGCTTGTTAAACCACATTACTTGTCTTATATACATTTGACATTATGTCAACCCTGTACAAATTGTCATGTAGTTGTAAAAATACGTTTATTATTTTTATTAATAGTGTGATTTACCTATACATTCCATTACTTAAATGAGGTTGTAATAGACATTTTTAATTAGTGATTTTTTGCATTGCATTTTATACTGAAATTAAGAGGTACCTAGGATTTAAATGATCTGACCTAACTATTGGTATTGTGTAGTGATGTTTTTGAATACATCTAACTAAAGTAATAATATAATAATAATTAATACAATAACACGTCAAACGTGGTTCGCGGTAGGCCCTCAGGACCCGCGAGCCTGCGCACGCGGCGGGCGTCGGCGTCAGCTAGCGGAGGCCCTAAATGTGCAAGATCTTATATTATAGCACAAAAATCACATCATATTTCAATTAAACGCAAAATAGTACCTAATAAGGTCTATACTTAATGTATTTTAAATTCTTTGCGTTCGGTTTATTTTAACGGTAAAAAAGTAATATGAATATACCTAGTTACCAAATATTGTTTTGCCAAAATAATTATTAGTTGAGGCTGACGAAGTTCCTCGTTTAACGTACTTATAATAAGTGTGTTTTTCATTATTACTTAATTGGTAGATAGTAGCTAGTACTATTTACTGAAATTGAAAATTTACTGTGAAGAAGAAAAATAGTCAAATGCATAATGAGGATAAAATTTAGTATTTTTTAAGTGTCGTAAACAGTATTTTTTATTTAGTGTCGTAAACAGTATTTTTTATTAACCACTGACTGATTGATTTAACTCGGCAGACAAGAATAAAATGTTCGATACTACAATACAATTTTACCGTGCACAGTGAACTCGTTTAATTAGTTATTGGTGAATTCCTATTTAAGCAAAACATTGGTTAGTGTAAGAATATTGTAGCTTAAGATTACGAGTGAATGTAATGATTCGACAATCTATGTATTTAAATAAAATATGAAATATACTTATATGTACTTTCTGCTTAGACTAGACTAGACTGTTTAGACTACTTACAATCGATTTATGAATTTTAATTATATATTTTTGTATATCGGGTGATCAATAAATTATTTCCTATATGATATAACAACGTTTTAATTGTAGTTTATTCAGTTACAAACTAAATTCTGGGCCATTATAAACCTAGTCATACAACGGTTAATGTGAATAGAAATCGCAATCACTAACTTAAGACTAGTTGTGTGACAACTATCTTTCTTTTTTTTTTATACTACGTCGGTGGCAAACAAGCATACGGCCCGCCTGGTGGTAAGCAGTCTCCGTAGCCTATGTACGCCTGCAACTCCAGAGGAGTTACATGCGCGTTGCCGACCCTAATAACTCTCCCTCCCCTCGTTGAGCTCTGGCAACCTTACTCAACGGCAGGAACACAACACTATGAGTAGGGTTTTTGAGTTATTTGGCTGCGGTTTTCTGTAAGGTGGAGGTACTTCCCCAGTTGGGCTCTGCTCTGATCTGGAATAACATCCGCTTTGCTGTGCCCTACCACACAAAGCGAGATGACATTCACAATGCCCATACTTCTCTTGTCGACGTAGTTTAAGGACGTACCCGGGTCCAAGGACGCTGTATTCATAGCATTTTTCTATTTTTACCTGACCTATTTAATTCATTCCTTTTACTTACCCCAAATCCTTTTCCCCTTCCTTCTAGTGGTGTTGAGTACGACACGATTCGGCAGATAGAGCTGGGTTTGTGCCGGTTCGGCCGGTACCGGGTGTCGAAGGACGGCCGCAGCCGGCGCTGGGTATACTGCTGGAGCGGCTGCCGCGCCTCGCTCTCCACCCTCGACGACGTCATCGTGCGCACCAGCAACGAGCACCAGCACTAAGCTGTTGTACCAGTTCGTCCGGTGCCGGGAGTCGCAGGACGGCTGCATCCGGCGCTGGGTGTGCTGCCGGAGAGGCTGCCGCGCCTTGCTCTCCACCCTCCATGACGTCATCGTGGGGACCAGCAACGAGCACCAGCACTAAGCTGTTGTACCATTTCGTCCAGTGCCTGGAGTCGCAGGACAGCCGCAGCCAGCGCTGGGTGTGCTGCCGGAGCGGCTGCCGCGCCTCGCTCTCCACCCTCGACGACGTCATCGTGCGGATCAGCAACGAGCACCACCACTAAGCTGTTGTATGTACCATTTCGTCGAGCATCTATACCAACTCGTCCGCTTGCTGTTGACGCAGACAATTGTGCGGGAGTGTTGAGAAAGTTGTTTAGGAACTCGATATTCATATCTACGAGTATTTACAAAGTGTGATTTTGTTTCTTACAATTAATAAAAAATAGAGGCATCTTTGTGATCGAATGATATCTGTTCTGTATTATCTAAGTTTTGGTAAATTTTGTTTTGATTCCTGATTCCATTTAAGTTTTTTTCTTAATTTTATGACACTTGCACGGTTTGTATTTGCACGAATTTGGGGATGGTTCGTTTTTGTTTGTTATGAATTATGAATATATTTTACTAGAAGTGGAAGTTTCACAAAATTATAAAAAAAAAATGTTATTTATTCAGGTATCAACCCAATAAATTACAGTAACGCAAATATACAATAAAATTAAATATACAATTAAATTTATCTAGACTAAAATTAAAGCTTTAAATTATATAGGTTATTATGTTAGTTAAGGTTAAGGATTGGCCTTTAAGATTGTTTTTTTATTTATTTATGAATACAACTCCACTCTTATATTTTTCTAACTTATATAAGTAATTGCTGGTAAAGTATAATAGTAGTTGCTTATTTAGTGGTTTGTACTGTAACTGTACATACAGTCTGTAGAGAAGAAACAGAATTAGTTTGTTCAATTCTGTTTCTCCTATGGTAGTAGTAGCTGACCAATTTATTGTAGCTCAATCTTCTGTTTGCGTTGCATTTGTCTGTCATACGTTACATTTTATTTTTTCAGTACCCGTATTCGGTCGGACACGTAGAGGTAACAGGACCATCATCATAGGCAAGCAGACGTTCTGGCTCGCCAGCGCCAGTAAGGGCAAGCAGTGTCGCTGGTACTGCAATCATCGCCGCTGCCCGGCGACCATCTTTACGGAGAAAGATGTTATCGTCAAGACCCAAAACGAACATAACCATTTGACGGATGATGAGTCTTAGCTTTGGGATGTTTGAAACTGCTTATAATTTCCAGACTGATTCATATTAGGTATGGTTAACTGAAATAATAATGTAACTAGCTTAAACAAAGCGCTGTTTGATACAGAAGATATTTAAAAATTATGTCACCTATTTGTGAGCAAATTGATTAAGCAATAAACTGTATCACTCTAAATATTTGCATTTACTGTATCACTCTTTAAAGGATATTTATGTCAAAAACCAATGATTTATTTTAATCTCAAAAGTAATATAATAATGTATACCTAGAGCAGGCAATAAAATATCATTCAGACTGGAAATTATAAACACACTAATAATTTTCGAAATAGGTACAGTCAACATCAAAAGTAGCGGATCAAATAACGTTTCATAAGTATCTACCATTCTGTAACAGCTTAACAAAAAGTGATGTCTTTAATATAGAACAACTAAGACTGTAAAAGATATACTTATGAGCGCGAATTTTAGAAATTTATCTATATTTGGAAAAGTTATGCGGAATGTCAGATACTTTTGGCGCGTTGTATCATCCGCTAATTTTTTGATGCTGACTGTACGCATCTACTGATTTAAGAAAGGTACTGTACTTGTTCAAGTTTTAAACCTAGAAATTTGATCTCCGATTTGGTTTTTTAATACGAATGTTTAGTATTTTCGTTTACAATATTATTTTCAAGCATATCGACATTGTTATGGTGGTGTGATTCTTTATATTTTAAAAGATTTGTTTTTGTACATTATTTTTCAATGTTTTGTTGTTTCGTAAGTGGCATAGTTTATGTTATGTTACAACTTACCAATTTTAATTTTTGCGACAACTGCAGTAAGTCTCTTACATTACAAAATATATGTTGTTAATTTGCTTAATTACCTAATTTTAGGCGTAACATTACAAGTGTTACATATTTTACTAGTTTTAAGAAGTGCCTTAACGATACATGGATACCAATGGCTGTTGTTTAATGTTAAAAGGTGTAGTGTAATTATTAAAAAAAATTGACCTCAGGATTACTAGCACTAAGTGCAACAATAACCATAGAACAATAAGTAGTACATATTAACTAACATTGTTTGTGACTGAAGGAATTGCATGTCTAATTATATATATTTTTCTCTTTTATACTACTCTGCAAGTGTTACGTTACTTTAAAATATTATAACATTGGTATCGGAAATACTAGCAACATACATATCCTCTGAAAGAAAAACCGGACAAGTGCGAGTCGGATTCGCCCACCGCCGAGGGTTCCGTACTTTTTAGTATTTGTTGTTATAGCGGCAACAGAAATACATCATCTGTGAAAATTTCAACCTGGTGACAGACGGACGGACGGACGGACAGCGGAGTCTTAGTAATAGGGTCCCGTTTTACCCTTTCGGTACGGAACCCTAAAAACTGTGTCCTCTGATCGTTGATTTAAAAAAAAAGTATAGTTCTACTTAAAATAGACAGTGGGTTTTCTTTCCTTATAAAATGATACATTTTCTCATTTTCTGTTGGTGTAGATATTCAATTCCTTGAGGCTTGGATCACCTTAGTAAGTAAAATATAAAACCTTTGCTTAATAATTATTTGGTGACATTTATTTAGTAACAGTAATTTTTCAGTGTCATACATACTAAGTCACAAAGGATCAAGGGTCCTGATATTAGGAGGTTACAAGTACTATCATCACACCACGCTGGGCAACAAGAAGCGGTACGCTTGCCAGTACAAGAGGATCGGCTGCAAAGCTAAGATCTTGACCGTCTGTGATGAGGTGGTGGGGTGGGCATGATTGGACACCACAATCATAATTTGAAAACATTCTGAAAAATTAAGACAGACCTTATTCGAAAAAGTAAGACAGAAAATTACAAAAAAGTAATAATTTATTTAGAATATAACGAGTCATTTTTACTTACACAAGTTATGTAGATTGAGTATTTTATTAGGTAAGTTTTAAACAAGGTTTGAAATAAAGTTTATTTTATTTAAAGGGACTGTTTGATTTATTTTTAGCTATCATAATTAAAATTAGTCATAAAACAGACTGATTTAGTGACTTAGGTTTTATTTATATTAAAAAAAACAATTAAGTAAAATTAAGGTAGTATTCAAGCAAATTAGGTAATTTAAATACGCTTAACTATTCCTTACCATCCCCGACTCAGGTCTCGGGCTGCAAGCGCTTGAATCGAAGGCCTTGGAGAAGTAATTTCAGTTAGTTTCCATCACGAGTAAATCCTGATTTTCTTGCCCTAGGTGCTTACTATTTCGAGGAGACGCGTAATGGTACTTACGCCCTCTGCGTGAACGAGTACCGCTTCAACAAGCACAGCTCCAGCAAAGGCGTGGTGTCGCGGTGGAATTGTGTCAAGGCCAAGTTCGGCTGCACGGCCACCGTGGTCATGGTCGAAGATGTTATTACTAAAGTTAAGAATGAACACAATCACTGAATTGAGTCTTGGGATTAGTACGCGGTCTGTGGTCTTAATATTTTAAGAATTCGGTTTTGTTTTTTCATAATAAATACTTCTGTTATGTGATATCTGGGCCTTTTGGGCGTGTCAAATAAAGAGTGATAATAATTGACATTTTCCTTACATTTAATGGAATGCCGTCGTTAATGCAGGGGCTTAAAGAGCATACGAATAGGGTCGTACAGGATATGGTGTCAATTTACTATGAGGCGGACTGTACTCACACCTACACTTCGTGCAAATTTCATGGTATATTTTTCGAAAAACCTAAAATAGAGCAGGTACACTAAGTACGGCTTACAATACAAAATACGATCTGCATGCTAATTTATGTTGTTGATTATGTTGTACCAGATGCAAGGCCTAACTGAAGCTTACTTTTTTAACGACGCTTCAATCATTGCGGCCTAGAAAATATGTAAGACAATACAGCGTAGGTATGTTCCAGGTATTAAGTTTGAAACCACGCGTTACGGCAACCCTGTGATAGTGGTGGGGCAGTACCGCTACAACCGCTGGAGCGGCAGCCGCGGGCCGCAGGTGCGGTGGACCTGCGTTAAGAACCAGCATGGCTGCCGCGCCACTCTCACCACTATTGACAACGTCGTTGTCAAGTCGAAGAATTATCACACTCATGAATGAGCACGCTTACAAATATAAGGAAATATATATGGATAGTTAAGAATGGACTTCACCAAGGTGGACGGGCGCAGCGATCTGGTGAAGGCTGTGGGATATGTTGATTGAAACGGCAAGGGACAGGAGGTTTGTGTCTGTGCAGCAAATGTGCTTTGTTTAATAAGTATGACGCTGGAATTACATTTGGGCGCTTTTTTTATACCCAAAGAATATCCTTAAATTAAGAGTAGTTGTTGATAGACTTCAAGTGATAATTTGAATGATGGACACTCTTGGGTTGATTATAAGCACATGATATTATTTACGTATTACGTATTAGATGTCAGTGCAACAACATCATATCCAATGTTACACGCAGTATTATTATAATAAAGTATTATCTATTAGGTAGGAATATTTAGATTTTATTTTCACAAGTGTCATAGTTCCTTACAATTGAACCCTTACAACTAGGAAGCAAATAAAATTCAATACATATATTGCTTTTTGTTTTTTTTTTTTTTTTGTTTTTTTATACAACAATGTATTCATTATAATTTGAAGACGAATGTATAAAGTACTAAAGGAAGAGTGACCTAGTCCTTTTGGCCTCGGCCACTTCGTTATGGATTTTTTTAAACAACAAGTGGTCGAGACCGAATCTGGAAAGCTTCGTAAATTTTCCTCTAAAATATGACATCTATTTCAGTTTATAACTGGACCCTTATTCATTTTTACTAAGGATCACCCTAAACAGACTTACATAACTGTTTTTAGACACAATGCTGATGTCGTTTTCGACCTCTCGCCACGGCAACCCAGTCCTGCAGATAGGGCAGTACCGGTTCAGTAAGATGAGGAGTTGCAACAACCGCACGCGATTCGCCTGCATCAAGGCACGCACCGGCTGCAAGGCCTCGGTCGTCACCTTCGAGAATACCATTATCAAGTATAAGAGCGAACATAATCATTGATATTGATTTGACAGTTTTATGATGGAAGAAAACCAAATGTATTAGAGCAGGACAGTAAGTTATGTCATTTGATTCCTTTGTCAGTACCGACAACCCGAACGGAGAAACCGCTAGATTTCGGTGGAAACTAGTATAGTGAATTATAACATAGATCAACGTTCTCTGAATTGTTCACGTCTGTTCACGTTTAATTAAAGAGTCCAGGATATGAAACAGCTAAGCTATGCAAATCTTAGTACCTACATTCATTAGGATTTGCGTCGAACCACGCTCCGTATTTAAGGACGTGAGAGGAATTCGTGACTCCTACAAATTCTTGAAATTGGTGCACAGACTGCATGTCTAATTAATGATATGATGATTAAAACTGTGAACAAGTTAACTTAAAATAAAGTAAATGTGTTTTTATTAGGATTACGTACCTATTCGTAGTCCATAGACTCCCCCATAGGGAACAAATCCATTCGCTATGTTAGTTGTATCCGTCTGTCTGCCCACATGGACAAATAGTGTAAGTTGTCAAAAACCCTAACATAACAACATAAAATTTTATCTATTAATTTGTTAGATTTGCGAAAATGCGATGCAGATATATGAGGTCTGAAAAATCAGGCTAGAGAGTTTCACTAGGAAAAGAAATAAATACTTCAATAATTTCAAATGAGCAGCCAATATTTTCAATTTTATTCCGTTAGTTAGGAATTACCGATTTAATATGTATTCCGGCATCAAGGGCGCGGAGCTGGCGTGGACCTGTGTAAGGTTGCCTAGGTAGATAACTGTCGCGCCAGAATTTTCACCATTAACAACATCATCGTCGTCAATAAGCCGTGAACCAACACACTCATACTAGAGATAGGTTAAATTAAACATTAAAACGAATAATTATTACTTAAGGTCAATGTGGTGAAGGCCGACTTTCAGGTAAGACTGTCTACAAGCTTTTTCATCGCTGCTAACTCTTGCGTTTGTAGGTACACATACTCCAGTTACATAAGATCGGTAGAGCAGAAGGAGCGAATCTCTTCCTTTCTGATAGTGTCTGAGCGAGGTGCCTTTTCAAACACCAGTATTCTTGCCGTATGCCGCTCTTCACAAATAAAAATTGTTTGTGCCTTAACTTAAAGCCAATGTAACGATGTAAACAAAGTTGCCTTGATCGACAATTTCCTAATCCTGGTACCTGGTACAGATCACCCGACAACAGCTTTCGTCTACAAACTGATGACATTATTGAGTACAAAAGTTAAGATATAGAGTTAGACCCAGCTAACTCTGCAGCGATCGATAAAATGTAGCTTTTTACAATCAGCATGTGACATGACAACGACATAGAAAAAGTATTAAATTGATACTTGTGAATTATTTTACCATTAACCGATTGTGAAAATCAGAGTCCTTAGTGTAAATTTAATCGATTTCGTAACGTGACGTACGCGTTTGCGTTGTCTCATTTAGGGATTTAGATACAGCGCGCCAAGCGGGACGTTTTGGAAACTCATAATCCCATACAAAATGAGACTTAACGCAAACGCGTACGTCACATTTCGAAATCGAATGAATTTACACTAGAGGCTCAGGTATTTAAATTTACATTAAATCATTAAACTGCGGAACTCATTCATAACCTATAAACCTATAGGTGTGGTCAATTTTTTGAGAAATTAAAACTTTGGTGTTAACTACGAATGTTTTGTACGGATCTTACCGTACCGAGCCCGAGCCCAACTGGGGAAGTACCTCCACCTTACAGAAAACCGCAGCCAAATAACACTAGACCCTACTCATAGTGTTGTGTTCCTACCGGTGAGTAAGGTTGCCAGAGCTCAACGAGGGGGGTGGGGTTAGGGTCGGCAACGCGCATGTTACTCCTCTGGAGTTGCAGGTGTACATAGGCTACGGAGACTGCTTAACATCAGGCAGGCCGTATGCTTGTTTGCTACCGACGTAGTATAAAAAAAAAGACAATTCCCTAGAAACAAACGGGTCAGTCGGCAAGGTATTCGCAAACAAATTTTACAGTACATATGGGGCTACTTTATAGCACTAGTGCGAGAAGTAGCATATTATGTTACTGTGTCGAACATTTAAAGGGCCATATGTACTGTAAAACGTTGTACGATACATGTGCGAATAGGTAATTCGCAACTCGTGTCGATTTAAAACACTCCCTTCGGTCGTGTTTTAATTTATCGCCACTCGTTTCGAATTTCCTATTTTTCGCACTTGTATCGTAATGTACAACACTGTCGGAATAATTAAAACATCCTATGGATTCAAAATGTCTCTTCATGGTAACAGGAAAACGTAACCTGATGGAAGAGAGTACTTCAAAAGTTTTAGAGGAGCTTTCATTTTACCACGATGCAAAAATAATAAAAAATATTTGCAGAATATTCGGCACTTAAACCGAATAATTCGGTCGAATACGAACATTGGAAAACTTGCTGAATATTAAAAAAACAAAAAACATTACTTTCCTAATCCGCGAAAAGATAACGTGCTAGTCAATCAGTGCTAGACCGTTATACTTACTTGGGCATTTTTACATGCAAAAATAAATATAACAATCCACCACCGAAAGTATAAAACTCGACACGTGTTTCGCCTCTCTACGAGGTATTTTTAGGAGATGTTGACGGTCCGAAGTCCGGCGACTGAAACTCACTTCACTGATTTCATTCCATCAATATGCATCCGCACACAAAAAAATATATATAATAATAATAATAACTCCACGGCCGATTCGGCCACGGCGACTGCTATCAACTCCGTTGGTGTCTCTGGTGCGCTCGCAAGTGGCTGACGTAGCTGATCTTGTTACCAAAGGTTTGCGAACATTGCGGGCATGTAAGCACACCATTTGTTTAATTATAGTGTAGCCGCAGGTGGTCTGGCTTTTATATCGTCGCGCTTGGCATCCAGCTCTGAGCGCCGACGCGATTCGAATTCACCTACTTTGGCATTTATTGATCTTATGATAGTAATATCATTAAGTAAATGTATTTATATATGTAAATATATAAATACATTTACTTTATTTTTAAAAATGACGTTACAAAATGTTTCAGATTGTCAACCAAAGTTCATAACTTCTCGTTACGGAAAACCGGTTATACAACTAGGAGAGTACAGTTACAACAGATGGTGTGGTAGTAAAGGAGTCAAGATTGTGTGGACCTGCGTGAGAAAACCGAAGTGTCGAGCAAGGTTGTACACTGTCGAAGATGATATTGTTAGCACTTCGTATGAACATAACCATTAAATAAATGTCGAATTCCAGCCAAAGATCAAAATAATTTCATATGTATAGCGAGTTGCAAAATTGTGTGGACACGAGGTGGACACGTTATTAATGTAATTCATTTATAAAGTGGTCATGCACTTTTGCAGCTGGATGTACCTAATTATTAATTATTATGTAATTTAGGTTAAGGTTCATTTATATTTTTATTGGTTTCGATTATGCTCGTGTCTGTTCTTGACGATAAGGATAAGGATTTTTCAAATAGGAACACCAACGATTTCCCCGAGAGACTTTGCGATATGGGATGCGGTTATTTTATCGGGATGTCGGTTCAACGAAGAGGAATTGTAGGCCAGTTAAGGTGCCTTCATCTGTGTCAGGTATCACTCTCGCCCAATTCAGATAGTCCTCTTACAAAATCTTCAACGTTCGTAGATATAATATTATTAATATATTAATTATTTAATAGAAAACTAATATTATATTTGTTTTTCCGCGCCGCCTAAAACTGAATATACTAATCGTTACAGATTTTCATCCTACTTTTATCACTTCTCGCTACGGCAAACCGGTAATACAACTAGGTCAGTACAGGTACAACAGATGGAGCGGCAGCAAGGGCCTGAAGGTTGTGTGGACTTGTGTGAAGAACCCGAGGTGTCGAGCGAGAGTGTATACTGTCGATGATGTTATTGTAAATACTTTACATGATCATAACCATTATTAACACACTTAATACAAAATTACATATGATACAGCCTTATTATTGTATAGAGTCCCTATCTAAAATATTGTAATTAAATTAGCTATATATGTTCAGTGACGCGGTATCAGTGGTATTGATACAAATATGGTCGTATTTACTATCAGTTCTAGTGCGTCGCATGTGTCATAATTTACATCTCTTTCACAAGTGTTGTAATCTAACTTCAAAAAGAATTCGTTTTTTAGATACGAAGCCAGTTTTTCTAACTTCCCGGTACGGGAAACCGGTTATAAAATTAGGAATGTACCGGTTCAACAAATGCTGCGGTCGTGATGGCCAGAAGATTACCTGGAGATGCGCTAGATACCCCTATTGTCAGGCGCGAATCGTCTCCTTTGAGGACACCATCATTCATACTATACACGACCATACTCATTAAAAACGAGTTGTTGTTCATGACTGGTGGTAGTCTGTGTGGTACGAGTTATAGAATGTATTGGTTCCCTTACATTCCCCGGCTCGGCTATTCTCTTTCCGCACAGTCTCTAAAACTAAAATATTTTACATTAAGTTTTGATGAGTTTTGCTGTTTCAAGCAATTTTGGGTTTAAATATCTTTTTTCAATTATAGAGGAGGATTTCAATTGAATCCATATTAATACTTTACATGGTCATACTTATTAAAGGTATATAATATTGTTATTCATAATTCATAAACCCCGAAGTTTGCCAATCGGTTTTCAACTGTTCAAGGAAAAATGATTACAATAAAAATATTTTTAATGTGACTATTCTGATTTCTTGTATTTGACGATCTATTTGTTTTTTATTTATGTATGCTAATTCATAATCGAGTGTCATATATTGTTGGCAACACCAAGTCTACCTACCCCGTATAGGGTATAAAAACGGGTGCAAACCGTAGCTGTCGTGTTCGCTTGAGCTATTTTGCTATCTTTCCATACTGTATTCTATTTTGTATTTCGTTATGCAATTTAAAATGTGCGATTTGTTCCTTTGATAACTTGATTATGTGAAATTTATTAGAAAGTTGAATTTATAAAATAATTATGATTTGGTATTTTGTCTTGTTTCTGTTTTAAAATCCACCCCGATACCTTAAAATATCGTTAAAATTTGTATTTTTTTTTCAAGTATTATTCTGACATTGGCGTTTATTAGAAAGTGATTAATCCTATTTTTACTCATTGTCAGGTACATGTGTAACTACATAAATACATGCATGTTATGGTCAGGTTGCACCAAACCGTATGTTATCCTTGAATCTTTCGTAAAATTTGGATGTTTCATACTTCACTGCTGAGTGACCTTGATCAATCCGTTAATTGTAGTTGGTGCAGCTGGCCCTGAGTCTTAATAAATATAGGATTAAAGTATTTTAGATCGGTTTTTATATGAATCGCTAACAATTACAGATGACGACGAGCAACCAGTCTTCAGCGTTTCGAGATACGGAAAGCCAGTCATAAAGCTTGGAAGGTATCGTTACAACAGGTGGAGCGGGAGTAAGGGCAACAGGGTTACCTGGACCTGTGTCAAGAAACAGTACTGTAAAGCAAGACTTACCACGATCAATGACATTATTATAACACAATGGCATGAACATAATCATAAGTGAATTTTGTAAGTGATAGTAGATTTTCATTAGATACGATAAGACAATTCAATTTGGCTGTAATATATTTAAAGTCCTCGATATTACATTCAGAACCATTGGAGGGTGCATCCAAGATTCGGTTGTCCCTGATTTTATGCTACTGCCTAAAAGTGCCTTTAATAATATGACAAATATAATTAGTTAAGTAGAATGACATTATTTGAACATTTTCGTACTTGTATTTTATTTGGTCATATTTGTTTGTGTTTTATGTGTGATACTTTGGTGTACATTTTACTGGTTATCAAGTTTTCAATGAATTTCTACTAAATCAATTATTTAGTTTTGTATACATTGTAATTTTTGGGTATTCGGTTTTTTTTAATAATAAAGAGTAAATGAAACCTTAAGTTTAATTATTTTAATAAAACCAAACAAAATAAGCCGGATTAATTTTTGTGCTACTAATTTTTTTTCAGTGGTAGGACTAATATTCGCTATGTGCACGACTGTCACGCAACCTAGCGTCCGCAAGTCTAGGAAAAAACGTCAATGCACTATATCTTATAAAACTACTCCAAAACTAAAAACTACTGAACAGATTTTCATACGACTTTGATCTATCAATAGAGTGATTCTTGAGGAAGGTTTAGGTATATAACAAGGTTTTGTGTAAATTGGTTGAAATATAACGATGTAGTCGGAAAAAATCACGCTGGCTAGGAGCTTTAATCGAAAACGCTGTCTAATCCGTTTGAGCTATAACAACACAATGTATGGTGGGGTTGTCTCTCTTTCATGGGTCTACAAAAAAGTCCGCGATGTTGAATGTCTAATTTTAAGGGAAAACTTACTATACCCATTCTTAACTTCTAGAAAAAGATCACATAGTATGTGGCATTTGCAAAGCTATTTACACGGAGACAGTATTAATAATTATCAAATTAAATACGTTAGTTATATTCAGCATTTCATACATATCACAATGGACCCTTACACCATACAATTTAAATGAATATTTCAGGAGTAATCACTAATCGTAAATTAAAGTTTCATTTCGACCCATATAACTTGTACGAAATGTTAAAGACGCTATCCGCAGTTAGTTTTACCACCATGCACTTCGCACGGTCCCATTTTTTATAGTAGGGAAACCAGAGTGGATTATGACTCCTTCTTTTTTCAGACCCGCAACCGGTTTTCATTACAACTCGTCGCGGCAATCTGGTTCTTCAGTTGGGAGAATACAGGTACAACCGTTGGAGTGGCAGTAAGGGTCCTCGGACGTCCTGGACGTGCGTCAAGAACGTGGCGGGCTGCCGGGCCAGGATCGTCACCATCGATGACGTCATTGTTAAATGTATGAACGAACACACTCATTGAAAGATTATACCGTGTACAGTGTACCATATAACATCTCCTTGATGTCATACGGTACACTGATTTGGGGAAATTCCATACATGCAAAGAGAGTATTAATTTAATTCTCCAAAAATGTGCGTACCGTTTACTGGCTGGAGTTAAACCAATGCACCATTCTAAGGAACTTTAAAAAAATAATGGTACATTGACGCATTATTCGTTATACATGTTTCAAGTTCTGATGTTCGTGAGAAAAAACTTATCTATGTTCAAACGTATCGAAGTCATGGGCAAACAAATCAGATCGACGGGAAAACTGCGAACAGTGCCGCGCCGCATGGCACTTTCATGTAAGAATCCGCGAGTAATAGGCCCAACTTATTACGGACCCGCCGAATTAAGAACTGAAATATCTGACGAAGCATTGACGAACTTTTTATTGGAAAACCCATTATATTCAGTGGATGAATACATGGAATTAAAATTATAATGAATGTTTAACATTATGGTTGACGATCATAATGTAAATTCATATAGATTAACATAAGAATAATTTATACTGTAATTTATCGGGGTGGATCCTAATAATAATCACACTTTCAAGATGCGTTGAAAGGCAAAAGGAGCAGCTAACTACTTATTTAATTAAATAATGTATGACGTAATGTTATCACATATGTTTATGTAGATAGTGCCTTTAAGAATACGTTTTGTCTGTTCTTGTTCATTCGAAATTTTTAACATTTATAGCACTTATGAACGATAAGTCTGTTATCAGTATTTTACAAATATACATAAAAAATATACATATCTGAATTATAAAAGTATAATGAATAATTTTCCTGCTTGGACAGATATTGATCTGATGTGCTATTAATGAAATCATACGTTAAGTTTAGATGTTTAGGGTTTAAACATAATAATAGAATATTCAGAAAATGTGTTTTTATTTTGAGTTTATAAATTTCTAAACAGTTTGATTAGCTTCTACTTGATATATATGAGTATACATTAGACAAATGATTAAAAATCCCTTATTGTTTCAGATTCGCAACCAATTTACACCACTTCCAGATTTGGGAAACCGGTTCTCCAGCTAGGAGAGTACCGGTACAACAAATGGAGTGGCAGCAAGCCTCCGAGAACTTCCTGGGTTTGTGTGAAGAACGTGGGCGGGTGCCGGGCGAGGATCGTCACTATTGACGACGTCATCGTTAAAGCTATGAACGATCACACCCATTAAACCATGGAAACATATTCACAAAGAATATTTATACACAAGATTGGTCGCTAGGGACATTATATTATCGGGTTATGATTCGTTTATTACCTAAACGGTAGTTTGACAATTTACCTGCTGTTTGAATGTGAAAGCCGTGGAAAACACTGGTTTTGATAGTATATGATAAAAAAGTTTTACGGATGCTGCTCCCACATAATGGTCTTAATGGATGCAGTGTTTATCATTGTATATTTCGCCAAGCATAAAAATAAAGTTATGATTCGAGTCTTAACTTATTAATCTTTTCACAACCAACAACATATGTCAACAATGTTTTAGATAAGATAACTTATGATTTGATATTTCCGGGTTGTTTCAGATGGTAAACCAATTTTTATCACTAATCGAAATGGGAAACTGGTTGTTCAGTTAGGGGATTACCGGTACAACAAATGGAGCCGCAGTAAGGGTCCTCGAGTATCGTGGGTGTGTGTCAAGAAAAGATACTGCCCTGCGCGACTCGTCACTGTTGATGACGTTCTCATTAAGACCTTGCATTACCATACTCATTAAAAGAAGGATTATCGAGGCTAATTGGAAAAAAAGTCATTTATTGTCGCAAAAAAATTAGTACATACAGCAAACAAAAAAAAGACACACAAGCACAATAGGGACAATAGGGTGTAAGTCCGATAGGGTTGTTGACTGTACTACGCAATATATATATATTACATCGTGCATGGTTAGCACAAAAATGATTGAGAAAAAAAAAGATGAACCTGACGTCGTAGTCACTAATCGTAAAAAGCTGTCAATGCCTTTTGTTTGTTATTTGGTGCTTGCCGTTATTAAAATAACAAAACACACTGACTTATTAAAAAAATCAATATACGAAATAAAAAGTGACCAAGGCCTCCAGTGCCCAGGGCTGAGATCAAACTAGCGTCCTCTGCATTCGTGGCAGATGCCTCAAACGATCGGCCACCCGAGTCACGGCGGTATAGTTCAAATTTACTCATAAGTAAATTTGAATATGCAATCTCTTAAAGGTTTGTAGCGCCTTTGGCCAACTCTACGGTAGAACGTTAAGGTTCGTACCTCCTATCCAAACCTAATCAGGTGATTCCGGGATAACGAGAGAGATAGCGCTGCCATCAATAATACTAGGAAACAACTCAAATTATTATTTTACCTAAATATTTTGATAGTATTACGTTTACGTAATTAAGACAATTACCTTCAATTAACTGAATATTAGAACCGTATGTTTCAGATCCGTAACCCAGATTCATCACGTCCGGTTATGGTAAACCGGTTATACAGAACAGGCAATATTTAATAGGTATAACCGGTGGTCCGGTAGCAAGGGTCCGAGGGTGCCGTGGTCGCAGGTGTGAAGAATGTGTCGTGTCGAGTGAGACTTATCGCTGTCAATAACATCGTAGTTAAGTCTATGAACTTTATTTCGGACCGCTACGCTACGACGACACTTCGTGTGCGGACTCCTTTGAACTTGTACGTGCTCGTTGTGCTCTCGTTCTACGCGTGTATTATGATACGCTTACGCGTCTCTTACGCTTACCCGCCGTGTGCTGAGGGCCTAAGTTCCGCCTGTATAGTTTAGTGCATTTTAGTGACTAATAATTTTCATTTAGGAATGTTTTTTAAGTACAGTCAATGGCGAGACGTCAAAGCAATGGCAATTGGAAATGGCAACTGGTTAAATCGGTGCAGATGTTAATTAATTAAGTGGTAATTATTAATTCAATGTAACTATTTTTAATGTTTGTTTTTTTACGCAATGGATTAAAATTCACATTTTATGTTTAGTCAACTTGTATTAGGAGAAAAAAGAAAATTAACACACACTTATTATGAAATTGACTTATCGGCATGCTATATGCATATATGCATACTTATCTAACTATTAAATGATTTATCATATTTTAATCATATTGACTTTAAATTTCTATCAGTCATTGTAAACATTACTTACTGCAATTTAGGATTTTAAAATAAAAGTGACTTAAAAGATGTAAATTTCTTAAAGTATCTTTTCCTTCTAGAGCCAAATTTAGTCTACACGGTATCAAGATTCGGAAAGCCAAAAGTCGTGTTTGGCAAGTACAGCTTCAACATGTGGACGTACAGTCGCGGGCCTCGCGCCGTGTGGATCTGCGTTAAGAAGAACCGCGGGTGCCACGCGCGGCTGCACACGCTCAACAAGAAATTGGTTACGCAGTGGCGGGAGCATAACCACTAATATTGTCTGTATAGTTCAAATACAGCTTCAACGTTGTCGTCGTCGATCTGCGTTGAGAAGAGCCGCGGTTGCACCAAGTAGTGGCGGTAGCATAATCACTGATGTTGTATATAGTGTGTAATATCATAGCAGTCAATGAGATAATGAAGTTAAGGAAAAAGTAGAAATCCATAACTTTAGATCATTCCATATTGGAATTATGTATATTATTCTTTTGAATTAAGGTTCGCGACACGTCGCCGCGTCATGTTGCTGGGTTAATTTCGAACCCGACTGCAGAACGTTATCGCTATATGCCGTTGATTTTGAATAAGAATGAGAGAGGCAATACTGATCTGCGACGCGTCGCTGACTACGAATGGCATTTTATAGAAATAACTAGAAACCAGTCGTGTCACCGCGACGTGTCGTCTGCAGTCGCGACACGTCGCCCGTACCAAATTTTACATTTACTTATTATTTCAAAATAAACTGGCGAAAAGACACGATTTTCAAATTCAAGGACGATTTTCAGCAATAATCAAAATGATAAAAGTAAAAATGTTGACATAATTTTTTGAGTCTTGCTGATGTAGCACGGTCGCATTTTTATCACTTGTCACTATGCCTGTCACACTTTCGCACTTACATACTTGTTAGAACGTGACCGTGCTACAACCGCTGTTAAGTACTTCAATTATGCATTTGTGAAATTATTTTTTACCCACCTAATTCAGAGGACAAAAAAAAACTAAACTACACTATAGGGGTTAATAGAAATATTCAGTTCCAATTGTCATAGACATCCAAATTGGTTATTATTATGTTGACACTCTCTTGGCAAATAGAATATACGATGAAATTTAATATAACCAACCTAAATGGAATTCAAAACACAAGATCTCATGTAATTTACTTCACCATCTAATTAATTACAGTTAATGATATCGTTAAAATTAATAACTACTGGATACCCATGTATCAGTTGGTCGGTAGTTATAGAGACATGGTGTTATTATTTAGGTACTATAGATATCATATTACCAGCTATCTTGGACTTTGTTAATTTCACTACATTTACCCCTAAAACAAAGTTCAGACAGGCTTAATTTCTTACCTCGGCGAGGACTTTAGAGTAAAAAAATGTAATTCTTAGGCATTTTATAAACATCTTTTGTAGGTAGGTAGAGTATAAATAGTCTACTATATACATATCCCAAAAACTCTAATTTTAGAGATATAGATTTTTAAATATAATATCTTGAAAGAAAATATTCAAAATATTTCTATTCACCCCTGTGACCCCGTTTTACGGGACGAAATATCTGAGGACACCAGATTTCTAGTTAAAAAGTTATACTCGTATTCAGTACCCCTAGTGTAATTTTAGTCGATAGCGAAACGTGACGTACGCGTTTGCGTTAAGTCTCATTTTGTATGGGTTTTTGAACAGCGCGCCAAGCGGGACGTTTTTGAAAGTCAAAAGTCTCATACAAAATGACACTTAACGCAAACGCATACGTCACGTTTCGCTGTCGAAAATATTTACACTAGGGGTACAGGTGGTGGCAAACTTTTTAGTAGTGAATAAATAGGTCTTAATAAAACGTTTAGTGCTTGAATGATGTTTTTCTTATTCAATATCCTAAATTCATTCAGATGGACAATTTTAAAAGTAATATTTCAATCTGTACTGTTTTTCGGCGACAACACGGGCGAACCGAATGTAGCAAAAAGCGTCCACCGAGAACCCACCAGGCGGGTTCTATTCTATTTTCTAATATGAAAAGTAATTATTTCTATCACAATCGACGCACTTGTATCCCTAGCTACAGTCAATATTCCATACTAGAATCCTCGAGTCCTTTTCTGGAATATTTCTCATGGCTTTGAATTCACCCCGCCACCAAGAATTTAATTCGATGGTTCATAAATTATGTTATATTCCAGAAGCGATATTCATGCAGACTCGGTCCGGCAGCACGGCGATACAAATAGGACAGTACCGATTCAACCGCTGGAGCGGCAGCCGCGGGCCCAAAGTATCTTGGTCTTGTGTGAGGCGGAACCAAGGTTGCCGCGCTAGGCTGGTTACTGTCGACGAAGTTATAGTCAGAAGCTTGCATGTTCATAACCACTGAACAGAAGGCCTAAGGTGTCGTGCTCCTGTGTGAACCGGAATCAATGTCGCCGCGCCGCGCCTGAATCAATGTTACTGTCGACGAAGTTATTATCAAGAGCTTCCACTACCGTTATGGTGACGCTGACACTGAACAGGAGACCCAAACACATATTTTAGTGGGAATCACGGTCATTACTGGCTATTGCTTGTGTGTGAAGTGGAAGCAAGGTTGCCCGTTGTTCCTCAAGAAGTAGGACAAAGTTGTTGAGTTTGTATGACCATAACTATTGAACAGAATGTTTTCTAATAAATATAGGTATGCATTTCTACAGGCACTTTAATTTCGTGTTCAATGATAACCTTGATAAAAGTAATAACATACACACTATGTTTTCCCTTGAGCTTTATTCTGTTTACAGTATTGCTTTATACTATGGATCTAGCTCAGTTATTTCAACGGGAGATCAATGAGGTAGATAAATTAAATGAAAACATCGGAATATAAAATAGGATAATTATACACGTTAACCAATCTATACTGCCTCATTCTTATGCAGTTATATGGTTAGTTTAGCTGTTAGGTTATATTTTTCTTAAATAACCTGTTTTTGCGTTGGTATTTATCAGATTCTTATTATAAAATACGTTCCAATTTCAGATGCAATATTCACTATGTCCCGTTTTGGGAACCCTGTCATTCAGATCGGGCCTTACCGTTTTAACCGGTGGAGTGGTAGCAGGGGACCCAAAATATCGTGGATATGCGGAAAGGTACACAAGGGATGCCGTGCTAGAGTCATTACCGTGGATAAAGTCATACTTAAGCACTTGAATGAGCACAACCATTGAAGGCTTGGTTGTGATGTGCTGTACTGGTCCAACCGTATTCGAAGTAGTGGGCCTAAAATATCGTGGATTTGCGGAAAGAAAGTTAAACTAGGGATGCCGTGTGAGAGTCATTACCGTGGACAAAGTCATACTGAAGCACTTGAACGAGCACAACCATTAAGGACTTGGCTGGGAGAGACTGTACCGGTCAAACCAAAGTGGAAGTGTCCGTGCTAGTCATAACCGAGGAAAAAGACATACTGGATCACTTAAATAAGCCTATGCTTATTTAAGTGATCTAGTATGCCTTTCTCTCTCCTAACGATTATACAGAATCAGTTAAAAAGTTTGTGAATAAAGGAATTAATCATTACACAGTTTTTTAAACTAGTGTGATTCATTTAAGAATTAAGTAACAATGTATGAAGTTATAAATTTTGCCTTCAGAACAAATTAAATCACTTTCTATGAAAACAACGTATTTCGGTTTATAAATTTTGGCTATCTTTTTTACACTTAATACTAACTTTCATAGGTACTTGGGAATTTGTAGATGCGAAAAAAATAACACAGAAAAAGCCTGACCAACGTATAACAGAATCTGAATCAGATTTACCCGAGCCAAAGTACTCGACGTCGCAGCGAGGCAGACCAGTGATGTTACTCGGCGACTACCGGTTCAACCGCTGGGCGCACAGCAAAGAGCCGCGTGTGCGTTGGCTTTGCCGTCATTACGGGTGCAGAGCGACTGTGATGACGCGGGATGGTAAAATTGTGAAAACCAGTAATAAGCATAATCATTGATATTTTACGGTAAAAAATGAATAGTTTATTAAATGCGAATTAAAATATTATATTTGTAAAAATTATCATGAACGCGGTTCAGTGACAAATTATTACAAACAAATAAGCATATTTTATCTTTCATTCTCACTTCTAGCATGGGAATCGGTAAGTAAGAGTTTGTATACATATAAATAACGTTAAATCCGGTAAATTTCCGGTAATTCTCATGCTAAATAAATATTTAGGGAATGAAATCGATAAATATTGCATTCCCGAGTACCTACCTAAGTTACCTACCTCTCTATGGCTTTTTAACTCGTCCACTTCACTTTTTTTCATTTACATAGTGTCCGTCTCTATTCATCAGGCCTACCCATGTTCACCGTGTCACGGTACGGAAATCCCGTGATGATACTGGGATGCTACAGGTACTTCAAGGAGGCCGCGAGCAGAGGCCCACGCCTGCGCTGGCTGTGCGTGAAGAACAGGAGTAAGGCCTGCAAGGCTACTGTTATCACTTACGAGGAAAACGTGTTTGCTTTCCGGCATGAACACAACCACTGAATTTTATATAATTTATTTTATTAAACAAGGTGAAAACGGACAAACGAAAATAGTGTCCATGTGACCTTAATAATTACCACAGTTTTGAGAACGTTAGTTGTGAACGTTGACGGTGCATAATAATTAACAATTAAGTTTTAATATGTAATCGGTAAATATTTATTAAGTAAAGATTTACCGTTATTTTCTATAAAAATACCTTCTTTACATTTTCTAAGTATCTATTACTTTTTCAAGATTAACAATGATTGTCATCAGATTTACCAGTATTATTTACCATCTCCCGGTTCGGGAGACCGGTGATGCTCGTGGGGCGGTACCGGTACAACAAATGGATCGGCAGCAGAGGCTCTCGCGCGCGCTGGCTTTGTGTGCGTAAAAACAGCAGAGAGAATTGTAAGGCCGCCGTTATCACCCACAATGATATGATCCTGGCTTTTCGCTACGAACATAACCATTAAGCTTACCTAAGTTCTTGTCCTAGTAAAATAAAAAAATATATTATGTATTTTGAGGAATTCCGCTCGACATGTTTCGAGCTTTTATTGCAGGCAACTAATAGAAATGTGTCGTGCTTATTTAAATCTATATTATGAGAGAAATCAGTTATAAATATATTCTAATATATTATCATTTATTCAGTTTTGGCTTTGTATTTTATAAGATTTTTTCGTATTTACTGTGGCAACACCAGCTCACAGTTGTGAATATTGCTCTATCATAGAGATGTCAGAGCCAGTGTGTCATAATCATAAATCTACCACTAGTTCACATCGTCTCGCTGTTGTTATTTTTCACATTGATCAGAAGCACTACTACCAGTAAAATTCATAGTACATATCTAGTATCAGTGTTGTAGCCGAAGGACGCTGCACGCCGTGCACATCCATGAAGTGAAAAATACTAGATCTAAGTTGGATGACTTAACGTAACGGTTCACATTAAAATGTAGTTTTAATTTTGTTGATCATCTACTAATTTTGGGTTAGCTATGATTAGTTTGGTGTCATTTGCTTTAAGAGGGAAGAATAGCTTTGCGATCCCAACGAAATAACGGTAATTTTTCTATGTAATTTTCATGTCGGGAGAAAACGATTTCTACTTACTAAAACTTATGATTGTGTGAAGCAATCGACATCAAAATCGAAGTGATTTGTTAACTTTGATTTTGATGTCGATTGCTTCAGTTTCATTTTTAATATATTCTAGGTTAATAGGTTTCTCTTTAGAATTATTTTTTGGTGTTGCAGATTTTGAAAGAAAGGAAAAGCTGTAAACCTAGTTTTTCATAGTGTCAATAACGTACTAAAATTCATGGAGAATGGAAAATATTTAGAAGTGGGAAAACATTTTCTTTCCAACTACAAAATAAACTACTAATCAAATTATTTTATGATTTGTTTTTTTAAGTAGTCACGCTACTATATATAAATTATAAACCGAAATAGATATCATACACTAAAGAAAAAGCCGCCGCGTAAGCTGAAGGCGCGGGTTCGATTCCTGCCTAGTCCACCGGTGGACTCGGTCACATTTTCTTTATTGTATGATATCTATTTCGATTTATAACATTTTCTCTTTTTGTAAAAAGTACCATTTTATATACATTCTTACGCAACGGCTTACGTGAGCGATGACTCGTGAATGCACCGCGGCGCGGCGCGGCGGCCCAACGGCATTCGGAGATCGCCCCGACGTGGGCACACTTCCATATGTATCAAAGGATTGAATTCATCCGCGCCGCGCCGCGCCGTTTCGCGTTCGCGAGTTAATAAATAAATAATAATAATAACTATTATAGGACATGGTTACACAAATTGACTAAGTCCCACAGTAAGCTCAATAAGGCTTGAACCCGGGACCATCCGCTTCATAGGCAGGATCACTACCCACTAGGCCAGACCGGTCGTCGGAGTTATTCGCTCACGTAAGACACTGCCTTATAGCGATAAGATCAGTTGACTCTTTTAATTGTATATTTATTTTTAAAAGAAGGTTTAAATTGTGTATTTATTGTTATTAGATCAACCAGAATTTACAACATCACGATTTGGAAAGCCTGTATTGCTAGTGGCGGGTTACCGGTACAATAAATGGTCGGGCAGCAAAGGTCCTCGCGCGCGGTGGCTGTGTGTCAAGTATAGGAGTAATAGCTGTAAGGCAGTCGCCATCACTTGTGAAAATGAGATCATGGCTTTTCATCATGATCATAATCATTGAATTGAATCAGCCAACAGACTCGATATACAAAAGCAGAAAAAAATAGTAAATTAAATAAATTGAAGTGCGAATTAAAAGTTCGTTTAACTTGAATGTATGTGTTCCTCTTAGCGTAAATCAATTAACGGTTGTTTTAAAGTTATTCTAGACTTCATGGTGTATAACATACAATACTATTCATCAGGTGAGCCAGTATTTACTTCATCCCAGCGTGGCAGGCCAGTAATGCTGATGGGAGGTTACCGGTATAATAAATGGGTAGGCAGCAAAGGTCCCCGAGCGCGATGGCTGTGTGTCAAGTCGTCTAGTAACGTCGCGTGCAAGGCCGTGGTCATCACTTGTGAGGATGTTATTGTGGCTTTCCGTCATGACCATAATCATTGAAAGTATTAGAAAATGGTCAATTTTATATTTGATAATAATTTTTAAATAATTAAGTGTTTTAGTTGCCAGTGATTTAACCACGCACATTTTAAGTTTATACTTTAGCGTACGCAACTTACGCGTATGGTTTTGAAACTGGAATTCACTGATTAATATCCCGGTTCGTATCAATGAGTTTTGTGAACTATTATTTTTGATAGGTATTTGTTAACCAATTGCTGGGTAATATATTTACTGTGCGGAAACTTCATTATGCCTATTTCGTGAAAATGATAGGTAAAATGCCGGTGGGAAGGAAGATAGTGAGTTCGTTTCTTATTGAGATTGGTTATGCTATTGGATTAAATAAATTGGAATTGGGCTAATCCTGTACAGTTTATATGTATTTGCTAATATAAATCTAAGTCGGTTAGTGGATAATTTTACGAATGAATGTCTTGGGAAGTTTTTAAAAACTTTTTCAAATTCTCATCAGATAAGCCAGTATTTACAACATCAAAGCGCGGGAGACCGGTAATGCTGCTGGGGAGACACCGGTACAACCAATGGAGCGGCAGTAAAGGTCCTCTCGTGAAGTGGATGTGTGTCAAGAAGTCCTCAGGCACGGTTGGATGTAAGGCCATGGTCTTTACGTCTAAAAATGACATTGTATCGATTCGTGACGAACATAACCATTGAGTTTAATAAGATGGAACCATGATAAAGAGGCGACATGGAAAAAGATAGTAATATGAAATACATTTTAATTTTAAATGTTCTTAATTTCGTTTCGATTTCCCTACATTACGTGAATGTTCTTAGTTTCTTTTCATATTGGTTTTATGCAACCACAAATCATACAGATTTAGATAATATTTATCGCATCGTGTGCACTTACTTTTATTACTCATTCTGATGTTTCGTACGTGACGTTGTTTGTCGCAGGCAGACTGGCGAGGAATCATATATATATATATATATTGGTTTTAAATAATGAGTTATTTAATAATTCTTATAAAAGGTGACTAGAAGAGGTACATCCTTAGGTAAATGAATAAGTTCACCATTTTACTCATGATCTGAATTGTATTAATTGTCTTCAGATCCAGTGTTTACTTTCTCTCGTCACGGTAATGCTGATGGGGGGTCACCGGTATAATACACGGCCTGGAAGCAGCGGTCCTCGCACTCGATGGCTGAGTGTCAAGCCTAGCCATAAGAGCTGCAAGGCTGGTGCTTTCCCATGTGAAAATGTTATTAGTATTTAGATAATTTTTCGATATTTCTGATGACACTAAATTTATTTATGAATATATTTGGTTTCAATCTGCTGACCTTTTACTAACTATGTAGTAAGTTTTATATTTTTATTACTTTCCAAGAGTTATTGTTACTCGCATTAATTCGTGATCGCATGTTTGTCAGACTACTTCGTGGTTCCTTTAGCCGTGAGCGATTAATTTTTGTTAATACCAACTAACTTGGTACATAAATTAAATATTTAAACCAAAAAGTAGACAAAGTTAAAAAGTAAGCAAATTTTTATTTTATTAATAATGTGCGAAAACTGTGAATGTGAACTCAAAATTAGCTTCTAAATTACTTACTAGAAACTGTTCACTTACTCACGGCTCGTCAGAAATATAGTTGTAATGTTGCAACGATGCGCTGTGTTTTGTATGAATGAAAATACGATTTAAACGTAACATAAAACGTGATATAAAATCGTAAAAAGTTAAAATAAAATAAGTGATTGTCCTCAGATCAGCAGGTTTTGTTTGGAACATCTCGATTCGGAAAACCGGTTATATTGATTGGGGCACACCGGTACAACAAATGGATTGGCAGCAGAGGGCCCCGAGTGCGATGGCGTTGCGTCAAACATAGGACCAGTGGCTGTAAGGCCACAGTTATAACTATTGAAGACGATATTGTGACTTTTCTTCATGAGCATAACCACTGAGTTTTAAAAAGTTATTGCAGAGTAGGTACTTGTCTACTCGGTTTTGACAACTTAATCCGTTTACAAGCATGTTAAATGGATCTTGAGGTTTTGACTTAAAAACTGTCAAACCACTGGTTAGGGTGCAAAGTTGCAAAGTATCCATAACGTATCATAATAACGACGCGTAAAATAGTAATGCTTTGTTGAATTAGGATAAGTCATAAGTTATTTATTAGTAAAACCAATTTACACGTTATAATTATTATAGAGCATATTTACATACGTCTTAAATAAATACATATTAAAATCAAAGGCATAATTTAATATTAATAATATAAAAATACACATTACTTAACATCCTATCATAATTAAAATCATGAGCACTTGACGTAGCTCTTTGTGATACAATTACTGACGCACATTTTTAATGTTATTAATATAATTGATTAAAACCTTATTTTTATATTTCATACCATTAGCATACATTAGTATATAAGTATTGACTTTGCGATTATGTGAGAAGATTAAATTTTATTAACGAATAATAAAATATGAGATTTGAGCTATGAGCCAGTTTTGATTTTTATCTCTCATCTTGAAAGTTGATTTGAAATACTTGTATGACTTAGGTCTCGGCTTCGGCTTAGGAATCGGCAACCCGCATGCACAAAATTATCTTGGCTGTAAATATTTAAGCAGAATATGCGAATAAATTCATAGTTTTTTCGATTGGATCAAGAAAACTTGATGTAACTTAATCATTAAATATATTAATTATATTTGTTGTCTTGGATTTGGATAGGAAGTATAATTGTTATTTTATTCTTATATTGTAATGCCTTGTACTTTAATTTGACGATCATTATGAGATACCTAGGTATAAGTAGCCATATTGACATCTTTTCCGTAATTATTTTATTTGACATTGTGATGAATTAATTTTGCTATTGATTTTTTCTGTCTCGACATTGTATATAATAAATAGTTGACGATCTTAATATAAATTCATATAGATTGGCTTGAAATAATTTATATTGTATTTTACATAATGTAAGAAATAAATCTAATCGAATCTAAATCTATCACTAGGACTATGTCGGTGGACATTCACTCCTGACATTTGATCCTGCTCGGGCCCTACCGGTTCAACCGGGGGTCGACAGTAAGGGTGCTCGCAAGCTATGGCAGGGCGTCTAGGTTTCGTCCGGCTGTAAGGCCAGAATTTACACGACCTGGAAAGCTATCACCGAAGTCTGCCATCAACACAACCATTAGTCCAAATTAATTTTAAGCGTGTTGTAGGTACAGTCAGCTGCGAAACTGCATGGAGAAAGTATAAATGAATTCATTAATAAAGTCGCCATGCATTTTTACGGCTGATGGTACATATTTTATGAATTGCGTAATAAATAAGTGTAAAGAGGTAGATATTCAGACATTAACTAAGTAATTAAATATAGTAAATTGGCATTTATTGGCGTGTATAACGATATCACCATCACCACCTTATGGCGATTTTTTTTTAACATTTTTTTTTTTTTATACTAACTTAACTTAACTTTCAAGGTCCTGGGCTTTCCCATTTATAATTTAATTAAAAAATAATATGCCTCAATTAGAATGTACCATCAGCCGTAAAAGTGCTTACTACTTATTTACTTGCTGTGCGTAGTACTTTATCGATGAATTCATTAATAATTTCTCCATGCAGTTTCGCAGCTCACTGTACTTGGGTAATTCTGTATAAAATTGTACATTTGTAATTATAAAAATATATTGCCAGGTACACCCATTTTCACCAAATCCCGGTACGGTAACCCGGTGATCTTGATCGGGCCGTACCGGTACAACAAGTGGTCGGGCGGGAAAGGTCCCCGCGCTCGCTGGCGGTGCGTCAAGATCGGCAACGGGTGTAAGGCCATCGTTTACACCGTCGATGATGTCATCATGGAATTCTGTCATCAACACAATCATTTATAAGTCAATCGTTGGTTGTGACAACAAATTATGTCAAAATTGTTATTTGTCAATTTTATGCTAAATAACTTGATCAATTGTTATGAACATTTTGGCACATGGAGCGTAAGCGTATCGTTAAAACGCAACGAGTATGAGTCACGTAGAGTTCTGCACTCGAAGCGTCGCGTAAGCGAATCGTTTTGTATATGAAATATTATTAGTTGAAATCATGGCGTCCTATCTCTCTTTCGTGACAGTGGCAGCATTGTTTATAATTACTTTTCTATAAAAATATTATATCGCATTTTTTATCTGTCCAGTTATGTTTTGAAGATATTGGCCGCTACCGGTACAATAAGTGGCCGGGTGATAAAGGCCCGCGTATCCGCTGGAGGTGCGTGAAGATTGCCACTGGGTAAGTCCATCGTTTACACTGTCGATGACGTCGTCATCCAGTTCTCAACACAATCATTCCTAATCGTTGGGTCACCGTATCAAAACTAAGGTAGGTATGTAGGTAGGTACCTAAAAACTGACACCCAGTAGACAGTACTTTAAAATACTATTTACTACTGTTATAATGGTTTTTCCATGACCAAATTCATAATATTTTCAGAACCATATTTTACGGTATCACACTTCGGGAAACAGCCCTACAAATAGGGCCGTACAGGTTTAACCGGTGGAGCCGCAGCAAAGGGCCCAAAGTAACTTGGAACTGTAGGAAGGTCCACAACGGAATATCTAAGGGAAGTGGTTTCCGCGCTCGGATCGTCACTATCGACGAGATCATTGTTAAAATAATCAATAACCATAATCATTAATACCCTTAGTAATTGGACAGCGTCCAAAATACTGGACTATATTTTTTGCATTTTTTAGGGTTCCGTACCTCGAAAGGAAAAAAACGGAATCCTTATAGGATCACTTTGTTGTCCGTCCATCCGTCCGTCTGTCTGTCTATCAAGATCCTTTTTCTCAGGAACGCGTGGAGGTATCAAGCTGGAATTTATATCAAATACTCAGGTCTACTGTCCCTTGGAGCTGTGAAAAAAATCAAACTTCTAAGCCAACGCAATCAAAAGATACAGCCGTTTATGACGCAAATTTTCGACACTCGCAAGGGAATCAAAACCGTGAACTCAGAATATTGAAATTTGGTACAAAGCAACGTCTTATAGCAGAGACAAAGGATAAATTGCGAACACCGTACATCTTAAGTTACATCATATAATAAAAATATTTTTAATAATTGATATGACTCGATTGTCGTGATGGGTGAACTTTTACTTATATACCTACAGGTTTGTACGGAACCCTCGGTGCGCGAGTCCAATTCGCACTTGGCCGGTTTTTTCTAACCGGAATCTAATGCCGCAACAACATGCCGCATGCAACTGTTGAGTGCCGACGTTTAAACTCACGACCTTCCGCTTTTGGTGTCCATTTACCAGTGTTGGCCGACCATTCTTAAAATTGACCATTAAACATTACAAATTGAACCGTAAACTGTAACCATCCGTTACGGTTTATGGTTCAACTTGTGATGGTTAATTGTCAATTCGTAATTAACTTTCGGCCAACACTGCCATTTACGGCTTAAATTACGATGGTCCTTTGTCTTGCGTGATTGGTCCTGCAATATCATCCTTGGATTCTTCTTCCTCGCGTTGTCTCGGCATTTTTGCCACGGCTCGTGGGAGCCTGGGGTCCGCTTGACAACTAATCCCAAGATTTGGCGTAGGCCCTAGTTTTTACGAAAGCGACTGCCATCTGCCCTTCCAACCCAGAGGGTAAACTAGGCCTTATTGGGATTAGTCCGGTTTCCTCACGATGTTTTCCTTCACTGAAAAGCGACTGGTAAATATCAAATGATATTTCGTACATAAGTTCCGAAAAACTCATTGGTACGAGCCGGGGTTTGAACCCGCGACCTCTTATCTTTGGATTAGTAACATTTATGTTTCATAAGACAAGACCCTGTTTTGTCAATGTACCCACAATAGTAACTAAACAATACCTAATTTGAGCATTCAACCAAAACCTTAGTTAAGTTTAAATAAAAATAAGTTCTCTCTCTAATAAACGCATGCTATACGAGTATATACCATCATTGTTTCTATTTCTGTGTTCTACCACCAAACGCTGCCAGCTATTCCTATGTTTGTTAATCTTTTTTTCCATGTTATTCTAGAGATGATACTACTAGAGACCCGCAGCGGGAACCCCGTAATCCAGATAGGTGTGTACCGGTTCAACCAGTGGTCGGGTAGTCGGGACAATGTGCGCAAGCGCTGGATCTGCACCAAGGTGCATAACGGCTGTAGAGCTACCCTGATCACTGTGGGAAACGAGATGGTTAAGAGCAAGCCGCATAATCATTAACATCGTATACTCGTATAGTACCATACTGCTAGAGACCTGCAGCGGGAACCCCGTGATCCAAATTGGCTCGTGCCGGTTCAACCGGTACGCAAGCGCTAGATCTGCATCAAGGTGCATGTGCCTATCGAGCTACCCCGATCACTGTTGGTGACGAGGTGACATAATCATTGACTTTGTGAAGTAAAGGCTTGTATCGTCATTTAGTAACGTACGTCAAACATTTCATTCGACCATTTATTTATTTTAAGCTTTGTTGCACGTCAAAAAGGTACAAAAGGCGGACTGCGTTCCTTATGGCATTCTCTACCAGTCAACCATAGGGCCAAACAGAAAAATGTCATTTGCGTATATTAGAAATAGACAAAATTAACCGACGTTAGATTACTACATCTTCTTATGCTCTTTTGTTTTGGTAACAGGACCAATAAATAATTAAATTGCATTTACAATATTGTATGTACGATATTTATCTGCGTCAAAGGAAAATAACCGAATAAAAATTGTGTTTAAATGGATAAAACTTTAGTGTATAGAGTAGAGCCGTATTAAGTATATACTCAACAAAGGCTTGAAATATGACCTTTTCATGTACAGTCAGATGCAGAGAGAGGTGACCCCCCCCCCTCCAAGAAATTTGATTGCCTCTCTGCAGCTGACAGCATGTACATCATGGATATGTATAGTTTCATGTGTGTTTTATCTGTTTAATAAAGTGCTGTGATTCTACAATTTTCGTTTGACTTATCAAAGGAGAGAAACATTATTAGTCATCAAGAGAAACATTCAAGTGTGTAATCTTTGATCCAATATTTAGTAGGTAACTCATGTTTCCAGAAGCGATATTCACAACATCAAGATACGGCAAGCCGGTGCTGCAGATAGGGGAGTACCGGTACAACAAGTACTGTAGAAGCAAGGGCCCGAAGGCGCGCTGGGTGTGCTCGCAGTGCTCTCAGGGCTGTCGGGCTTTTGTCATCACTATTGACGATTGCATCATTGAGATGAAAAACTGCCATTCGCATAAAAAGTATTCAGGTTGAATGTTTGTGCAATTTGTTACGATATAACTACAATAAATACACAAAATTGATTGTCTATTAATCTTGTACAGTAACTATAACTAAGTACATATACACCGTATAATATTTTTGTTATTATAAACTGATCGACGATTGGATCTGATGGAAAGAGAATACCTGTATTACTGCCATGGCTCTGGCCTACGATGGAGCTCACTGGTTCAGAAATAGCCTATTCACTCTTGCTTTAAAGAGACTCAGGTCATTCCATTCCATTCCATTACGAGTGTTATGGCATTCCATTCCATTCTTTATAGATCGTGTCATTCATGAAGACGCGTGCCTTGACTCATGCCTTGTAATGCCATGTTATTTAAGGTTAGATTTGACAAATCTGCGCGTTATCGTGGATGACACGAACTATAGTCATTCTTCAGCCGTCCGTTCTTTATCTGATTCTGATACGACGACAAGTGTTTTCTATAAATCTAGACTTCCATTCTTCCCGATTAAGTACAAATCTGTCTAGTTCCTCGTTCCGCCATTTCCTCCTAGGTCGAACACTCCGGCGTTTACGCTGTGGTACCCACTCCGTGGCTAGTTTAGCCCATGTCTGTGGGTGCATAGTGCATGTGTCGAACATGATCTGTCTAGTCCCACTTTAGCCTGACGGTTCTGATCCTAAAGTTGATAATGCCTGTTTTGGAACGCAATTTAATGTTTCGGATCCGCTCGGCTGCGCTCCATGGCTTTTTGGCAAATCATCCGTTTGGTTATTTGTAACTCCGTAAGTGACTAACGAATACTTAAAGTAAAAAAATATTTCAGTTCCCATGTTCGCGACGTCCAGGTACGGTAAGCCAGTTCTGCTACTTGGCAGTAGCCGGTACAACCAGCACAGCAGCAGTAAGGGCGAGCGCGGCTTCTTCGTATGTACCAGATCGGCCCTGGGCTGCCGCGCCTCCATTAGGACCTTCAACGACGAAATCATCAAGATTAAAGATAAACATAATCATTCTTGAGTGGTCAGTGCCCGTGTGTTATCGAACTTAGGCAAAAACAGTAAGGCAAGGATGAGGGGTGCTCCTGGGCGCGGATTTTACAAGTGTTATTTACTAACGTATTAATAGAGTCAAGGCTCTTTGACCATTGGTAGACCTTATCACGTTGCAATAAAGTTTAAGAATTATCAGTTAATTGTGTCGACATTGTTACCAGATGGTGGACTAATACAAGGTTAAATTATTTACAAACATTATTTGTATATACCTAAACCGGTCAAGTAAAATCTGGAAGGATAATAAGTTGGAGCAGCTGTTATTTAATGGAGTTTATTAATAAATCTTTAACCTTTTGAACGCTTTATGTCATAAACAAATACGACACTGACACGCCAAGGTCCCGGGCGCAAGCGAGCTAACCTAAATAATAACAATAAACCATACTTGAAAGTGTGAATGTTCCTTGACAGAATGAACATAGCTTTTAAATATCGCTTCAAAGTTGAGAGAATTAAGCCTGTATTATAAATTATAAACCAATTATATTTCAGAAGTCGTCATATCAACGTCCCGGCAAGGCAAGCCAGTGTTGGTAGTGAACGAGGAGTTTCGGTACAACTTGTACAGCGCGGGGCCGAAGTCTACGTGGCGATGTGCGAAATGGCGGAACCAGGGGTGTCGAGCATCCCTCGTTACTGTCGATAACGTGGTTGTGGCGATCAACGGCAATCATCGAAACCATTAATGAAAATATGTTTTTTTATACTACGTCGATGGCAAACAAGCATACGGCCCGCCTGATGGTAAGCAGTCTCCGTAGCCTATGTAGGCCTGCAACTCCAAAAGAGTTACATGCGCGTTATGCATAATTCTCAATTGTATACCAAAGCTTTTTATAGTATCAAAACTCACTTATGAAAACTTTTAAGCTTCTCCTATCGGAATGTACTTTATAACAATTAATATGTGTCAGATCAAACAATACACTACCATTTTAAAATAAACCTCAGAACAAAAAGTTAATAATATGTTGACTAATTGAAATTCATTGAAATCAACAAGAAAATATTCTTTCTTTTGCAGTTTATACATAGGCTGAATTAGACAATTTTCCTTGTGATTTTGTTTTGTTAATTTTCTTATGGAAGCCTTATTGGTTAGTTTGTGTGTTTGTGTAAGTTTAGGTAATGATTAAAATGAAGTAAGTCTCCGATCAATAAATGTAATGCCATTTCCAATAAGCGAAAACTTCAGAAATAAATTCGTATTGTCTAATCGTTTTACATTATTTCATAAACATTTTGTGATTGCCAAATGATTTTTTTATTCATTTGAGTATCTACATCAACCTCAACTACATAAAATTCATTTTATGATTATTAAAATAAGGTAAAGAACATCAAAAGTAGGTAGATATATTTGATTTTCTGCCTTATTTCGACGTTAAAAACAACAAAAGTGAAATTGGCATCGAGAAACTGTTTTTGTTCCTGCACTAAACAATTCTTAAAAAATAATAATGTTAACTTATTCTCGGTTCTAAACACTCCCATGACAAAAGTACCTAAGTACCGCATAGTAAAAATATTTGAATTTGTATTGCCAATTATAAATTACGTTTTCATGTGTTTTCAGTTCTTTATCTGCGTATTCTAATTATGAACTATACATTTTATCAGCCTGTATGACGTTTTTAGCACCAGTCTTCATCACCTCCGAATGCGGCCGCCGGCGTCCCGTGATGATAGTAGGCGAGGAACGGTACCGCCAGCACGTGGTCAAAGGCCCGAAGACCCACTGGCGTTGCGTCAAGTACAGACGCGCCGGCTGCCGGATGTCCCTGACCACAGTGGACGGGCGAATAGTCCGGACGATCAATGAGCATAACCACTTACCGCTGCGCACGAGAGTTACATCGGTTTATCAGTCGTTGCAATAAGATGCTGAAGGAGATAGGGAGTTTCTGACGGGATACAATGTATATTAAATATTCCGTAGAAACAATACTGCCAGCACGCGGTCAAAGGCCCGACTGGCGTTGCGTCAAGTACAGACGCGCCGGCTGCCGGATGTCTATGACCACAGTGGATGTGCGAATAGTCCGGACGACCAATGAGGTCGTTGCAAGACGATGTTGAAGGGGATGTGGAGCTTCTGACGGGATACAATGTAGCTTAAATATATTCGGTGACATCCTTCTAACTTAAGAATAATAATATAAAAACTAGATCTCATTTACGGGGAAAAGTAAAATTGTACAAGAAAAAATTGTTGTAAAAACTGTTAATCAAGGGGTGAAAGGAGCTCATTTCAGTCGTGGTAGTCGCCAATAGTCCGAAGCTGAAATGATACCTTTCTCCCGAGTTAAACACTGCACTTTTCATTCCGAATACGAGAAAAGTAAAATAAATTTTTACTTTCCTCGTATTCGATAGTACTTTATACTCGTACCTAGTCACTATATACTAAGTATAAAAAGAAGAAATTTTAATTGCTTATTGTAAAAAAGTAAAAAAAAAAGGTGCTTGGAAAGTAAAGAGGTCTAGAGCAGAAGCCTATCACTTCCTGCACACTTTGATAGAACAACGAAACCCACTTTCAGAGCATGAGAAATGAAAAAATTCTAATCACGTCTGAGTCAAATATTTTACTGAATATTGATTGACGTTGCGACTTACTTTAGTACAGTACAGAATGGTGTAAAGTGTAAATATGTGTGAAGAGTGTACTTATTTATTATATTTATTTTTTAAATGTAAGGATGACAAATCAAACTTAAGAAATACATGATCTCAAGTCAAAAAAATATATATTACTCGTACATATTAAAGTATTTTTTCTGAAATAAAACATTTCTTTTCATATTTCCCTAATAAAAAAATGTAGTAAGTTATTTCAATTATTTATTAAATTCAATTATTATTTTAAAATGTCTAGGTAAAATATATTTTTCAATCTCTTTGGCTTTAAATCCCACACACCACATATATACGACCAGTAATGTTACTAGCTGACTGTAGATACACTCAGCTTGAGATGAAGGCCTTGAAGGTGATTTGGCGGTGCGTTAGGCTGCCTTTCCACTGAGGAAGAGATGAAGGGAATCAAACAATAGCATTGGTTGTAATCCACAACTCTTCTCCGCTACGCTGCATTACAACCAATTACTTGTTTCCCCTCGTCTACGCTTAACTTATCCTCAGTGGAACAGCAGCTTTAGGTTATCTTCTAGGGCGTATCGAATGAAGGTCACAACGGTTAATGGTCTCGTCATCGAACACACTAAAGAACATTACTGTATTCAATTACTAAACCTGCTAAGACAATTAGCAGTAGCTAAAAAAGAGTGCAAACACCAAATATCTTTATATTAAAATTTCAAACCTATTGTTATCGAACGAAACGTCGACATTTTGGTTTTGGAGGGCAGTATAAATGTTGCAGTAATTTGAAACTTGGTACTAAAAAGGCATTACTTTTCAGGACCTATTTTTACAGCGTCAACCCGCGGTGGAATAGTGTTGTTACTGGACGACCGGCGGTACAACGTGCACAAAATTAAAGGGAGAAGGACTATATGGCGATGCGTGAAGTATAGGACGAACACGTGTCGGGTATCTGTCGCCACGGTGGATGGGGCCGTGGTTAGAATCACTAATGAACATACCCATTAAACTGTCTCCTAATTGCAAGTTTCCTGTACATAATAGTAGTTTATGTGACTGCTATATAATGGAAGGCATTAAAATACGTGCGGGTTTATAAAACGAACTAAAAGCGAGTAAGATAAAGTTAAATTATTTCATGGAATAGTGTTGTAAGTGGCTGACAGGCTGCGTGGAGTAAGTAATGTCGCCGAATAGCAGCCTAATATGACGTTAAATTATGTAGGTACATGTATAAAGCTATGTATATAATCTATTGTATTTTGTAATAAGTTACTAATGTTTTATTATTAGTTTAAATCTGTGATTGTTTGTCCGAAAAGATGCTGTTTGCTCCTGCGTATAATGAAACCGAATGCAATGTTTAATGTTTATGAAATTAATTTATAGCTGACGCAATGAGAACAACTAGTCATAAAATCTAAAATGTATTAAGTACTAATCTGTATTCTGTACTGCAAATCAATGAAAAAACTTAATAACTTAAATGGATAACTTTATATTATTTTTGCCTAAGCCCAAATTTGTGGCTAGCTAGAGACCCTGAGACTCCGAGCCTAGTCTAGAGAGTCCACACTGACTTCTTCCGAGCGCCAGCGTTTAGTGATCTCTATGGCTGCCGCTCGACGCGACTGGGCAATTGCGCAACGACACAATTTTCCATAGCGTTGACTAAACATCGACGCGCCTTTCTTAGAGACCCCCTTACACTATAGCGTCTCGCAAGCGTCGACACTCGACAGTCAACTCTGTGGCTGCTGCTAGACGCAACGGTGGCTCAGCTATGTAGTAACACCATTTTCTATATGGGTCTCTGTTACGAACAAACATTCAATAACTTTTAATTTCCAGTTCCAATCTTCACCAGCTCCAACCGCGGCGGCATAGTGATGTTACTCAACAATAATCGCTACAACCGTCACAAAGTGCGTGGGCCGAAGATAATCTGGCGCTGCGTCAAGTACACGAACGAGTGTCGAGTCTCCGTACAGACCATGAACGGCGTTGTGGTTAGGATCAATAATCAACATACACATTTTTAGATGTGTAAGGTTATACAGCTGGTAGGAGACGGGTCAAGACCAGGGTACGTGGGAACGGAAGAGGGAGAACTTAGCACTGCAGTGGGACACTCTAGTCTCATATAAAATAAAATAAATTAATTTTAAGGATAATTCTGGTGGAGGTGCATCGCACTGGGTAGCTCAATTAAGTATAATAGGCATGTACGTCATGCATCCTAGTGGCATAGAAAAGACAAATTGGATTGTCTCCGACAGTGTATATGATTATTATATTTTCCTCGATTTTTACTGTAGTACCTATTTTTAATTTTAGTCAAAATTAGATTTTTTCCTAATGTAACAAAGGTTGAATAAAATGGCCAATGTCTCCGAAACTACTAAAACCAGAAGAACCTCATTGGTTTATCGCTTCTACGGCTTTTACAACTTGTAGGTTAAACATTGATTAGACCTATATGTATATCTGAAGACGAACTTGACGCAATTGTTACATTTTCACAAAATATTTTTTTCTCTACGACTAGTATTGAATAAACTTGCTACGGCCTACGGGTTACGGCGGCGTAGCAGTTCGTAGCGACAATTCTCGTAGGATGCTGATAAGCAATAATGTGTGCGCCAATTTGATTTGACATCTTATTGTAAACGAATGTGGGATAAGATAACACATATATAATTACTTATCAGCATCCATGTAAATTTTCTATTTAATGTATGATAGTGAATTGTAATATATGTATTTAAAATAATTAAGATAATGTTCTATCAATAATTACCTAAACATGAGAATTAAGTGTCAATATAAATGACTTTGTTAACCTAATATTGTATTATTACAATATTTACAATATGTACCAAATGTCAGGTAAATAATCATTAACCTTCTTCTTATTATTAAACATTGAGTATAAAGATACGTCTAGACGAGACACACTTGTACTGCAATATGTGGCCGGCAACTACGGGAGTTTTACTTTTGCTAACTAATATATCCTAGCCACATAAGGCCATAATGTCGCCGTTTAGAAAGCTTATAATAAAAATGTAAATATGGAACTTGATTTTGTAGGATTTGTATAAAAATATTGTTTCAAGGGATTCCAAAATAAGATTAAGAAAAGTTACGGTTCAATAACAGACAATTATTTCACAAACTTTTTCAGTTCCAATTTTCACGAATTCTATCCGTGGCGGAGTAGTGATGCTACTAGGCAACTATCGGTTCACCAGGCACAGGACACAAGGCCCGAAGACGATATGGCGGTGCGCACGGTGGCGGTACAAGAGCGACTGTCGCGTGTCCGTCCTGACGGTAGATGGCGAGGTCGTCAGGATCAACAATGAGCATAAACATTCGTACGGTTCGCGTACGAATTTCGAGGGTTCATTGGGAAGCCCTGTAGGATCTACTCTATTCTCAAACACTTTATAAAGGTTCTACAGTTTATAAAATTTAACTGAAAAAAAGTACTCAACGATTTATTGACGATTGTTAAACCTATGTTCCGGCGAACCCTCATGATGTTCATGAAGGCAATATGTCCATACTACCATTGATAAAGCATCCTGTCATATATATGCGACTTAGTACCAAAAAACTGTATCAGAAGCCAATTTTTTACGAAACATTTTGTATGGCCAAAGGATTAGCTGCAAAATCTTGAAATGCCGTAATGTGACGGGCTGCGAATTAATTTAAAAATAAAATATTTATAAGATGTCGTGGGCGCAAAATTGGTATCGATATAATAATTTAATTTTTTTTCATACAACTTTCAACCAAAATTATTATAAATTGTTACTTACGAGTATTATATCATTACATATTTTTAAATAAACTTGTCTTTTTACTTCTGGGACAGCACAGTATTAATAACTACTTGATAATTTATTCGAACGCTTTTTTAAAATTGTGTCACTAATTCATACCAACCAAGTAGGTATAAACGAGTGTTACTTTTAAAACACTTATATTATTTATATTTATTGATTATTAAAAAAAAAAAACATTAATTCAGTGCTTTTGATGCCTAACTTGTCAACAAATGACAATATGGCGGCCGACTGTTTGAAATGTCTCCGTATTTAATAATTATTTCGTTTAAAATTAGTTTTTTCTTTGCAAGTGTGATGAATAATAACTCCGGGGGTAAGAAAATTGCAAACTCCAGCCTGCGGCTATCGTGCATTTAAAGAACTCGTTTTCATAATGTCACTTATCTCCCTCGTTGTACAAAGTACTATTTTGCTTCTTATATTTGCCGTTGTTCGTAACATATATGTATGTATTACGGTGTTTTTTTTAATGCCAAATACTTTCCAGTTTTACATATATTTAATAAAAGTATTATTTCCAGGTCCAATTTATAAAGCTTCTAACCGCGGCGGCATCGTGATGCTACTAGACCAAAAGCGTTTCAACATGCACAAAATACAAGGCATGAAGACGATCTGGAGATGCGTCAAGTACACAAGGGCGGCATGTCGAGTCTCTGTGATGACAGTTAATGGCTCTATAGTCAGAATAACTAACGAACATAACCATTAAAGTAGTAAGAATCCGAATTATTCTAAATCTGACAGACCGAAATCGAATAAACATAATTACACAGACAGCAATTCGCTATGTGCACGACTGCCACGCAACCTAGCGTCCGCCGTCTAGGGGAAAACGTCAATTCACTACATCTTATAAAACTACTGCATAACTAAAAACTACTGAACGGATTTTCATACGACTTTCATCTATCAATAGAGTGATTCTTGAAGAAGGTTTAGGTATATAACTAGTTAAGGTTTTGTGTAAATTGGTTGGAAAATACTTATAACGATGTTGTTGGAAAAAATGACGCTGGCTAGGAGCTTTAATCGAAAACGCTACCTATTCTGTTTGAGCTATAACAACAAAATGTATGGTGAGGTTGTCTCGCTTTCATGGGTCTACAAAAAGTCCGCGATGTTGAATGTCTATCTTTTAAAGATAACATACTATCTATACCCGTAGCTTTTAAACTAACTATATAAGTGTAGCAAAGGTTTCATGTAAAATGAGCGACAAAGAAATTTCGGAGATGCCACCTCGTATCCGCTAGTTCTGCCAGAGAGTAACGATGCCCCAATGTCGGCTGAAATATGAGGTTAATGTATATATTATAGAAAGTTTATAATATGTGTGTAGATAAAATATTGTATGTAAATGTACATAATTAGGCATTAAAACACTCGTACGGTTCTTTTGAGAAACTCATTACTCGTTTCTTGAACTCACACTTGTATTTTAATGCCTTTAATTATGTAGCACTCGCATTAACTTCTATTAGAAATCTAACATTATAGTAGTTTATGTGACTGCTATATAATTAAAATACGAGTGAGGCTTTATGAAATAAGCTGTGTAATGTGCCAAATTCTTTTTTGCGAGATATGAAAAAAAAATGTATAGTGTTATTTTTTTTTTAAACTTAATTCCATTTTAAGGTGGATTGTATACTTTGTGACCGGATATTTGATATACATTATACATATTTTAATTTGTATATTGTTTTTTTTGCAATGAGACGAGTCTTATGAAACTTACAATCCTTACTAACAGTTTATTATACTTTTTTAATTTTTTATTTTTTGAATAAACAAACAATTTAAAGTCTAGAATTTAATACAAGACCCATCGTAGGCAAAACCTTGAGGAGGTTTGTGTGCCGATGGGGAGTTCAGAGAAAAAAGAACAATACATATATTAATGTCTTATATCTAATAAATAAAAAAAACATTGTAGGACTTAAGTATTTTGTATACAATATAAAATATGTATATATTAAGATATTAAAACATATACTGGATAAGAAAAATAAGTATTTCGCTTTTTACTGCAAATTAAAGCTGATTAAATTCGCAAGCGCGACTTTCCTTTAAAATTTCACCATAAGACCTCCAGACCTCCAAGACCTCCAGGTTTTTTTTGTTGCCTTGTTCTTTTGTTGCAGTACATCTTTTTTATTTTGTTTATATGACTATTTGGTTTCTGTATAAACTAAAAAAAATGATGCACACGCGAGTGACATCATTTAGATATCAATTTAATGTCACAATGTAAGTTTATATTGGCCTCCGGAAGTAAGAAGTTGGGGGTTGATAAATTTACAATCCACTTCAACTGTCATTCGTTGTTTAGTTCCAGTGTTCACGACTTCAAAGTTCGGCCGCCGGCCAGTCATGCTGCTGGGCGAGTACCGTTACTATTACCATGACCAGCGAGGCCTGAAAACACTATGGCGATGTGCAAAGACTGCTGGTCGAGTTTGTTGCAGGGTTTGGGTCACCACTGTGGACAGCAATGTCGTGAGAATACTTAACAAACACAACCATTGAAATCTCTATATATATTTTATTGATCCAGGTTAATAACACGTTTTAAGAACGAAAACAACATATAAAAATACTTTAAATAACATGTCTGGATTAGGGGTCCACAGAAAGAGGTAAATTAAAAAAAAAACCTTTCTCTTTTACCCTAACCACCAATAGCTTAAGCCACAGTCAACCACTTGCGGCTCTATCGGTTTTTTTCTCTTTTAAAAAACTTTCATCTAGAGTCCTGTAGTTTCACCGGATGGTCTCATCGGAAGTTAAGCACTGGAAGTTGCTAGAATCATGCTGAGACGAGACCATTTCGTGGTACTTTCTACTTTATTGTTATTACATAGAAAGGATAAAGTCTGGTATAATTTTCTCATCTGTGTTTAGTGCTTACGATTTTTTTCTATTCTTAGAAAAAATAAAGATTTTGGTGATAAGATTTAAATGTCATTTGAAACTTTACGCACGGCTTGGTTGCATGTAATTCTCCCATTAACATAATTTACAGTTATAAATAGACAACACGTCATAATGTATAAACTGAAATAGAAAAGGTGTCCAAGCCGGCTCCAGTGGCGGAGGCACTTTTTCTTTAGTATATGATATCTATTTTATAATTAATATACATAATTGTGTGCCTAAGCCCTTAAAAAACATAAATCAGAATATTTAATAAAACAATTTGATTTGTTCTCTACGTTGTGCCTCATAATGTGTTTAATTTTTTAGGTCCATATTTCACGGAATCGACCCGCGGCCGCCCAGTGATGATATTCTGCGGCAGACGGTACAACATGCTCAACAGGCGAACTGGCAAAGCGGTCTGGCGATGCGTGAAGACCAACTCGACGTTCAACTGTCGAGTCTCCATCACTACTGTGGATGACGTTATCGTGAAGATTAATAATGAACATAACCATTGAAGTTGCTGCTTGTGCTGTGGATTAGAGAGACTAGACTAAAAATAGTGTAAAGAGCATTATGGATGACCGCTTCACCATACATACAAAGTCCCCATTACCTGAATATTGACATTATGGAAAATATTTTTACACAATTTGATGTGTATTAAGCACGTACATATATGCCTTACATCAAATTGTGTACAAATACTTTCTATAATGTTAATATCCAGAGAGGATGATGGAAAAGGGACAGTATCTAGTCCACTTTTAGAAGCGTCGTCCACTTTTCACTTTAAAATAAAATCTAAGTAGTTATAAAAATTAGCCGTTTTGTAAGATGACGAGCGCTGTAGGAAAAAAACAGGCCTTGTCCTTTATTGGCACTTAACTACATTTCGCAACGGCTGCTGTAAAAACGTCTACTAGAGCATCTTTAAACAGAGGTATTGCAACCAAACTGCAATTTGTTTTTTAAGAACAAGTCGACTGCGCCTGTTAGTATCCGAGGCCATGCAAGTTTGGATTCGGTCCGTACATTTAATTGCATTGCGCCTATTATGGTGGATGATAAACCACTTTACACTTTGGTCTATGTACACAGTATTATTTTATAGTTTGGAACTTCGTATATAGAATAAGTTTTATATCAGTCACTTGTCTAGGATCGTGATTTAACCTAAATCTAAATAATAAACAATAGTTGCACATGACTGATTTTTTTTAACGATCAAATTTAGTCACTAACACTTTTTAACTTGAACCTTTGTAGTTTTTCCCTAAGTTACAGTGTCCAGAGATTTAAAGAGCCGCCGTTGATATTGCTATCTTAAGTTCTGTCATCACCTTCCATCAGGTGAGACTAAGGTTAATTTAAATCTGTTTTTGCTGATATACACCTAACACGACAATCAACAACGTAACTACATTAACGTACAATATCCTTTGTAATCTTACATTCATATTTCTGTTCTAATTCCAATTTCAATGGTTGAGAAAAAAGATAGGTATAGGGGGTGATTTGTCGATAAAATTCAGCGTACTATACGTGATTAACGGCTCCACTATACGTAGACAAACACATTGTATGTAATTGATATGTGAACTTACATATTTGCGCTTTTGTAAAGCTTTAATTTTGATTGTTTTTGTACCTGAATATTATGTTTTTGGAGTGATCAAATTAAAAATAGTTTTCGTTGTTTCGGTTCTTTTTTTCCTTTGTTCCTATTATTCGTAGATTACACACGGGATCTGATGGCGTGGTATTGAAATTCAACGGCGATTATAAATACTGAAATTGTGAATAAATGTGCTATTTTAATGAGTGTACAATAAAAGGTATAAAATTGATTTATATTCTGAAGTATAATATAAAAAGATCACAGTTGAATGATTTAACGACGTATTTTTCCGTAGACCCCGAAGTCAAAATAATTATCCGGTCAAAACAAAAACGATTCCGCACCGCGTTCAGCACCGACCAACTGAAAATACTGGAGGAGATCTACCTCGCCAGCAGGTATATCGATAGTAGGGACCGTATAGAACTGGCGCAGCGATTACAAATCCCAGAGAAGGCTCTGAAGATATGGTTCCAGAACAGGAGAATGAAAGAGAAGCACGAGGCAGCAGAGTACGGTGACAGTCTGAGTTCGAGTACTAGTACGAGTGCACCATCATCATCGAAAAGGGTTTCGGTGGATATACAACTGTTTGATGAACAAAAATAATACATGTAAATGTTTTAAAACATTTTCTGCAAAGTTCCACTTTAAGATAAGTTTAAAAATGTTCGGAATCAAATTTTGATTTAATTAACTATTCAGTATTTCTAACAAATTTAAATGTAATTAAATAAATATTCATTTTTTGATTTACAGTCTTTATGATTAAATCAATTTATTTTACTGTTTACAGTTGGTTAAATCAATAGACCAATTACTGATTCGTCTACAGTTTTATCACCACGCTCTTAGTTTACTTCCTACTCATAAAACACCTGTGTTCGTAATGGGTAATTTTCGTACTTATATTTTTATTATTGCCAGCTTATTGATTCCCGTTGTTTTATAACTAATCTGTATATTTCCAAACTCTTATAATATTATTGTTCAATATTGTGACCGACATCAAAACAATGGTTTTAACATTGTGTTCTGTATGTTTTCAGCGCCTTTTTTAACGACGTCTCGTCAAGGCAATCCTATTCTGGTAGTAGATGGCCAGCGATACAATCGTTGCATGGTGAAGGACCCGAAGACCACGTGGCGATGTACGCAGTGGTTCCGTGGCTGTCGAGTGTCCATAGTCACTATTGAAGGCAGTATTGTGTCCGTGAACGGACATCATGAAAAACATCCTTAATATCACAGGTAACTGGAGAAGTTGAACATTGACGAGGCAGTGGTGAACAAACTCCAGAACAATCATCTGTGATAAACTGTTCCTATATCTAGTCATCACGTGGATGTTCTTGTTTCTTAGATCCACAAAACTTTCATCTTTAAATGCGCCAATATATCGTTTTTATAATAAAACTCTATAAGATAGTTCCCGTTGCATTTTTAGCAAATATTATATTCTTTTCACCTTTTGTTGTCGTGGTATAAAATTTTAAATACCATTTTTTGCAAATTCTGACAAATAACTGCATAAGAGGCATCATTGTTTATAGAACCAATATTCATGGACCCAATCCGTAAGGGCGGTCGGCGAACGATGTTGCTCGGCGGCTGGCGATTCAGTCTCTTTCGGGAGAACGGTGCAAAGATTGTCTGGCGTTGCGTCAAGACGACCACTGGCGGCTGCCGGGTTTCCATAACCACCGTGGATGGTCACATCGTCAGGATCACTAACCAACATAACCATGGACAATTGGATAACTATCCCACAGGGTCCGGAGATACATTCTAGTTTGAAAAAAAAAAAATTATATTCCGTTTGACGCTGCAACAAAATTACAACATTGTACCTGGCGACACAATGTTTCTGAATGTAAGGCGTCAAGAATGTGTAAAGCATGCTCCCGGTACTGGTTTTGTATTTGGTACCGTAACTGTAAATTATCTATATAAGATGTGTAACTGAAGCTTTTACTATGAGCGTTAACGCGTACCGGGGTTGTCAACATACACTAATAACATAACCAAGACGAAATAGGAGTTTAAAACCGTTATTATTTCAGGAAATAATTAATGAGACTTATTTTTAATTGATTGACCTTGTGAACAAATCCTTTTTTATAATTATTTACTTCGTAGTAATTATTATCTTAGTATAATTTTTAGATATATAAATGACAGTGATTTGATTTTATTTTTTGATATAAGGAACCAAATTAAATTATTTCAAGTATAAATACCACTATATAAATTTCACCCTTTGTCACTTTTTCATTTGTATGTGATATTTATTTCGGTTTATATAAGGCTAGAAATATAGAAAAGTAACACGATAGGCACTAACCTTATTATTTTTTACATATTTTAGCAAACACAAAAGATTTATATCATACATCAAAAACATGGGGCCGGCGCTACAACGAAGAAACGTTACAGAAAGCGGTTAAAGAGGTGATACAAAACAATATGTCACTTAACAGAACCTACAAAAAATACAACTTGCCATTGGCCACCCTGCGACATAACGTAATGCATGTGAAGAAACAGATAATAGAAGGGAAATCACAACTTACAATGTGTAGCGGAAAATCAGTAGGTTTGCTGATTGCTGGAAATAATTTAATATAGTAAATTCAATCGATTCAATCACGCATTTCTATTTTACACTACGAATGATAATACTTAAAGGCATCAAGTCCGCCTTATGTGAAGTCAGCATGAATGGTAACAGACGAAACAATGCAACGCTCTAAAGAATAGTTACATTCTGCCTAATTAGAGTCTAATTTGTCTAGAGTATACGTTTGAGGCATAGTCTGATTGGCTACTTTTGATGCTAACTATACCTATGTTCGGTACAATAGAGTGTAAAATAAATAAAATACAGATTAAATATACAACAAATATATTAAATCTACATCCCAATCGTCATAAATTTGTCTACTACTACTCGTATTTCTACTTACGTCTTAGGTATAATAAAATAACATTAAATCTTATTTAGGTAAATGTGAGAATAAGCTTAGTGTTGTATACGTTATTTTATAATACAGTAGCGTTCTTGGAAGGGCATACCGAGGTCCCCAAATGGTACTCGTACCTTGCCATTATATTAGAGACTTGCTTGAATACAAATACAATGTGTGGGTACTTCCTAGTATGGCGGTCGTAACATATCTTCGGTATGAGGACATAGGATTTTGTTTTTAACCACTTTGTGATGAGCGATTTACACTCGTAGTTTAGTTATGAGTGTATGTCAAGTTCCCTGTTAATTATGTTATAAAGGTATGAAGACTGCATTGAACTGCGATCTCGCAAAGTATGTACGTTTGTGTGTGGTCATAGCTACGTTTACAATTGTTCTTTTACTTTTGTATGCAGGATTGTATGGTAATAACTTGTGCTTCTTAAGTGTTGAATTCAAGATAAACAACCTTCTGACTGATAGAAGATCACTGATTTGGTATAACAATTCGGTAGAAAATTGTTTTTTCTTGAAATATATTACATCGTTCAAGGTAAATTAATCTACTTTTTGCTGCATTTCCCCAGATCGGTATGCAGTACACTAGGACAGACTGGGCCAGGGAAATATAGATTTCGTTTAATATATTACGAGAGTTGGACTGTATGCTGTTACCTGGACAATGTGTCTCAGTGTCATGAAGACCCAGAACAGTTTCCTGACTCTAGAAATGACCTGGTCAAGGTGAGAGTACCAGTTCAAGTGCTCGTCTAAATTTGTCCCTAGATACTTTATTTCAGCTACCTTTTCAAGCTGGGCAGGTACAGATATCAGAAGAATCGGATAGCTGACACGAATGGATTTTAAAGTTCATTTCAAAGTTAGGCTGAGTGGAATTGTAATGCTGAAACACATATATTTTATCTTGTCAGAATTTAACGTCAGTAAATTCATTCTAAGCCATTCCCAACTCCGCACTTTTTTTCACCTCTTCCACGATTTACCAGAAAAAACAACGGCGGTGTCGTCCTGCATATGAAAATATATTTGCATTTAGGATGGTCATGTCGCATAGGTCGTTAATATAGACTAAAAATAAAGTTGGACCTAATACGCTTCCCTTAGGTACACCATATAGTATGTTCTCGTCCTCACTGACACAATCACCCAGTTTAACTCGTTGCTTTCTGCCCCAGAGGTAATATTTAAAAGCAATAGTGATGTACCCCTTACACCTTGCTTTTCCAACTTATTTAAAAGAATGCGAAGAGAGACTGTGTCAAAAGCCTTTTAAGGTCTAAGAACACAGCTAAGGTTTTGTTGTCGTCGTCAAGATGTTCTACAACTAATGTGGTGAGAGAAATGATTGCGTCTTCGGTTTATCTTCCGCGTCTAAATCCAAACTGCGATGCCGATAGGAGATTGAATTTATCTGAGTAGTTTAGCAGTCTGGTATTTAGTATCTTTTCGATGATTTTAGATATCACCGGCAGGACTGAGATTGGCCTATAATTGGTGACACTTTATACACAGGCGTAATTTTGGATTTTTTAAAAGATTTTGGGAAGCTTTCCTAATCTAAAGCTGAGGTTCACTAGGTGAGTTATGATAGGAACGAGTTCTTTAGCAACATGTTTTAGAAATTTCGTGGAGATATCATCCCAACCCGGTGCACTGTTACCTTTTAAATTTGTCAATATATTGTAAACTTCATCGTCTTTTGTAGGTAGCAATACAAATGATCCGGGATGTGTTGAAAGATGTCCAAGAAATTGTTTAGGTTACTTTGTGAATCCGGTATAATTTGTTCAGCAAGTTCTTAGCAAAATAGGAATTTATGTAATTAGCTGATACGCCCGGTAGGGCGGAGGCCTATCGGACGTCCCAGATATCGCTGGGGCGATGCTGTTGAAGCGGACTTGCGCGATCTCCAGGCCGATAACTGGCGGGAGATGGCGCAGGATCGAGACACAACTGGCGTGTACTCGTGGTCGGAGGCCAAGACTCATTTGGTCGCTGCCGCCATTAAGTAGTAGTAGTAGTAGCTGATACAGTAAAAGTAGATTTAATGTTAAGTTCTGTATTTAGCTTATTAGTAGTGGGTTTATTAGTATAAGTTAATGTTTTTTATATTTTCCAATGTAGTTTATTATTATTTAAGGAATTTTCTAGAAGTTCTCTTTCGTATTTTTTTTATCTTTTTAATTAGTTTATTATAAAAAAAATCTGTACTGAATATAAGTTAATTTTAAGATTTCATTATAAGGATCATTTCCGAAACTTTAATTTGTAATTTATTTCGATGTCGTATGTGAATATTGTTATCTGTCAATGTTCGAGTCCATTATTTTAAAATAAATGTTAATGAATGAATTGTTGTTTCTTCTAAAGGTAGTCGGGTTTCTAAAGATACGTTTTGTGAGTGCCTCTCTTTGTGAAGTATATTTTATGCTGATTAGGTATCAACATTCTAAGTGTGGAAATGTACTTTTTTCTTGCAGTACCTAATTTGTAGAAGACTGTCTCATAATATTTATTATTGACCCTGAATTCAGTTCCAAGAAAAAAAATAAAGATTTACAAGGTAGTATGAAATCTGGCTAAAATTACAATATTAATTCAGATTGTCAAAATGATGTTATCCTGAGGATAAAAAACACCTTCGAAAAAAAAAGGCGGCAAAAGGAGAATCTGTGTTGGGTGCAGCTATTTGGTAGCTGCGCGGTACACTCAACAGCCGAGAAGCAAATAGAAAAGTAAAGAAAAATAAAATATCTCTGTGTACAATGTGAGAAAGGATACTGCTGTGATGTTTTTAATAAAACTCATATTTAATTATTTAATAAATGGTATTATAAATAATGTGACAATAAACTGTTTTCCAATCTCTCACTGGTAGTTCCTCCATTGAATTGTTCAGTTTTGGTTATAAGATCTTATACTTCTTTTAACATATATTATACCTCTTATGTAAATAGCATGAAAACATTAAAAAAAAAAGTTAGTTTTTGCGTGCCATGTTTAGCAAAGAAACTAAACGGCCTTCCATTATATTAATATTCCACCGAAATGAATATAATAGACTTTATCGAGCTAAAACATGAATGATATAATTGGGGATATAGATGTTACGTCACGATCCATCGCTACGCCAAGTCAAACAGGCTGGTCCCTGCTGTGATTTTTAATTTTTATTTATTTATTAGCTTTTAAAACAAAGATACACTTATAACCAGGGATCGGAACCGGTTTTTTGCAAAAACATCGAAATAACCAATATATGTCGGTTTTATTTATACTCGAAAGTTAAGGACTCAGTTGTGTTTTCAGATAACGACTTCGTATTATTAGATTGCCTAATTTGAAATGAAGTAATTAACAAAGAACCAAAAAATACCGGTATTTTGTTCCCATACAAAAAATACCGGGTTTCCGATCCCTGCTTATAACTATTACAAAACTTCGCCAAACTGCGAACAGTTTGTTGGCGAATGAAATACACCCAATTATAACTTTATTACCTACATATACTGTCTAACCTAATTAATATACCTAAGGCACCATGAAAAACGGATCACCTGTGTGGAATATTTCCTTACCAAGCTACCCATGTAACTGTTCCTGAGTGCATACTGATTATTAAACTAAATATAAATTTATTGTATTAGGCGTAACTATTTAGATATTGACAGTTATCTCTTGTTTCTTTTGCACGTGCAGGAAAAGGACGCGGCAGTAGCTTTACGGTTCGACAGTATTTAGGTAGTCATCACTAAAAAAATAAGCGTTTTTCACTAGCTGTTATATTTTCAGGGCCGCTGTACCATACAATCTCGATTTGGCAAGCAGGGTGCTAAATATTTACGGGCACAAAATACTTCTTCTCCTACGGCGGCAGCGGGGTGCGGGCAAGGGGCGCGGAGAAAACAAACATGGCGGTGCATCAAGCAGCCGTAGCCGATACAACTGCAAGGCCATCATCACCATGGTCGGCGATGAAATACGTCGCTTTTAAGAATGACATAATCATAGTTAACATGAAGGTCATCAAAATAGCAAGTCGACGCAACTAGCAAGAATTCATTACCCTGGTGGGATATGTATTTGTCAAAGAACAAATAATCTAGAGCTGTGTAACTAAAAGCAACCCCTCACATTTAAATAAAACAATCCAAGTATTCTAAAAATAATCCATCTTCGTTTAAGGTCAACATTTACTATTTTAAATAAATTGGTAATAATTCTTCTGAAATCATCCAAGTTTTCTTTTGTAGAGCTTACTTTCGCCAATCACGGATGGGAAATCCGGTGTGCCTTTTGGGAGATCATCGTTACGCCTTGTCTCGTGGCAATACGATTAAGAACAGTAATTCTTTGTGGAGGTGTGTCAAGCAAAGCAGTCACCACTGCCGGGCGACCGTATCCATCTTCAACGGAACTCACTTTTTGAGGAAGTACGAGCACAATCATTAAAAATGAAAGTTATGCTGACAATGTTCAAATATGTAAACCATACATGGGCAAGGCTCACAAAAAGTGTAAGTACTTTTTAACGTTCCGTACCCAAAGGGTAAAACGGGACCCTATTACTAAGACTCCGCTGTCCGCCCGTCCGTCCGTCTGTCTATCTGTCACCAGGCTGTATCTCATGAACCGTGATTGCTAGACAGTTGAAATTTTCTCAGATGATGTATTCTGTTGCCGCTATAACAATAAATACTCCAAAGTACGGAACCCTCGGTGGGCGAGTCCGACTCGCTCTAATCCGGTTTTTTTTTCGTGGACCTAACTTTGCGTAAAGTAAATACGTTATTTAAAGTGTTCCAGGATTAGTTATATGGTTTCTGAATATGTTTATTATTTATTTATGCTATTCTGTTCTTGAAACAATTAAAAATAACGTTTAAAAAGAAGTCATATAAAGTTATTTTAAAAAGCTATATTTTCAGTTCCATAGAAAATTTAAGGTGTCTTGACTCCAATTTGAAGGCATTAAAGTATTTTTTTAACAAGAAGGTCTTAGTATATCTCTGTATCTTATTTAATGAAATAATCTGTATAAATAATATTATAACAAATACAAATATAAATAATCATGTATTGGAATAAAACAGAAATTACAATAAATTAATTAAAATATTATGTTGAGCATTAGTGATGTTATTAGGTCGTCATTGGATTTGAATACGTGTTCGGACGCGATTTTTATTTTAAGTAGTAATTTAAGTTCATTAGAAATTCGGATACCAAAGCAGCTATTAAATATGATTGTATACTGTTTTCCAGTTGAATTGCACTGTATTTGAAGATGCCACTTCGACTTTATACGCCATTGTTTTCACGTATGTTTGTTCACGTGTGTTGCGTGTGTTACGAAATAATTTCGTAAGTAGTGCTTTCATTACAAGTGTAAACTAAATCTAACATAGGTTTCAGGGTGTTACGTTGTGTTCCGTGCGTTACGTGTGTTATTGTGTGATATGATTTCCCGTGTATTATGGCAAAAGTTTATTTCCAATTAGGTTGTTACTAATTCATATTAATCCTTTTCCAGGCATAGTACGATTTATCGACCACATACGTGCCAACAGAATTTCAACCTTAGCCATCCGATTTAAGGTTCAAATTAAGTTGCACTTTCGGAACTTGTCTTCAAATGAAGCATCAAAGCTGGATTTATTGAAATATATTTGAATTTTTTGGGAAAACCTTGTATATTGGTGCGGCCTGGAAAAGGGTTAAGTAATGGAAATGAATAGATGATAAGGAGAAAATATATATGTATGTAAATTCTAACTCTCTATTATTAAGATAATACCTAAAGCCAGAATATACAATTCTACATAACTGATTTAAAAATGATTTTGTTTCCAATGTTTATTAAATAGTAAGAAGGTATTGAGTTTATTATCTTGTAACAAATACAAATAAACACAAAAGAGCAAAATTTTACTGTATTATCTTTATTGTTTATTTACAACAATTTCGAGTTGTTCAATGTTGACATTTTTCCAGTATCATTTTTTCAGTCAAATTGTGATGTACAGTTACACGTAATATTCTATTATCTTTAAATAGTATTTGAGTGAAAATTAATGTTGCGGGTGTTACATAATTGTATAATAACCTCGCGTCTTCTTCGCGCTATTTCGTGCTTGCTGTCTTCAATTGTTTTGATGTGTTTCTTAAACTTGGCCCCTGATTCCAGGACCGGTTTTCGTGCAATCCAAGAGGGGCCGGCCGGTGTGTCTCTGGAAAGGATATCGGTATAACCATCGCTCGGGCAACCCGAACGACGGCCACAAAACAGTGTGGGCCTGCGTCAAGCGCTGGTCCCACAAGTGTGAAGCATCTGTTATCACAGTCGCTGGAGAGACTATAATGAAAAATGAGCACAACCATTAGCTAGATGATTATTGTTGGTTTAAAAATATCTTATTATAATCAATACCTATATAACCGATATCATAGATGATGACTGTACCTACTGTGTATGTTTAACCGCTATCAATAAATCAAGATATACCATCGTAATAAAATCTTACAATGGTTTCGTACATAATAACCGTACCGATCCGTAACTTTCAATGTATATGTATAAATTCGGCGATAGATATATGCATTTTGTTTTCTTTTGGGAGTAACCTATTTTTATGTCAATCTTAGCACTAATTATAATTATTATACTTAAGTGTAATTTTTGATACTTACCCACTGTTGTTAGTTTTTAAGCATCAATCACAACTTTGTCGCAAGTGGAGTTTGCCTTTAAGTAATTATTACACTACTCAATTAGGATATATGCATGTAATTTAAGTTTAGCATTGGTGTAAATAATTGTTGGTAAACTTTAATAAAGAAAAAGATCTTGATACTAAGAAATATGTCATAGGCCTAAAATTAAAACAAACACAATAAACAAATTACATGTATATAATATAAATAAAGCAAGAATGTCAAGAAATAAACGAACCGTTAATAATATACCAATAACTACGACTTGCTGCTGGCAGGAATTTAAAAAGTTATGTCACTGATAAATTTATGGGGCCTTTACATTTACAGTGATTTTTACGGAATCCATGAAGGGCAAGCCGGTAATGCTAATGGAAGGCCACCGGTACAACCTATCGTACGGGGACCCTGAGGGCAAAGGCAAGAAGGGCATGTGGCGGTGCGTCAAGCAGAGCACCATCGGCTGCCGCGCCTGTGTAGTCATCGACAACAAGATTGCCATGAAAAGACACGTGCATAATCATGATAAATTTTATAAGGATAATGAATTTTCTTAAGTATATTAGAGTTAATTCGAGGTATGGTGATGTATATAAATGGTATACTTACATAATTAAAGGAAAACGAAGAATAATTTGGAGGGTAATATAGAAATGAGAAGCAGGGGGAAGACCCAGACTTTTCAAGAGCAGTTATTTGGATGATTGCAATGGTCCTGTTCTGCAGATTTTACAAGGATTCTATCACAAAAATTGTGTCTTAAAAAATAGATTTAAGCAAGTACCTAACACGGTGAAAATTGTTTAATCCGTTAAAATTGTTATTATTGTAATGATTTTGGTTAGGAAATAATAGTACATTATTGCAGAGGCCGGGAAACAGCAATTCGTGGATGAGTTCCGCTTCGCGTCGTCCGACAAAGAAGACGAATCCACAAATTGCTGTTCCTGCCGAGGCATATATAGTGCTTTTCTCCAAACATGCGAGAAAATAAGGTAAAATAATCATCAACCAGCACTCAGATCGAACCTTCACATCAAAAACGTCAAAAACAATTTCCCTCTTGAATTATTTAATAAAAGTTAAGGGCACAACTTATTATGCCATTCAGTACCATTCAAATAATTCGTTCATTCAATATAATTTTGCAATATAAGCTGTAAGTGCACGCAGGCGATAGGAAAAAAAGTTATACATATAGTGATTTTATTAAGCAGTATTCGCACGATTATACACGACGGTCGTGTAAGAACGAGACATGACACAGCTTGAAATGATACTGACCGGGTCGTGTAGACGCGGCTCGCGGCTATAATAATTGGCTGTTTGGATTTTTGTTAGTGGATACGTGTTTTAAAAAAGTAAAAAACCATGCAGAAATAACTTCCCGTCCGCTAAAACACGACAGTAATGGTTTGAATTTTTTTAATTTGAGTTTGACCATTATTAAGACGTTCCCGTACTATTTTTGCTACAATAAGGTGAACATTAAGTTCGCCTATTGTACAGTGTGTTTTCTTAATTATGTGCAATAAATATTAAATAAAATAAATAAATAAACATTTCCAAGCATATTGGAGAAAAATAAATTCCAAGAACCCATGGCTTCCATTACCTGAATGTTGTACATGTTAAAAAATATGTTCTTTAATTAATAAATGACAAGAATTTTAATTTGAGTTGTTAAAAATACGTTCATAATATAATTGATTAAAATAGGTAATCATAACCACTTAATTTCTGGAGTCGAGCGTGGCTTCACGCGCTTCTCTCTCCGCATTTGGGTACACTGCTTGACAGCGACTCGACGCGGATTGCAGTTGCTCTTCGCCTGGGCTGTGCAGTGTGTGAACCCCAAGCGCATTTGCGGTACTATGGTGGAAAGCAACGGTCATCACGCGTTGAGTTGTGCTCGGTGTGCAGGGAGGTTTCCGCGGCACCACGCGCTTAATGATATCGTGCGGAGAGCGCTAGTTTCTGCAAACGTCCCGTGCGTCCTGGAACCTTCGGGCCTCAGTCGCTCTGACGGGATGGGTTGACGTTGGTTCCCTGGGAGAACGGGAAATGTTTAGTGTGGGACACAACGTGCGTCAGCACTTTCGCGGCGTCGCATATTAGCCGTACCGTGAGGTAGCGGCCGAGTTGGCTGCGGTTCACAAACGGGAGAAATATGAGGTCCTTGCGAACTATTTATTTGTCCCGCTTGCTGTAGAAACCGCTGGGTGCTGGTATCCCAAGGCCAAGGCCTTTTTCGAGGAAGTGGGGAGACGCATGCGAGAGAGAGGGTTGGATCCTCGCTCAGGGACCTTCCTGATGCAAAGGTTATCCATAGCCGTTCAACGTGGCAACGGCAACGCGGCGAGAGTCATGGGTACTTTTGCGTCTGGGGGTCGCGAAGTGAAGTTATAGTGTAGTGTGTTATTTAGGTTAGGTTAGTAGTAAGTAATTTAAGACGTTAATTAAAAAAAATACCTGTTTTTTTCTGTAAATTTATTTTATTTGTACTACGTAATTATATTAAACTATTCAATTCATAAGTGCATATTCATGCACTTATGAATTGAATAGTTTAAGTATTCACTTTACGTTAATTT